>NC_141689.1:530940049-531584633 GCF_964263255.1 Lissotriton vulgaris
GCCATTTCCGCGTTGAGCAGGACACGCCCACCTGCGTTGGCCACGCCCCTTTCGCCAAGCCTACTTAAGCGCTGAGCACTAGCGCCGCCCTGATTCACTCACTTCTCCTGAGGCACAGCCGGGAGCTACGATCTTTTGTCTTTTTAAAACTGTTTGATTCTGTGTTTTTAAAATTGTACACTTGCCTGCTCTTGGCATAGCGAATTCCCTTGGCTCTTAGACACCCCTGCACAGCGGATTTAGCGCTGCAGCGGGCGAGGTGGTTCTGATTACTATTGCCGCCATTTCCGCATTGAGCAGGACACGCCCACCTGCGTTGGCCACGCCCCTTTCCAACCCTCTCCCCCACTTGTATATAGGATGTGTCCCTACCGGAAGCGCAGCAGACAAGCGCAGCGGGCGCGACGATTGCGCGCTGAAGGCGCGCCTAAGGCAACCCCGTCTGCGCCCGTCCGCGGCCGGCCGGGGCCCGTCACTCTGCCCAATTCACATCTTTTGCCCCTAGGGACTTGATTGCTCTACACTCACTCTGGCCGCTGGAATCCACCAGCTACTTAAAACTACAACAACTAGGCATTTTTCAAGCCCGCAGTACTTTCCAGAGTTCAGGACCCTCCCGTCCTCCCTCACTCCGAGTACACAGTCCCCTCCCCTCTTTCTAAACCCCTGTCCGCTCAGGCACCTGCTAATATGGAATTAGCAATCATATACCTTAACACCCCGTCGTTAGTCAGCCACCAACTTGACATATGCCACCTCCTGGACTCAGACCGACCTGACATTATTCTCTTAACGGAGACCTGGCTGAATGAGGATTCCCCCCTGACATCTTGGCAGCCATTGAAACCGGGGTACTACATTCTCCAAGCCAACCGGCCAGCTGGTAAACCTGGAGGTGGCGTAGCCGCCATTATCAAACTTTCCCTCAGGTTCACTTCCCTCTCTCTACTCACCATCCCCCAGGTCGACTGCCTGGCAATCAGATTTGAATCCTCGGTGTCCCCTCTTACCTGCATCCTGGTATACCGCCCCCCTCAACCCATGCCCAACTTCCCCTCTCTCTTTGGCGATCTACTCTCTCAGCTCACAATCAATAACTCCAAACTCCTGGTCCTGGGAGATTTCAGCCTTGATTCTCCTGGATCTGTCGGCGGCCTTTGACACGGTTGACCACACCATCTTGGTCGACCGTGTCAAAGAGGCGGGCTTCAATGGGACGGCCCTTAACTGGGTTCGCTCCTTCCTGACGAACCGCCACCAATCTGTCCGACTCTCCCAGTTTTCGGCTGACAGGATGAAGCTCACCTGCGGCGTCCCGCAGGGTTCGTCCTTGTCCCCACTCCTTTTTAACTTGTACCTCACCCCCCTGATCCGCTCCCTCCGGGGAAGGAATGTCACTGCATTTAATTATGCAGATGACATTCAGCTTGTCTTCAATCTCGACTCCTCGGATGAAGCGGCCCAAGACTTTCAGTCCACCCTTTGCCATATCAGTAATTGGATATGTATTGGATATATAACAGTTCTTGTCGGAGGCCCATCCAACCCCTGGAATTCCACCTTCTGGCCCCTTTCCCTCGGCCCCTCCCCTTGCCCTGCTGACAAGGTGAAAAGCCTGGGGGTTTATATCTCCCATGATCTCTCAATGAAGCACCAGGTCAGTGCCACTGTGTCCTCCTGCTTTTTCCAGCTTAGGAAGATCCGGAAAATAGCCCATTTTCTGACCACCGAAGCCCTCACCTTGGCACTGCTGGCATTAGTCATCTCCCGGATCGGCTATGCCAACGCCCTGTATGCAGGCATCCCACAATATCAAATCAAAAGATTACAGCTGATACAGAATCAGGCAGCTCGCCTGATCTACCATCAACCTAAACATCACCACGTCCGCCCTCTGCTCAAAGCCCTTCATTGCCTTCCTGTATCGGAGCGTTGCAAGTTCAAACTAGGCTGCTTGACCCACAAATCTCTGGCCGGCATCGGTCCCTCCTTCATCTCCTCCCTTCTGCACCCTTACGCCCCTTCCAGGCACCTCCGATCTTCTCATCATGCGCTCCTCCAGACGCCTAGGTTCAGGCGCAAAAAGCACGGAGGTCTCAGATTCTCTTTCCTGGCCCCCTCATTCTGGAACTCTCTCCCGCTGGAACTTAGACTCTCTCCTTCCTACCCTCACTTTAGGTCTCTCCTCAAAATTCACCTCTTCCGCAGCATCTACACATAAGCACTTCTCACCCCCCCCCCCTTATGCCTCTTACCAAATAAGTGAACAGCGCCAAGAAACCGTCCGGTGTAAGCCGCGCTTTATAAGAATTTTTTACATTACATTTTTCTTGCCTCTACTCCCCTTTGTTCCCCCCGTTTTTTGTGACCTTTCTGCCCTTTCTTGGGACCTTTGGCCTCTGTGCCACTCGTTTACCCCCGTTTTTTGTGACCTTTTCTGCCCCTTCTTGTGACCTTTCTGCCTCTGTGCCCTCGTTTCCCCCTGTTTTTTGTGACCTTTCTGCCCTTTCTTGTTACCTTTCTGCCTCTGTGACACTCGTTTCCCCCCGTTTTTGTGACCTTTCTGCCCTTTGTGGTGACCTTTCTGCCTCAGTGCCACTCGTTTCCCCAGTTTTTTGTGACCTTTTCTGCCCTTTCTTGTGACCTTTGTGCCTCTGTGCCACTCGTTTCCCCCGTTTTTTGTGACCTTTCTGCGCTTTTTTGTGACCTTTGACCCTGCTTGCAGGCTGGTCGCCCCTACGCCGCTGCTCATCACCTGACTGCCTGGTTCCTGCCTCCTTGCTGCCTCCTTGTTTCTTGGGTTTTTCCCTCCCTTCTGCCCTGTGCACCAGTTTGCCCCGCCCCCCGCCGCTCCCGATCCGACCCTTCCCCGTCGCTGCATCCCTGCGGCCCCGCCCCCCCTGCACACCCATTTGCCTCCCCGCTCCCGCCTCCCAGCTGCTTCTCCCTCCCAAGCCACCACAAATGCAGGCCGAGAAGCAGCCGCGCAGCGTACGCGCGCAGCGGTCGTGCCGCTGGCGCATCGCGCCCATCCGTGCCTTGACCACGCACAGTGCCGGAACCCCTGGACCCCGCGAACACCATGACACCAGAATCCACTACGACGCCAGCACCCTTCACGCACTCAACGCCGGCCGAAACCACACCTTGTTCCAGGCCGCCCCGAAACTGACCCACGGACCCTTCTCCTGCCACACCTGCAGCTTCACCTGCGACAGAACCGCCAAACCTCCAAGAACTGGACCCAACCACCTCCGCTGCATACTCCTCAATACCCGCTCCGCACGCAAACACGCCGTCGAGCTCTGGGATCTGCTCGACACCTCTGGCCCAGACGTGGCCTACCTGACCGAGACCTGGTGGAACGACTCCTCGGTGCCCGACATTGCCATAGCCATCCCGGACGGCTACAAGATCACCCGCAGGGATCGCTCCAGCGGAATCGGAGGAGGAATAGCCATTGTCCACAAGCCCACACTCAAGGTCGCCACCCACGCAGATGACAACCTCAACACCGCCGAACACCTGCATTTCCGGATCCACAACAACCCCAACACCACCCTCAGAGGAACCTTCATCTACCGACCCTCGGAACCCGGGCTCAGTTCAGCGACCCCATCGCCGACCTCGCCAGCACCCACGCACTCGCCTCCATGGACTACATTCCCCTCGGGGACCTGAACTTCCACCTTGAGAACAACGACGCCAACTCCGCCACCCTGATCGCCAACCTCGCCAACCTGGGCCTCAGACAACTCGTCACCGCACCCACCCACGCCGCCGGCCACACGATGAATCCCGTCTGCTCCCACATCGCCTTCGACCCCAGCTGATCACCTCCCTCACCAAGAACCCACCCAACAACCCCACCAACTCAGACGTCGCAGCCCGAAACCTCAGACATTGGATCGACGACTGCGCCAACACCCTCACCCCGCTCAAGAAACCCTCCAACAGCCACGCCAACAAGAGAGCCACCTGGTTCACCGACGAGCTCCAGACCTCTAAACGCACATGCCGGAAACTGGAGAAGATATGGCTCCACGAACGCACATCGGACAACCACGCAGCCCACAAGGACGCCACCCGCTGACACCACCCCCTCATCAGATTAGCCAAGAGATTCTCCTTCAAAGATCGTTTGGATAACAACGCACACAACAGCAAAGAGCTCTTTAGCATCGTAAAGGAACTCTCCAACCCCAGCGCCAACGCCAATGACATTCTGCCCTCACAAGAACTGTACGACTCACTAGCCAGCTTCCTCCACCGTAAGATCGCTGACATCCATGACAGCTTCAACACCACGACCGCCCTGACTATGCCAGACTCCACCTCCCCTGTGAACGCCACCAGCGCCAACCGCCTGACCTCCTGGTCCAACGTCAACGATGACGTGACACGCAAGGTCATGAACTCGCGTGTCTGACCCTTGCTCACACCACGTATTCAACAAAGCAGACTCAGCCATCAAACCCCAACTACGGAAGGTCATCAACATCTCCTTCGCAATAGCGACATTCCCGGAAAGCTGGAAGCACGCCGAAATCAACGCCCTCCTCAAGAAGCCCACAGCGAACCCCAAGGACCTCAAGAACGGCTCCCGTTCCCGGCAAAGGTCATCAAGAAAATCGTCAACATGCAACTGGCCCGCCACCTCGAAGACAACATCATCTTGGACCCGTCCCAGTCCGGATTCAGACGATACCACAGCACCGAAACAGCCCTCATCGCCGCCACAGACGACATCAGGCGCCAACTAGACAACTGCGAAACATCAGCCCTCATCCTCCTGGACCTTTCAGCCACCTTCGACACGGTCTGCCATCGCACTCTAAAGACACGCCTTCTAGAAGCTGGAATCCAAGAGAAGGCTCTTGACTGGACCACCTCCTTCCTCTCTGGCAGAACCCAGAGCGTCCGCCTCCCACCCTTCCGATCCGAAGCCACCGACATTATCTGTGGCGTCCCCCAGGGCTCATCCCTCAGCCCAAAGCTGTTCAACGTCTACATGGCCCCCCTCGCACAAGTGGCCCGCTATCACAACCCCAACATCATCTCCTACGCTGACGACACCCAGCTCATCCTCTCCCTCACCAAGGACCATCACACTGCCAAAACCAACCTCCATGAGGGAATGAAGGCTGTCGCCGATTGGATGAGGAGCAGCCGTCTGAAGCGGAACTCGGACAAGACGGAGGTCCTCATCCTCGGACCCACCCCCTCAGCCTGGGACGACTCCTGGTGGCCGACCACACTGGGAACAGCACCAACACCCACAGACCATGCACACAATCTAGGATTCATTCTCGACTCCTCCCTCTCCATGTCTAAGCAGGTCAACGCCGTCTCCTCCTCCTGCTACAACATCCTCTGCATGCTCCGCAAGATCTACAAGTGGATCCAGACTGAAACAAGAAGAACGGTGGCACAGGCCCTCGTCAGCAGCAGACTGAACTATGGCAACGCACTCTATTTAAGAATCCCAGCCTAACACCTACGATGACTACAACGCATCCAAAACGCCTCTGCCCGACTGATCGTCAACGTCCCCGGCCGCAGCCACATCACCCCCACCTGAGAGACCTACACTGGCTCCCTGTTGACAAGAGGATCACCTTCAAGCTCCTCACCCACGCGCACAAAGCACTCCACAATGCCGGACCAGCCTACCTGAACAGCAGACTCAGCTTCCACACCCCCACCCGCCAGCTCTGCTCCGCCAGCCTCGCCCTCACCGCTTCCCCTGGATCCAACGAACGACCTCCAGCGGCAGATCCTTCTCCTACCTCGCCGCCAAGACCTGGAACACCCTCCCTACCCACATACGGCAGACCCAAGACCTACTCGCCTTCAGAAGACTCCTCAAGACCTGGCTCTTCGAGCAGTAGCAGCACCCCCCCTCCCCTCAGCGCCTTGGGACCCTCACGGGTAAGTAGCACGCTTTACAAGTACTCTGATTGATTGATTGATTGATTGATACATTTAAAATGGAAACTAAAATACAAAACACTAATATAAAAAATTGATATTTTAAACATCAATATTTTTGCAAACAATATTAATGACTTCTATATTTTTAAAAACAATATTTCTTACCTTAACTTCGATATTCTTGACCACAATATTCTTGCTGTCGATATTTCTGAATCACAATATTTCCAACTCGATATTTGTGTAAGTCGACATTTCCAGCTTGATATTCTGTCTCAACATCACATATGACATCACTCTTGACATGCTGTATGACATCATTTATGACATTAGTGATGACATTTCAAATAACATCATTGATGACAGCATGGATTACATCACCCAATGAGTGTCCTAGTTTATTTACAGTCAACATAGTAGGGCTAACTACCATATTACTTTTCTTCATAATTCTTTACAGCTTGGTTCCAGCTAATGGGTGTATTTACAAAACAAATGGGCTCCTAATGCACCACAGCTGTGTAGCGATATTAAACACATTATAAATGTCTGTATTCAAGACTAACTCTGTGTGCAAGGGATAGTTGACATATTCATTATGCTCGACACACCTTATTGGTTCTGCTGAAAAAGTTTCCAACAGGAGAATGATTCTGCGTAGTAGATACTAACTTTTGTAAGCAGCCTTGAGTTATTAAAGAGAATTGTGTCAACGTGATTATTTATACTTAAGACAGAAGAGTGTGTGATGCTTGTTTTGCTTCAAAAGATGGGCTACCTGTAAACATTTTACCACAGTATGAAGGGTGCAGGCAGCATAGTTTTTAGCACCTTCAGGTCTTTGTTATTTTTAGCAAATAGTGTCTTTGTTAACAACTGTTGCATAGAATATACGCCATTCTTAGTAGATTCTTTTGAATATTCTGTGATGAATTTCTCATGAGAATTTCATTGTTGTAAACAGTGTGGTTTAGAATGAACTCTCTCCATAGAGTAAACATTGTTTACAGTGCTCAGTTCTCTGCTGATGTCAACTTCATTTTTTGATGTAGGTTCAGTGTGTGTCAGGATTTTAATACAGATAAAAGCTGTCCATAGAAGGGCATTTTTTCTAGAATTGGCATTCACTATTTTGGCTTTCTCTGAACATTTTTACACAGACTCGACAAATTACTCAGTGAGGTTTTACAATATTTCTGTTGATGATTGTTAATGTGAAATATGCTATCTGTAAAGTGCATGCTAAAGGGTCAATGTTGCACATAATGCTTATTTTCAACACAAAAGGGAGTTGTTTTACGTGTTGGTAGGAAGCATTGATGCCCGATCTTCTCCTGAGCTATTCTGTGCTCACTGTCAGACCTTTAATGCCACAGAAATGTATACAGTATTATGTGGGAAAATCGAAGCATGGATTATGTCATCAGCGATGTCATAAATTATGTCATAGAACGTCGTGAGTGATGTCATATGTGAGGTCATAAGCAGTGCATGGTGGGGGTGCAAGTTATAGTTAGCTCTGCTAACTATAACTGGTGAATTGCTATGTTTTTGTTCAACACGAAGCCCCAGGGGCCGCCTCCTCGCCGGGGCTAATATATTGAAATGCTGGGGGCTGCGTGTCCCCCTTACAGCCCCAGGAACCGCCACTTCCCCATGGCACAAACAAAGTAAAGACGGGGTCCGTTGTGGACCTCTGTCTCCGGGGACCACCACCTCCCGGGGGCTACAGAGTAGATAGGAGGGGTGTCGCGCAGCCCCTCTCCAGAAGCCCTCCATGGTCCTGGGGAAAGCCACCCCCAGTGCCAGCTCCAGCATTGTCCCAGGGTGCCCACCCCTGGGACATTGCAGTTTGCTATGACTTGGCAAATGCTGCTGTGGTTCATGGAAGTGAGAGCCCCAAAAATGCTCTCGCCTCCATGAAGCAGAGCAGAATTGCTTTTGGGTAGAGGGAGCTGCATGTTTGCAGCTCCCACTGCCCAAAAGCAATGCCGGCTCCTACAGGAGGCGCGGAGCCAGCAGGGTAATGCGGGGGTCTTGAGTCTCCCCCATAGTACCCAATGACCTGGCCATGCTCTGGGGTATGGATCCCCAGGGCAATATCGGCCCAGGTAGGGGGGTCTTGCAGGCCCCCAACCCATTTAGAAAAAAAAGAAGTTAAGGCATGGCCCTGGGGATGGGGCCGCTGGGGCAGAAATTTGCTTCATGAGGGAGGCCACGTGCCCCCCCATCCGTTATTGAAAAAATATTAAACACAGTCAAGCCCCGGAGGATGGGGTTCCCGGGGCTAAAAGTGGCCCAGGGAAGGGGGGCCACTCGGGCCCTCGTTCTTTATTTTAAACTTGTTTTTATAAAAAGTGAAAGCCCTTGCCTCAGGGTATGGGGTCCCTGAGGCCGAAATAGGCCTCTCTTTAAAAGAAAAATATATATATGTATATAAAAGCCTGGCCCCCAGGGCAATGGGGTCCCCAGGGCCAAAACCGGCCCCTTCCTTTTGCTGCAGTATTATTAAATATGGGCTATGCCCTGTGGGATGGGGCCCTCTGAGACCCAAAATGGTTCAGGGAAGGGCTGCCATTCAACCCCCTCCATAGAAAAATAGGCAACAAAAAAACAGCCTACAAATTGCCGAGGCCCACCCACTTTCCCCACCACTGTGCAACCGCACCTTCTGGGGTGCTGCTGATTGGGGGATACAGTCCCCTTGGCTGATGAAAGCCCTTAGGGGCCAACTAGCCCGCCTGTTACCTCCAGTAAGTCCCGCACAGTGGGATTGCTGAGAGGTGGTCAGAGGCTATGGCCCTTTCTCCACTGCTCTGCAAACACGCCTCTTGGGGCACTGCTGGTGGACTAAAGTGAACTTCATCCCCTAAGCAGTAGTGCACCAGGAGTCGCGTTTGCAGTGTGGTGGAGAGAGGGGGCATGGTCTCTGACCTATCAGCAATCCAGCTGTGTGGGCCTTACTCGAGGTAACAGGAGGGCTAGTACTCTGGTGCATTAAGCTCTATTTTTTAGAGCAAAAATGCATCTTTGAGGCCATTGTGGATGTGAGGGTGCATTTCGCGTTACGAAAATAGTGATAAATTCAGGGAATACTTTGGGGAAAACATCCTACGCAATAGAAACATTTAGCTAGCATGAGTGGCTGCTCACTAATCACGTTCTGCTGCATTTAGTGATATTCTTGGGTACAAACATGCATCCTAGTGCCCATTTTAGACACAGGGCATTTTGCGTTAAGAAATAATGCTAAATGCAGAATTCCCCTTCTCACGTAATTCTGCGTAATCTTCCTCTTGATTACACTACATGAAATTATGCAAATTATGCCCACCCCTGCTTAACCTTCTCTGTCTTAACCACCAAAATGCAGGTGCCCCAAAATACGTCTGAAACAAGTGACTGACTGCACCAGAAAGAGTTGCAGTGGCTCCCGTTGAGCTTAACATCCAGTTCAAATATTTCCACCTGACTCAAAAATTCCTTATTGGAAAAGGGCGTAGACATTGTTAATAAAGGATTAACAAATTTGCATCATGGGATACCTCAGATCTTCCATTGCTGTCTTCATTGTTATTCCAAGATCTATCAGACAGGAGCAGCAGGGTGATCATTCATTGTCTCTGTGACAATGGTAACCCTACAGCAACCATTCCAAATAATCATGGTCAAGGAACCTGATTACTACAATAATAATGTTTTTTAAACTGACATTCTTGCTTAGATAAATTGTCCTTGCTCAGCCATTCTGTACCACCTTCTTCCAACTGCTGCACACCCCAATGCCTTACATGCTGCAGATACTGAAGCAGCTCTTGCAGGTACACAAACACATTAGAAGTGACAAGAGACACAGAGGCTACATCCTCCCTCTTCAAGCTGAGTAATGCAAAAAAGCAAGTACTACAATAGACCCATCCATGACAACTCAAATATATGATTTAGGAAAAACTCCCATGACGTGCACACCCGTTTGAAATAAAGTTGCAATATAAGATGAGCTCATATAATTAAAAAATGTTTAATGTCAAAGGCAACACGTTACAAATGTAAGTAGGTGTTCACAAGGGTCACCACCTCTTTTTCAAGTCACAAAAGATGTGGCTTCTAGCCCTGAACTGTCTCAAAATGCATGCTTTATATTGTAGTCTTGCTTAACTTCCATTTCATTAATTAGACTAACACACCAAAAAAAATGATTTGTAGGTTAAAGGTCGCGAGTGAACACAGTGTAGTGGATTGGAGTGAGGTTTTCACCCTAGTACTTATTTGTTCTTATTCAATTTTGTTCAAATGTTGTTTTCACATCCGGCAATTGCTAAACCTAGAGTACAACACACATACTCTTAGAAAACGCTTTGTGAATCAGGCCTGGATACTCAGGCGCAACACATCTATAACAAGCATCAGAGGCAACCACCTATTGAAAAAGCTGTAAGAATGGGGTCCACTGTGTTTGTACAGGCCAGACAGTGCTTAATTTGAGCCCGTAGTTTCCAGTACTAGGCACCAGCAGTTATGTCTCAACACAACACTAATGATAGTCCACCACATGGTGGCAATGTTTGTCTAATTTTGAGATGAGCACAACAACAGTGTTTAATAATCCTATCCACATTAAAATTGAATAACACCTGCTGCCCACGCTATTCTTATAGCTTTGTGTTGCCTAGAATAGTCTGAATTGTTACTCTTGCGGAAGTGCGATGGTTATGTTGGTACTATCATTGGCAGCACTGGCAGGGGCAATGGGCGGAACTGTAACCTTTCGAGAAGGGCCCTGGCACTTACATTTTTGTAAATTAAACACGGAGGCCACGTACAAATCCAAGCATCCAACTCATACATATGATGGACTCAAATGCTTATAAAATTTCGGTTTGCACTACAGATTCTCATGGAAAAATAAGTCCACTAAAGTAAGATAGTCCACGCGAAAATGACTGTATTCCTCCTAAAAGTCTGGAAATCCGATTTGTTCTGCCCAACACACACGAACTGTACTTCACACGTGCCCTGTGCAATGTGTTTATGTCGTTATTTCATTCCTGATGGCAGAAAGTCGTTTTCCTACAGAGCACTGGAAAATGCCGGCTAAAAAGTCAGGAACTTCTGGAAGTCATTCTGCTGCGACAGTCGTCACCACCTTCTAAGTTTGGGGCTCCCGGCACAATTTCCTGATTTGAAGGTGCGCTGACGCCACCCCCGCCTCCGGTAATAAATACATGACTTTTAAGGTCAGGTTTAATATGTCCCGCTGGTATCTTTCTTACATTTCCTATTCTACTTCAATGACTTGTTCTGGCGGGCCATTTATTTTTTATTAATGCCTTGGGTCCGTTTTTATGCAGCAAGTTATATTTTTGTTTTGGATTTCCTGCTGTGGTGTATAATTCATTAGATTTTATAAAAATGGTCACATGGTTTTAGAGCCTCTTTTCCCTCGAGAATCAACCTATTGAAATAGTATGTTAAACTCGGTATTTCATTTTATTTTCTCCGTTATTCTTGCACTACATTTTGAGAATTTTGCAACTATTCTGTTTTTCGGTTACCAACAAAGTGCAAGCATTACTTACTTTACATAGTTCAGGGGTTCTATTTTAAAATGCTTTTTGATGATACATTAGTTAGGGCATTATGTGATGTGGTATTGTCTATTATATATTAACGAGAGCGGGATAAATGTAGGTTTACACATCTCATGAACAGATGATGTCACTTCTCACCTCCAATAATTTATTACAGCTGGCTATTGCCACCTCTGCAATAAGTCCTCCAGCACTGTCTCCTTCCAAAAGCTGAGCGGTAAGATGACATGCAACTACCCCTACACAAAGGGGCCCATTAGGATGTCGGCGGATTGCCTCCGCCAGGCTGGCGGTAGCCACTGCCGGCCTGGCGGGGGCAATCCGCCCGACATCCTCTCCAGAATTCCACCCGCCTTATTAAAATGGCGGGGGTGGGGGACCGCGGCGGACGAAAAGACCGTCCGCCACTTTTCCGCCCCGGTCGTCTTGTGGCCGGGGCGGAAAATGTTTAATATGGTGGTGGTGTCTATTAGACACTGCCAGCCATATTAGGATGGGCTTTCGGACATGCCTTTCCGTGGCGGCAATGACGCCACTGAAAGGCATGCAGTCTTCACTCTGGGGGGCCCCTGTGGGCCCCCAGAGTGAAGGAGGGGTGGGAGTGGCACACAGGGGGTACATGTGATACCCCCCTTCATTTGTATAAATAAAGCGGCAGGCAACGCGCGGTGCCTGCCGCTTTGTTTATGCAAATGCTGAAATGCATTTTTAGCATTGTGGCGGGCGGTGCTGAGAGCACCGCCCGCCACAATGCTAAAAATGCAGGATGTGCCAGCTACTGTGGCGGGCACATCCTAATACCCCCCTCGGGACCCCCGCCCTTATGGCGGGCGGCCCCAATCCCCGATAGGATGAGGGGTGGACAAAGTCCGGCTCTCATCCTAATAGGCCCCAAAGTCTGCATGGTGCCTGCAGGCACTGCAACACTCTCTTATTACAGCAGTAGTCTCTGTTTCGCCCCCACACATCAACTTCATTAACAAGTTAAGGAAATGGGTTGCGCCAGCCCTTACAACTTCCTTGGTTTCCACTTCTTGCTCTGAGCCAAAACAACAGTACCAATAATTTTTGCTTTTGTATTGTGAAAAAGATATTACAGTTCAGTACAGTATAGAGGGGTGGAATTCAGAGTTCTATAACAAAAGAGCAGGTGCAGGAAAGGTGGAAGCAGTAGCTATTCAAGATTCCACCCTAAGCAAGCAAACAGTTTCCACAGACGAGAAAGATGCACAGAGTGAGCACAGAGTGAGCCATCATGTCTATTTAGCATGACTCACAGTGAACAAGAGCGTGGTGTCCACCCTTTTGTCCCAGGACCTATCAGCTGCATTTGATACTGCCCTCCATGCTACTGTAAAGATGATATAATCTCAGAATACACGAAAATGCTTGAAAATGGATTGACTCACATTTCACATCAGCTGCTCCCACCTAACCTCCTGACCAGACCTAATTAGATCATTCAATTTTACCTGTTATTACTACGCATATGACTGAAATATGTTCCAGAATCGCACTCTGTGATGATTGAATTATCAAAATGTTATTCCAGTTTCAGCTGTGCTGGCCAGGTGTGTGCAATGTCTCCAGTATTGCACCCCAACATCCAAAAGCTGTATGCCAGTAGTGGATCTCTGCGTGCCTTCCCAGGTTGCACTTGGCATCCAAACCAATTGGTTCTGTTTCAGGGCTCCGGTTAAAAATGCTGTTACAATAATAACTCTTCACACAATAATGTTAATGGAGTCAGACCTCTCCTTGGTACCATATGTCAACAAGATCATAAACCACACCTCATACTCAAAAAAACACTGAGCGACATCTCCACCTACCTTTAAAACAAACATATTTATGATCCAAAGCTTCACTATACCAACAGCCCATGCATTGACTCTCGTTTCCTTATATGCAAAATACAACTAATCCAAAATGCTGCAGCAAGACTCCTTCTCTGCCTTCATCTAAGAGAACACAGGGTTCTAGGCCTGCAATCACTTCACTGGCTACCTCTACCTCTACCGAGAGAACAATGTTCAAGACAGTGTGCATTGTGCACAGAGCTTCCCACAGGAAATGAACCACTAACCTACAAGTTGAATTCAAGCAATGCAAATAAAATAGGACTCTGAGCTCCAGGCTTGCACTATGGATCATCATGCCACTTTATTATAAGAAACCCAGGGAGACACCGGTTTCTCAGTACAAGCAGCCAAACGCTAGAACTCACTAACAATGACTCACTGGCATTCAGGATCATAAATACTTCAGAAGTGAGCTGAAAACATGGCCGTTTTCAAGATAACTATATCATCCCACAAACTTGGGATCAAACCCGGAATAATTTTCTCACCTTCAACAGCCTACTGTGCACAGATCTCAGCAGCCCAACTTGAACACTACTTTCTATGTCCGGGTAAGTTATGAAGGGCTGACCCTTGTCTAACATGTGTATTACATAGGGTCAATTCATATGTAGCCCTCCTGGCCCGCAATAATACTAATATCATAACACTCATCACTTGGGCAGCTTATTGCAGCAATCAATCAATCAGCATTTGTATAGCGCAGCACTGTCACCCTTAGGGGTATCTGGGAGCTGTGGATGCGACATCAGAAAAAAAGGTCAAAAACAAGCCGAAAGAGGAAAAATAAAGGTCACACACAACCAAAAAAGAGGCAAAATACAGGTCAGAAATGAGCAGAAAGAGGCAAAATAAAGGTCAAAAGTGAGCAGAAAGAGGCAAAATAAAGGTCTGAAATAAGTAGAAAGAGGCCGAATAAAGGTTGGAAACGAACACAAAGAGACAATATACAAGTGAGAAACAAGCAGAAAAGAGGCACAATAAAGGTCTGAAATGAGCAAAACGTGGCAGAATAAAGGCCAGAAACTAGCAGAAAGAGGCAAAATAAAGGTCAGAAAGTGAGCAGAAAGAGGCAAAATAAAGGTCAGAAACTCGCAGGAAGAGGCAAAATAACGGGTAGAAGGAGCAGAAAGAGGCAAAATAGAGGTAGGAGCAAGCAGAGAAGAGGCAGAAAAAAGAACACTGGAGGAGCAAAACCGAAGGCAGCAGAGGGTAAAGGACTGTGGGCAAGTTGGACAGGAAGACCGTCGCACGGGGAGCTGGCATGAGGACCTTATCAATGGGGTCGCGCTGCAGCCTTCATTAAGTAGGACCTTGGGGGAGGGCGAGGCGCTGGATGGCGTGAGGAGGAAACAACGTGAGGGGGGGGAATGGCTGGAAAAGGGAAATGGTGATAAGAGGGGGTAAAAGGGCAGAAAGAGGCAAAATGAATGTCAGAAAATAGCACAAAGAGGCAAAATAAAGGTCAGAAACAAGCAGATAGAGGCAAAATAAAGCAGAAAGAGGCAGAATAATGGTAGGAAATAAACAGAAAGAAGCAAAATAAAGGTCAGAAGCTAGCAGAAAGAGACAAAATAGAGGGTAGGAGTGAGCAGAGAAGAGGCCAAAAAACGAACAGAGGAAGCACAAAACCAAAGGCAGCAGAGGGTAGCGGACTGCGGACAAGCTGGACAGCAGGACCATCGCAGGGAGAGCTGGCAGCAAGACCTGTTCAAAGGTGTCGGGCTGCGGTCTCCATTGAGCAGGTCATGGGGTAGGGCTGGGTGGTGGGAGGAAGAAACAGCAGGAGAGGGAAAACAAGCAGAAAGAGGCAAAATAAAGGTCAGAAATGAGCAGAAAGAGGCAAAACAAAGGTCAGAAACTAGCAGAAAGAGGCAAAATAAAGGTTAGAAACCAACACAAAGAAGTAAAAAAGTCAGTAGGAGCAAGTAGAAAGAAGGAGAATGAAGGTCAGAAACTAGCTGAAATGCAAAATAGAGGAGAGGGCAGGAGCAAGCAGAAAGAGGCAGAAAAAAAGGTCAGAAACAAACAGAAAGAGGAAACATAATGGTCAGAAACTAGCAGAAAGAGACAGAATAAAGGTCTGATACTAGCCAAAAGATGCAAAATGAAGGTCAGAAATGAGCAGCAAGAGGCAAAATAGAGGACAGGGGTGAGCAGAGAAGATCCAGAAAAGTAAGCAGAAAACTTGCAGAGGAGGAACAAAACTGTAGGCAGCAGAGGGTAGAGGACTGAGAGCAAACTGGATAGGAGGACCATTGCAGGGGGAGCTGGCGAGAGGAGCTGAATGCAGTTAGTGTGAACTTCATAATTATTTCCCTATTACTGCTTGACCCTCTTAAACTAACATAAGACAGATCTGCCAGGGGACATGTCCCTAAACCAGTACTGTACCAATCCTAACCTAGAAACCACCCATCACCAACTGAACAGGCATGGAATAACTTAAGAGATCTGCCACATACCGCTAGAAAAAGAGGCCTCTAATTTAGTGCACCACAGCAAGTCTCTAATGGCTGTACACTATGACTGCTTCTTGACCTCTCACAACGACAGTCAGATATTGGATGATAGCAAAAAACATCCATCCCAGTAGATCTCTCGACCATTTCTCCATCCACGATATGCCTGCTCAGGACCTCAAACCTTAAACAAAACTTCTCAGAATGGACAACCAAGTGAAGTAACCAGCTAAGTGGACTATGATTTTAAGAAATACTATTAACTGACCTGCAGAGCTGGTAAAAACTGCCAGCTTCCTGAGACCGTAAAGTGAGCGCCTCTCTCTCTCACTTCTTCAAGCTCTATAACATGATAGCTCAACATCAGTGGTTATAGAGCACAACATTGACACACTGCCCACATGGGATCAGAAGAAAGACATCACCCTTCCATCCACAACTTCCTACACAGTATTGCATGCTGACCTTGTAGACAAGTGCTTCAGGACCCCAAATAGAAGTAGTAAATGCTATGTATCAAATCACACTTCATACGTAGAGCAGGAATGGCATATGGTTTAACAGTACAGTCGGCTCTCGCATAATAAAAAGTAAGAACAAATGCAGCAGCAATGCATACCTCCTCTCACACACACATGCAAACATATAAACACAGAATAGCTATAGCATGTGCAGCATCTTTGCAAGCTTCTCTCTCACACGAAGAACAGCTATACAACAAGGAGCAGTAGTGCATGCTCTCTCCCTCATAAGAGGTGCTGCATGTTCAACAATTACGCAAATTTCCCCTTACATGCATAAAACAATAACAGTGTAGGTGTGTGGAGGGAGATGGCTAGATTGTGATGGTGCAATGTGAGTCTCTTATACTGTGTGATGGTTTGTGCTGGTGTGTGTGATTATGGGCTATGTGATACTGTATGTGTGAGGCTGAGGATGTGTGTGATGGTGAGTGTGTCTGCTGTGATTTGTGCATGTGATGATGTGGCTGCGCAGTATGATGGTGTTTATGTGTATAATGGAATGTATGTGTGTTGTGGATAATTATGTTGTGTGACTGTTCATCATGGGGTATGTGTTGGTTTCCACATTACCACGCACAGTTCACATTAGGCTAGTAAAGTAGACCTTTCATGCTAATATCACAGTTCCCCTGTTATATGGTCCCAAACATGCAAACCTATGAAAACAAGCAATGGCAAAACCATCAGATCACCAATCACATTTTTAAAGGTGCAACCAATTGGCTTTGCCATGTCATGAATGCTCATCATTGGTTTGCGGTTGCTTGAATGACCTGTACGTCAATGCCATGGCATTTTGTGGAAACAAATATGGCTTAACATAACAACTCCACCCTTTTCATATTTGTATGTTAGGATCTGATCCCGTTTTTTTTTTAACTTTGTAAAACTTTTTAATCATTAGTCTGAAACCTAGCAGGTCTTTTTATATGTTCTATGTATCTTATGATTGGCATGTACCCTGTGTAGTGCTTTACTTGAAAATAACTGTATTTTATCCCCAGTCCTCTGATGTGTCTTAAACCTCGTATTGCTGCTTTATTTATGAAATGTTTTTATCCCTGAACTTTTATTGCCGAATTGGACAAATGAAGGTTTTGCGTGTGTTTGCCTCTTATCCCTTCATGCCCCCACCTAGCTTTCTTTTTATTTTCTTCTCCTCCTCCCGTGGATTCCCCCAACCCACTCCTCTGTTGCTTCCTTAGCCCTTGCGCCCATTATTTTTTCTTGTGTTGTTGCAAAGCCTTGCAGCTGCCTTTTGCAGCTGAGCGCTCTGCTACAAAAAACAGCACTTTCACACATTTAACATTTTTTCGCAGATGTAAGTGGTGCCCGCACTACAGAATGACACTTCCAGAAGCAGCAGCTGCATAATTAAGCCTCAGCTCTGTTTACTTTTCATGTTTTTGCTGATGCTGCGTAGCATTGACATAGAGAACTGGAAAGCCAATAGATACAAAAGGAAAAACGTATAGGCTTTGCCAATGCTGGTCTTCATTTACTTCTATTTTGTGTGGCCTTTGCATTTTGTTCTCTCCTTTCATAAGAAACCGATGGCTAAATACCATTAATATTTCCTGAATGGCATTTTATCTTAAGACCCAAGAGCAGAGCAAGGCTGGATCAGTGACCTTCTTGTGCTGTAATATAAGATGGCACCCTTATCTTATTGGCAGCCTTGTGTGTTTAATAACCACTTTAATTGTTTAATTCAGTTGAGCGATCACACACTGGGGGAACAGTGTCTCCTTTCAGTAGAGTTCAAGCTCCTGTCTCTGGATTACTTGCCAGAGTTGCCGCATAAGTACTGGAAGGGGCATATATATCTCTGGGAACTGCAGTCTGGAGGAAGAGTCCCCCTTTTGTGCTTTTCTCAGAAGCAGCAGCTCAACACATAGTTATGGCCTCTCTCCTATTTGGCAACGCGTGCTGCATTCCAATGAAATGTAAATGCTGTATCCTGTTAATAACTGGCTGCTCATCAAGCCAAACCATGCATAGCGGTGCACTCAGCCCATACTTTATGCAGGAGTGTCCACCTGTTAAAGCCCCGACAAGTTAGCCTATTGCGTTTTGTGTAACATTAGAAAGTGCCATATTAAGTTATACTGAAATATTCTTCGTTCTGGGCATGGCACGCATGCAGAGCTAAGGTGTGCTTGACTAAAAAAAGCAGAGCAGGTTTCCTGGGAGGCTTACACGACAGCCAGGCAGAGACCGAGCATGCCAGCGCTCTACTTAGTTTCCCAAACTACCCATTTCCACTTTTACTCCTTAGGTGTGACCACAGGTCGATCTAGGTTTCAAGTATTACTGTTTTGAAATAGCATCTTATGTATTAATATTTTATTTTCTAAGCTCTTGTGGTGTGTATGAAATAACATTTATGTAAAGTTTTCGAAAGCGAAGTTTTACCTAGATTTCTACAGTTGGACTACCTATAGTTCGTGGATATGCCTACTTTACCTTTGTCTGAAGCTATGTTTAGCTCATCTACTCGATCATGCAACATATAATCCTAAATGATACTTTCGCTTGTTGTGCAAAGTTTCCATTCGCAAAAGGTAGTTGCAAATTGCACACAGACTTTTAGTGAATGGAAAGGATATTTGTGAACTGCCCTATGTACTAATAGGTTGGTTCATAAAATGCCAATTCATACAGCCTATACAATTCAACTTACCTCATCAGTATTATTTGTAGGCCATAAACTATGGCTCACCATGATTGGATGCCTTCACAGGGATGGTTGACTGATGGAGTCAGAAGACCATGTCTGTGATCGCATTTTAAATAGAGTCAAAAGAATTGGGAAAAAGTTGGCTGTGGCTCCGTGAACCACTACATGCTCCCCACAAAGAGAAAGAATTTCCTTCCACTTATGAATGGGTAAACACCTTGCTTTGAGGTGTCAGTAAAATTTCACTGACTGGATTTCGGTTACAAAACATTCATGCATACCTTAGCGAATCACTACTTAGAAGGGACTTACAACACACTCCTTTCAAATAGCAATTTTTTGTGGGTTTCTAAACTCATTTTGGGATTTTTCCGACATTGCTCCCAAATTGATAAATTAATTTAGTACAAGACAAAACGCCATGTAGCGGTCACAAACCCTGTGATTTTGCCAATCGCAACTGCCAAACAGCTTGTAACTGCCAAACAGCTTTGTACATTATGACACTTTTCTCTAAAAATGAATATACTGTTTTCTTGTGAGTAGCTTAAAATATGTTTCCAAAACTGTTTTTAAAGAGTGGGGCATTTGCAATCTTTTTTTCTATCAAAACAAATGGGTGTAAAAGATAAATCTAAATGTGAAAGCTCATGGGCTGAATACTTATTATTGATTGTAACCGTATTATTTCCAAGAATTAACTAAACTGCACTATAGAAGAACTTTGCGACTTTACACTCTCTAAAGAAAGACATTGCAATTTCATTGCAAGTATTCCAAATCTATTCATAATCTAATCAGCCTCAGAAAATCACTCTCAATGCATGATAAGTATCAAATTAGAAAGGCGTGGATAGTCTCCCGAGTGACAGTCCATGGGGTGGTGCATGATGAAGCAATGTGGGGGCAGTCTCTACCGTTAGCGACTGCATTTTCCAGCAGGATAGTGCTCATAATGCGGCATATCACCCTTAATTAATTTTTTGGGCGCTCTGGAGAGACGTTCGCCTTCACTGACAATGCTGGTGCGCTTCATCTCTTCAGAGGGACCCGCCATTTTGACAGGAGCGGCATGATGCGGGTGCACACAGATTCACCCTGAAAATGTCCTAGTCTTCTTTCATCTCCCACTGCTTATCAGGTTTGCCTACTTCACTTTTCTTTGCTGCTCTTTTGAAAAAGGTAACTTTTTAGTGGATAACTCATTGCAAATTTCTTTCCTGCTTCTAATAGGGAATTTACTGACTGAAAATAATTTTTCCTATCAAACCTGTGAGGACCTAGCAATTTACTGTTGTTACCCAAGTCAGATTTCTCACAGTTTCACATTGTTTCATCACATCATTCAGAAGTGGTACTCTCTGCTATTTTATGGCCTTGTGTTTACTTCCCAGGAATCCTTACAGAGTACAACAGTTTCTAAAACACTTTGTCCCTTTGCCTACCTTCTGCAATTGTCCCTGTGTATTGGCAGAGTAAAAAAATGAAAAGCACCCCTCGGGAGTTCGTCAGTCATATGTATCAACAACTCCTTTGCAACTTCACAATGGACAACTCATGTTCCCCTTTACACAGAGGTAATTCTTCTTCCTCCTCCTCTTCCTCTGCCACAGTTCATCCATCACTTAAGACAGGAAAGGTGTCTTAAAAATGACCAACCCTCTTTTAAAAAGTCTCTTCCCCCTCAATGGATCTTCTGTTAAAAGAGATTAGGGCCCTGCAACCCTAAATGGAGGAAACAAATGCCACATTACAAATTCTTAGTGGCAGATGGTCTCACATGGAACAAAGACTATCCACAGTGGAAAAGCAAATTACAAACCTCAATGAAACCTCACTCAAAGTAACTGTTCTTCAAACACAGATCTCCACCTTACAAAAACATGTTGAAGACCTTGTAAACCACTATAGAAGGAATAATTATTGATATACAATCTTCCTGAGGTGCAGTGGGCACAGACTCTATTGTATTCTTTCAATATTTTCTTCCTAAGCTATTAGGTTTACTGGAAGGGCCTCCACTTAATTTTCAGCAAGCCCGTAGACTGGGTCATCCTCCCACAACTAATTCTACTACTAAAAATCCCAGAAGAGTTTTTCTTTATTTCTTGGAATACACAGAACTAACTTAAGTCGTCTCTTCAGATGAAACACATTCGTGGTTTGGTCACAATATTTATTTCTCCCAGGACTACAGCCAAATAGATGACACTTATTTTGTGGTCAGGTAATAATATTTATTTCTCCTAGTACTATGCCAAAAGAACTGCAGACAGACTTTTTAGGTATGAGACAGTTACTTCACTCTCTTGGCACTCGTTTTGAGTTATTCCACCCCTGCCTCTTCTAAGTCACCTACATGAACAAAAAAACAACATATGAGGATTCAAATTGACTGAAAGCTTTTCTTGAAACGTGTAGAGTTGAAACTAGGAATATTTTTAGACCCACTAAATTTTTAAATTATTCTCTTATAATCTTCACATATCTCAAATTTGATGTTGATAATTTTTATGTTGTATTTATACTCAGATAATGTTCCATTAAAGTAGTATTGTAGTCTCATAGCATTGTACGATTGAATGTATGCACAATTTCTGGATCGCCCCCAGCTTGTGCCTCATTTTCCAAGTCCAGGAGATCGGATTCGGCACCTGCTTTATTTATATCTGTATGTGCTTCCTCTTGAGGTTTAATTTTTGTGACAGGAGCCTCGTGCCAGAATGAATCCTGCCCTGCATAGATATCCACGAAGATGCCACCGTTGTGTGCAATACCTCTACTCAACTGGAGTACTGGCTAATTCAGTAAGTGCTACCTCGTTGGGTAAATGTATAGTGCTTTTCTTTCACTGCAGCTGTGTAAAGGGCCAGAAGATTTGCCTCCAGTGACCGTGTGTGCCTGTTACTGTGCCACCACGCCAAAAGGCGCCGAGGTCCCTTGAGTGAGCTGTCCATCATAGTTGGGAAAGGGGGGAAGACGTTTGATACCGCTAGTGTGTGGTGCGGGGCTTCTATGCGTGTTCACATGCCTCTTGTGTATAAAGGGTCAGAGAGTGAGCAGGGCAGCAAGTGAGGAGAAAGCAGCCTCCTGGTCACAGGAGCGACACGGGGATCACGCTCTAGAAACTCATGGATGCAAACATCTTCCTCGAGTATTACAGCTAATTTTTAGATGGCAAAGACGGGGTTAAAGAACACTTGGCCAGCCTCGACCGTGCTCACTAATGTTTTGGGCTGATTAAAATGTTACTGAATTTGAGCCTCAACTCTGGCACCTGCTTTATTTATATCTGTAAGTGCTTCCTTTTGAGGTTTAATTTTTGTGACAGGAGCCTAGTGCCAGAAAGAATCCTGCCCTGTACAGTTATCCACGAAGATGCCACCGTTTTGTGCAATACCTCTACTCAACTGGAGTACTGGCTAATCAGTAAGTGCTACCTCGTTGGGTAAATGTATAGTGCTTTTCCTACACTGCAGCTGCGTAAAGGGCCAGAAGATTTGTCTCCAGTGACCATGTGTGCCTGTAACTTTGCCACCGCGCCAAAATGGCGCTGAGATCCCTTGAGTGAGTTGTCCATCATAGTTGGGAAAGGGGGGAAGACGTTTGATTCCGCTAGTGTGTGGTGCGGGGCTTCTACGCGTATTCACATGCCTCTTGTGTATAAAGGGTCAGAGAGCGAGCAGGGCAGCAGGTGAGGAGAAAGCAGCCTCCTGGCCACAGGAACTACACAGGGATCACGCTTGAGAAACTCATGGATGCAAACACCTCCCTCGAGTATTATAGCAAATTTTCGACGGCAGAGACGGCGTTAAAGCACACTTGGCCAGCCTCGACCGTGCTCACTAATGTTTTGGGCTGATTAAAGCGTTAGTGAATTTGAGCTTTAACTCGGGCACCTGCTTTATTTATCTGTAAGTGCTTCCTGTTGAGGTTTAATTTTTGTGACAGGAGCCTCTTGACATACTTGTAACTATTCTCTGACCCTGCTTCGAGGGTCAGATAAGGGTCAGAGAATAGTTGCAAGTAGGCAACGAACTCTGGAGGTGCCTCAGGAAGCACTTACAGGGTTACAGCAGGTGCCCAAGTTGAAGTTAATTTCTTTGTAACCATTTTGTAAATGGTTACAAAGAAATTAGCTTCAACTTGGGCACCTGCTGTAACCCTGTAAGTGCTTCATGGCAAAAATGTGTCCCGCTTGCGGATTCGCTGATTTTTCTGCAATTTCACGAGATTAGCGGATCGCGAAATTGCCGAAAATCGGCAAATTCCGCGAGCAGAACGAATTTTCGGCCCACACTTACTTTTGCCATAGGCCTGCATCTGTTCTTTGTTGTGGCCATACCTCCTTTCTGGTTGTTTTTGTTTGACCATATGGCTGGTGGCCCCTTTGTGTAGGCAGCCAGTGTACCTGTGTCATAGGTCTGCATTTGTTCTTTTTTGTGGCTATTCTTCCTTGCTTGTTGTTGTGTTTCACCATGTGTCTGGTGGCCACTTTGCATAGGCAGCCAGTATGCTTTTTCCATAGGCCTGCAGAAGTGCTGGCTGTTGTTTGGCTATGTGTCTGGGGGGCATTTTGTGTAGTCAGCCAGTGTGTTCTTGCCATAGGTCTTCATGTGTTCTTTGTTGTGGCCATGCCTCCTTGCTGGTTGTTGTTGTTTGACCGAGTGACTGATGGTCATTTTGTCTAGACAGCCAGTGTACTTTTGCCATAGGTGTGCATGTGTTCATTGTTGTGGCCATGCCTCCTTGATTGTTGTTTACCCATGTGGCCATTTGGTGCAACCATAAATTTTTAAAGCCTTTTTTTGGGCTATTTTTTTTTTACTTCACCCGGGTATTATTTTTCAAATGTTTAAATAAAGTTACATTTTTGTAATAGATTTTTTTATTTTTGTTTCAAATTTTTCCCAACATCCATCAACCCGCTGTCTGCCGTCGGCGCAGAGCCTCACAACAGCCTTAATTTTCTAAGGATTATTCCATTGTCACCTTCACCTCCTTGAGTGCCACATCCCAACTTGATGCACATAAAGAAAACAATTACTATATGTTGTTGCTCTTTCAAATCCTTCTTGAGTGTACTTGAAAGTTTATGTTGGTGTGGTTTTACTTTTGAATGTATACACTGTATTGTTTTTTTTTTTTTTGGGAACCTTTATTATTACTTCAAGCAAATACAAATATGGGCCTACAACCATCCCGGCCGGCCGCTAGCCAAGTCATAAGTACAGCAATCAATGTAGAAAAACATAGCAGCCCAAGAACCGAGGTCCAACAAACGTCCAGGATATGACACGTATTCAGGCGCAGTGGCCGATATTCAGGATTCATGAAGGTTCATTTTATAATAAAGAAAAACTAAGGATCAGTGCCGTATAGTCATACATGGTCCTACAATAACAAGCCTGAATCCGGGAATCCGCAAATAATGCATACACAGTTTAAGTATTGGGGGTAAGGTATAAGAGTCAGGACAAATGTGACCACACACCCATTCCATAGCAAGCTGCAACCCTCCCCTCAAAATGAAACATATTGCAGGAAACATGAAGAATGACGACACCAATAAGGAAGAAAGACAAAAGGGCCATAGAAACAAATAACGGACAAAGTAACAACCCCCATTCCCCTACCCCCCACCCTGCACGCCTGCAGAAGGCCACGGCCTACCCCCCCCCACCCCCCCCAGCATGTGCCTGTCGCCCTAAATGAGAGACCCGAAATATAGTAAAGGAGGAGAAAGAAGAAAAGAAGGAAAGAAAAAGTGGAGAAGGGCCCTTGATCTCGCCACACTGCCCCACCCCCCGCCCCCGCACCCGGTAAACATCCTAAAAGCATAATCAGAATAGCCATGGAAAACATTAAGCACTGAAAGCACCATCAATAAACTCCCCGCCGAATGTCCCCCAAATCACCATCAGCCATCAATAAGTCCACCGGATCATAGGCAGTATCACCCTTGGCCTTTCCTATCAATAGCACCAACATACGTCCATTTCTCAATCGGCAGACAAAGCTGCGTGTAGGATCCAGGTGATCCGGGCGGACCGGGCCGCGTTATTACTCCAAAGGACTTCAGCAACCAAAACCCAGCCGAATGTGTATGGTGGAAATCCATCTGAGTCGGTATCGACACCGAAAAGATCCTCAAGTCCGAACACAGTCTCACCATCCAAGGAGAAAGAGTCACACCATACGGCAAGCACTGAGATGTCACCGGGGCAGCCCAAGACATAGACCGGCGTTGTTTCCCCGGCCGCTGATCAGGTATACGCCCCAACGAGTCACTCATGTGTACTACAGAGCTGTCTACGGCGATCTCTTGAGCCAGGTCTTCCGGCGTCTCCACGAACATTGGCGTAGCAGGAGCACTCTTCACTGACATAGGGGCAGGCACGTCGGCGTTTCCTTGAGATCGAGATGCATCCGTGTGGAATGGCGGGACAACAATGGCGGCCATCCTTCCTCCCAAATCTTGGGCGCCATGGATCAGGGCCGCATGCAGGGTCGCTAGAGCAGCCAATATATCTTGGGACGTGGGCTCATTCCCGTGCCGCCAGACCCCCGAACACTCCAGCACAGCGGCTTTTCCATTCAGATGTAAGCTGCGTAGGAGGGCGACAGCCGCCATCTTAGCTGATCCGGCCTCGTCCTTCTTCACCTCACCCCGGGACCAGGCCCCACACCAGGGCTCAACAGGATGTACAGTGCGGACCCAGAACGTCTAGGCAGGCCATCCGGCGAAGAACCACCAAAGGGCTAAACAAAGTCGCTGCCTCTCCTCGAGAGCCGCCCGCCGATTCCGGGGGAAGTCTGTTATGCCCGCACACAAGACTGAAAAGGGGACCAAATTTCACGTGCCCCCCTCGATCCTGCACTGCCGCGCATCCCCACGAGGCACTCCGCTAGATGGACTGACTCGTCGCCGCTGCCATCGGCCAAGCAAACCTCCGGCGCCCACCGGCCGACTCCGCACCTCCACCAATGTCCGCTGTTGTGACAGTCGCGGCCGGCTGCTCCTCTCACTCGACACCCCGGTCCCAGCTCCGTGAAGGCCGCAGAACAGTCGGGGACATTTCTTCGGGTCTGCCGCACGTAGAAGCCCCAGAAGCAAACGGTAAGTTAGTGTTTTCCTTCGCCTACTGAAATATGCCGTTACGGCTCAGGATAAGTGTCAGGATGTATGTGCGGGGCCAGAGGGCTCCGGGAGCCGAGCGTCTATGCGGCCATTTCGGTCGCCAGCTTGGCTCCTCCTCCTACACTGTATTGTTGATAATTATTTATAACTTAAACAGCCACACTAAATAGTATTATTTGTACTACAAATTCAAACTGCAACAATGTCACATTTCACTGATGTTCTTCTTGCGTGTTTACTTTTAAGAACACAAGAGAAGAGACATCACCCACAGTAGTGCCAGACAGAAGGCCTGTGCATGTGGTGCATGACCACATAACACAGACTTCACTTCAGTTTTTAAATCTAAATGCCACTGCCAACTGGCAGCTTGAAGATGGCCTCAAAGAAAGTTGCTACTAAGAAAGTGGCCAGTGATAAGAAGCAGTTTACCACCACTCGTATGTTTCCCCAGACCTTTTTCGGGCAAAAATGTGTGCTTGCCACACCGGCCTCTGGGGAGCAAGCTGGAAGCAGCACCCCCACATCAGCAGACCCACCCCAACCTAGGCCCAAGGTCATGCTTGGCACAGAGGCAGCCATTCTAATCACGGCAATGCTGGGCAGTGATGTTAAATTGGACTTGTCTCTTTCGCAAAGCAGTACTCAATCATTACCAGAAACTCAGCTAATTTGACAGCAGTAGAAGTTCTCCCGAAGTAGGAGCACTGCAGGATATTGAGCTTGATGCTGAGAAAGTACAAGAAGCCCTTCTTTCAGAGTATCCATTGTCTTCCAGATTGCCAGCAAGAAAAGGGAAGGGTACTCCAACATCTTCTTCTCCAAGCCCCCGTGAAGGTAGTGAGAGCAGGGAATCTGATCCGATCACGGTGGAAGGTGAAGGTGAAGAAGAGGGTAACACTTTTGTTACAGCATTGCATTAGAGGTTAATGTCTCTCATTTGGGTTGGTAGTCAGACCGGAGTTGGACATATTCGTTACTTGGTGTCAGGAGGATGATGGATGGACTCGGGGCATGACTACCTCAACAACTTCCAAAGGAAGGAAGGTATCAACTTCACGGAAACCAATATGGTGATGACTTTAAGAGGCCTACTCAACTCTGTGGACTGGTGAGAGGTGGGTTGACCACTTGATTTGGGAAATTCAATGCTGCTGAGTGTGTGCTGGCTGGCTCAAATATAAACTATTTGATTAGGTGGTGGGCAGTTGTTGTAGGTAACCGGAGACAGACATTTGATGATGTCACATCACATCATCACATTATGTACACGCCAAACTAAATGTTATAATGATGGTCATGACAGTTGCGAGTTTGATCTGCTTATGTTCTGTTCTTCTCCTTGACTCTACAATATAATTTCTGTTTTACAATCCGCAGGCCTTCTCTTTTTCTGCACTTACAAAAGGCAAATGAACCATGACACTCATGCTTATCTTACCGGACTGCTTAAGCCAGGCACCCAGGATTGATGGACAATCCAAGAAGAATGCAGATGCATCACCTAATTTGGCAACAAACAGTATAATTTTTCTTTTAATAATTAATTTTTAGAACTCTGTGGGTTCGCTGTATGGGCGCAAAATCCGCTCCGCAAAATTTGCGAATTTTCGGCAATTTCGCAATCCGCAAATCTCGTGAAATTGCCGAAAAATTTGCAAATTTGCGAGCAGGCGGATTTTTTTTTTGGGCCCACAGCAAGCACAGTTAAGGTAGGTGCACGAGTTAAACCTAACTTTGTAACCATTTTAGAATGGTGCCGACAAGCTGCCAGAGTGCTTGCTGGCGCCATTCTAAAATGATTACAAAGTTAGCTTCAACTCGTGCACCTGCCTTTACTCTGTAAGTGCTTCCTTTGGGCCAAAAATTAAACCTCAACAGGAAGCACTTACAGATATAAATAAAGCAGGTGCCCGAGTTGAAGCTCAAATTCAGTAACGTTTTAATCAGCCCAAAACATTAGTGAGCACGGTCGAGGCTGGGCAAGTGTGCTTTAACCCCATATCTGCAGTCGAAAATTATCTGTAATACCCGAGGGAGGTCTTTGCATCCATGAGTTTCTCAGGCGCAATCCCCGTTCCTGTGATCGAAGGATGCTTTCTCCTCACCTGCTGCCCTGCTCACTCTCTGACCCTTTATACAAAAGGCATGTTGACACGCATAGAAGCCCTACACCCCACACTAGCGGTATTAAAAGTCTTCCCGCACTTTCCAACTATGATGGACAGCTAACTCAAGGGACCTCAGCGCCTTTAGGGGCTGTGACAAAGTTACAGGCACACATGGTCAGTGGAGACAAATCTTCTGGCCCTAACCAGCTGCAGTGTAGGAAAAGCACTATCATTTACCCAACGAGGTAGCACTTACTGATTAGCCAGTAGAAAGTACTCGAGTTGAGTAGAGGTATTGCAGAAAACGATGGCATCTTCGTGGATAACTATGCAGGGCAAAATTCATTCTGGCACGAGGCTCCTGTCACAAAAATTAAACCTCAACAGGAAGCACTTACAGATATAAATAAAGCAGGTGCCCGAGTTGAGCTCAAATTCAGGAACGTTTTAATCAGCCCAAAAGCATTAGTGAGCACGGTCGAGGCTGGGCAAGTGTGCTTTAACCCCATATCTGCAGTCGAAAATTATCTGTAATACCCGAGGGAGGTCTTTGCATCCCTGAGTTTCTCAAGCGCAATCACCGTTCCTGTGACCAGGAGGCTGCTTTCTCCTCACCTGCTGCCCTGCTCGCTCTCTGACCCTTTATACACAAGAGGCATGTGAACACGCATAGAAGCCCCGCACCACACACTAGCAGTATCAGATGTCTTCCCGCCCTTTCCCAATCCCAACTATGATGGACAGCTCACTCAAGGGACCTCGGCGCATTTTGGCGCAGTGGCAAGTTACAGGCACACATGGTCAGTCAAGACAAATCTTCTGGCCCTTTATGCAGCTGCAGTGTAGGAAAACCACTATCATTTACTCAACGAGGTAGCACTTACTATTAACCAGTAGAAAGTACTTCAGTTGAGTAGAGGTATTGCACAAAACGGTGGCATCTTCGTGGATAACTATGCAGGGCAGGATTCATTGTGGCACGAGGCTCCTGTCACAAAAATTAAACCTCAACAGGAAGCACTTACAGATATAAATAAAGCAGGTGCCCAAGTTGAAGCTCAAATTCAGTAATGTTTTAATCAGCCAAAAGCATTAGTGAGCATGGTCGAGGCTGGGCAAGTGTGCTTTAACCCCATATCTGCCGTCGAAAATTATCTGTAATGCCTGAGGGAGGTCTTTGCATCCCTGAGTTTCTCGAGCGCAATCCCCGTTCCTGTGACCAGGGGGCTGCTTTCTCCTCACCTGCTGCCCTGCTCGCTCTCTGACCCTTTATACACAAGAGGCATGTTAACACGCATAGAAGCCCCGCACCACACACTAGCGGTATCAAACGTCTTCCCGCCCTTTCCCAATCCCAACTATGATGGACAGCTCACTCAAGGGACCTCGGCGCATTTTGGCGCAGTGGCAAGTTACAGGCACACATGGTCAGTGGAGACTAATCTTCTGGCCCTTTACGCAGCCGCAGTGTATGCAAACCACTATCATTTACCCAACGAGGTAGCACTTACTGATTAGCCAGTAGAAAGTACTTCAGTTGAGTAGAGGTATTGCACAAAATGGTGGCATCTTCGTGGATAACTATGCAGGGCAATATTCTTTCTGGCACGAGTCTCCTGTCACATAAATTAAACCTCAACAGGAAGCACATACAGATATAAATAAAGCCGGTGCCAGAGTTGAAGCTCAAATTCAGTAACGTTTTAATCAGCCCAAAAGCAATAGTGAGCATGGTCGAGGTTGGGAAAGTGTGCTTTAACCCCATATCTGCCATCAAAAATTTGCTCTAATACCCGAGGGAGGTCTTTGCATCCCTGAGTTTCTCGAGTGCAATCCCCGTTCCTGTGACCAGGAGGTTGCTTTCTCCTCACCTGCTGCCCTGCTCACTCTCTGACCCTTTATACACAAGAGGCATGTGAACACGCATAGAAGCCCCGCACCACATACTAGCGGTATCAAACGTCTTCCCGCCCTTTCCCAATCCCAACTATGATGGACAGCTTACTAAAGGGACTTCGGCACATTTTGGCGCGGTGGCAAGTTACAGGCACACATGGTCAGTGGAGACAAATCTTCTGGCCCTTTACGCAGCTGCAGTGTAGGAAAAGCACTATCATTTACCCAATGAGGTAGCACTTACTGATTAGCCAGTAGAAGGTACTTCAGTTGAGTAGAGGTATTGCACAAAATGGTGGCATCTTCGTGGATAACTATGCAGGGCAATATTCTTTCTGGCACGAGTCTCCTGTCACATAAATTAAACCTCAACAGGAAGCACATACAGATATAAATAAAGCCGGTGCCCGAGTTGAAGCTCAAATTCAGTAACGTTTTAATCAGCCCAAAAGCAATAGTGAGCATGGTCGAGGTTGGGAAAGTGTGCTTTAACCCCATATCTGCCATCAAAAATTAGCTCTAATACCCGAGGGAGGTCTTTGCATCCCTGAGTTTCTCGAGTGCAATCCCCGTTCCTGTGACCAGGAGGTTGCTTTCTCCTCACCTGCTGCCCTGCTCACTCTCTGACCCTTTATACACAAGAGGCATGTGAACACGCATAGAAGCCCCGCACCACATACTAGCGGTATCAAACGTCTTCCCGCCCTTTCCCAATCCCAACTATGATGGACAGCTTACTAAAGGGACTTCGGCACATTTTGGCGCGGTGGCAAGTTACAGGCACACATGGTCAGTGGAGACAAATCTTCTGGCCCTTTACGCAGCTGCAGTGTAGGAAAAGCACTATCATTTACCCAATGAGGTAGCACTTACTGATTAGCCAGTAGAAAGTACTTCAGTTGAGTAGAGGTATTGCACAAAACAGTGGCATCATCGTGGATAACTATGCAGGGCAGGATTCATTGTGGCACGAGGCTCCTGTCACAAAAATTAAACCTCAACAGGAAGCACTTATAGATATAAATAAAGCAGGTGCCCGAGTTAAAGCTCAAATTCAGTAACGTTTTAATCAGCCCAAAACATTAGTGAGCACTTTAGAGGCTGGGCAAGTGTGCTTTAACCCCATATCTGCTGTCGAAAATTAGCTGTAATACTCGAGGGAGGTCTTTGAATCCATGAGTTTCTCGAGCGCAATCCCCATGTAGTTCCTGTGACCAGGAGGCTGCTTTCTCCTCACCTGCTGCCCTGCTCGCTCTCTGACCCTTTATACACAAGAGGCATGTTGATGCATAGAAGCCCCGCATCACACACTAGCATTATCAAACGTCTTCCGGCCCTTTCCCAACTATGATGGATAGCTCACTCAAGGGACCTCGGCGCCTTTTGGCACGGTGGCAAAGTTACAGGCACACATGGTCAGTGGAGACAAATCTTCTGGCCCTTTACGCAGCTGCAGTGTAGGAAAAGCACTATATATTTACCCAACGAGGTAGCACTTACTGATTAGCCAGTAATCGCAAAAAAATCCACGACTTCACGGGCAAATCCGTGAATTCACAGACTTTTTTGCGATTTCTCGCAAATTCGCGGACCGCAGATCCGCAAAATTCACCCATACTTAATCATTTGTATTTCCTATTTTTCAAACCTTGGAGACAGAAAGTTTGTATATATAAAAATATAACAACTTGGGTCTCTGGGCTGACAGACTGTTTTCAATACATTTTACTTACCTATGTCATACTCATCCCTTCATTTTCTTCCAGAACAGATTGATGATGGCTGACTGCTCACCGCCCAGATGAATATTGTCTTTGTGTAGTTTTTGTCTTTGTCATACCTTTTCCCAAATCCCCTTTCCCATACATTCATCAAACCCCTGAGGTGTGACTTAATTTACACCGTTAATTGATCACACACTTGATTGTTGGATGTGGTGAAAGCCACAACAACTTACTGAAGGATCTTCAGTTCCATTACTTAAACAAGAGCCCACACTGGGCCCATTTACCCACCGACACATAAAATGTGATCCATATTTGATATACAGAAGACCATCATTCGCCAGCATCATCATTCAGGCACTGTGCTGCATAAATGCTAAACCTTGTTCCTCTAACTCAGTGTTTTTATCTCAGTTTAGTTGCCTTCAAAGAATAATCCTTCGACATTAATGTTGTAGTTGGAGTTTACCTAGTTGGGATTGGGACCTTGCTTCTCATTCCGGTTAGTGCACTAGCCTGCTACTATTGGCACCACCATTAGTAAGATGACACCTTGTGAAACCATGCAGCCCATGCTTTATCTATTCAAGTAATAGAGCTATGGAACACTGTTGTAGCCAATATAGGCAATGGCACCCCCCCTTAATGGTGAATATAGTTGCATACTGCAGAGACTAGTAAAGTAATAGGAAAAGGGTACAGCATAACTAATTATTATGTACTATAAGCAGATGGTAAAAACAGGCTGCGCTAAAAGGCAATATTGCAATGTAAAACACCCAATAAAATATTTGAAGCATAAATAAAGTTAAATAAATATTTATTACCCTTTTTAACAATGTAATAGAACCTACCCCTTCCACCTATAACTTGTCCAGTGCTCTCCCCAAACAAATATCCCCAACCCCAACCAATGTCCAAAATGTCCAACAAAAAAACGAAAGTCCAAACTGCCCCGATCCCAACTCCCATCATCTCCATCCATGACAAGTCCCACCCACCAAAACAAATGTTTAACAAGCATTGGAAATGCAATAGGTCTCGGATTTATTTGAGTTAGAGCAAATGGCATTGTAAATGGCAATGTCTTTTCGCCACGTGTTATGGAGTGTATGCATGTAGTGTGTAGTGGAATTAATTATGTGGGTTGGATTGGAATTGTACCAATGGTGGCACACTGCGTTTTAGATGACTATGTTTAACAGTAAAGTGTGCAATACTGCGATTGCTACAATAGTTCATTGTGGATGTGTTAACAATTGATGTGTGTACTGATGGCTGGTGGTGTGTGTGCCTGTAGAAATTGTGCACTGATGGCTGGTGGTGTGTGTGCCTGGTGGAAGCGTGCACTGACGGCTGGTGCTGTCACACACTGCTCACCCTGCACACTCACACACTGCTGGCCCTGGACACACACATACTGATCACCCTGCATACTCACATACTGCTCACCCTGCATACTCACAATCTGCTCACCTTGCATACTCACATAGTGCTCACCCTGTATACTCACACACTGCTCACCCTGCATACTCACACATTGCTCACCCTGCATACTCACACACTGCTCACCCTGCATACTCACACACTGCTGGCCCTAGACACCCACATACTGCTCAACCTGCATAATCACATACTGCTCACCCTGCATACTCACACACTGCTCACCCTGCACACTCACACACAGCTGGCCCTGGACACCCACATAATGATCACCCTGCACACTCACACAAAGCTGGCCCTGTACACCCACATACTGATCACCCTGCATACTCACATACTGCTCACCCTGCACACTCACAAACTGCTGGCCCTGGACACCCACATACTGATCACCATGCATACTCACACACTGCTGACCCTGCACAGATACCCAAAGCACAGACAGACAGTTAACTAGACAGTTTACAGACACTCCGAGATACACAGAAGGGTGAGACATAGACAGGCAGACATTACTAGACTGTTTACGGATACTCTGAGACCCACAGTATGGTGGGACACAGACAGAGGTAACTAGGCAGTTTGCAGACACTATGAGACCCAAGGCACTGTCATACAGTTAGACACTGTCAGTTTACTCACACTTAGAGACCCACAGCACTGTCAGACACCGACAGACAGAGGTAAGTAGACCGAGTCCACTCGCAATTTCATCCTTCTGAGGACGATAAAATGAGTCTCATTGAGTTGGGTACCAATAAACATCTGTTATTCAGCGCCAAGATGCCCAAGGCTGAACGTGTGCTTAACAAATACGCATGTTATGTTATTTGTGTTCGGTTGTGTTGTGTTTGCAGGGTGCTTTAGCTCAAGGCACAAATGGTAAATAAGACCGCGAGACAAGGGGCGCCCAAGGTAGTGAGACACACCGAGGAGCCCACAGGGTATCTCACAGAGCGCTTCTGCTGCGCCTCCCAGCGCTATACTCTGGGCGCCTCCTCCATGAACCAGTTAGACTCCCACTGGAGGATGCGCTCCTCTGTCTGTACCTCACAACACTGCTCACAGTACCAGACAGAGATGCTCCCGTACTTCAGATGACCACTGCTGTTAGGTACAGAGCGGCTTGCGCTGCCTTGTAGCGCTATCCTCCCAGCTCCTCCTTACAAATCTCACACAGCAGGGAGCTTCATTTCTTTCTCTTCCTCACAGTGCTCCTCCGCCTGCCTTGTAGCGCTATCCTCTGAGTACTTCCCTCAGATGCAACCCTATCCCTCACCGGAGGCAGCAGTGCTTTCTCTGTACCTCACAGTGAGGTTTCCTGTGCCTAAATCTTTACGAATTATACATTCTGCCCACCCCTACAATAGACCCGGCCCTGAGAAAAAAGGCCCGGTGCTTTGCACTGGAACGCACCGGCACAAATTAAGCACTGTATATAGTGCTTACTACCCCTGACGAGGCGTCGAAGCGCTTTGTCAGCAGTGTGAACTAATCTGTGCCTTTTTTTGTATCTAAGTGAAGTTAATAAAACATGCCTCCCACGCCTTTCTTTTCATAAAAATGTGCTGAAGCAGTGTTTACGGAAAGGCAAAACTCAAATGTGGGGCACTTTTTTTGGGTGTGCCCAGGCTGATTTTTGATCCCAGTCCCCCTCCCCTGCACAGCGGGAGCTTATGTTACACCACTGCCTACCCACTGCCCAGGTTTCCATCTTGTCCTAGTCTTGTCTTCCTGAAGAGTGCACTGTGCCTCCTCAGGCCCCCCTTTGGTGATCCGGCCTGGCGTGTCACCAGACTGGATCACAGGAAGAGATCAGACTCTTGATTCGTCAGTCGCGCGCAGCCTGCTGTGTGCTAACCCCGGGTGTTCGTCTCACAATAACTAGAACTTCGAGCAGAAAGAACATCTTAAAACAAATGATTTATGTGCAGGCGCCACAGACAATCAGCAAAGCAGCAAGAATAGTTTATCAGTGCGAGGCAGGTGCGGTGTGTGGAGGGATATGCAGGGGGACAGAGGGACACAGCAAAAATCCCGCACACTCCACTCTAGGCACATGATGGATATTTTTGTCCCAAATCTATTTATCGTGCTTTTTTTGGGGCCTCCAAGGGGCCTGTCTATCACTCGGCGAGCACATTTTTCCAGAGTCGCGTGCAAGCGGTTTCTGTCTGGGCCTCGCGCGCCGCATTTGCACCGGGAGCCCAGGGAGAGAGCGGGAGAACAGAGCCGTGGCCTCGGTGTTGGCTGGGCAGAGTGCACTGCAGAAAGGGCGGTCGGGAAAATGAGGAAGGCAGAAAACGCCGTATAGAAGATGAGCATCGGGACATGGCGGAAGGGGAGAGCTGGGAGAAGAGTGCAAGACAAGGAAGAGACAGGGTCAATGTGACGTGGGAGAGAGAAGAGGAGTGCAGACGGAGGAACAATCGGGAAGAAAAGGCAGCTGGCTTCAAGGAAGGGGGAGTGATGTGCCACGATAATTCAAAACATACCGCCTTCTAGTGCGCGTAACAGACACCAATAGGCCTATAGCCGATTGCGTGTTCTGTTTCAAAACAGCACTCACCCGAAGGCCAATTACATTGGAACTTGCATTCAACAAAGGCACAAACGTTGTGGAATGCAAGGTCCATTTCCAAAGCGCCAAGAAAAGGACTCTGGGCCACGCCCACACTGTTTACGCAGTGTTACGCTAGGCCAGAGCCCTAAAAAGGGGGGTAAAGAAGGTAGCAACAAACATGGTGGGAGCTTTCTGAGGTGCCCCTCCATCTACAACTGCTTGGCTTCTATGCACACTAGCCACAGCAGGACTCAACATTGAAAGGTGCAGTATGAAAATGAGATGGGGCAGCAGTGATGGAACAACAGTGGGTGGCTGCCAGCAGACTACGGCGCTGGTGTTACTGAGAGGCTGGAGGCACTGGTCAGCTGCGTCCTCCTTCTCCTCCTCCTCCTCCTGGGCCACCAGCCGCTGGTACTCTGTTTGTATGGCCTATAGCTTTTGCTTGCCACAGCCAGGCTGCTATATCTTGTAGAGATGGACCAGCAGGAGTGGACATATCAAGAAAGAAAAAAAAGAAATATTGAAAACAATTCGCTGTGCAAAACACTGTAATTCTGTGGTGGCACAGTAGCTGTGTATTGCTTGTCCCCTAGGGACATTTGATTTCGATGTGATTAGAATAGCAGGCATTACCCACACATGTCTCACATAAAACTAAAACTAAATGAAAATGAGAAATGCACTAACTGTCTGAAAGGAATGAAGGCAGAATAAACATAACCTAACACATGCATGTTCATCATTGTGCTAATAACAGATTTTTATTATTACCCAACTCGATGGTACTCATTCTAATGACCTAGGATGGATGAAAGGCTGAGTCGACCCACAGGGATTTTAACCTGTGACCATGAGGTCAAACACAGGCCCGTGCAGTGGACGCATTAGTCCACTGAGCCACCGGAAACAGCATACCTGTTAAAAAAATATATATATTTTTTTTCTGTTGAAGGATTTACTAGTATGAACACAAAACAGATACTTTGTGTGGAAAAATAAAAATAAATGATCTCTCATTTATGAGTAAGGCTTTATGCACTATGGAGTACAAGTATTCTCTCGCTTGTGCTAAACTCCTGGAGGCATGCTATCTGGCACCATAGTTGTACTTGTCAGTCGTACTTTCGTACTCTCTGCAGTCAGCAGCTAGGGAAGTTATACTAGACAATTACCTTATTCCAACGGCCCTGCTCCTCTCTAAAATGCCTTTCAATTTTACCCTGACTACAAGGCAGATAAATAATAGTAAACAATATAAGTCACATATAAAAACATGCAGGCATCCCATCTACCGTAAGCAGACGGTGAGAAAAACGATGCACTGCAGTACAGGGAAAGGATTTAGGAACGGGATGTAGATTGTACATGTCTGGCATGTTCATTACAGACTGTCCTATCCGCAAATGTCAAGGCACTTACTTTGTCCCTCTTTACTCCCTGGCATCACCCTTCTCCACAGTTTATAACAGTTTTTTTCCAACAAATACATTTGCTTGGCAGTAAGGAAAGGAAATTAACTTACTCTACTGCAGGGTAAGTTAGAGGGATTTGGCCCAGTAAGTAGGTGTCTTACTACAGATTAGTGGGGTGTCACTGAACATCGTCATGTGCTTATTCTTTGGCTAGTTAAACACTGTGGTTGACAAATGTTTAAAGGGAAATATTTGAAAAGGCGTAAATCTGTTATGGAAGCCATCATGAAATATATCACTTGGCTCAAAAAAATGGGCACATGGCAAGAATGTCTTTTTCAAATTTTTGGGAAGGTCGGGACAGAACTGAGGAAGAAATAAAGGAGTGAAGTACTAGGAAGTGACTGTGTGTGCACTGGGAGGGAAGAGAAACACTGTATACAATACCGCCCAAAGGTCTGAATGGTGGAAAGGTACTTCTACGCACTGGAGGTTAAACAGTGAAAGGGGATAGGTCCTACCAATTTATCATGAACAACAAACAGTATCCCACCCAAAGCAAAATTAAATAACAAATGGAATATTAAATAACAGCACCACTCTCTTCTCAAGAGGTCTGTACATATATCTCTATCAAAACTGCAAGCAATTCCACTTTCTATAGTAATCCTCACACACTGGGCTTAGGAGAAAAGGCAAGGTGGGTTAAAGACTAAAAATCCTCCAAGTACTTCAGGTATCCCTTTAATACGGAGTAATGAAGGATAGTAAAAACAAATAGTAGGGTGTCCCAAGGATGCAATGGTCCTATGACCCTATCCTCATTGCCAACATCTTACAGCATGTGAACAGCCTATGGGTCAACGGCTTTTTTCAGGGCAAACTCACAGTGGGAGTAAGCGTGGTGGCAAAATTCGTTCAGTTCCCAGAATTTGTGGATTTTTGGCAAATTTGTGGTAGGCAAATCGCACATTTGCCCCAAAATCCGCAAATTCGCAAGCTGGCAATTTTTTTTGCTTGGTCGCGCTTGAAATATACAATATAATGCGCGCGGTGTTTACTTACCGTGATTCTGTGTTCGCCGAGTTGTTTTTCTCCCGGTTTGCGTGTGCTGCGCCATTTTGGATCTTGCTGCGTGATCGTGCAAGAGTTTTTTCGACCGCGATTACGTCATCGCGGCCCGCCATCTTACACAGCGAGAGTTTGACAATGCGAGTACGTCATAAGGGCCCGCGATCACGCATTGCCGTAGATGCAGCGCGCAGTTGTTTTCCAGCGGGAGATTTGAACATCCCGCGTTCCCGAACTTGCAAAAATTGCAATTCTGCACAAGAAATCCACTGCAGGCAGCATAAACCTTCTGAAAATCATGATTTTGATCAGAATAACTCCTCAGATTGACATTTGACTGCACTTTTTTGTGCAAGTAGTCCATTTTTGGGGGGGCTGTGGTAGGAAGGAATTGCTCCAGAGTCTCCAACTTCCTGTTCCTGTCCAGCAGGCTCCTCCCAGTCCTTTGTCCATGTCCTGGTCACTTTTGATTTGGATCTGGAGCTGGAAGGATTACTTTTTGTGGCTGCTGCTGGATATTTGTATTTGAGGACTTTTTGGACTTTGGAGTTTGGATCACTTTTGGATTTGAGATTTTACAAGTAAGTTGGTGTTTGTTTGGGGCATTTTAGTTGCTGCAACTAAAATGTTAAAACTTTTTCACAACTTAAAAAAAAATATATTGTGGGTAGCCACAGTATCCAGAAGGCCCAGGGTTAGTCATGGGTGCATGATACAACTGTTTCTGTGAGTTTTTTTTAACTTAAATCTCATTTATGTCATAGAATTTTAGCTCACTGTTATATGTGGATTTTTTATTTTTTTTATTTTGGGGTGCCTGTACAGCCTCACTAGCCAGTAGACCCAGGGGCAGTGAGTGGTGCATGGACCAAGTCTTTCTGTGGGGCCTCTTGAATTTAAACATCATTGAGGGCATGGATGGCATTGGATTGTGGTGTTTTTTGTATGTTTTTCACCTTTTTGTGGGTGCAGTTGGGGCCTGACCATGTGGGTGGGGGCCATTTTGGGGCCTGGTCCAGGCAGGGCCTGGCCATGTGGCTGGGGGACAAGGGGCCATTTTGAAGCCAGGCTGTGTGCTTTGAGCCATAGAAAAGGGCTCTATGGCCACTTGTCACCAACCTGGCTCTAAATTATTTGTCTTGCCCACTCGCAAGTGTGTCTTCTGAACGTGTTTTCAGTGCTGCTGGTGCCATTGTAACTTCAAAAAGAACCCGCCTCTTGCCCAAAAATGTGGAGAGGTTAACATTGATCAAGATGAATCAGTACTTCATACCACCAGATTACAAAGTACGTGAATGCACGCAGGAAAAAGAGGACACTGACTTAGGTGACGGAAGTTCTTTTCTGTTACCTGACCTACTCCCGTCTCATTCATCGAGTTTGAGGACGAGCTATAGTTCCCTGACACCGAGGCCTGAAAATGACTTCCATTATTTTCGTCCTTATTCATTTTTATTCCTGTGTGTCTTTCTTTGTTTTGCAACTTTTACCACAACAAAACTCTAATCAACTAATCACAACAAGTCCATCAGCGGCACTGTCTTCATCTTCTTTCCTTATTGATTTGAAGGTGCCGCAGTCTGCATTCCTGAGGTTCACAAATTCACAACTCAATCATTCTCCTCTATCCTCCTCCTCCAGACTCCCCCTATCCATTTCCCTCAAGGCTGATGGCTGGATTACGCAGAATAAAGAAACTTTGTCTTCGTAGACGAGTCCCCTCAAGTGGGACTGGAATTACTGACTACATGCTTGCTGATTGCTGACAGTTACTTCTGAAATTGACAGGAGAGCCTGCCCTGTGGTCCCGTACTTTCAGAAGAAGATGCAGACAAAAAGTGGAACAGGTAATGAATAATGAGAAGAAGATGGCATGCAGTGGACATCAATGGCTGTCTGGCTCTGATGAAAGCAATTGCTGTTTGTTTGTTGTGCATGAAATGAATCATATGGCTTCTGTTATTATTTGATCTTTTACACACTAAATGTAACTCAAGTCTACTCTGCTTTTTTTTACCTTGTTTATTTAAAATTGTACTTCAACTGCAGAGGCCATTACCTTGCATTTTCCAATATGCAAAATGTCCTTGCACTTACTGTTTGCCAATATACCATGATGATTGATTAAATATTATATCTTTTTTCTTTACAGTCACTCACTGGGATGGATGGATCATCAGCGTCGGTTTAGGGAAGAAGTATGGCCAATTCGTGAGTGGCAAACAGGTAAACCAGTCCAGCCTTGACCGTCTGCATGGCCCTGCCACAAGCATGTGTTACGCTCAAGAGTTTGCGAATTTTCGGCAATTTCGCGAGATTTGCGTATTGTGAATTTGCCGCAGAAAAACAGCAAATTTCGCAAGCGGAACGGATTTTTGGCCCATGCTTGCGGCAGGGCCATGCAGACGGTCAAGGCAGGCAACACACTGAGTGAAGCAACTTGGTGTAGCATACCTAGGCTCTTTGACACAGACAGACAAAGCATATCTATGGTTTAGGGTTCAGTGCTGTTTACTAGGGTTTTTGGGTTTAATTATTAATTTGATAGGGTTCCCGGAGTCTAGGGCTCAGGGCCCGATGCAGGCTCGTTCATAATGATGTTGGCAAGGTTTTAGGGGAATTTGGCTTTTTTTCAGAATTGGCCAAATTTTGGCCTTTTTGGTGTTTTGCGGGTGCATGTGTTTGGGTGAACTAGTTTTACACCTTACAGTGGATCGATTTTGTTCTGCCTCGCTGAGATTCTTTGGTATCACTGGAACAAGTGTCCTGGTAAGTTTCAAGAGGATCGAAGTAGTGGAAGTGCTGAAAACAGCACTTTTTTGTCAAGGCGCGATTTCCCATGTTTTGGGGACAGCTGTATTGCATGTTTTTGGGGGGCTGTTTGGGGGTGTTCTATATTTTTGGGGGTGGGTTGAGGGGTCTGGCAGCACTCCTGGGAATGTCTAATTTTGATTGCAAGTGGTTTGAAGAAAATCCATGGTGGAAAAGGAGTGTTTTGGGCCTACTTTCAGAGTGCGTTTTAGCACGATTTTCAAGTAGGCCTCAGCCAGGTCGCAGTACTGCATGTTTTTGGGGGGCTACTTGGGGGTGTTCTAGAGTTTTGCAACTGGGTTTTAACGGTCTGGGAGCACTGCTGGGAAGGTCTAATTTTGATTGCAAGTGGTTTGGAGAAAATCAATGGTGGAAAAGGGGGGTTTGGGCCTAGTTGCAGAGAGCGTTTGGGGACGATTTTAAGTTAGGCCTCGTGCCAGGTAGCAGTATTGCATGTTTTTGGGGGGCTACTTGGGGGTGTTCTAGAGTTTTGCGACTGCGTTTAAGGGTCTGGGAGCACTGCGGGGAAGGTCTAATTTTGATTGCAAGTGGTTTGCAGAAAATCCATGGTGGAAAAGGGGTTTTGGGCCTAGTTGCAGAGAGCGTTTTGGCATGTTTAAACTTAGGCCTAGCAGTATTACATGTATTTGGGGGGCTACTTGGGAGAGTTCTAGAGTTTTGCCACTGGGTTTAAGGGTCTGGGAGCACTGCTGAGAAGGTCTAATTTTGATTGCAAGTGGTTTGAAGAAAAACCATGGTGGAAAAGGTATTTTTTCGCAGTATTGCATGTTTTTGGGTGGCTTTTTGGGGGTGTTCTATATTTTTTGGGGGTGGGTTGACGGGTCTGGCAGCACTCCTGGGAATGTCTAATTTGGATTGCAAGTAGTTTGAAGAAAATCCATTGTGGAAAAGGGGTGTTTTAGGCCGATTTTCAAAGTGCGTTTTAGCACGATTTTAAAGTAGGCCTTAGCCAGGTCGCAGTAGCACATGTTTTTGGGGGGCTACTTTGGGGTGTTCTAGAGTTTTGCGACTGGGTTTAAGGGTCTGGGAGCACTGCTGGGAAGGTCTAATTTTGATTGCAAGTGGTTTGGAGAAAATCCATGGTGGAAAAGGGGTGTTTGGGCCTAGTTGCAGAGAGCGTTTGGGCACGATTTAAAATTAGGGCTCGTGCCAGGTAGCAGTATTGCATGTTTTTGGGAGGCTACTTGGGGGTGTTCTAGAGTTTTGCAACTGCATTTAAGGGTCTGGGAGCACTGCTGGGAAGGTCTAATTTTGATTGCAAGTGGTTTGAAGAAAATCCTTGGTGGAAAAGGGGGGTTTGGGCCTAGTTGCAGAGAGCGTTTTGGCATATTTAAACTTAGGCCTAGCAGTATTGCATGTTTTTGGGGGGCTACTTGGGGGTGTTCTAGAGTATTGCGACTGGGTTTAAGGGTCTGGGAGCACTGCTGGGAAGGTCTAATTTTGATTGCAAGTGGTTTGAAGAAAATCCATGGTGGAAAAGGGGTGTTTTGGGCCTACTTTCAGAGTGCGTTTTAGCATGATTTTCAAGTAGGCCTCAGCCAGGTAACAGTACTGCATGTTTTGGGGGGCTATTGAGGGTGTTATAGATTTTTGGGGGTGGTTTGAGGGGTCTGGGAGCACTGCTGGAGAGGTCTAATTTTGTTTACACCTAGCTTGAGGGCAAAGATCCTCTAAATTTGTCCTCACTTATTTATCCTTGAAAAGGAGACTCAGAGTACGCACTTTCGAAATGATGCTTGTATGTATTGTAGTACTGTCGACTCTGAAACTGAACGTTTTATTTTTGCACTACACAGCGTACCTTATATTTTTCTCTCTGTGGTGTTTTAATATCACTTCCTGTTTTTCCATCAACAATTACAGGACGGCTTTTACACTGTGCAATGGGAAAAAGAATGAACTCAGGCTTACCATTAGCAAGCCGCAATTCAGCATCCTCCAGGCAGGCAGTGGACAAGGTGTCTTCCGGTCCCCAACATTGATTGAGGGAGCGTCAGATGGAATGGAGGAGTACCGCGAAAAAGAGGAATGGCTGGATGCATGCAACTTCCCAAATTCAACAGGACAACTACAACAACATACAGTTACAGTATTCATCTTCATTTCTACTTATCTTTTAACACTTTCAGTGCTAAGGCATTACTAGTATTCTCTTTTAATTTCCATTGAAATCAATGGAAAGTCCATGACGAGTTACCCTTGTCATTAGCAGCCAAGAGGTTAAGTAATGTTATTGCTGTGAACTTCTAAGAGTGTGACTCTGTGCATTTGTTTGCTCTCTGCTTCAATTCATCCCTCCAGCCATTGTATACTTTTTTTTGCTATTTTTTAAACTAATTTAATGTACTAAGTCGTTCTCTTCTCTCTGAGGGCAGATAGGCAAGTGAAATAGCGTAATTAGTGCAGCCCTGTACTGTCGCATTGTTTCTTCATAGTTAGTACATTGTAGAAAGTACTACTTACTTTTCAGTAACCTATCCATTTAGCAAACAACTTCATGCATGCAGTAGTGCATGCACTTCCTTTATGTCCCTTAAAAGATTTATGGATAGCTTCGTATCCAAAGATTTGTTTATCTTCATTTGTTGTTTGTCCATGCTGTGTTTTTGTTTCCTCTCTCCACAAAACTTTCCCCACAAACCCCATTCCCATCCAAGTTTCAAACCCCAACCCTCTTCCCCCGGGCTGTCTGGTTTTCATTGAGGTCTGAGTAAATTACAACAATTGGATCCATCGTCAACATCATCCTCCTACATGTCAAGAAGACTTGTTACGCTGCTGTGTCACTGTTCTTGTTGTAACCATAATCATCCATGCAATTCTTTTTTCCCCATACTTATCTTCAGCATTGCTTAGGCTACTGTTCCTTCTAATACTCCTCTCAGGCCACTCAATGTCTAATTTTTTTAACTTTGTTTTTCATATGCTGCTACTGCTAGTGTGGTACCACTCCTATTAACACCACAACATCGGAATTTCGGTCCTGGATGGCGTAATCACCATTTGCCATGCAGCCAGGGCTGTGCCTAGCTCTATTCTCAAACATGAATCAAAGGTAAGATAATCATTTTGGGGAGGTAGAATAATGGGCTAGGACTCGGAGAGGAGACTGACAGTAGTATTAGTAAAGTATTAGTAGGCCAATTGAATTCACTAACTCTGTTAGTGGCACTTTTGAACATTTAGATAATTCATGCTGGTAAGTTTGAGGAAACCAAACGTGCCGTAAACTCGCCCACCACCCCACAAAATAACGTCAACGCGTACACTATGTTGAAGTATGTAAAATAAATAATTATATATTTACCCTAACAAAAATAAAATAGTCCCTTCCCTCCCTAACTCAAACAATTGTCCATTTCAAATAGTCCTCTGAAAAGTCCCAAATAATCCCCAACTCCCGATTCCCCCCCCCCAACAGTCTTTAAAAAAGGGGGCAAGGGACACAGTCACTTCCGGCGGTGTGTGGACAGGTGGTCCCGCCGGTCCTTGTGGAGGTCCCGGAGCTGTTGCTCAAGATTGTCCACCTTGCGCTCCAGGTAGATGACTCTGAGGCTTAGGCGGCATAGGCGTGCCATCCAGGCTCTGGGGAGGCCAGCTGCTGGTGTTGTTGCAGCTGAGCGGCGGCGGGAGGCTGTCCGAGCATGGCGCCGTGCTGGAGGCTGCTGGCTGGTGGACACTGGGGCACTGGAGGAGGTTGTTGACGTCCCCTCCTCCTGTTTCCGAGCCCACAGCCGGTGATATTCCTTACAAATGGCCTCCAGCTTCCGGGCCCTGGCCCGGACAGCCATCTCCTGTCTGTTGAGATTTTTTGGAGCATCTATGTGAACAAAGAAAAAAAAATAATGTAACCAATACTCTTTAACAATAACACAAAATAATTCAACAGAAAGTTGTCTCACAGTAACACTAGCAATTTGCAAGCACAGTATAACATTTTGGCATGTATCTTTCCACAGTCTTTTTAGGCCTGTAACTGTTTCAGGAATTCTACTACCAGGCAGCACTATGGACTCAATACATAGTGAGAGAGTACACCAGTATACTTCTTTTTTTCTCTAGTTTTGCGAAAGAAATTACTTGTACGAGAACTTGTGGTAGCCGGCATAATGCCAGCTCAGTCAGGTTGCACCCAAGAAAAAGAGACACAAGCCTCGATGACGCAGACTTTTTTTTAAAAAAAAAATAATTTTTTTTATTGGAGTTTTTTTTTAAATGTGTTTATTAAAGTTGCAGGATAATCATATAGCAGGTACATAAGAGATCATACATTCTATTAAAAAATTATTAGGTCAGGAGTGTCCACTGAGGAGTATAGTCTCAAGAATGCGATTTTTCATGTTAACATTTAAACAAACAACAACATAGGCAAAATTCAGTACAGTCAAAAGCATATCTACATGAATGAACATGCAAGTGTAATAGTATCGGTCAACATTCGCACTTCAGCAGGGTACGTGAGGTCAGTGCAGTACAGGGATACATTGCATAGAGACACATTCTCAGGTATAGGTATACGCATATATCATAGCTCAGCATGTTTTGGATCCAAACAAAAACAAATACCATTCTTGTTTAGGTGCATAAGGCAATAGTGCACTTAACAATCAGTGTTTCCCAGTTCGTCCTGATGCCCCAGAATATCATCATTCCGCCCAGTACCTCCAGCTCGCGGCTCAGGAGTAGCCTGCCCAGAATCGGGGGTATGTGCTCTATCACACATCCACTGCAGAAGCGGCTCCCAGATGTCTCTTGGACGGGAGGCAGTGGGCATGAGCTCCCAATAAAGACCAAGTTGCGTGTGTCCATACGTCACATCCGCCAACCATGCAGTAAATGTAGGTAAAGTCTTGCGTCCCCATCTTATAGCTACCTGGCATTTTGCATATAATAGCAATAAGGCATGTAGTTTGCGGATTTTAGGTTCTGTGTCAGTCACAGAGCCCAATATCCCTAGTAGTGGGGAAGGACCATCTGCTCTCATAAGAATGTGATTTATCGCATTAAAAATGGCAGACCAGTAGTCAGAGAGAGATGGGCAGCTCCAAGCAACGTGTAAAAAGGAGGCATCCTCCGCACCACACTTCCAGCATCTAGTATCGTCTCTTATACCCATGCGGTGCAAAGCAACCGGCGTGCGATAGAACCTGTGTACGAACTTGAAATGTATCAACCTGAGTTTGCAATTGGGGCAGAGCTCCAATAACTGCCTACAGCAGAAGGACCATTGGTCTTCTGTCAGCGGTGTGCTTAGTTCCGCAATCCATGCTTGCATAGATGTTGGTACCATAATAAGGGCTTGGTCCTGCATAGAGTTATACAAGCGAAACTCCAATTGTTTGGGAGATGCCATCGCTAATACGTTTTGTAGGGCATGTAATTGTGGTGATTCTTCCGGAAACTGTTCCCAGAACGCTTTGCAGGATGATTTCAGCTTGTGGTAAGTGAATAGGTAATTAAAAGACGTGGGTGGGCCATCACCACTCGTACGTGGGTCTCCAAACGTGCCATTCGGATACAGGTCAGCAAAGGTTCGCAGTTGCACCCCATGTAGGGAGATCTCACCTCCGCTCTCCGCCAAACAAGGCAGCATAGGGTTACGCCTAAGAGTGATTGTCGGCGCATAAAGGAGTGGGAGCTTAGCTCTTCTTTGGAGCTCGCGCCACGCCCAGCGGAGCATATTAGCTGTATCAGTATCTAGCGAGGGCCTCCGAGCCTTGTGATAGAGGGCAACACTCAGCGGTAGCGAAGCCACCAAATCCAATTCTACCGCAACATGCGGCTGGTAGGGCGTTGAATAGATCCAAAAGTGTATGAATTGGGCCTGTGCGCATAACGCATAGAGATGCATGTCAGGTGCGCCCAGCCCTCCCTGTCTCAACGGCAGCGTCAGAAGTGCCCAAGAGAGTCTAGCCTGACCTCCAGCCCAGACTAGCGACAGTAGGTGAGATTTCAGGCAGGTGAAGAAGTGTTTTGTTAGTGGGATGTTTACAAAAAGGTAAAGAAACTTTGGCAGCACCACCATTTTTGCAAGTGCAATCCTCCCAGCCAGAGACAGAGGGAGCTTCGTCCAAATAGCCACCTTGCTCTCGAGCCAACTCACCGTTCTCCCAAAGTTCAAAGACCATACGTCCTGGATGTTACGACTGACCCAAATGCCAAGATATTTGACTGCGTCCGCTTCCCAGCGCAGGGGGTAGTCAGAACCCACCTCAGGAGTATTGTCTGTCAAAGGGAATATAACCGATTTGGTCCAGTTGATGGAAATACCAGCTAGTCCTTCGAACCTCACAAATTCACGGAGCAGGGGATTCAAATTGTCGGCGGGATTTAGGACATATAGGGTGACGTCATCAGCATATGAGGAGATTAATAAGCTACGAGTGCTAAATCCTATGCCCCGTGCGGTATGATGTTGTCTAATTCTCGCCGCCAGGGGCTCCATTGCAATGGCAAATAGCAAAGGAGACAGGGGGCAGCCCTGTCTCGTGCCACGCAATATGTCAAAGGGCTCCGAAAGTAGACCATTTACTCTCACTCTCGCCTTGGGTAGGGTGTACAAGAGTTGTACCAGATTTATAAATAGTGGACTGAACCCCATTTGTTCCAGTATCCGAAAAAGGTAAGGCCATTCGAGGGAATCGAAGGCCTTTGTGGCGTCCAAAAACACCACAGCAGCCTGTACATCAGGGTGGAGGTAGTGCAGTACCGAAAATATAGTTCGCAGGTTATGTGACGTCGCTCTGCCCGGTATGAAGCCGGACTGGTCAGGGAGGGCTATCATCGGGAGTAACAGTTGCAATCTGTCAGCTATTATCTTTGCATAGATTTTCATGTCGACATTAATGAGGGATAAAGGCCTATAAGAATCTAGCGACTAGCTATTCTTATCCGGTTTTAAAAGCATAATAATCAGGGCCTCCCGCATTGACTCCGGCAGAATTTCCGCCTCTAGGGCTTCAGCGAAAACGGCATGCAATCGCGGAGCAAGTTCGTCCAAGTACGTTTTGTAAAATGCCGTAGTGAGCCCGTCAGGCCCCGGGGCTTTATTCAAGGGAAGTCCTTTTATAACCTTAGATATATCTTGGATTGTAACCGGGAGGTCCATATATTGATGATGAGCATTATTGAACCATACCAGGGCTATGGAATCTAGATATGTGTTAAGGGAGTCTAGTGTCAGCACGTGTTTTGACTTATACAAATTGGCATAGAACGAGGTAAATGTTTTTAGGACCTCCTCTTGGCCTACAATCACATCACCTTCAGGATTAATAATAGAGTGGATATATGTGGTCGGTGCTGTAGTGGAAATAAGTCTGGCCAGAGTTCTGCTAGGTCTATCACCCTCCCCGTATCTCAGAGCCTCAGCTTGTTTGCCCAAGAACTTTAATTCCCGCTTTGCCTCCTCACTGAAATCTAAAAGTTTGGCCTTGATTTGTGTAGCGAGTTCGGGGGAGGGACTTTCACAAAAGCTTGTCTCCATCTCTTTTAGCTCCCTTTCCAACCCGTTCAAGGTGTTCGTAGCGGCTTTGAGGACACCACCCTGACGCGCTATACATTGTCCCCTTATGACCACTTTGAACGCATCCCATAATATCGATTCCGTGGAGACAAAGCCTGTGTTGGTCTCAAAATAATTTATGATATCAGTTCTAATCTCTTCGGTAAAGGCCGTATCCAACAGCGCATGCCGTGGCAAGCGCCAGGTGAAGGCTCGAGTGGGCACATCTGGGATCTTGATTTCCAAAAGGCATGGGGCATGGTCTGACAGAGGTCTGGCCTGATTACACACATTGACTGTCCAGGTAGCAACATCTGGTGTCACCAACCAGTAATCCAGCTGCGACCAGCCCGCATGGGGGCTTCATATGTAGGTTCCCTCCCTGACATGTGGGTGTCGTGACCTCCATATGTCCAACAGTAAGCCTTCTCTAATAATATCAGCCAGTGCTTGGCTGGCGTGTGGATGAAACGGTCTGGGTGTGCCTTTGCGATCTAAAGAATCATTCAACACAACATTGAAGTCACCACCCCAAATGATTGTGGAACAGCTCATCAGCGCTATCTGAGCACACACTGATCTGAAGAAGTCTGGATCATCAACATTCCGGCCATAAACCGCTGCCAGCACCAGTGGCTTTCCCATTAGGGTCCCGTGCACCACGACATATCTACCGTCTGGATCACTATGCACTCTATGTTCTCTCCAGTCAATACCTCTGCGCACTAGTATTGCCACTCCACGGGCATAGTTTGAGTATATGGCGGAATATATGGAGCCCCATCTAGAATGTTTAAGTCTAGGGGACGGCGCAGAATGAATATGTGTCTCCTGTAGGAAATAAAGATCGATGTTATGTCTCAGTAGATAGCTATGCATCAGCCTCGCCTTCCTGCTATCACTCAGACCTCGGATGTTCCAGGTCAATATCTTCGTCACCCCATCTATCTACATTTAGCAGTTCACATTCGTACGTTAGTCAACCCACAGCAGGTTCAATTGCAATAATAACATAAAGCCATTTAGCGTAGTAATGATCTAGTGCCAAACAACCCAGCAACCCCAACCTCCCCCCACCCGCACCAACCCCCCAATCAGGTTGTGACAAATCCCCCCCCCCCCCCCCGAAATATGCATAGCGTAAGAACAACTAACAGTTGCAAACCTTGGGAGACACCCCTGGGAGGCATGGTAACCCGAGCATACACCCTTGCTCACACAGGGTGGCTGCGCTATCTCGGTCTAATCTGCTTACACTATACATTGAGATGTTATGAAAACTTGTAAGCACACCCCGGAGGGAGACCACCGACAACAACAGAGCAAGCCCAAAAGAAAATTAATGTAATGCCTGGCCAGCTGTAGAGCCCAAGAGGACATTGCAAAGCATATAATGGGAAGACCTGCCAGAGAGGCAGCAAAATGCAATCCATATACAGGTGTCACAGCAAATATAAACCTGTTGGAATCAGTCGTTGTCACTTAGGCGCTCCTCTTCATCCCCCAGCCGTGCCAGTTTCATCTTTGACCTAGCCCCACTGACATGCTTCGCAAATTTCAGAGCGGATTGAGCGTCAGTGAAATAATGTGTGGTACTTTCGTGTGCCACCCGCAGTTTCGCTGGGTATAAAAGAGAGTACGGAATCTCTGCTTGGAACAACAAACGTTTGGCCAGCAGAAACTCCTTGCTTGCTGCCTGCACTAGGGGAGTAAAGGCAGGGTAAAAGGAGATAGCATTACCTTTATTTGTTATCTTCCCTTTCTCACGTGCGAGGCGCAGTATAAAATCCCTGTCCGGAAATTGAGTAGTTTGACAAGGATAGGTCGTGGCGTCGATCCCGCTGGCATTTTTTTTACCTAGCGCCCTATGTGCTCTCTCGACAGTGAACACCTGTGATAAGTTCGGATCAAAGAGTTCATGTAGTAAATCCGTGATGAACACCTTCATTTTTCCAATGGCTGTAGTTTCCGGAATTCCGGTTATGCGGATATTGCATCTCCGAGAACGCGCTTCCAAGTCGTCTGCCTTTGGGCATAGCGTTTCAATCTCCTCCATGTTGGTGATGTGTTTTTTGGTTTCCTGTTGAAATTCGCTGCATTCCGTGTGCCGATTTTCCAGGCAGTCTAGTTGTGCTTCATGAGTAACAAACTGGGCTTTCCCTGTTTCCAGCTGGGGCGTCATGTTATCAAGCTTAGTGTCTATGATTTTAAGGCTTAAGCGCACCTCTAGCATCAGCGCCCTGACATCTATGTCCTGGTCGTCCCCTTGCATAGTCGCCTACGCAGCCTCCGAGTCCGGGTCATGCTGTTTATCCTGGCGCTGTTGCTCAAACGTGAGTTTAGGTTGTCGAGGGTCACCCTTACCCATCTCGCGTGCACTAGTGGGGCGCCGTCTACGCACTCACCTGCGGTTTTCACAGAGGGACCGCCGAATCGGAGACGCCTTGTAGTCTCAAGTGTGTTTGTCAGCAGAGGGCAGGAGTTCTTCACGTACCTCCAGCAGTTGCGGCCAGCTTGGTAAGACAGGAAGTGAATTAAGTAGACCACAGTGCAACACACACCCAGAATAGGAGTCGTCTCAGAGGCACAGTGTCAGTTGGGTCCATACCTTGAAGAGTAAGCGTGGAGTAGGATAAAGCTCACAGCTACCTCGTGCTTCGTCCTGGTCAGCAGCACCCCACAGCCCAACAGTGAGGTATCACTGACCTCAGAGTGCCAGTACATATGGGCGTGAGCGTGTGTAGGTGTGTAGGTCCAACCTCAGGTGACGGGGAATACACCCCTCCTATGCCGGCATTATCGTTCTTCGATTGCGCCTACGGTTATATGGGGCAAATTTGAGTTCACTTCACAGAGCAATATATTGGCACCAACACAGTTTATGCCTTTCAAGTGCTCCTGGGTCTCGCAGTGGTGATGTGACTCACCTCCGTGAACGCAGTCCGTGGGCATATAGACCTGCCGGTCCGGAGGATTTTGCACTCAAGGCAAGACTTTTGGGCTGGTAAGGGGTGCAGTCACTGTGTGTCGTGGAGGCAGAGTTCTGCCACGCGCATCGCCATCGGTCCCACAAGTGATCCCAATTTAAGATGGCGGCTCGTCTGGCTCCTCAAAAGTCGGTCACAAAAATCTCCTTTTACTTATAAAGACCGCAATGTGGGAGACGGCATTCCATTAGCGCTATCCTTGTTGATCCTCCAAGCTCTCTTCCCAGGCAAGGATTATCTGGCTTCCGGCGCGATCTCTGACCAGGTGGGCCTCCGCAGCACCGGACTGGAGTAGACTCGGATATCCGAGCGGGGCTCCACAGCAGGCGGATCTCCCCCCAGCTGCACCACGGCGGACTTTTCGGGATGAAAATCTCCCATTTTTGACACTTCTGGGCTGTGAAAGTCAGTGCGCCGTTGCCGCTGGTTCTCCGCCCCCCCCGTGGTAGTCTCTGATAATGTGCCTCGCAAAGAAGACAGGATGGTGTCAGGATTAATGCCGCAGCCGGCGGAGCTCGCTTAACAAGCGGCCATTTCGCTGCTCGGTCGGCCACACCCCCCAAATTTTTTTTATTGGAGTTAATTGTAGAATTTCCTAAATCAGATACAGAAAGAAAAAATCCTCACAAATAAACATGGTCATTCTTACTGACATAACATAATGAATAGAAGATTACTCAGAATACAATCCCCAGATCTTTACAAACTTTTTTATCCCCCCAACCCTTTTTGCGTACGTCAGTTCATATTTTCTGACCCTTCTCATTTTATAAAACTATTCCTGAAACACCGGGACCTGCAATGTCCGCCAATTCTGCAATAATAAAGATCTAGCAACAGCCATTGCAATATATACCATTTTTGCCAAAAATTCTGATGAATTGCAATCTGGATCGAAGCCAAACAATATTAAATTTACAGTGCGGAGTATAGGGATTGCACAATATGATGTTAGAAAATTGAAAATTTCTTCCCAAAAAGACTGAATTTTTGGACAGTAGGCCATAATATGAGACCAATTAGCTTGGTCGCATAGAAGACATCTAAAGCAATTGGGAGGCGTATTAACATACATTTTGGCAATCATTGTAGGAGAACGATATAGAAGCCATTTGCTAAAAAAAAGCATTCTGCGCCAATTTGCTCCCCGTATTGAACCAAAATTGAACTTATTAATAGTTTTCCATATAACGATGGGTAACACTAAATTTTCCTGTGTATACAATTTCTGTATAGCTTTAGCACTCAGCTCTTCCTCTCGACTTTGTGCTAAACAATGCTTCCATTCCCCAGGTTTCTTTGTTGAGACATTTACAAAAAGATCTTCTGCCAACTGGGATGGGGTACTAATATGACTAAGATCGAGTTGGACCAAATATTTATAAATCTCTCTAAAAGACCCGATTAATAAAAAATTACTGGGAGTTAGACGTGACATTGCATTAACAAGACCCATTAACAAGACCCATGCCTCATAAAATCGGCTAACGTTTTAAACCCAGAACGACCCAAGTTTTTTTTAATTGAAGGTTCAATTTTAAGCCTTAAAAAAGCCAAAGCGCCTGGTAGGGGAGTAGATAGATTAAAAAGAGGAAGGGAATATCTCTTAATCATGGCATCTCGATGTTTGGAAAGCCATTCAAAATCTTATATCGAACAAATTTGGGTAATTTAGGGACAAGAAGAGGGGATGGAATCTGAATTTCTAAAGAAATTAGGTCAATATAAATAGACCAGAGCCTGGAGTTGTATCTTTGAATCTATCTAAATAGAACGCAAAGTATGCATTGTAATAATCTTTTACATTTGGTAGAAAAAGGCCTCCATGTTCGGTTTCTTCATATAAAGTCCGTATGTCGATTCTAGGGGGGTTTTTGCCCAGAGAAATTTAGAAAACATGGATTCTATACGAGCGAAAAAAGATCCGGGCAGAAAAACTGGAATTGTGGAAAATAAAAAGTTAAAAAGGGGAAGTATTGACATCTTAATCATGGCTATACGACCAAGAATAGTTAAGGGTAATGGATCCCAGCGAGCAAACATAGAACGAACCTTGTGAAGCAAAGGGACATATTTAAGTATATATAGATCCTGGATTGTAGGGGAAAATAAGATCCCCAAGTATCTTTTAGGTTTAGGATTAATACAACTCTCCAAATCTGGATGTAAAACTGGGTCTACACCCCCACAGATCAGGATTTCTGTCTTTTTCTTATTAATACGATAGCCCCCTAAAACCTCAAATTCTTCCAAAACCTGAAGAACCTGTATCTGTGATTGAAGGTCCGGCTTAATTAGTAACATAATGTCATGTGCGTAGAGTTTTATCTTAGCCATAAAAATGACCGGTGGAATGATCTGAGCACAATTCCTAATTGCCACAGCTAATTTATTTCTTTCTTTATTTATTTATTTATTTATTTATTTATAGTGTTTTATATAGCGCGGACATGACCCGTGGGTATCAGAGCGCTTAACATATGGAAAACAGATTGACATAGTGGTAACATTTATAGCAACAAAACATATATAGAGGTAGGGCAGAGAGCTATCAGGGAGGTTAGAAAGGGGATTACCTAGGGACATAGAAGAATTAAACAGTTGACATTATAATAGCAATTATAGCAGCAAAAACAAATCAGGTGTGGGAGGTAATGTGCTGTCTACGGTGATTAAGGTAAGATATATTCCTAACGCCTAAGTAGTTAGTATTAGGTAAAGGTTCAATAAAATGGGCAAAAAGGATGGGAGACAGGGGGCAACCCTGCCTGGTTCCCCGCTGAACTAAAATTGAACCCGCTGATAACTTATTAATAATTATATTAGCTGTGGCAACCGTATACAGATTCTAGATTAAATTAATAATTTGTTGTGGAATCCCAAAGTATTTCAAAATAATAAAAACTGTATCCCAAACGACCAAATCAAAAGCTTTTTCAGCGTCAAATAATAAAACCAAAGCTGGAACCCCTCGTGATTCAAAATAATCTAATGCCTCAGATAAAAAATGTGTATTTGTAAGTAATTGGCGGCCTGTGATAAACCTGTTTTGATCATGGTGAATTAAATCCGCTGTGATATCATTGAAACGAGATGACAGAAGTTTGGTGGTAATTTTATAGTCTGAATTTAACAGTGTGATCGGTCTGTATGAATTTGGATCCTTAGGATCTTTCCCCTTTTTTAAAAAACTAACAACTGTACCTCCATGAAAGGATGCGGGAACATGCCCGTCATCGAGCACAGAATTTAATAATAGCAAAAAAAGATCAGCAAAAGAACTGAAAAAAACCTTAAAGAATTCAGCAGGAAAGCCATCTGGGCCACAAGCTATGCCCAGTGGAAGATTATTTATTACCACACTAACCTCCTCCCTAGTGAATGGGCTTCGCATGGTGGATTGATCCTCCAATGATAGGCTCGGAAGTGCATGTCTACCCAACAATTTAGCCAGTTTATGATGGTCAATGGGATGCTGTGTATTATAGATTTTATGGTAGTGGGAGAATATTATTGAGCTTAAATCCGCTTGGTCTGATGAGACCGTATTAGTAACTGGATTTCTTAACGAGTGCAGCTTATTAGTAGCAGCTTGTTCTTTAACCTGCCAGGCGAGAAATTTCTCTGTGAAATTACTTTCTTCATAAACCTTATGAGTTTGTCTATGGAAAATCTCTTCGCTCTGTGAAAAATAATGGGAAGAAAGTTCCCGCTTTGCTTCACTAAGTTGTTTATGAACATTGCACATTGGGTTTAAATGGCGTTGCAGTGTTAAATCCTAAATTTCTTGTAACAACGAATTCCTAATATTTTCAACCGCGAGCTATTCGGCCGCATCCTTACTTATAATGATGCCCCGAATAAAAGCCTTCAAAGAATCCCAGATATTATGTACGGGAGCTGTGCCTGTATTACAAAGAATAAAGTTCATAATCTCTAATTTAAGAGCCGTAACCCATTTTGTCTCCTGCAGATAGGCTGTATTAAAAAATCCTTCGTTTCGGAGTACTGATATTATCTCCCTCACTGAACATAATAACCACCATTGCGTGATCTGAAAAGCCATTGTGCCAAATTTTCTGAGAGGAAAAGTTTAGCTGACTAGAAGCAAGAAAAAAATCAATTTGAGAGGATGATTTAAACCTACCCGACCAACAAGTAAAGTCTGTTTTACTGGGATTCCTCAAGCGCCAACGATCACATAAGTCTAAAACAGACATATATTGTAACATAGTCCTTAGAGATTTAGGTTTAGAGTGTCTTTTGAAGAATGAAGTAGAGTCTAATTTGGGGTTCATGAGTATATTGAAATCAGCGCCTATAATAATGCCCCCCCCACTAATAATAAGGATTGAAACAGACCATCGTAACTCTTGGAATTAATCTCTACCGAAGCATAAAAGCTCACAAAAGTGATAGTCTTTGGTCGATTTTTGAGACTACATGAAACCCAGCACCAACGGACCAAACCATCCTGTTCCGTCTGAGTAATTTCAGCTTCCAGGTTTTTATTAAAAAAAATAGCGACTCCACGTTGTGAACTAGTGGCGCATGAAAAACCACGGAATAAGGCCCGGGCTTTAAACATAGAAAACTCCCCTTTTTTAGAAAGAGTAAGATGAGTCTCTTTTAACAAAATAACAGTAGGGTTCTCAGTTCTAATCCATGACTCTATGGCTCGCATTGTTTTCATATTATTAGGACCATTGACATTAAACGATATCAATTTCAGCTCCCCCATTTAGCAAATATAGTCATAGTACATAATACAAATTGTAGAAGACAACATTTTTGGGGACGTAAACAAAACAATGCGAACATTTCCATAGTATAGTAAGAATCCATGCAACAATCTTCTTTTACTATACACAAATCTACTGCAAAAAACTTCTCCAATTTTATCCTTTTTTTCCCCCCACCCAACCAAAACATGCATTACTTTAAGCAGTACATGCAGGTGGGGATAGGGAAGCTCTTACTTTTGTATAGGGCTGGCACGGGCCATACTCGGTTACATCAAGGCATACTGTTCAATGTAATTTATATTTCTCACTGCCCCCCCTGGGCCTTCAGTACTACAAAAGGAAAATGAAGATTATTCATTTCTGATCATGTATCTAGCCGATCACATGATCTCTTTGCTTATATGATGGATGACTTTAGGTGCTTTGTTGTGATAGATTGAGTGAACAACAGCGATAGTCCACCCATGATTAACACAGCAGAAAGAAAATTTCGAACATAGGGAGTTAGTTTGGTAATCATAATTGCCAGAGGAAGGGACTTGACTTGATATAATTGTAAACTATACAATACATACACAATATATGCTGTGCTTGCAAAGTAAACTACTGTACTGTCACTTTAGGCAAGGGAGAATTTTTGAACAATCACAACTTGTAGTATTTGGATTTCCTCTGCTTTGATACTCTGGCACGCACATGCTGTTCGAACAAAGTAACACTCTTCATGCACTGAGCGTCTGCTCTACATACACCTCTGCTATGTATGAGGAAGAAGATACCATCCAGGCTTCCAAAGTAAACGTCTATGATTCTCTTAATGTCTCAACTGTAACAACTTTACTTTTTCTCAACAACTAAATAACACCCTTTTCATTTTATTTGGTAAACCACGGTCTTGACTTGCATTTGAGTTTTACCCAAATGATATATTGCAATGCACACCACACATGAATTTTCTGATTAACCCACACTGGCAGTCATTTTTTCTTTCTCCTCCAACCATCCTTGCTTCAAGCAGCCATGCATCTGATTCCTTCCTATCAGCCACCTCTGCCTGCATTCAAAAACACGTATCATTCTTTACAGTCATAAATGTTACGGCTCGCTCGTCCTTCCATTGACCCTAAGTTCTTTCCCTTTTCGTTCATCACATCCCTCAAGTTCATCTGATATGACTTGGCTTCACGATAAAAGTTTCCCAGCTGATTTGAAGTCAAATAGAGGGGGCCATTGCTTACTCGAGAACTGCTGCCGCTAATGCTATTGCTAAGTCAAGGGTGACTGTCTTCTCCGTGATTGGCTAAAATATAGTTCTAAATCAGTAACTGTTCCTAACAGTACAGTGTACTTGTGGTAGTGTACTGTCTACTGTACAGTACATCATACACTCTTTTGCGAGCCTACTCTAAAATGTCAATAAGTAAGGAGTATAATAATAACTTACCACCGTCCACCGCTGCTGAGCCATCCCTCTCAGCTCCTCCTGGTGGCACTTGTGGCGCCGCCGCATCCGCCCCTAGAGTAGACCCCTCCGGGCTGCTGGCCCCGGCACTGGTGGTGGGAAATGCTGCATCCGATGTTGGGATGCCTAGAAAATACAAGTCATATTTTTAGATACCATACACCACCCCCTATTTCGTCTCGTAATGGAAGAGAAAACGTTAAACAATTTTTAATTATTGGGACTGAGAAGAGGTCACGGTTTTGGGGAGGGTGATAACTTATATGCTTAGCCATAACATGCAACTCTTTTTGGCACAACTGATGAATGCTTGCTCTTTAACGTGCAACATTTTTATAATTACAGACAGAGCCAACTACTCCTCATCACCACCAGGAGGACTTGAAGTTCCAACAAGGTGAGGGGTCCCGAGTCCCGCACAGTTACTTCTGACTGAGGTATGTGGAAAGTCGAACTGCACCTATCATCAATAATGTCCTATTTCTAATGTCCATACTTCTGTATGTGCAAAACAGTACCTGAAACACTAGCGGTATGGTATGTGCTACTATCAAATCAAAAAGCCAACCACTAGCTTATTCTTGGTGGACATTTTGTTGTTGGAAATTGTCAAAGCACTAACATTAAGAAGACTGGAATAGACAGCAAGGGCAACCCAGAGGACAGCACTGAGTGTCTCTAGAGCTATTTCTGGATCAGAGTTTTATTTAACACCGTTTGCCGACTGGGCAAGCTTAGCTACCTACACAGACCGACTCATAATAATAGTAAATAGTAGTACCACAGAGAGTGATGGTAGAGAGGCAGGATAATAATATAGAAACAGTCTACAAAAAGAGCAAAGACTATTTTGTACAAAATAGAATTAGGAAACAGTTTGGAATGAATAGGAGCTGTAAAAGTTAGGGAAGTATAATTATATTAACAAAAGAACAACTTACTGGGGCCAGCAGAAGAGCCTGCAGAGGACTGTTCCTGCCCACTATGTTCCGCCGGAGTCTGGGGTGTGGCTGTTTTCTTGCCCCTGGGAGGTGCTGATGATCATGAAATAAACACAAACATGGATGATTATTTTTGTTAAATATTTGATTCCTTTGACCACAATCTAAAATTATCTTGGGGAAACAATTTAGCAACAATTGCACTACATGTATTGACCTATCTGATCTGGTCAACTAGGAGGATACTAGTACAGTATTGCTGGATTCGCAGACCGTCTACTTGGAAAGTTATGTAAACCACTAACTAAACCAACAACAAAAAGGTTCTACTATGACTGCCAGCACTCAGCAGCACGCGACGTGACAGACACAGTCCGTCATCATGATTGCAGACCACTTAAAAATGTCCTACTACTAATAACAAGTCATACTATACTCAACCTATCAATCCACCACTATCTCTTCTTCTTAGTGGCAGCAGGAGTACAAAGGAAGGACCAGACTTGAGTCTCTAGTCTCTCTAGCATTACGCAGTTCTGTAAAGTACTACACTCATACATATACAGGCCAATTGAGCACAGACTTGCAAACAAGTAAGCATAGTAGCAACGCCACTGAGCAGGCGTGCACCCACAGAAGCTATTCTTTTTTAATAGGAAGTGTCCCACACTTTCCTTAGTTGCGCCGCACGCTGGGCAGCACTGGGTGTTCAAACTCTTCCACCTGCCTGTTAGATCTCTCAACGGGAGGGAACCAGATCTTAATTGGAAAAACAACTTTCTGTCCATAGGAACAGTTATACTGTCCCAGTAATTTTCTAGAGCAGGACACATTTTACTTTCCAAAAAGCGACCTCCCATTGAGTCAGATTTAACCCTTCTCCAAAGCCTCTCGTCTATCCAATCCCAATATAGTGCTTTAAGTGTATTTTTACTTGGGAACACTTCCCCCGACGGATTGTCCCAAAGGTTGGAAAGACCTAGTTCGCCTAGCAATACCCTTAGGTTTTTCAGCCATGATATTTTATGGGATGTATCAATCTTGATTATTGCCAGGAAGCCTTCCCCATAATGCCTAATTTCAGGGGTGGACCAAAGTCGCCTCCAAAATAAGATGGGACGCAGTCTGGCTCGGTCGGTTACCGATCTTCTTCCCAGGTCAAGACTAAGAGGGATTAATGGTGTACTCTGGGGCAGTCCCGTAATACCCCTAAGAAACCTGTTCTCAGCTATCTGTAATGAGGTTAAGTTGTCAAAACCAAACAGCTCCGCCCCATATAAGGCCGATCCTATTGCCTTAGCATCGTATACAGCGAGGACAGGTTTTATGGGTTTAGTTTTGGATCTATTGTGCTCCACCCGTAAGGCCCCCGATATTTGCTGATGTTTCAAGACCGCCTTTTCTATGTGGTGGGACCAACCATAGTTACTTGCGATTTGTACCCCTAGGTAGGTGAACTCCCTTACGACCTCAAGCCCAATATTATTCAAATGTATCCTGGGGCGAGGCTTCTGTCCTCGGGAAAAAGCCATCAGCTTGGTCTTGCCTATGTTTACTTCCAGGCCATGCTCCTGGCAAAAGTCATCAAAAATATTCAGGGCCCGTTGCAATCCAGCTGGGGTTTTGGACATTATCAAAGTGTCGTCAGCGAACATCAGGATCGGAACCCTGATGCCCGCCAACGAAGGCGCATCCACACTAGCGTCCTGCATCCTGCTGACTATCCCGTTGATATATAATGTGAAGAGCAAGGGCGCCATTGCACAACCTTGGCGCACCCCACGCTCCACAGGGAAGTCAATTGAGGATTGGCCATTTGTCCCCCACTGTACTTTGGCAAAATTGCATTCGTGCAACCTCATAATTAAAGTAAGCAATTCTGCGGGAATGCCTATCTTACTTAACACTGCCCAGAGCTTACCCCTTGGGACTAGGTCGAAGGCAGCCCGCAGGTCGACAAAAGCGACATACAGGCTGCCCCCACCAAGAAGAACCGTCCCCCACCGTAACATAGTGAAGCGAAACACCTGATCGATGGTACTGGTAGCCCTTCGAAAGCCTGCCTGAAAAGGGGAAAGAGAATCATTTACGTCCACCCAGTCCATAAGCTTGTTTACCACCATCTTCCCAATTACTTTTTGGACGGTGGCAATCAAACTTATGGGCCTGTAGTTAGCTGGAAGGGATCGATCTCCTTTTTTGTGGACGGGTATAATAATGGCTCCCTTCCACTGTTCTGGGACCTGCGCACCCTTTGCAATTGCGTTCCCCAATAGGAGCACATATCTGCCCCACCTATTTTTATCATTTTTAAAAACGTCCGAGGGTATCCCGTCTAATCCCGGGGCCCTGCCCCCTTGAACGGAGCTAATTACAAATTCAACTTCCTTGGCGGAAAACAAATCATCCTTGGGAAATACAGCCAAGATTACATCCCCACCACCCCACTCCTTTGTCTCAGCATATTGGGGCCTAAAGTAATTCACCCAATCGGATTCAGCAACATTATTATCCGGTTTTTTTGGGGTACCGCCTCTGCCCCACTTTACTATCTTCCAGAAAAGCCTGGAATCCTTTGCTCCAGAGGCCTCCTTCAGTTCCTCCCAATGCTTCTCATCCCAGTCTTTTTTGGCCAAGGAAATGCTAGTGTTATATTGCTTCCTGGCAGTTTTGATTGCTACACGGTCCCTGCTTCTGATAGCATTTCCCAGTGTTAATCTGGCTGCCCTGCACAGAAGCTATTTAAACATTAATTTACCTGCAATGTAATCGAATCGGCAGCATTCTTGATCTTCGGGAAAAACATATATTAGCAATATAACACAGTGCAGAAGAAAACAAAGTAGTTATTAAATAGCTACTCACCAAGGCCAGGGATCTCCATGTCTAGCAGGTGGAGCAGGTCCTGCTCCCGGTCGAGGATGTCGGCCCACCAGTGCGTCGCTTGGTCATAGCTGCGCCGGACCCCGACTCCCTACGCATGGCCCGGCACACCTTATCCCACCCCTGGCGATGCTCCCGGAGGCATACCCTTGACCGGGCCTGCCCCCTGCTGCCACGGTCTTAGGGAGGTGGCGCAGAACAAAAAATATAAGAGCAGCCACCTCCACCGCAGTGAAAATCTCCCTGGCCACTACATCCTCCTCCCTCAATCGCCCACATGGGAGCCGGGTACTGGGTGCGGGACCCTTCCCCTTGTTCTTCCAGACTCCCTTTGCCATGGTCTTGGACTGCTGAAAAAAAAATAGGAAAGAATAGGGAAAAAGTAAAGAAAAGAAAAGAGTTAACAAAAAGTAGTTTTAAAGTAAGCAAAAGTAGAAAAAACACAAAATATAGGGGTGGAAAAATAGAGAGGTAGATAATAAGCAAAAAAGATTTTAAAAAATGTTAAAGAAACAAAGGATTACAAAGATTAGGGAAGGATTCAAAAACCATGCCCAGAACCATAGCAATGAATAAAAAACAAGATGGCGGCTCCCATAGAGGGCTGCAAGGGTAAATTCGCGGGATATTTCCCCCGTGAGCATGCAAAAACGCACACGACCACGCAATCGCACCCCGCGCACAATGCGAGCATGCAACTGCGCCCGGAAACGGAACTACGCAATGCGGACAAGATGGCCGCGCCCATGTATGACCACATGGGTAACTCCGCGGTCAGTGCACTGCAAGAGGCCCGCGAACACGCAAAAAGTCCCGCGAATACGCAAATAAATCTGCAAATTCCCAAAAATTCGCTGATTATGCAGACCGCGAATTTGCTTTCGCTCGAATTCGCGGACCGCGAATTCGCAAATTCTACCCATACTTAATTGGGAGTTGCAGACCCTTGTAGGTGTTGCGGCAGGGCCAGGATCCTTGACGAAAGTTTGACTGTAGGACTGCCCCTTCATTTCTGCACTCGTGAGAAGTGTGTAGTTCATTTTAATTGGGCGGACGAACCTTTTGAACCAAGCGCCACACTGAGGATAAGTATATTTATACAGCACTTTTGAAAGAACCAATACCTCTTTTTATCTTGTTGATATTTCCAGGGAGGGACTTATCATTGTGGTTTGCCCTGAAGAAAGCCATGGACCAATAGGGCCATTCACAGGCTGAAACATGTTCGCAATGAGGATAGGGTCATAGGACCATTGCATCCTTGGGACACCCTACTAATTATTTTTAATATCCTTCATTACTCTGTATTAAAGGGATACCTGGAGTACTTGGAGAATATTTAATCTTTAACCCCCTGGCCTCTTCTTCTAAGCACTCCCTGAAACACAGTTGAGCCCACCCTGACCTTTAGGAACCAGGGTGAACAAGATGATGAAGCATGACACTGTTATAGTGTGTAAGGGTTACAATACAGAGCAATTTCTCCCAGTTCTGGTAGAGATATATGATCAGACCTCTTGAATGAGAATTGTCCCATTATTTGATATTTCATTTGTTATATCACTTTGCTTTGGGTGGGCAAGCAGAGCCATCTGCTGCAACACATAAGGAGACATCCCCGGCTCCCTTACACGCCTCTGTGGTTCCAGGCTAAACCCTCTTCTTGCTACTGGATGCTGATGTGAATAATAAAGACAATAAAATAATAAAGATTAGTGGTACTGTTAATAATCTCTCCATATTTTGACAGGGAAAAGCAAACGCAGTAACATTGAACTTTTCTAAATCAGATCGCCTATTGTACAAGTATTGTGGGCCTATTCCTAATTTCCTAAACCTTACTGTGAGAAGCTGGCTTAGTATATGGTGCACACTTATATAAATGGACACCCTGCATGAATGCAGACTACCGTTACGGTGATGTTAGTGGTCCTATACAACCTTAGAAATCTCTCTAAGTGCTAGCTGTGGAGAGCAGCTTTCAGGCTTAGTCCAGAAGGAGTGATAAGCAGCTTGTTTTACCAGAGCATAATCCTATTAATATAGAAAGTGAAAAATAAGCACACAGTATATTTATTAAAATATGTATTTATTATAAGACACTCACTAACACAAACAAATATCTCCTGCCCGGAGGTATGCACAATGCACACAACAAATAAAACTGGTAAGTAGCACAAATACACAGTGGTTGCCAGGGGGAGACCAAACCATATACTAAAATACAGGTATGCGAAACACAGCTCAAGTCAAGACTATGCAGCTGTGCAGACCAGGCAACGCTGTGGAAGACCAGGTGCCGTTCACAAGCTGTTCCACATAGGATGTCGAGAGTTGATTGGTCGGTGTCCGTCGGGAGCCTAACAGGCCTTGGCAACTGCAACCACTGTGGAAAGCGAAAAAGGTGCAGTGTCGGGACCAGCAAGGTCCAGGGGACACATCACAAGCAGGGGAGTCAGAGCAGGCCTAAGCAATCAGGGGACTATACTGAAATCAATGAAGACCCTCAAGAGGACCCACAGGCCGGAGGTACTGGAGTCGCAAGAGGACCTCGAGCAGCTCACCACAGATGCAAGCCCACAGTGCAAGTGATATGGTGAGGACAAACATCTTGGTCACAGGAGATGCCTGAGTTTGGGGTTACTTGGAGCATGGAGATCTTAGAGGAAGGAAGCAAACAAGCCTTTTCAAATGCAAATCGATGTGGTGCACAGAGGTTTGGTTACTGGGGCTCCAATGAGGAATACTGGCCTCAAACTTGGTGAAAGGACAGGGCAGGCCTGGAGGGATGTGAAGAACCACCACCTGTGTTGCTATGCCTGTCAATGTCAGTGGGAGCTCAGGACCGGAGCAGACCGGTCAACTTTGTTGAGGTGCCTGCAGATTCAAGGAAGTGTCTCCTTCACTTCAAGGGAGATTCCTTCAGGTGTCTTGGATATCCACAGGCCTTGGAAGGTTCCTATATGGAGCACGGGCCCAGACGTTGCAGCAGACTTGCAGGACAACAAGACCAGCAGCAGCAGGAGTCTTCCCAGTTGCAGTCTCGGAGACCAGGAAGGTCCAGCGAAGTCAAGAGTGCCCAGATGGTCGAAGATGAAGTTGTATCTTGATATGAATCTTGTCCCACGACAAATATAGGGACCTACCTACAGGTGAGCCTTTAAGTACCCTAAATAAAGTATTGGTATGATACAGGGTTCCTTCCCAGGGGAGGGGTCGGACTATGGGGAGAATACTCCCATGTCCTTGTCCAGTTTCGTGCCAGAGCAGGAGCCAATGGCTCTCTCAGCTGGGTTGAACTTGACTATGCAAGAAAGGCACCAAATGTGTCCCTCAAGCAGACTGAGTGGCTCTGGCATGCGCTCCCACCCGGCCCCAGTATACCGAGCCCTGCAACCTCCATGACCAGCAGGTCGAGCAGGTCATGTTCCCTGTCCAGGATGTCGGCCCACTGGTCTGTCTGATGTTGTTGGTTAAGATGGACTCCACAGCTGTGGCGCACAGCCTGGCGTACTCTCTCCAAGCGCGGCAGACGCTCCCGGAGGCCATACCCACTGCCAGACCTGCCGCCTGCTGCCAGGGTTGAGGGGAGGTGGCCTGCACATAAAAATCTAGCACAGCCACCTCCATCTCTGAAACAATGGTGTGGGGCTGCACCTGTTCATGGCGCTGCCAACTGCAAGGTAGGTGTCTGGGGCTGTGGGTGGCTCGGAGAGGCATCCTGGTGCTGCTGCTCCCCTGCTCTGTCATGGCCCTGGATGTCGGGAAGATAGAAACAAGAAAAAGGCGGTAAAAAACTAGGATGTAAAGCCAAAAATAAAAAAAAGTACAAAGGTCACACAAAAAACAAAGAATTACAAAAAACGTAAAATATACAAACACAAAGACTAACACTAATATAAAAAAAAATGAGGAGTAGATAGGTTAGATAGGGGAAAGATTAAAGAGATTAAAGAAAGACGGAAAAAATAGGCCCACACCAAAAACAGAGCAAAAACAAGATGGCCGTGAACTATAGGGTGCCGTTCGCACACGATTTCCGGTGCGAGAAAGCCCTTTGCACTGAAGAAAACATAATATGTCATGTGAACGGGCAGCATGAGTAACTCCGTCTGCTTGCGGAACTCCTCGTAGAGTGATGGAGTTTTTTTGCCACTTCGCAAAGTTTCACTTAGGGCAACTATACAAATCCTGCCCAGGCCTAGTGTTAAGACTTTAATTCCGATTTAATTCTTGAACAAATGAGTTATCTTGAATTCTTTATTGGACAGACAAAAGTTATTTGTTTATTGTACTTGCTCAGAGTTGTAGAATGTGTGTATGAGAAAATTGTAAATGAAGGTGAACTGCTGCAAGGAGTGAGAACTATGTCAGAGTGTATCCTACTGGGATCGGTCAGTTGGTGTGAAGTGCTGCGCTGAGCTTGGTTGACAAGTCATCGGATATTAAGCTTATGAAAAGAGAATTGTGACAGGAATATTTGAAGGAATATTTTGATGTATAAGGAATTGTAGACTAAATAAAAATATTGCCATTTTCTGAATTGATCATTGGTCAATTATTGTTGAATCTTTGTGATTATGAAACGTTTTAAAGCTCTTAGAGATTTTATGAGAGATGATGTAAGAGTACCTGTTTAAGAGGGTGAAGAAGCACCACCAGAAGGTATGCCAGGTCATTATTGAGTGAAAAATGTAGGGCTTCATACATGTTTGTCACTTTGCCAATAGTGTAAGATCACTTAAATTAAAGAGCATTCATTTTTCTACAATATGGTACTTTTGATTTTCAGATAATTAAACATTTAAGATAAAATGATATGAAATGAAGCAACGTCCTAGACCTACATGGTATGAAACATTAAAAGCTTGGGAGCGAGCAGTTCATGCCAAAGAGAAAGAAAAGAACGAGAATAGAGGAAAGAGAGCAGTGCAAAATTATACAGATCCTCAATGGAAAGAAGTACAACAGAGATGGAGAAAAGGCATAATTAAATGAGCTGGAATGTACCCAGTCATTGCAGCATAAAAGACTACAAATAACTGAAAGAAGGCAAATGATGCTGAGGAAGCAGCAAGGAAAACTGGCACTGTTAGCGAATCAAGGGATGACATTTTAGGTGGGTTTTTTTATCATCCCGTCCAATGGCATATGTGGCTCCCACAACAAGCTACAGCCTCTGTTGAGCCAACTATATCTCAGATGGACCGACCACTTCTGGTACTTCTGATAGCAACTGCACCTGTTTGAGGTGGCACTACAGTAATAACTCTAGGTTTTACTGCTTCTATTGTGAATGCTCCTGCATAAATGTCACAGTTTGTCTCAGCTCAGACATTAGAAATTAGCAGTCCCTATAGCAACTACACCAACAAATGTATTTTTCCGAACCCTTCTGTTCTAGGTGTTGTTAGAAGAGTAGCTGAGACATGGATTATTCCAACATTACAAAACTCACAAATTGTTGCCTGGACTTCACCACAAAATGTTCAATCATTAAGAAACGGGAGAAGAATTGTCTTTACAACACCTATTGCACAGGGAGAGACAGGACCATTAGATGATCGGTTTGAAGTAACTCCAGAAAATACAAATATCAGAAAAATTGAAGGTAAACCTACTAGCCAGGAAATGTTAAGGCCTCCAAATGTTCCACAATTGAAGGTTGAATTGAAAGAAATTATTAGAGAATGTCTGGATATGTCACGTTTGAATCAATATCAGAAAAATGAATCGATATATAGGAGTGAAGAAATCACCAGACAGGCAGCTGCCACACATGATAGGTTAACTGAGTTGGCAAGAAAATACGAGGTGGATTTTTCTAAGTGTGTTCCTTTACAGATGAGTTTCAGGGCTTAGTTAGATATTGAAGCTATTGTGATAATGCAATCTTTAGAAATGAGATTACACGTTGCGGAATTGGTAAAGTGCACCACAAATGGATACATTTTGACAGGTTAGAGAGCAAATGGGTAAAATAACAGGAAAAGAAAAAAAAACAATCAAAGATACAAAAGCTAATGGTAAGCCACCACCAGTACTTCCAGGTGAAGCTGAGGCTTTAACTTTCCCTATGAGGGAGATACTCGGTGGCGGGTATGTTCAGGTACCATTGAGTAGAGTTGATATTGCAACATTCACAAACAACTTTCCGAAATTAAGGGAGAATCCTCAATCCTGCTCAGTGGGATACGCAGGTTCACATATTTGTAAACATTTCAAAGGTTTTGAGGACAGACTTGAATAATTTTTTTGGTATTGAGGTACTGAGTGATCTATGGGCTGAATGTAAGATAGCTGTGCAATGGCCAAAAACTGAACCTACTTGTGCACCTTCACGTGTGGTGATGGCAAAATATAATGAAGTGATTACCTTTAAAAAAAGGAAAGTTCAAGCAAGGGATATTGATTGGTTATATATTAACAGAACTATTGAAGTAGGTAAAGAATTAGAGGCTTATTTACATGCCCATTGCGCTGCTGGTGCGTCACCTTTTTTGATGCACCAACGGCACAGTGTGCCTGCCCAGATTTACAAGACCATGTAAAGTCACTGTGTGTGACTCTTTATGGCGTTGTAAATATGGGCCCTTTTTATACATTACTCTGCGTGAAAGGGGTGTTGCTTGGGTGTTCCCACGCAACATCCATGGAACCTCACCTACACCCAGATTTACAAAGTGTTCTAAACCTGGGAAAGCGTCTGAATCCTACTCCTCCTTCTCCCCAGGGGAGGTGTAGGAATAGCGCAACAAGAAGAAACACCTAATTTTTTGCTCTTTCTATGTGTGCTGCATTCTGCAGCACGCGTATTAGGAGCAAAATGATCTTAATGGTTGTTTTTATGTAGGAAGTTGTCCCTTCTTGCACAACAACAATCATCCCTGCACCGCAGGCACCCTTGCACCATGAGGCAAGGGTGTCTGCATTGGCACACGACTGCTGTTTGTGCACTGGCACAGGTGTAAAGGACAGGAATGTGCGTATCTTGTTGATATCATCATTTCTGCCCTTTTATTTTGATGCACTGCAGTGGAGTGGGAAGGGTGCTGCTCTGCTGTGTATCAAATATAGTAAATCAGACCCTTGGAGCATGCTTATTATGAACGATTGTTGCAGGTGTATAAACAGCATTGCAGACAAGAAAATCCTGAAGAAGGAGATTTGAGGAGCTTTGTGTCACAGTTGATTCTTCAGTTACGACGAAAGATCAGTATGTACATACAACAGAATGAGATTTGTTGGCACACAAAAACTTTAGATGTTATTCTGAGGCATGCAATGCAAAATCCTGTAGAGGTGAGCAAGAAATATAGCAGAACATATTTTTTTTTAAAGAAAAACTTATTTCAAATTGCACAAGGTGAAATTGGTGTTCAACAGGGTAAAGGTCCATGAGCTCGGGTCAATCCAAATTCTAGAGTGGACAGTCCAATGCTGAAGAAATCACTATTGTAACAGGCTTGGGCATTGGCATAGAGAGTGTGAACAGAATTCAAATCGATTGAGTGGTGATGGGCAAATGCAAGAGGTAAATCAAACATAAATGCGAGTTCAGGTTCCAGTCCAATAAATGCAGATTCCAATGCAGTCACAAGTTCCTATGATGCAAGTCCCACAATCTTCCATGGCCCTGCAGAATATGGGTAATCCCAGATTCAATATGAATCAATACCAAAAGCAAATGTAAATTGATTCCTAAATCAGAATGCATTTTAACAATTCCCCTTGTAGGAAAATGAGAGATTTTGATTCTGACAGTTCCCAATGATGGTGCCTGAGGGAGGAGGAAGATTGTGTCCTTAGCAGTCTTAAAAGTAGACCAAAGTGGACCATTTGTAGAACGAGAGGTATCGACCTCCAAGTGTCATTTGTCATCAACACGTGTGCTACCCAGTCCACTGTTAGACCTACACTCTCAGGAAAAAAGTTCAAAGTTGTAGGTGTCACAAATAAACAAATAACTAACCTTGTTACAAAGAAAATGCCTGCAAAAATAGGTTAATATGAGGAGGATCACCAATTTGTGGTATCTGATTTTAGTCCCGTAAATCTGATAGGAAGAGATCTTTTGTGCAAGTTAAGTTGCACATTTACTGCACATCGAACAGTGTTGAATTTCAAATGCATAATGAAGATATTGAATTTAAAATGGCCCGACAAGAAATAGCACGAGGATTGTATCTGTCAAAATGTTAGAGAATTTACCTCCCGATTTATGAGATACTGAAAAATTCAAAGTATGGGAATTTTTTGAGAAATACATAGGACTAATCAAAGGTGTAGAACCAGTCAGAATCACACTAAAGCCAAACACAGATTTCCTGAGAACACCACCATATAATTTGACACCAGAGACAGTGGCTGTAATAAGGGATTTTGAAAGACATAAAACAAAGCCCTTGCAATTGCCTTCACAGGTTTACATAAGCCCAATGGGAAGTATCAAATTGTACATAGCATTAAAAAAATTAAAAATATAGTTGAGCTATATTGTCCTGTGGTACTGAATGCAGCTTCATAAATCAGTTAATGGAGGGTGGATCACTTGTCCTGCTAAGCTGGGTTTTCAGGTCGGTGATGTGTCCCTTGGTAAAAAACCCTCATGCACGTGAGTGGATGTTTTTTCTGGTAGCGATATATCTTGGTTCTCCGCTACCGACCTGAAAACCCAGGTTAGCAGTACAAGTGATTCACCCTCCATTAACTGATTTATGGGATTACATTCCAAGGAAATTGGTTGAATCACATTTTTCCTTCTCCCTACCCTTTGATTGATGAGTACTGAATGCAGCAACAATACTATTTCAGTCTACCTGCACTGAAAAATGGTTTACTGCTATGGATCTCTGCCAGACCGTTTTCTCTATCCCACTGCATAAGGACAGTCGATTCTTGTTCTCATTTGTATTTAGAGATGGAGTTTTGGCATGGTGCTGAGTTCCACAAAGGTATTAAGGGAGTCTTTTAATCTTGAATGGGATCTTGAAAAAGAATCTTGAGACTCTTTAGATGCCATGCAATCCAGTTATTGTGCAGTACATTGATGACCTGCATGTGACAAGTACATAAACAACAATTGTTCTTTTAAATCATTGAGCTAAGAACGGCCACAAGGTGTCCCCAAGGAAATTGCAATACTGTCAAAAAGATGTTCTATGTTTGGGAAATCTCATTTAGAAGAGAATAAAAAAGGGGTCACAGGTAAAAATCGATGTAATCCTGAAAATGAACCCACCCAGAACTCAGATAGGTCAGGGTGTTCCTGGAAATGGTTGGCTGCTGAAGTGGATAAGCCTCTATTAAGACTAACACACAAATGTGTGCCTGATCTGCTTCCAGTGGACAAAGATTGCTTGAAAGCATTCCTAGAGCTGAGAGAAAGTCTTTGTCAAGTCCAGGGACTTGTAATGCCTGATTATAGTAAAATGTTCACATTGTTTTGCAGTGAGAGGGAGGGCTGCGCTTTCTCAGGACTTACTCAGTTGGGTGGAGACTCTTGAAATGCTGTGGCATACTTTTCAACCACTCTTGACCCTGTTGTCACAGGACTGCCCAGCTGTTTTAAAGAGGTTGCAGCAGTTGGTGTCAGTATTGAGAGATATGAGAGCATAGGGACACTCTCTTACAGTGATGGTCCTTCACTCGGTGGAAACTTTGCTCACCCATACTCCAAAACAGTACTTGACAAAAAGCAGACTAACAACATATGAACAACAAATGCTTGCTTGCTTGCTTGCTTACGAGGTGCCAGACACTTTATTTATTATTTATTTATTATAAAGTTTTGTATAGCGCGAACAAGACCCAAGGGTATCAGAGCGCTTCACATAGGCAAGTTACATGTTAACGGTGTATGTACAATAAAAACAACATACTAGTATGAGGTATAACGTTATAAGGTTTGGGTGCATATAGAACTATATCCATTCCAAATGTGCAATATGTGAGAGAGGTAGGTTAAGGCTAAAACTTATATCAAGTTCTATTACGCTAACATATAAAGGTAAGGATTATCTGGATTTACCCAGTGTGATAAAATATAAAGTGAAGTGAATATATACGATTGTCTTTACTTGAGGTAGCTTTTCGTTTACAGTTTAGACTCGGTGGAGTCACCAGTCTCATATCGTCTCAGCAGAGTTCAGTAATCGGGCTGCACTTGATTGTAGTCGAACAAGTCTATGTGGAGAATTTTTCCATCATGAAACTCTTCACTTCCCAATTAAAAGTTGAGGTATTTTGGATCTTCCTAATTCGTGGAGGGAGTGAGTTCCAAATTCTGGGGGCAGCTCCCGAGAACGCTCTGTCATGGGTTTTCTTCTTTCGGAAGAAGGCTGGCCTTAATAGTAGCTCCTTAGCACTCCTAGCTGGTCTGTTACCTCCAGACAGCTCAATTTTCTTGGCTAGGTATCTCGGCGTGTTGTAATGGAGCGCTTTATGGGTGATACATGCTATCTTTAGTTGGATTCTGGCTTCAAAGGGTAGCCAGTTTAGTGCTTTCAAGTGTGGGGATATGTGGTCGAATTTTCTGGATCCCGTGATGAGTCTTGCCGCTGCGTGCAGGCAAGCTTTTAGTGGTGCTGTCGACGTGTTTGGTAATCCGGCTAAGGTGGTGCAGCCATATTCAATCCGAGAGATGACTTAATCCAGCTACATTGTTACCATTGCCTGAAAATGAAATTTATGGAAATGAAGTTATGGATCTGGATGTTACAGATGTGACGGACTATGCACCAAGGCAAGACCAGACATTAAAGAGGAACCTCTCAATGAGCCGGACTATGTAATTTTTGTGGACAGCTCATGTTTACGAGACATTGAAGGAACTTCGAGAGTAGCTTGAGCTGTTTGTACAATTCAGTCAGTAGTAGAAGTCTTCTGGCTTTAGGGTGTTACCTCTGCACAAGTGGCAGAATTAATTTCCCTCACAAAAGAATGCAATATTTCAGCTCAACTGTAGAATTGGGTGGAGTTCACGGAGTTGCAAGGAATTCTGCAGAGTTGCATAAAACTCTGTGGAATTCCACGCAGTTCCACTTTGCCCTAGATATCAGTCTGTCAAATTGCATCGTTTGCTTACAAAGTCAGCAAACCTCCATACAATGCATTGTTACCCTGAAACATGAAATAATTAGGCAACACTGCCATCAAAGAACAACTGCAATCCTGGGATTATACAGACAAAGGTGTGCATAAATGTATGACCTTGCCTGGCAGTGGGCGCTGCTTACTGATGCTACTCACCTCGTAGCCTTCTCCGTTTCTCCCAGGCATGGCGACTGATATCCTCAAATGCTACCCTGATCTCGGGCCAGTCGACTCCCTCCAGTGGCACCTGAGTACTCAGGGCAATTCTCGTTCTCCCCCCCACTCAGCACAGCACCTAAGCGCACTGCTTTCAGCTCCATTTCCAGATGCCCCATGGTGTATGTCCTCACTTCTGCCCAGTGCTCCTTAAAAACTAGTGGCTACACTGGCTATTAAAAAAAATCTCTCTCACCTCCAGCAGCTGCACCAAACATAAACACAGTTTGAGAGAGGTCAGCAGTCCAGTTCATTATTAAACCTCTATGGTTGCAATGGTAGCAGAGGCATTAAAGGGACCTGAGCCACATCTTGAATAGCACTCGGCAAGGTTATTAGTATGGTTACCTGCAAAGAGGTCTTTTGAGTTAGCGTTCTAGTTTTTCTATCAATGGGCATATTGTATTTGAGGACCCTGTTGGCTTCTATTGGGTTAGGCATCTGTGTGTCTGGCTCAGCACCACTATGGTGTGTACTCTCGTTCTGTTGGCGAAGCCATCTTCCCTCTTCTTTGTGGGTGCTTGCCATGCCTCTCAGAGTTTGCTGAGCCACACGGGAAAGAAAAACTGGTTGCATAAGTAGGGATGGGCGATGGGGGCAAACTCCACCACGTAGCAGAATCTGAGTTTTTTGCTGAACTCTGTGTTTCCAGCAGAGCACGGAGTCACAAAACTCCACAAACTCCACCCACAAAGCAGAGTTAACCTCACACCCCTACTCAATTGAGAGTGACTATATTTACAGATTGTCAGTATGGCTTTGGTGTGATCCAAGATTTTGGGCAGTTGTGGTCACAGAGGGATGTCATCTGCTTCTTGGATACATAATGAATAGTATGTGATTAAATTATTAGAAGCCTAGCAGTTACCAAAAGGAATGTCTGACAAAATATCGATAACACAAATATCGATATACAAAAATATCGGAACAAAAATATCGAAGTCAAAAATATAGGAATCCTATCCCTAACAAGGTAAGTACAAATATATCGAAAATAAAATATAGAATGACAAAAATATTGTTTTTTGTAAAATATCGTTTTTTAAAAATATAATAAAAATGTAATATTAACAAAATAATACTTATAAATGTAATAAACATATTTAAAAATGTACTATAATATTTAAAAGTAATACATAATGTAATACAAATTAATATTAATAAATATATAATACATAATATATTTTTCATTAATAATAACTCTAAATTAATTATTTTCATAACTTAAAAACAAATAAAAATGTAATAAATTACTAATACATTTATTTACATAAAATATTCACATAAATAACAATAAATAACAACATAATACTAATAAAAAAGCTAAATACATTTTAGATAGCATATGAGTAAAAATTACTATTCCCACTCCAGAGAGTGCGACAGTAGGGAAAGTGTTGGATAGCGTAGCGGTAACAATTACTATTCCCACTCCAGAGAGTGCAACAGCGTAGGGTTAAAAATTACTATTCCAACTCCAGAGAGTGCAACAGTAGGGAAAGTGTTGGATAGCGTACGGGTAACAATTACTATTCCAACTCCAAAGAGTGCAACAGTAGGGAAAGTGTTGGATAGCGTTGGGGTAAAAATTACTATTCCCACTCCAGAAAGTGCAACAGTAGGGAAAGTGTGGGATAGCGTAGGGGTAACAATTACTATTCCAACTCCAGGGAGTGCAACAGTAGGGAAAGTGTTGGATAGCGTAGGATAAAAAATTACTATTCCAACTCCAGAGAGTGCAACAGTAGGGAAAGTGTTGGATAGCGTAGGGGTAACAATTACTATTCCAACTCCAAAGAGTGCAACAGTAGGGAAAGTGTTGGATAGCGTAGGGGTAAACATTACTATTCCCACTCCAGAAAGTGCAACAGTAGGGAAAGTGTTGGATAGCGTAGGGGTAACAATTACTATTCCAACTCCAGGGAGTGCAACAGTAGGGAAAGTGTTGGATAGCGTAGGATAAAAAATTACTATTCCAACTCCAGAGAGTGCAACAGTAGGGAAAGTGTTGAATAGCGTAGGGGTAAAAATTACTATTCCCACTCCAGAAAGTGCAACAGTAGGGAAAGTGTTGGATAGCGTAGCGGTAACAATTACTATTCCCACTCCAGAGAGTGCAACAGTAGGGAAAGTGTTGGATAGTGTAGGGTTAAAAATTACTATTCCAACTCCAGAGAGTGCAACAGTAGGGAAAGTGTTGGATAGCGTAGGGGTAACAATTACTATTCCAACTCCAAAGAGTGCAACAGTAGGGAAAGTGTTGGATAGCGTAGGGGTAAAAATTACTATTCCCACTCCAGAAAGTGCAACAGTAGGGAAAGTGTTGGATAGCGTAGGGGTAACAATTACTATTCTAACTCCAGAGAGTGCAACAGTAGGGAAAGTGTTGGATAGCGTAGGATAAAAAATTACTATTCCAACTCCAGAGAGTGCAACAGTAGGGAAAGTGTTGGATAGCGTAGGGGTAACATTTACTATTCGAACTCCACAGAGTGCAACAGTAGGGAAAGTGTTGGATAGCGTAGGGGTAACAAATACTATTCCCACTCCAGAGAGTGCAACAGTAGGGAAAGTGTTTGATAGCGTAGGGGTAACAATTACTATTCTAACTCCAGAGAGTGCAACAGTAGGGAAAGTGTTCAATAGGGTAGGGTTAAAAATTAGTATTCCAACTCCAGAGAGTGTAACAGTAGGGAAAGTGTTGGATAGCGTAGGGGTAACAATTACTATTCCAACTCCAGAGAGTGCAACAGTAGGGAAAGTGTTGGATAGCGTAGGGGTAACAAATACTATTCCCACTCCAGAGAGTGCAACAGTAGGGAAAGTGTTTTATAGCGTAGGGGTAACAATTACTATTCTAACTCCAGAGAGTGCAACAGTAGGGAAAGTGTTGGATCGCGTAGGGGTAACAATTACTATTCCAACTCCAGAGAGTGCAACAGTAGGGAAAGTGTTGGATAGCGTAGGGGTAACAATTACTATTCCAACTCCTGAGAGTGCAACAGTAGGGAAAGTGTTGGATAGCGTAGGGGTTAAAATTACTATTCCCACTCCAGAGAGTGCAACAGTAGGGAAAGTGATGGATAGCGTAGGGGTTTAAATTACATACTTAAAAATTATAATTTTTGTTTTAATAATACCAATATGATCTATTAAATAAATATAAAACATTTACAATACATATACATAATTATTTAAAACATGATTAGCAAAATATATATAACCTAAAAAACATGAAATACATACCATTTTATAATATTTAATTACCAATTAATAAATAATTAACAATTATAAAATCAACTTAACAATTCTTTTTAATTCATTATTACTTAATTACATTAAAATTAGTTCCCACCATATTCCCCTATAAACACACAACCCACAACAGAACACATCTATCAATTAATTAATTATTTAAAATTAATTACCAATTAATTAAATGTATTTACCAATTAATAAAAATTAATGTATGCTTCCTATTAATTAATAATTAATTCTACATAATGAAATTACTTCCCACCCTATTCCCCTATAAACCCATAACCCGCTACAGAACATATTTATCAATTAATCAATTAATTAAAAATAATTACCAAAATAATTAAATATAATTACTAATTATTTTTAATTAATGTATGATTACTACTAATTAATAATTATTTAAACATTATTAAATTACTTCCCACCCTATTCCCCTATAAACCCATAACCCGCTACAGAACATATTTATCAATTAATCAATTAATTAAAATTAATTAAAAATAATTCTCAATTAATTAATTACTAATTCCTACTAATTAATAAATAATTTAACATAATTAAATTACTTCCCACCCTATTCCCCTATAAACCCATAACCTGCTACAGAACATATTTATCAATGAATCAATTAATTAAAATTAATTAAAAATAATTCTCAATTAATTAATTAATAATTCCTACTAATTAATAATTAATTTAACATAATTAAATTACTTCCCACCCTATTCCCCTATAAACCCACAACCCGGTACAGTACTAAAAGACAATATTTAATTAAATTACATTAAAAATTAATAATAAAACATAATAAATACAATATAATATACACAACATTTATTTAAAAATCGATATTAGTAACATCGAAATTATTTACTTCGATATTACTGACATCAATATTTAAAACTTCGATATTACTAATATCGATATTAAGACTGTCGATATTACTTACCTTCTATATTATGTCCCATCGATATTTAAACTTCGATATAATTGTATATCGAAATTTAAAACTCGATATTTTGTCTGTGTACCACCAAAAGAGATTGCCGTAATTAAATGTGCCGCCCACAAAAGTTGAAATGATTATTAGGCCTGGGTGGTAAATTCCTTTGCGTTTGCGGAATTTGCGGAATTCGGGTAAGTTTGCGTTCCGCGCGGAACACGGAGTGGCCAAAATTATGCGTTCCGTGGCTTCACGTAATTTTTTGCTTGTTCGCATTCTCAAAATGCGTGTTCGTGAGATATTTACCCCCGAACATGCACACAGCGTTTGCGAACAAGAAAAAAGCATCGCAAACAAGCAATTCCACGTGTTCACGACATTTCCCCGTGCTCGCAGAGATTTTTTACCGTTTCGCAGAGCTTTGCGTAGCGCGACTGCGCAAATTCCGCCCACCCCTAAGTTGATTATGTCATAGTTGGAAATAGATATGCTGATGAAGATGCATGGTATTGTGAAATTGTGGCATGCATATTTAATGCACAGATGTATCTGATGAAGTTACTACCTGTTCAATGTTGTTGTCCGTAGCTGATACTTGGAAAGAAATCAAAAGATTTCAGGAATAGGTTTCAGAGTTAGAACAGCAAGGGTGGATCAGAGGAGGATGCATTACTTTTGGGTTTCAGCTGACAAAAGAACAGTGTTGCCAGATAGTCGCTTGTTTCCCATAACACGTAACTTTCATTCCCCTGCACACATTGGAAGGGAAGCTATTGTTAGATTGTTTAGACAGAACTGGTTTAATCCCAGATTCAGAGTTGTAGCTGAAGAGCTATGCCATAGGTGTGTGATAAGTCAACAGATGAAAGTAGTGAAGAGAACCGCTATAACATTCAGTTAAATTGGAAGATCAGGAGGACCCTTAAATAGGAAGCTGTTGGATTTTACTGGAACACCTGCCTTTAACGATCTCAGATATATCCTAGTTACAGTGTGCATTTTCTCCGATCGATGGAAGCCTACCCAAAGCAGAGAAATTTAAGCTAAACTGCTGTTATGTGAACTCATTCCACAGTTAGGATTTCCAATTTTTCTGTAGTCAGACCAAAGAACTGAGTTCTTAGAATGCTATATGTGGCGTTTCAAGTGGAAAAGAGATTGTCCTGTAGCTATCGTCCCAAGGCTTCCGAGATTGTTGAACAGTTAAACGGAATGCTGAAATTTCGATTGGCCAAAGTCTGTGCATTTACCTCTCTGGAATGGCACGATGCTTTACCAATGGTGTTGGTGAGTCTGTGAAGCCCCCCTGACAGGAGACCTGGATTGTCTCCATACAAACATCTCCTGGGTTGTGCTAGCAAACTGCCTGCTGTTCCTGCAAATGCACTTGTAAACATCACAGATGGCACGATACTTGATTACAGTACAGTAAAGGATTAGCTGACATGGTGCATTCTGATTCTCACCAGGTTGGAGCTGCTTCTGCCAATCCCTATCAGGAGCAGTGCCACAACCTTAACCTTGGCGACTGGGTGCTGGTGAATAAGCATGTGCGAAAATCCTGTCTGAAGCCAAGGTGGAAAGTCCCCTGCTAGGTTATCCTGATTAGCAGCACTTCTGTCAAATGTGCCATAATACCTAATTTGGGGCATGCTTCCCAAACCCAGAGAGTAAGATTCCCTTACGGCTAAGTAATTTTCTTTGAGCTAAGTCTGAGATCTCTTGTGCCCGTACATCCTGAAGGACCAAAGGGGGGTGAAGTACAGCAAAGTCTTTCATGGGTACAAGTTCCTCAAATCTCGCAGAGCGGGATGGAAATACCTACTGAAAATGAAGAATAGTGAGAGGAAAATAAAGGAACTGTTGAATCATCGTAAGAGCAACCTAATTATCCATATGAAGAGACAAGTGTGAGAAGAGAAAGACCCCTATGGAGATTGAAATGGCTTAATGATAGGAGGAAATTGAGACCTGGTGTGTTAGTTGAACGAATACCTTCATCGAAGAAAGAGAACCTTGTGGTATAGGTGAAAGAGAAGAGAAACAATAGACCTCAAGGAGATCTAAGGGAACTAGAGTACCTTGTTGCAGTCCTGAAGAACTAAGATCAAACTCATTTGAACCTCCATGACATGGCACTGTAACACAGCATTGATTTAAGCAAGATTTTTTAAACAAATATTACAACCAAGGCAAGAACTTGACAAGCACTATTGCCACTATATGTCATCAGTGATGTCATTTGAGATGTCATCAGTGATGTCACTGACCATGTCATGAATGATCTAATATGTGACATCATCAGCAGTGGAATGCGGGTGCGCGAAATATAGTTAGTACAACTAACTATATAGGAGCAATTTCAATGGGTTTGTATGAGTGAAATGTCCAGTTAAATATAACACCCCTAAAACGTATAGTTTTTTGAGTGAATTTCAAAGGTTTTTAAATGCTAATTCCTAGCTATATAAGTCCTGAAACCTATGGTTTTTTGAGTGAATTTGCAAGGTTTTTTAAATGCTAATTCCTAACTATATAAGGCCTGAAACCTATGGTTTTTTCAGTGAATTTGCAAGGTTTTTTAAATGCTAATTCCTAACTATATAAGGCCTGAAACCTATGTTTTTTTCAGTGAATTTGCAAGGTTTTTAAAATGCTAATTCCTAACTGTATAAGGCCTGAAACCTATGGTTTTTTCAGTGAATTTCAAAGGTTTTTTTAATGCTAATTCCTAACTATATAAGGCCTGAAACCTATGTTTTTTTTTGTGAATTTCAATCGTTTTTTAAATGACAATTCCTAACTATATCAGGCCTGAAACCTATGGTTTTTTCATTTAATTTCGAAGGTTTTTTAAATGACAATTATTTAATGTATTAATTATTTTATTATTTTTATTATTTAGCAATTTATAGAGCGCCTGGTGACCCGAGGGCATCCCCGCGCTATAAAGATTAGATCCTGCTGAGGGGGAAGGGTGGGGGTTTATTTAGGGAACAAGAGGGTTTTAAGTTTTTTTCTAAACGTCAGGTAGTTGGGCTCCAGTCTGAGGGAGCGTGGGAGGGAGTTCCAACCAGTGGACGCTTTTACGGAGAAACGTCGACCTCCGGTACGCGTCCTCTTGAATTTGGGGATATTGGCCAGGTGCTCATTTTCGGACCGTAGAGCTCTCGGTGCTTTGTAAGGGGTGACCAAGCCACTGAGGATCGCAGGTCCTGAGCCATTGATTAATTTATAGGCCGTGCACATGGCTTTAAATTCCACCCTTTGGCGGATTGGGAGCCAGTGTAAAGCTTTGATAGCGGGTTTGGCGGATATTCTTGGGGGTACGCTCATGATTAGGCGGGCTGCTGCATTCTGGACTCTTTGCAGTCTCGCTAAGGTGGCTTCCGGCGAGCCCAGGTAGACCATATTACTATAGTCTAATCGTGACATTATGAGGCCCTGGACTAATAGTTTCCTGGACACGGGCGGTAGAAGGGGCAAAATTCTGCGGATAGTCCGCAGAAGCCCAAGGCAGGTCCCGGCCGTTTTGGCCGCTTGAGTCTTCATAGAGAGGTCGGGTTCTAACCAGACTCCGAGGGTTTTGATTTCGTGTTTCGGGGTAGGGATTTCCCCGAACACGTCTGGCCAGATTGCCGGGGGGATAGTCGCCCATTGTTTACCCATGAGCATCACTTCGGTTTTGGAACCGTTGAGTTTCAATGACGATTTTCACATCCATCCGTGAATTTCGGTGAGACAGTTTGGTAATTTGTCTGGGTGGTCGTCCAGTTGGGATAGGGAGACGACCAATTGCGTGTCGTCAGCGTAGCTCACGATTTTTATCCCGAATGGTGAAACCACATCTTCCAAAGGGGCCATGTACACATTAAAAAGCGTGGGGCTCAGGGAGGAGCCCTGAGGGACCCCGCTGGTGAGTGGAAGTGTGGACGAGTGATATTCACCGTCCCAGACCTGGAACGTGCGTCCGGTGAGAAAGGACTCTATCCAGCTGAGTGCCATCCCGGTAAGTCCTGCTGCCGCCAACCGATGGAGAAGGACACGGTGGTTGACCGTGTCAAAGGCAGCACTCAGGTCCAGGAGGATCACTGCCACTGATCCTCCCGAGTCTAGAATGCGCCTTGCCTCCTCGATGACGGCAAGAAGGGCGGTGTCTGTACCGTGTCCCGGACGGAACCCGGTTTGGGATTGCCGTAAGATGTTATTTGTCTCGAGAAATCGGGAAAGTTGACTATTCACCAGTTTCTCGGTAATCTTGCTAATCCCCGGGAGGAGAGATATGGGTCGATAGTTTGCCATATCAGTTGGATCAAGCTGAGGCTTTTTGAGGAGTGCCTTCACCACTGCACTTTTCCAGCTGTTGGGGACTGATCCTTGTGCAAGTGAGCAGTTGATAAGCTCCGTGAGTGTAGGGGTGATAGCAGGGGCCACGTTTTTGAGAAATCTCAAGGGTGCGGGGTCTAAGGGAGATCCGCTTTTTATTTTATTCAGGGTGGCTTCCACCTCGTTAGGCGTGACTGGCCTAAATGTCTCAAGTTGGGGATATATTCCCGTCTGGCCAGGGGGCTGAGTAATGATCCTGCGGGTGGGGGAACTGGGAGGGGGGAGGGATGTGAGAATACGGGCGATTTTATTGTTAAAATATGTGGCTAGGTCATTGCTTCTGTCTACCTGGGGGGTCGTGGACGAGGGAGAGATGGGAACTTTCAATAGCTCCTTCACGATGAGGTAGGATTCCCTCGAGGAATTTGAGGCTTCCTTTATCCGGGTGTCATAGTGGGAGGCTTTGGAGAGCTTGATAGCGGTTTTATAGATTTTGACTGAGGAGTGATAGGCCTCTTTGCTGGCATTATGCCAGTCTTTTCTCCAAAGCCGTTCGGCTTTTTTACAGTTTTTGCGGAGCTGCCGAAGTTCTGGAGTGTACCATGGTGCGGAGCCCGTGTTGTTGGTTTTGTCTTCGCGCATTCTGAGTGGGAGCACAGAGTCAAGGGAGGTCGTGATCCATTTTCTGAAGTTATTATCGGCGTTGTCCGGGATATCTTCATGTATCGGGGTAGTAGATATCAGGGTATCGGCCCATTCTTCAATGGGGAGTTTGGACCAAGTCCTGCCTCTGGTGAAGGTGGGCGATTTCTGAGGTTTCCTAAAGGATCCTGGAAGTTGGAATAGGACCAAGAAATGGTCCGTCCAAGGAAGGGGGATGGAGTCTATTGCTTGCATCGCGGGGGTGCTGGTGAACACTGGGTCCAGCAGGTGGCCTTTGATGTGAGTGGCTCCTGAGTTAAGGAGGCGGAGGTCCGAGGCCGCTAGTTCGGTGATCAAGTCGACTGCTCCAGAATCTGAAGTGTCTTCGAAGTGGATGTTCAAATCTCCCACTAGAATAAAATTCGTGACGGAGTGGGCCTGAGTTGCTACAGTGTCTAAGAGGGCATTGGGAAAGGAGCCAGAGTGGCCAGGGGGACGGTAGACTAGAATCCCTGAAAGAGAATTCGTAGGGTTTAGTTTGATTGAGAATTGGAGGCTTTCAGAGTCTGGAATTTGTGCGTCGCAGGAATTACAGATGAAAGAGTCTCGGTAGATGATGGCAATGCCTCCACCTCTGCCTAGTGGTCGAGGGAGGGACTGGATGAGAAATCCCGATGGTGTGGCTGACACTATGTCCGAGTCAGAGTGTGGAGTGAGCCACGTTTCCGTTAGGAAGAGAATGTCAATCTCATAGTCTTCTATTAAGTGGTGGATTGGAGTCGCATGTTTAGGGAGGGAGCGACAGTTCAGCGAGGCAAGTGTGAGGGTTGCGGGCTTCAGCACTCGTGTGGGGAGTTTAAGCTGGGCTGGCTGGCAGTTCGTGCAGCTTACAAAGGGTCTATTCAAGTCGTGGGTATATCTGCATGAGGGGTCGATGGGAGGTCTGAGGCTTAAAAGGTCCCGACGGGAATAGGTGGTTTTGGTGGAGGCTCTGGGTGCCAGGGGGTCTGGCCCTAGGCCCGGTCGTGCGCGGACGGGCGCAGATGGGCTTGCCTTAGGCGCGCCTTCGGCGCGCAAACGGCGCTCCCGCTGCGCTCGTCCGCTGCGCTGGAATGGCCGACACATTTGTAGTAGATGTTATGGGCGTGGCCTCGCAGTGGGCGTGGCTTCGCCTTCGACCGCGCTGGCGGTGTGGGCGTTTTCCTCTCTGGCAGCGTGGGCTCGCTGTGTTTGGAGGGTCTGGGAGGGCAGGCTGAGCGCTTGACTGCAGCGCTTCTGCTCAGGTGAGCTTCGTGGTCAGTTACAGTTGTTAAAATCAACAGTAAGTGCAAAATAGTATTGACAGAGTTAAAATACAATTTTTAGGTGCAGCGTGCTAACCTCCGGCTTTCCGCCTCAGAGGGAGTTTAATCAGAAGTGGGTGTTGCGCTCTGGGGAGCGTTTAAGTAGTCCGGTGGGCGTGGCCTCGCAGTGGGCGTGGCTTCGCCTTCGACCGCGCTGGCGGTGTGGGCGTTTTCCTCTCTGGCAGCGTGGGCTCGCTGTGTTTGGAGGGTCTGGGAGGGCAGGCTGAGCGCTTGACTGCAGCGCTTCTGCTCAGGTGAGCTTCGTGGTCAGTTACAGTTGTTAAAATCAACAGTAAGTGCAAAATAGTAGTGACAGAGTTAAAATACAATTTTTAGGTGCAGCGTGCTAACCTCCGGCTTTCCGCCTCAGAGGGAGTTTAATCAGAAGTGGGTGTTGCGCTCTGGGGAGCGTTTAAGTAGTCCGGTGGGCGTGGCCTCGCAGTGGGCGTGGCTTCGCCTTCGACCGCGCTGGCGGTGTGGGCGTTTTCCTCTCTGGCAGCGTGGGCTCGCTGTGTTTGGAGGGTCTTGTTATTTTTTTATACTGGTTTACTACATTTTTGCAGGCAGGTGTTCAGAGGGCACGCCCCCTTTTTACAACACTCTGCAGCGCAGCTCCATGGCGCTTACTGGAGATACCTGTTGGACTAGTTGCTCTCTAGGGGACCTCTGGATTGAAGAAGAATTAATTCCCCAACTTAAAACACGCCACAGGGAGGTGTAATGAAGCCACGCCCCTTTTTACACCTCTCTGCAACGCAACCCCCGGGCGTGTTTGCAGAGGGGGAACTAATTCCCCTTGCATAATGGGTGTCCCTGTGGGCCAACTAGCCCACCTGGAACCTCCAGTATGCGCCAGGGGGCTTCGTTGCAGAGAGGTGTAATGAGGCCACACCTTTTTTACACCTCTCTGCAATGCATCCCCTGGGCGTGTTTGCAGAGGGGGAACTAATTCCCCTTGCATCCTGGGGGTCCCTGGGGGCTAACTAGCCCACCTGGAACCTGCAGTATGCGCCAGGGGGCTGCATTGCAGAGAGGTGTAATGAGGCCACACCCTTTTTTACACCTCTCTGCAACGCAACCCCTGGCGCGTTTGCAGAGGAGGAACTAATTTCCCTTGCATACTGGGGGTCCCTCTGGGCCAACTAGCCCACCTGGAACCTCCAGTATAAGCCAGTGGGCTGCATTGCAGAGAGGTGTAATGAGGCCACATCCTTTTTTACACCTCTCTGCAACGCAGCCCCCAGGCGTTTTTGCAGAGGGAGAACTAATTCCCCTTGCAAACTGGGGGTCCCTGGGGGGCAACTAGCCCACCAGGAGCCTCCAGTATGCGCCAGGGGGCTGCTTTGCTTTGCCCCAGAGGGTGGCAGTCCCCAAGGCAGTGTTGGGGGGATTGGGTACCCCCACACTTCTTTATCACTATGCCCCCGCGATTTGGTCCCCCTGGGGGGTAATTTTTAAATAAACATACCGTTTTTTTAAAAGTCACATTTTTGGCCTTGGGGGTCCTTGTGGGACTCCCTGAGCAAGCCTAGGGGGTCAGGGTGCTTCTACCCTGCCCCCTTTTTTTTCTACACGTTTGTTTTTCTGCTTTCTTGTGCCTCGGTCTACCTAGCACAGATGGATGCCAACACTTCCTGGTTAGAAGTGTTGACAGCCAATGAGCATGCTGCTTTCTCGGGAAGGCATGCTGATTGGCTGCCACTGTCTGTCAACACTCCAAACCAGGAAGTGTTGGCAGCCATCTTGTGCCTCGGTAGAACCAAGGCACAAGAAAGCAGTGAAACAAAGGTGGAAAACACGCAAAGGGGGCAGGATAGAAGCACCCTGAAACCCTAGGCCTGCTCACTGGGTCCCACAAGGACCCCAAAGGCCCAAATAAATCACGGGGTATGCGCACCGTACGCATACCTCTGCTTAGGTACGCGTACGGTGCGCGCACCCCGTGATTTCCCACCCCCAAAAAATTTGGGGGGGCATTGGGGGTCCTTGTGGGACCCCCTGAGCAGGCCTAGGGGGTCAGGGTGCTTTTACCCTGTGTCCTTTTTGAGTTCTACACTTTTGTTTTTCTGCTTTCCTGTGCCTCAATCTACCGAGGCACAAGATGGCTGCCAACAATTTCTGTTTTGGAGTGTTGACAGACATTGGCAGCCAATCAGCATTCAGCTCACGCACGCGAAGGTGCGCGCACGGTACGCGTATGGTACGCGTATAGTGCACGCTTATAGATATTTACATTTATTTCCTTTTGATTTTCTCAGGAACTACTGGAGGAATTTACACCATTTAAGCAAAAGGGCGATCTGCGAACCAAACTCTACCTCTCTGCCAAATTTGGTGTAATTCCATTCAGCCGTTCGGGCTGTAGCCGTGTCTAATCGTTCTATGGAAAATAACATGGGGAAAACACATTTTGGGACCCCCCTTTTTTCTCAGCCCCCACTTGACGTATCCCCCCAAAACTTTCAGGGAGGGAGCGGAGCGGAGCGGGCCATCTTCTTTGAGAAATTCGCGAAGATTCATCAACCGGCGCCAAAGTTATTCCCAATAGAATGTTGCGGACTTCCTATGGAACCTAGGTCCTAACTATATATATTGTCATTGAGTATTAATTAAATCAAATGACAATAAATTCAGTTAAGGAACTGTGTTTTTAACTTTTATTTTCATTTTTTATGACAGTGAAGGGAGAAAAGTGTGAAACATATAATATATAAATATCATATATATATGAGATCAATTATTGGATTATGTATATTTTTTATGCTGATGCTTAAAAGTTTTACACTTACTAAATAAATAAGGAAGTACTAAAAGAGTTGAGATTTAAGAATAAAACTATTTAACTCACACAAATTCTCTTTACTGACTGTACCGGAAGTAATTAATGATTAATCTTGTCATTTGATTGAAATAGATGTTTGCTCCTTTTTATTTCTCCTTGTTGACAAACAAAGATCCATACAACCAGTGGTGGAGCATATTTAATGATTATTCCCGAACATTGAGATATAGAAAACCCTGCTGTATCACCACATAAATACAAACATATTTCTGTACATACAAAGGTCGGTACCAAGGTCATGTGCTGCAGTAAACAATTCTTTATTTCAACCCCTCATCAGGGGTAGTGAGCACTATATAAATGCAAATTAAAATCTGAAAGAGGAATAAGGCTGATGTGTCCCAGCTCACAACTTTGAGCATTAAGATGGTGGGCGGACAAGGCCGCCCACCACTGTAACGGTATGAGGGACCGTCCACAAGGGGTGTGGCGGTCCCGCACCGGCAATTATGATGCCACTGCCACCCTGGTGGTGGCATCCCCTATTCCCATTATTGTGGCTGGCGGTGCTCACAGCAGCTGGGAATGCACATTGTGCATTGGCAAGCACAAGGTGACAGGCACAGAATGGTGCCTGCCACCTTGTCCATGCCAATGTAGGGGGGTTCCACAGGTACCCCTCAAGCGCACCCCCTACCCCCCAACACCCTGGGGGCCCACAACGGGCCCCCAATAGCAGACACTGCAGACATGCTGCTCACCGCCATGATCAAAATATGGATGGCGGTGTCTTGAAGACACTGCCACCATATTAAACACGTGTTCCGTCTGGTCGACAAGTCGACCATCGGAAAAGCGGAAAACGGTCTTTCTGTCTGCCGTGGACTCCCCAACCATCCTAATGTGGCGGGGGATCATTCATGACAGAATGGCAGGCGGATCGCCCCCACCAGGCCAGCGGTGGCTGCTGCCGGCGGAGGGGGTGATCCGCTCGCCATCCTAATGGGCCTCTGAATTTGGTCTTTTTAAAGGAACCTATGGCCTCAACAATCAGGTATAAACTAAAGTATCCATTACTCCATGATAGGACTGCCAATTTAATGTTGCCCATTATATACACAACTTCTTAACCCCTCCCGGCCGTCATAATTCATGGTGGGCATGTGCTCATGATGGCCGGGAGCCGCCCGAACTACGCCCACTAATTAATTCTTCCATACAGGCAGGGAATTAACAGCGCGTGGGAGGAGCGGCAACGTTTGGACGGCTCCCGGCCATCATGCGCACACGCCTACTGTGACTCATTAACGGCCGGGAGCCGTCATAAGCATCGAAAAGTTTAAGAGTTCACTGCATCACCCACATACTCCCTACCTATATTGAACTCTATTTTGTGAAAAATGTCCAGGGAGTGTTGGTGTGTGTAATAAATGTAAGTAAAGTTGTGTCATGTACTATCAACTACATTATACAGACATTATACTTATTGCAAAAATAATAGACAAGCAAGTAAAGATGTCCATTCATAAAGTAAAAATACATGAAGCAATTCTTTTTGAGGCCTTTCCTTTATATATCATGACAAGAATAATAGATTAATCCCAAGTGCTAACATCTGGATTCATTTAAGGCCCAATGTACAAAAGGGTTTTCCCCATTCTGTGTCTATGGAGAAATGCGTTGATACATATGGGCCTTAGAATATAAATAGCCAATGTCATGTAAAAAACTCAGGAGAGCTGCATAAAAGGGTGGAGACTCAAGGTAAAATACATGATCACTTTAACTTCACACAATAGCTAAACAACCTTTAATAATCATCATTCGTTTGCATCAACTGTAGGTACTGGAGGGTGATTGAACTACATCTGTAAATTTACACACCCTAATTTTTTTTTAAACATAATAATGTTTTTGCAGTCAAATGTAAGAAACTTATACTAATTTTACTTGGTGTCCCTCCAAAATTAAATATTTGGGCATCTGGTTCTCGTCAACTTTAAATGATACCATTAAAAATACATTTAATGCATTAATGAAGAAACTTCAATCACTTCTCCTCTTATGGTCTCCCTTATTTCTGTCATGGTGGGGTAGGCTGGATACTATTAAGATGATGATCGCTCCTCAAGTATTGTACATAGTATCTATGCTTCCTATTAAAATCCCTAATTAATATTTCTCCCGAATAAACTCTATTTGTATAAAATGCTTGTGGAATAATAAACACCCACGTGTTGCTCTAACCAAACTTACTCGACCTAAAAATGAAGGCGGGGTCCGCTTTCCTAACTTTAAAGCATATCACTCAGCTTTTTTGATTAAACAATCTTTTTCATTAGCTTTTGCTTTTCTGGACACTCCTGTCCCCAGATGGATCCTTTTTGAACGTTCATTATTAAAAGATTTTTCCTTTCAACATATTATTTTTATGTCAAATTGTACCTTTCTGTCCAAGAACCCTGTTTTCAAATACTCCCAAACTTTACTATATAATACTTTTTCTAAGGATCTGACTCCTCTCCAATGTTTTTTATCTTCTATTGTTTGGTATAATAAATTTCTTAAGTATAAAGGCAAATCTTTTTACTACAAATACTGGAAGGAAAAGGATATCACTTTTGTTTATCAATTTCTCCATAATTATTCTATTATCCCCTTTCATGAATTACAACTATGTTATCAATTGCCTGAATCATTTTTACATGAATACAATAGCATTGTTACTGCCATACAATCTCATTTAACTACTTTTTTACTTCCTCCTGACTCACCATCCTTAAACCCTTCCTCTCCTATATATCCTTTGTTTTCAACCCACAGACCTAAAGCAGCTTTTGTATATAGGTTATTGTTATCTAATGTTACTGATCATCCTAAATCCACTATTGAGATTGCATGGGAAAATGATTTGTCCGTCTCCCTCCCTGTTGCAACCTAGGAGATACTGTGGTCTAAGTTGTTTGAAGTTTCTGCTGCTGCACATATAACTCAATCTTTGTATTTTATTTACCATAGAGCTGTTATTACTCCTGTTAGCATTTGTACGTTTTCTCCAACCTCTTCCCCACTTTGTTGGTCCTGTCCTAGTGAAACGGGCACGTTAAAACATCAACTATATGAGTGTCCCTCTGTTTTATCTTTTTGGACATCAGTTTGGAATATTTGCATGTCAATATTTAACTTTAATGTTTCTTTATCAATACTGCATGTTTTTTAGGATCCTTATTACCGGAGATAAATATTGTATCCTTAGTTTCAAAACTGTTTGATCTTTTTATTGCTTTAGCTTTTAAGGTAATTTTATCATCCTGGAAAGACAATTCTAAATTAGCATTATTTACTTGGTGGAATTTTATTTGTGATGAACATAGGATTGCTACTGTTTTCTCTTCTTCTGTTTCTCGTAAAATCAAATCTGATCTCCTTTGGCTTCCTTTTACTACTTACCTCTCTTCTAACCCTCATATACGTTAACTCTTTTTCTTTATAATATCATTCTCTATCTTTGTCACTATTCCTTACTTTTCTTCCTTTCTTCCTCTTTTCTTTTCTCCCTTCTTTTTCTTTCTCTTTCTTGCTATCCCTTCTCTTCTATCTCTTACTTATCTCATATTTATCTTATGTTATATGCCTGAATTGTTTATTTTACTTATGTTAAATATGTATTATTATGGCCTTTGAAAAATCTTAATAAAAATTTCTTAAACAAAAAAAATGTAAGAAACTTGGGGGTTATACTCCTCCTATTACTGATACCATAGTTCTCTAGGATCCAGTGGCTGTAGTACCCTTCTTCAATCTTTTATCACCCCCAAGCCTGAATAATACACTGTATGAAAAATATTAAAAGATAGGAACTCACATGAAGGACATTATGTTAATACCAGGTGATATTTTGGGTTAGGGAACTCAATATGAACTAACTTAATTGGGGGGGACTTTATGAGGGACTCAACCAATAGACAGAGGGATTCATCCCACTGTACATGATTAGAAGCATAGGAAATCCAGGCTGTGCATGATTGGAAGCATGGGAAATCCAGGCCCTAACTACCCAATACTCCACAACACACTTGAAATGTATGATGAAACCCTTGTTAAAGTCAAAGATTAATCTCAGTACGCTGTATACCTCAAGGGCAGAAACAACCTTATTCCACCTCAAACAAAGGCCCTATGAACAGGGGCCAAAAGCTGGGAGCCTGCTCCACCTGCAGATGAGACAACAGGAGCATGCCCACGCCATCCCGGCCATCCTTAATTTCAACAAATCACCCTAACAACCGCTTCTGACACACTAGTTACGTTTAGGATCTTCTTTGAGGTATTATACTCCTCAGAAGTTTCCGACATCTACAATGCCACTCATGACTTACTCTTGCACCATGTGCTCCAGACACTGACCCCTGACCAGAGCCAATTCCATGAGAAATACATAACAGAACGAGGTAAGATCGGTGGCTAATAGCCTCCCACATAGCAAGTCTATGGGCATAGATTGATACCCTTTGGTGCACTACAAGCTAACGAAATATGGCCTCATTTTTATGCAGTCTTTGAGGAGTCCGACCTATCCCATGCCCTTCTGACAGGAAACAACTCCATCAAGATCACTCTCATGCATAAACATGGGAAGGATCCACTGAAATGCTCCAGCTATAGACCCATATCACTACTTAATATGGACACAAATATTCGGGCTAATGTGCTTATCAATAGACTAAATATTCCTTTCCCTTATTCACAGATATGAGGTGGATTTGTTCCACATTGCACCTCAGCATCAGATCTCTGTACCCTTGCATGTGATCTATGTTCTAATGTGGCTATCAACAAAATGGCAAAAAGGCTTTGAGAGTCGAATGTGTCTACATTTTTTTCCTGTTTTGCAGTGGGTAGGCATGTGCCCGAAATTCCTCTTGTGAATTCAGAGGCTGTAGGAGCACACCATTGCTAGGGTCACATGTGACGGTCACATATCCTCAGTATTAAACATTAATGTCAATCAATCAATCAATCAAGTGTTTGTTAGGTGTGACTACTCACCCTAAGGGTCTCAAGGCCCTGGGGAGGAGGGGAGGTACAGGTTCCAGTCCATCAAGTAGGGGGTCTGTCGAAAAGCCAAGTTTTGAGGTTTCTCATGAAGATGGGGAGTGATGTTTGTCTGAGGTGGAGAGGTAGGGCGTTCCAGGCTTTGGCAGTGACGAAGGAGAAGGAGCGGCCTCCTGATCTGGTCTTTCTGGGACAGGGGACCACAGCATAGGGGAGCTGGGCTGATCGTAGAGTCCTTTGAGGTGCGTGGAATTTGAGTCGGCTGTTCAGGTATGCTGGTCCAGTGTTGTGGATGGTTTTGTGTGGTAAGGTTCTTGAAGGTGATTCTAGTCTAGATCGAGAGCCATTGGAGTGTGCACAGGTGCTGGGAGATATGGCAGTGTCTTTGCAGGTTGAGGACCAGTCTTGCGGCGGTGTTCTGGATGTTTTGTAGTTTGCTGGTGAGATTTTTGTTTATTCCAGCGTAGAGTGTGTTGCCGTAGTCGAGTCTGCTGGTGACGAGGGCCTGAGTGACGATCTTTTTGTGCTAGAGGGGGATCCATTTGAAGGTCTTGCATAGGAGGCCAAGGGTGTGGAAGCAGGAGGATGCGACAGAGTTGATCTGGTCGCCCATTTTGAGCTCGGAGACAAGTATTTATTTTTATTTTATTTTTATTTTAATTTCTTATATCGCGCTGGACTCAATCCCGTAAGGGTATCTCCGCGCTTTGCCAGACAGAACATTAATAGAGTCAATAGGATTGATTAATAGAGCTAAGATGCTTCCTGGAAAAGAAGAGTTTTTAATGCCTTTCTAAAGGACAGATGGTTGGTTGTCATTCTCAAATCTGTAGGAAGTTTATTCCATAAAGCAGGGCCGACTGAGGAGAATGCTCGGTCTCCCTGTCTGGATTTTTTTGTTGCAGGGGGTTTTAGAAGAGCTTGGTTACTTGAGCGGAGTGACCGGGTGGGTTGATACAGCTCAAGTGATTGAGAAAGGTATTTAGGACTATCCCCGTATAAGCATTTGTGGACCGTACAGCATATCTTAAAGCTGATACGCTGCCGTATAGGGAGCCAATGCAGCTCTTCCAACAAGGGCTTAGAGGGAGTCCTGGCCGGTGCACTCATGACCAGTCTAGCCGCAGTATTCTGGACTACCTGCAAACGGCCTACTGCATCTGCATTAGCTAATGTCAGCAGGCCGTTGCAGTAGTCCAGGCGGCTAGTAACCAGGGCCTGTACGAGAGTCTTCCTGTAGGTGTCAGGAAGATACGGGAAGACTCGTCTTAGAAGGCCAATGGTGTGGAAGCATAATCCTGCGATGTGATTGGTGTGTTCCTTAAGGGTCAATTTTTGATCAATTTTTACCCCTAGATTTTTAACGTGAGGCTTTGATGTTGGAACTGGACCCAAATCCAGCGGCCACCAATCTGGAGACCAAAGAAGACTTGCTTTGCTGAAGAGCATAACCTCTGTTTTTGCAACGTTGCATTGGAAGCAATTTGCGGCCATCCAATGTGACACTGCCCTGATACCCTCGGCAAAATTTTCCATGATTTTAGGGCCAAGGAAGCTGAAGGGGTAGAGGAGCTAGGTGTCATCAGCGTAGGAGACCGGTGTGAACCCATACTTCCGCACAATCTCAGCAAGGGGGGCCACATATACATTAAACAATGTAGGGCTAAGGCATGAGCCCTGTGGCACCCCCTTCGTGAGCCCCTTCGAGATGGAACGGTAGGGGCCCAGGCTAATAGATTGCGACCTCCCGGAAAGGAAGCTCTCCAGCCAGGATAATGCTAAGACTCCGATCCCCACTCCCTGCAAACGGCTGAGGAGGATGTTATGAGACACGGTATCAAAGGCAGCGGACAGGTCCAACAGCACTAGAATCATGGAGCCCCCTCGATCCTGTGACATTTTGATCTTATCAGTCACCGAGAGGAGGGCCGATTCAGTGCTGTGGTTGGGCCTGAACCCAGATTGTGATTGGTCCAGGCCCCCTGTCGCCTCGATAAAGCTGGAAATAATAGTGTTGACGTGTTTCTCAGCCAGTTTGCTAATAAAAGGGAGGAGGGAAATAGGGCGGAGGTTGGAGAGCTCTGACCAAGGTAGAGTGGTGTTTTTGAGTATGGGGTTCACTACCGCTTCTTTCCAGGGTTGTGGGAGTTGTCCCTCGGCAAAGGAGAGATTCATTAGTTTTTGAATAGTGGGGCCTAGAGATTCCGTCAGGGGGGAAATCATTTTAGCAGGAATCAAGTCAGTAGGGGAGCCGGTCTTCATTTTGCTAATAAGTGTGGTCAGATCTTGTAAAGTTATTTCCGGGATTACATGAAGGGTATTCCCAAGGGTCACCGTTGGGGAGATTTCAGGGGCCTCAGTCTCTAAGGGACCTGAGACTTTCATGATTTTCTTATATATCCCCTCAATTTTATCTTCGAAAAACTGGGAAATTTTATTGCAAAGATCTTGGGTAAAAATATCCGGGCTCTCACAAATTACTGGGTTAGTGAAGGCCTGTATAATTTTAAATAGCTCTCGGGTAGAATTGCCTGCCTCTGTTATTTGGGAGGTGAGACTGATTTTCCTCGCTTTTTTAATGTTTTTGTAATAAGTGGTCATAGCTACCAAGTATCGGTCCTTGTCTTCCCCCTTACGTGTCCGTCTCCAACCTTTCTCCAATTTCCTACACCCCTGCTTTTCCGCTTTGAGGGCCTCAGTGTACCATATTTCCCTCTTAGCTATGGTTGGCTGTTTAACAGTTTTCTGAGGAGCCAGTGTGTTAATGGCTGTCATCAGTGTAGAGTTAAATTTGGAGAGAGATGTCTCAACGTCATCCGAATTTAAGAGCACTGGCTGCTTCCAGACTTGTGCGAACCTGGCAGGAGTGACTTTATGCCATGGTCTGCGTTTGATGGGCTGCATAATAAGGTGATTAGTGGGTTCGGGTAGATGCAGAAAAGAAAAGTCTAGCATTTTATGATCAGACCAGTAGATGCATCTAGGGGGATGACAATAAACGTTAGGAAGGGAGGTAAAAATTAAATCCAAGGTGTGGCCACCTGTGTGGGTGGAACCATTATTACGAAGGTGAAGGCCCAGCAGAGCAAGATCTGTCAGGAGTGCTTTCGTATCAGGATGGTCTGCAGCATCAATATGAAAGTTAAAATCTCAGAGTAAGATAAAGTTTTCATTAGTTTTCATGTAAGGAGCTAAAAGTTCAGTCAAGGCTAGGGAGAACCCCGCATTAGGTCCGGGTGGGCGGTATACTAGTGCCCCTTTCCAATGTACCTTAGGGCTAGCTTTTAGGTGAAAGATCCCTACTTCCATGGTGGGTAGCATTACTTGTTCTAAAACCTTAATATTCAGAGTATCTTTATATATAATGGCGATCCCGACTCCTACTTTCTCAAGCCGGTCCTGGCGAAGAATTTTATACCCCATAGGTATTCCTAAGGTGATAGTGGGAATAGTATGGGGTTTAAGCCAAGTTTCAGTTATGAAACAAATCTCTGGTTTGATGCTGTGTATGGAGTCCCACAGTTGTATATGATGTTTTGGGAGGGACCTTACATTTAATAGAAAACTTTTCCAGCCTTTTGGAATGTCTGAATTATCGCTGGGGCACCCAACTATAATGTTGGAGTGGGTAGCTTGAAACCCGCATGAAATGCAGGAAAATGGCCCTTCGGGGCATACTGACAATCTGTTGGTGCATCTGTGTTTGCTCTGGGGTTGTAGGGCAAGGAGGGCATATAAAGAATACCTGATATGAGGGGCGGTTGTAGGCCCGGCCATAATACAGATGCGACAGAGTGGCGGGCCCCTGGCCCCGACCTGTCGCGGACGGGCGCAGACGGGCAGCTCTTTGGCGGGTCTTCGGCGGGGCTGCGCGCGATCGCTGCGCGCTCAATGAGGTGCGAGGGCTAAATAGCCCTGTGTGCAGCCACTAGAGCGCTAACCGCTCCTAGTGGGACCGGAAGTGCCGCAAATGCCTACCACCCCCTTGCTGTAATGGGAGTTGGGAGGCGGCTACCAGCGCTGTAATCGGCTATGGAAGCACAAGAGTGTGGCCAAAGGCAAGTGTTGCTGCAGAGTAGTGCGGGAAATGCGGAATTCAATTTTAAACTGAGACACAATATTAAAAAGGCACAATGCAATTTCGATTTTTAAAAATCATACAAACGCTATAACGTTGTTTTAAAACCCTCTGGAGCGAGGCTGACCGGCAAGCAGGTCGGAGACACTGCCACCGTCTCCTAACCGCCAGTATGATTCCAAGGTTGTGTGCATGGTCCGTGGGGGTGGGTGGGCTTCCGAGGGGAGGGGGCCACCAAATGTTGTTACAGGCGTCAGAGTTTGTGGGCCCATGAGGAGTACTTCTGTTTTGTTGGTGTTAAGTTGTAGGTAAGTATGGGCGTAAAATCCGCTCCGCTCGCGGATTTTGCGGATTTTCGGGAAATTCGCAATCCGCGAGATTCGCGGATTTCCCGCAAAATCCGCTAAATTCGCACGCAGCGGATTTTTTTTCTGGGTGATACAATTTTTGCGGCGCGCGGCGTTCATCAGCGTTTGCCGAGTTGTTTTTCTCGATATTTTGCGAGTGCTGCGCCATTTTGGATCTTGCTGCGGGATCCCGCGAGAATTTGGCGCGCCCGATTACGTAATCGCGGCTTGCCAACTTGCACAGCGAGAGTTTGTCAACGCGAGTACGCCGTGATCTCGTATCGCGGGACTTCGCAATTGCAAGCTTGGAGATGCGGCGAGCAGCAACAATCTCGCACTCGCGAAAATATAAAATTTGCAATTCTGCACAAGAAATCCACCAGCAAGCAGCATAAACCTTCTGGAAATGATGATTTTTATCTGAATTACTCCTCAGGTTGACATTTGCCTGCACTTTTTTTGCGAGGAGTCCATTTTGGGGGGGGGGGGGGGTGGGAGGAAGGAAGTGCCCCACAGTCTTTAACTTCCTGTTCTTGTCCAGCAGGCTCCTCCCAGTACTTTATCCATCTCCTGGTCACTTTTCATTTGGATCTGGAGCTGGAAGGATTACTTTTTGTGGATGCTGCTGGATATTTGGATTTGAGGCCTTTTGACTTTCTTTGGATCACTTTTGGATTAGAAATTTCACAAGTAAGTTTGTTTGGGGCATTACAGTTGCTGCAACTACAATTTTTGAATTTTCGATTTTTGGGCTGTTTTGGGGCCTTTTGCCCAGGGGTACTCAGTGGTGGGTGGACTGAGTCTTTCTGTGGGGTGTCTTGAATTTAAACATCATGGAGGGCATGGATGGAATGGGATTGTGCTGATTTTTCAGTGATTTTCGTTTTTTGGGGCCGTACTTGTGGCCTTTTCACCAGGGGTATTGAGTCTTGCATGGGCCTAGTCTTTCTGTGGGGTGTCTTGAACTTAAACATCATGGAGGGCATGGATGGAATGGGATTGTGCAGATTTTTCTTTTTTTTCCGATTTTTGGGGGTGTTCATGGGGAGGGACAGGCCATGTGGCTGGGGGCCATTTTGAGTGCTGCTACAGGCCCTGGCCATGTGCTGGGAGGCAAGTGGCCATTTTGAATGCAGGCATTGTTGTTAGGCCTGCAACCATTTTGCCTACTTTTCAACCTTTATGCCAAGGGGTAGTGAGTCTTGCATGGGCCTAGTCTTTCTGTGGGGTGTCTTGAATTTAAACATCATGGAGGGCATGAATGGAATGGGATTGTGCTGATTTTTCAGTGATTTTCGTTTTTTGGGGCTGTACGTGTGGCCTTTTCACCAGGGGTATTGAGTCTTGCATGGGCCTAGTCTTTCTGTGGGGTGTCTTGAACTTAAACATCATGGAGGGCATGGATGGAATGGGATTGTGCTGATTTTTCGGTGTTTTTCGATTTTTGGGGGTGTTCATGGGGAGGGACAGGCCATGTGGCTGGGGGCCATTTTGAGTGCTGCTACAAGCCCTGGCCATGTGCTGGGAGGCAAGTGGCCATTTTGAATGCAGGCATTGTTGTTAGGCCTGCAACCATTTTGCCTACTTTTCAACCTTTATGCCCAGGGGTAGTGAGTCTTGCATGGGCCTAGTCTTTCTGTGGGGTGTCTTGAATTTAAACATCATGGAGGGCATGGATGGAATGGGATTGTGCTGATTTTTCAGTGATTTTCATTTTTTGGGGCTGTACTTGTGGCCTTTTCACCAGGGGTATTGAGTCTTGCATGGGCTTAGTCTTTCTGTGGGGTGTCTTGAACTTAAATATCATGGAGGGCATGGATGGAATGGGATTGTGCTGATTTTCCGGTGTTTTTCGATTTTTGGGGGTGATCATGGGGAGGGACAGGCCATGTGGCTGGGGACCATTTTGAGTGCTGCTACAGGCCCTGGCCATGTGCTGGGAGGCAAGTGGCCATTTTGAATGCAGGCATTGTTGTTAGGCCTGCAACCATTTTGCCTACTTTTCAACCTTTATGCCCAGGGGTAGTGAGTCTTGCATGGGCCTAGTCTTTCTGTGGGGTGTCTTGAATTTAAACATCATGGAGGGCATGGATGGAATGGGATTGTGCTGATTTTTCAGTGATTTTCGTTTTTTGGGGCTGTACTTGTGGCCTTTTCACCAGGGGTATTGAGTCTTGCATGGGCCTAGTCTTTCTGTGGGGTGTCTTGAACTTAAATATCATGGAGGGCATGGATGGAATGGGATTGTGCTGATTTTCCGGTGTTTTTCGATTTTTGGGGGTGTTCATGGGGAGGAACAGGCCATGTGGCTGGGGGCCATTTTGAGTGCTGCTACAGGCCCTGGCCATGTGGTGGGAGGCAAGTGGCCATTTTGAATGCAGGCATTGTTGTTAGGCCTGCAACCATTTTGCCTACTTTTCAACCTTTATGCCCAGGGGTAGTGAGTCTTGCATGGGCCTAGTCTTTCTGTGGGGTGTCTTGAATTTAAACATCATGGAGGGCATGGATGGAATGGGATTGTGCTGATTTGTCAGTGATTTTCGTTTTTTGGGGCTGTACTTGTGGCCTTTTCACCAGGGGTATTGAGTCTTGCATGGGCCTAGTCTTTCTGTGGGGTGTCTTGAACTTAAACATCATGGAGGGCATGGATGGAATGGGATTGTGCTGATTTTTCTTTTTTTTCCGATTTTTGGGGGTGTTCATGGGGAGGGACAGGCCATGTGGCTGGGGGCCATTTTGAGTGCTGCTACAGGCCCAGGCCATGTGCTGGGAGGCAAGTGGCCATTTTGAATGCAGGCATTGTTGTTAGGCCTGCAACCATTTTGCCTACTTTTCAACCTTTATGCCCAGGGGTAGTGAGTCTTGCATGGGCCTAGTCTTTCTGTGGGGTGTCTTGAATTTAAACATCATGGAGGGCATGGATGGAATGGGATTGTGCTGATTTTTCAGTGATTTTCGTTTTTTGGGGCTGTACTTGTGGCCTTTTCACCAGGGGTATTGAGTCTTGCATGGGCCTAGTCTTTCTGTGGGGTGTCTTGAACTTAAACATCATGGAGGGCATGGATGGAATGGGATTGTGCTGATTTTCCGGTGTTTTTCGATTTTTGGGGGTGTTCATGGGGAGGGACAGGCCATGTGGCTGGGGGCCATTTTGAGTGCTGCTACAGGCCCTGGCCATGTGCTGGGAGGCAAGTGGCCATTTTGAATGCAGGCATTGTTGTTAGGCCTGCAACTATTTTGCCTACTTTTCAACCTTTATGCCCAGGGGTAGTGAGTCTTGCATGGGCCTAGTCTTTCTGTGGGGTGTCTTGAATTTAAACATCATGGAGGGCATGGATGGAATGGGATTGTGCTGATTTTTCAGTGATTTTCGTTTTTTTGGGGCTGTACTTGTGGCCTTTTCACCAGGGGTATTGAGTCTTGCATGGGCCTAGTCTTTCTGTGGGGTGTCTTGAACTTAAACATCATGGAGGGCATGGATGGAATGGGATTGTGCTGATTTTTCTGGTTTTTTTTCGATTTTTTGGGGTGTATAACTGAACTGATGTTCCTCTGTCTTCCATTGCTTTTAGGTGCACAAGACTCAAGAGAACCACCAGTGCCAGGAAGAAGTCCTGCAGCGGTGTGTGTGTGCAGCATAACGTCACGCGACGTCACGTCTGGCCTCAGACAACTCTACAATTCATGCAACTGCGGCCTGCTGTCTGACCTGCTCTGAAGAAGATGGCCCCAAAAAAAGGTCTCCGTAGCTCCTCTAGCAAGAAAGTTGCTAGTAAGGAGCAGAAGAAGCAAGTTACCAAGGAGGCTGGTGTGCCGGTCGCCGCGTTTTTTAGGGTGCAAAAAAAAAAGTACGCCTGCAGCAGCAGCAGGATCTGCTGTGGACCAAGCTGGGAGCAGCACCCCCGCTCCATTGGGTTCAGTGCCTCCACCACCACGCCAACTTAAGTCAAAGCCCTTGAGTGCTTCAGAGGCAGTCAGTGTACTTCTCCAATCACCATCGACCAGTGATGTTGGCTCATCGCAAGAAAGTAGCAGGAATGTCCCTGAATCAACACAGGTTGTTGTAACTCATCTGACAAGTGTTGAACAACCACAGCCGCAACAACAACACCATGTGCAAGTACAAGCCCAAGTACATGTGGAAGGAGAGGCAGCGCAAGGAGATGCGCAAGCAGAGGTGCATGGAGGGTCACAAGTGCCCACAATAGTTGTTCCTCCCGAAGTAGGGGCACATCAGGAAATCGACAATCAAGCTGAGGTATCATTGGAAGCCACTCCTCCTGATGATCATTCATTGTCTTCCACATCCATAGCAAGGAAGAGATCACGGGGGGTGTCTACATCTTCTTCAAACCCACCTCCTTCTGATGAACTGGATGAAAATTGGGAACAACCATGGCCGTCTGAGAGGGAGGCACACCATGATCTGACAAAGGTACCTAAGCGTAAAAGGAAGGTCGTCGAAAACACTCATAGCTATGGAGTGTGATGAGGCTCAACAAGAAGTGAGGGATACTGCTGCTGATGAAGCCTCTCACGATGACGACGAGCCAGTCATCATAAAGGTCACTGCAGCCCCAGCGGGCATGCAGCAAAGAGACATTTTGACCCTATCCCGAGAAACTGCTGAGCGTGATGATGATGTCGACGAGGAGGCAATGGAAATGGAAACACAACAATCATTAGATTTGGAGTTAACTAGTACACCAACACCTGCCGCTTCCATATTTCTTTCTCACAAGAAGGGACCTCCATCCACCTCGACCTCAATTAGTGGTGGTGAAAGTGCAAAACGTACTGAAGTTCGGCAATCCACATCCTCCACTTCATCTGGCATTAGCAGCAGGACCACCACCACGAGTATCGCCGCCTCCTCCGGCCCCCAAAGACATTTCAAGTCTCCAGTTTGGGACTTCTTTAGTGTTTGCCCAAAAAAGGAAAACGTAGCCATTTGTAGCATTTGTAAGCTTCGAGTTAGTCGTGGTAAGTTTGGTACCAACTACGGTACCGGAGGCCAGAGAGGTCATCTTAGGAGAATGCACGCTGTCCAATGGCTTGCTCACCTAGATGCGGTCAAGGAAGCCTGAATTGCACGTAATGAAAACGTTGATTTTTCATCTGATGATGACGAGGAGGCAGAAGACGATTCAAACACTTCACTTACACCCAGTACCCCTGTCAGCAGCACACCCCATGTGAGCCACACTAAGAGTGTGGGAGAGAGTGAGACATCAATGCGAAAAAGTTCATCAGCGAGCGTAACTGGGTCGAAGATATCATCATCCCGTAAATCCTTGGTCCAGGGCAACATTAAAAAGATGTTGTTTACAGAAGCGCAATATGAACGCAACCACCCACTGACGCGTCTGTATAACACTAAGCTGGCTAAAATGCTAGCTCTGGACCTTCTCCCTTTTTCTTTTGTAGAAGGGGTTGGTTTTCTAGAATTAGTGGCAGCGCTCTGCCCTAAATGGAAGGTTCCTAGCCGGTTCTATTTTGCCCGAGTTGCGGTTCCAGCACTACATGAAGATGTTCTGGAGGTGATTGGGGCAGCTTTGCAGAAGAGTGCTGTTCACACTATACATCTATGTCAAAAAAGAAATTCCCTTTGGACACATTTAATCAGAGCAAAAATAACATAACATACAACAACAATACAAGCAAACTCAGAGCAATGCAATAGTAAACCAAATTCTGAAACAACAAATAAATTCCAAATGCACAGTTTTATTTAATAATTAAAAATGAAGTTAAAAACCAAGTTTAAAAAAGATATCAATCAAGGGAAAACAGACAATATAAGGAAACAAATATATTCTGAAGTTCATCACATAAGTTCCTAAAGCTAAACCAAGGGAGATACTCAAAAGGGTGTTATTCAGCGTCAGTCAGAATAGTCCTTTGATTGTACATTGGATTCTCTCCCCCAATCCTCAACGCGTTTCGACGGGCCTAATGTAATATATCCGTCTTCTTCAGGAGAAATATTAGCTGTTTTCCCAGATAACTTAAAAAGAGGCGTGATTCTCCTAGAGGGGATGGATATCTCCCGTCTTTCTCATAGGATGTACTTCCTGTAGCTAAGCAATCTCTGATAGATAATATGGCCAGGTCTTAAATATACTCTACGATCCTATCAATGGATACTTTACAGGACCAATTAAGCGAGTGGATATATCAATCTCTTCATACTCTATCCATCTGATAACATGAAATTATCCTGCTTGCACGCGGTTGCTAAATTCCATATTTGTTAAAATCATTGTCGATTGAACACCACGGAGATCACGCGGGAATCGAATTGGTCCCTTTTTAAAGAAACAGCATTCACTAGCGACTGGGAAGACGAAGGCATCCCCAATCGTAGTTGAGCTGGCTTAGAAACAAAGTCACTATTCGGTGTCCTTATTCAATAAATTTTAACAAATATGGAATTTAGCTACCGTGTTGAGGATTAGGGGAGAGAATCCAATGTACAATCAAAGGACTATTCTGACTGACGCTGAATAACACCCTTTTGAGTAACTCCCTTGGTTTAGCTTTAGGAACATATGTGATGAACTTCAGAATCCTTATATTGTCTGTTTTCCCTTGATTGATATCTTTTTTAAACTTGGTTTTTAACTACATTTTTAATTATTAAATAAAACTGTGCATTTGGAATTTATTTGTTGTTTCAGAATTTGGTTTACTATTGCATTGCTCTGAGTTTGCTTGTATTGTTGTTGTATGTTATGTTATTTTTGCTCTGATTAAATGTGTCCAAAGGGAATTTCTTTTTTGACATAGTCAATAGTTGGTACCCCATCCCTTTGGTAGAGGGTCCCTCTCTCTTTTATTAGACACACTATACATCTGACAACAGACATGTGGACCAGTGGCGCAGGCGCTGATTACATGTGCATCACTGCACACTGGGTCTCTTTTTCAGGGGCTAAAGCAAAGCTAAACGCAGGTGTTGACCCAGACATTGTTTTTAAAGCTGCTCGGAAACATGCAACACTAGCCATGTTTGGTTTGGAGAAACGTCACACAGCAGAAAACATTTTGGATGTCTTCAACACAAAGGTCCTTGACTGGCTGTCCCCAAAAAAACGCCAGGTTGGTTATGTTTCCACGGACAATGGCTCCAATATAGTTAAGGCCATGCAGCTGGGTGACTATTTCAGAGTGCCGTGTTTGGCGCACTGTATAAACCTGGTTGTCAAAAAATTCTTGGGTGATAAAGACAGTGCAGCGTACAGAGTAGTGGAGACCTGCCGAAAAATGTGCAACCATTTCAGCCATTCTTTTAAGGCCTGGAAGCATCTGAGGAGCCTGCTTTATGAAGGTCAAATGCCAGTGAAAGCACTCATCCAGGAGGTGGTAACACGTTGGAACTCAACCTTCTACATGCTTGAGCGTCTGTATGAGCAGTATACGGTACTCGATCACTATTTCTTAACACAGGGTACAGCTCAGAAGGAGGACCTGAGGATGGGTGCGGCGCAATGGAACATAGTTAAAAGCCTGAGACACATGCTTCGTCCTTTTGAGTTCTTCACGCATGCAGTCAGCAAGGAGGACTGTAATTTGGGAAAAGCTATCCCATTGTTGTACATGCTGGAGCACCAACTGAAGGAGGTGTGTTCTGTGTTTGAAAAAGATGAAAAAAACCAAGACCCTTTTGTTCTGGCTGAGAAATTATTAGAGCACCTACAAGGTGATGAACGTCTTAAAATGATCCACTCAAACCAGCATTACATTTGTGCTACTATTCTGGATCCACGCTACAAAAAGGCGCTGGCAGGCCAAGCATTCTTTCCTTTTGCTGATGAAGATGTTACTAAGTACAAACAGTGGATAGCCTCCTCAGCCAAGAGGTTTGAAAAAGAAAGGCAACAAATTAAAGGAAAAGGCAGTACATCAGCCTCAGCAGGCCATCCCCAGTCAAAACAATCCACTTCTGCACCTGTGGCTGCGGCACAAGTGACCTCTCAGCCGTTAAAGAGACCGGCAACCGGATCATCTGCACCACCAGACACAACAGTAACATTGGAGGCTGAAGAGGATTGGCTAGCTCGGCTTGGGTTTGGTTCTCAAAAGGGTTTGGTTCTCAAAAGGTCACAGCAACAGCTAAGCAAAGTGGAGGAACCTTGGAGGAGAACCTTGATTCGATGGTCAAGGACTATCTGAATGACTCAACAGAGGTCTATGTTAATGCTGACCCATTGGCGTATTGGCATGGGAAAAAAGAATTGTGGCCACAGCTCACCAACCTGGCTTTAAACTACTTGTCTTGCCCACTCGCAAGCGTGTCTTCTGAACGTGTTTTCAGTGCTGCTGGTGGCATTGTAACTTCCAAACGGAGCCGCCTCTCGCCCAAAAATGTGGAGAGGTTAACAATGATCAAGATGAATCAGCACCTCATACCACCAGATTTCAGAGTACGAGAAAGCGTGCCGGATGAAGATGAGGTGGACAGCAACATAGATGAGGGAATTTCTTCTCTGTCAGGTCACACTGACCTCACCCTGCCTGAATTCGCAGAGTATGATGACGAAGCCTTATTCTTATTCACGGACCATGATACCGAGCCCTGAAAATGAGACAACAAATCAATAACTTTCTTTTTCGTCCTTATTCACTTTTATTCCTGTGTGTCTGTCTTTCTTTGTTGTGCACAGTTAAAATAATTCAAATTTTAATCAGATAATCACAAAAACAAGCCCATCAGCAGAACTGTCTTCACTTGTTTGCTAATTGATTTGAAGGTGCCGCAGTCTGCATTCCTCAGGTTCACAAGTTCAGAAGAACATGCTCCTCTATCTTCCTCCTCCAGACTCCTATTTCCATCAAAGCAGAGGGCTGCAGAAGACTCAGCACTTGTGGGGGTGTTGTTCTACCTCTTTGCAGGTGAGTTGACGGCTCTGGGGCCATTGCTGGGAAGCTCTAATACCGGATAAAAGTGGTTTGGACCACATCCGAGGCGGAATTTTTTTTGTGTTTTTGCTGACTTGCTTGCCTTTGAGGTGCTCTTAGGGGGGGTTCCGTCTGTTTGTGGGTGAGTTTCGGGGTCTGTGAGCACTGCTGGGACACTCTAATCTTGATTGCATTTGCTTTTCAGGAAATCCGTGGTGGCAAACCAGACTTATGGCCTAGATACGCAGCGCGTTTGGACCGAAGGCCGAGAAATCTTGTAAGTAGGAGATGTTGCTTTTGGCCTGTTTGGGGGTGTTATGCTTTTTGGCGGGTGGGTTGGCGGGTCTTGGGACATTCCTGGGAAGGTCTAATACCGGGTAGAAGTGGTTGGGACAAAATCCACGCCGATTTTATTTGTTGCTATTTCTGACATTTTGCTCAATGTAGCGTTTTTGGGGGCCTGTTTGGGGGGCTTCCTGGTGTTTGTGGGTGGGTTTCGGGGTCTGGGAGCACTGCTGGCTATGGATACTTTACTTTGCAAGAGGTTTGAAGCAAATCCATGGTGGCAGAGGGGAGTTAGGGCCTAGCTGCAGAGCGCGCACGGAGTGATTTGGGAAATTTGGGAAAAATGACTAAGTCCCCATTTTTGTACTTTTGCTCTTGGGCTGTTTGGGGGTCTTCTACTCGTTTTCTCCTGGGTTGACAGCTCTGGGGCCATTGCTGGGAAGCTCTAATACCGGATAAAAGTGGTTTGGACCAAATCCGAGGCGGAATTTTTTTTGTGTTTTTGCTGACTTGCTTGCCTTTGAGGTGCTCTTATGGGGGGTTCCGTCTGTTTGTGGGTGAGTTTCGGGGTCTGTGAGCACTGATGGGACACTCTGATCTTGATTGCATTTGCTTTTCAGGAAATCGGTGGTGGCAAACCGGACTTATGGCCTAGCTACGCAGCGCGTTTGGACCAAAGACCGAGAAATATTGTAAGTAGGAGATGTTGCTTTTGGCCTGTTTGGGGGTGTTATGCTTTTTGGCGGGTCTTGGGACATTCCTGGGAAGGTCTAATACCGGGTAGAAGTGGTTGGGACAAAATCCATGCCGAAAAGCCTTTTGGCACTTTTTGTAACTTAGGGTTCGTTAGAGTTAGCCCTAGCAGCAGGATTGCATGTGTTTCGGGGTGTTCTAGATTTTTGCAACTGAGTTCTGGGGTCTTAAAGCACTCGTGAGAATGTGTAATTTTGGTTGCAAGTCATTTGAAGAAAATCCATGGTGGGAAAGGGGGGATTTGGCATAGTTAAAGAAAGCCTTTGCCACTATTCTTAACTTAGGGTTCGTTAGGGTTAGCAGTATTTCTATTGCATGTGTTTGGGTGGGGGGGTTTTCGAGTCTTGGAGCGATGCTGGCTATGGATACTTTTGCTTGGTTGCTTGCAAGTGTTGAATGCAATCCACGGTGGGTAAGGGGTTATTTGGGCCTACTTTTACTTTCAAAGTACGTTTTGTCACCAGTTTTCTGCTAGGCCCCGTTTTTTGCGATTTGATTGGGGGTCTTCTACATTTTTGCGACTGGCTTTAGTAAGGGTCTGGGTGGGAGCACTGCAGGGAAGATCTAATTTTGTTCTAAAACACAGTTTACAGTACACCTAGCTTGAGGGGAAAGATTCGCTACATTAATTTGCCCATACTTATTTATCCTTCAAAAGGTGACTCAGACAGAGTACGCACTATCAAAAATTTTGTACTGTCTACTAGGAAAATCAAAGTGTGACTTTTTGCACTCCACAGCTTTCATACCTTATATTTATTTATCAGTGGTGTTGTAATATTATATCACTTCCTGTTTTTCGTTGAATAATTACAGGCCGGGTTTCAGTCTGTGCAATGGGGAAAAAAGGATGGAGGCAGGCTTCACATTAGCGAGCCGCAATTCAGCATCTGCCAGGCAGGCAGTGGACAGGGTGTCTTCTGGTCACCAACATTGATGGACGAATCGTCAGATGGAATGGAGGAGTGCCGCTAATAAGAGGAATTTTTTTCTGCATGCAACTTACTTACCAAATTCAACAGGACAACTACAACAACATACAGATACAGTATCCATTGTGTTGTTCTATGACTGTGACTGCATTTCTTGGATCTCTCTCTGCTTCTAAATTGATCCTTTAACACATCACTTAGTCCACTCCACTATCACATCTGCACCACACATAGTCATTTGTAAGTGCTCCTACGTAATTCGCAAGTCGCAGCACGCCCCAGCCTGTAGAGGACTGGGATGGCCCCAATGATGAAGCATGTCACCAAGGGGCAACCCTGGTGAGTGAGGGGACACCTAGAAAAAGAGCAATTTCTCCTTTTACATCTACTACACCTTCCAGACCAAACCCCATTGAGTGTTGTGAATGGATTTATAGTGACCAGCAAGGCTCTCAGGTATCTGGCAACAGAGACCTTATGTTGAATATAGTTATCAATAATTCCACACACGCCCTGTACTGTCGCATTCTTTCTTCCACAGTTGTCGAAAGTACTACTTACTTTTCACTGACATGCATGCACTAGTGCATGCACTTTCAAAGATTGATGGATAGGTTTGTACCCAAAGATTTGTTTATGTTCAATTGTTTGTCCATGCTGTGCTTTTTTTACAGGGTGTCTTCTGGTGGTGACCAACATCGATGGATGTAGCGTCAGCTGCAATGGAGGAGTGCTGCTAATAAGAGGAATTTTTTTCTGCATGCAACTTATTTACCAAATTCAACAGGACAACTACAACAACATACAGATACAGTATCCATTGTGTTTTTCTAGGACTGTGACTGCATTTCTTGGATCTCTCTCTGCTTCTAAATTGATCCTTTAACACATCACTTAGTCCACTCCACTATCACATCTGCACCACACATAGTCATTTGTAAGTGCTCCTACGTAATTCGCAAGTCGCAGCACGCCCCAGCCCGTAGAGGACTGGGATGGCCCCTATGATGAAGCATGTCACCAACGGGCAACCCTGGTGAGTGAGGGGACACCTAGAAAAAGAGCAATTTCTCCTTTTCTATCTACTATACCTTCCAGACCAACCCCATTGAGTGTTGTGAATGGATTTATAGTGACCAGCAAGGCTCTCAGGTATCTGGCAACAGAGACCTTATCTTGAATATAGTTATCAATATTTCCACACACGCCCTGTACTGTCGCATTCTTTCTTCCACAGTTGTCGAAAGTACTACTTACTTTTCACTGACATGCATGCAGTAGTGCATGCACTTTCAAAGATTGATGGATAGGTTTGTACCCAAAGATTTGTTTATGTTCACAATTGTTTGTCCATGCTGTGCTATTTTTTCTTGTCTCACAAAACCTTTCCCAAAAACCCCGTACCCATCCATTTTTCAAACCCTAACCCTCTTCCCCCGGGCTGTGTGGTTTTGATTGATGTGTGACTAAATTAAAGCAATAAATCCACACACTTGCTGGGGAGGATAAGGTGATACCAACAGGCTGGTGAAGAAAACTGAGGATATATTCTTACTCTGCTTGACAAAGACCTATGGCTAATGTCAAAGAACTTTAACCGAATTAGTAGTTAGACTTTACCATTTGTTAGGCTACAATGTGGCGCTGTTCTAGTGTACTGTCACCTGCTATATTCTCTATTGTACCGTTGTATTGCTCAGGAAGACAAACCAGATTTCATTTTCTTTTTTTTCATAGGCATGCAACTGCCACTGTGTCACACCACTAGTACCACCGCTATGAGGAAATTTTATCCGCCCAGGATTGCCAACCTTATTCGCTGTTTCCCGTGGAGCCAGCCCTGGGCCTAGCCCTACTTGCAAACAGAAATTACAGGTAAGATAGGCGTTTGGTTGGAGGTAGTATAATGAAGTATTAGGAGAGACGAGAGATTGACGGTAGTACTACTAAAGTCCTAGGACTATTCAGGAAAACAAACTTACTGTTAAACCCCCACCCACCAGACTCAAAAGCAGTAAAAACAGGTATGGTCAGATAAAGTTTCAAAAATTATATTTTTATAGCCCTAACAAAATAATCTCCCGCAAGACCCTCCCTAACCCCAACGATTGTCCTTCAAAAGTCCCCAAAAAAACCAACTCCCAATTCCCACCCCCCAAAAGTCTCTAAAAAGGGGGCAAGGGACACTATGGCAGGGCAGGGTGCTGTTGGCTTTAGCAGCCAGGGCATCATGCTTCTTGCGGAGGGTGGCAAGTTAGAAGCGGAGGCCCTGCACCAAGTTCTTATAGTTCAGGACCTCCTGCTCCAGGTAGGACAGTCTGAGGGATAAACGGCGCCGGTGTGCCTTGAAAATCCTGTGGGGGGCAGCTGCTGTCTTTGCTGCTCGGCGTTGGCGTTGGGCTTTGGTAGCCCGGCTCCGTACCGCTGGAGCACTGCGCTGGCTGGCAGCCCGCACGGAGGAGGATGCAGCTGTCCCCGTGGATGTTGTTGTTGTACCAGATTGCGTCTCCTCCTCCTCCAGGGCCACCAGCCGCTGATATTCAGCAACAGTGGCATCCAGCCCCCGTTGCCGGGCCATTCGAGCCAGCTCCTTCCTCCTTGATGGTGTCTTAGATTTGGAAGGAGCAACTACATGAAGAAAGAAAGACATAGTCTGTAACCAATGCTCCTTAAGATTAACACAAAATGATTGAGCAGAAAGTTGTCACAGTACAAGTAGCAAATTGAAAGCACAGTACATAACTATTGAGGACAGTATCTATGTAACCTCTGACTTCTTCATCCTTGCTCTAACATTAGTGGGAGTTTAAGGAACAAATTCTACAAGCACTATGGACTTCCATTACAGTCGACTATGACAGTACACCAGTCTTATTCTTCTTCTTCTCTCTTGTTTAGGAAAATTGGTACGTTATCTTATGCAAGCCGGCATAATGCCAGCGCAGTGAACTTGCACCCGAGAAAAACAGACGCACACCATGGTGAGTGAGACAGACTTGCGTTACTGTACCAGTCCAGTACATGCAGGTGGTGAAGCTCTTACTTTTCTATTACTGGTGGCACTGAGAATACTCTGTTAAAAGGGCTACTGCTTAATTAATTTAGCTTTCACCCTACAGTGCAAATGAGTATTAGAAAAGGAAAATAAAGAAGCTAAATAATCTGATTATCTATCACTTCAGATGGGATGTATTTGATGACATATGGGATGACTTTAGGTGCTTTGCTTATTATTGAGTGAACAGTGATACCACCACACATGAATGACGTACTACTACTAAACTAAAGTTATTGAGAGAGGTAGGGAGTGTCCACCGTAATAACCGGATATATGCTGTGCTTGCAGTTGCAATACAAACTACTGCTACTATTCATGGTAGTATTTGGACAAAATTACAACTTCTTTTCCTTGCCTTTCCTACACTAGAACGGACGTGCGGGTGCGGTGTTACATGCTCTTCAAATTAACACTTAGTTCATCCAGTGACCGTCTACTCTCTCTAGATTCACATATGCTATCTAAGAGTCAGATAGTACCATGAATGATCCAGGCATCCATCCATTCAAAGTATATGCACACATACAGTTTCTGTTTCACCCACCCAGGCTGTTCTCCTTACACCCATCCTTGCTTCATCATTCACCCAGCCATGCACCATACCATATTCTTTCCTTCCCAGCCACCTCGGGGACCAAGCAAACACATATCATTCTTCTTTGTCAGTCATCATTACATTTCTCGTCCTTCCACACTTACTTACACCCTTCTTTCGCTTTTCGTTCATCCCTTCCATCAAGTTCACCTCAGATCTGATTGGGATTCTTCTCGCCAAAAACTTCACAGCTAAGTCGAAGTACATTTAGAGGAGGCTACTACCTGGTTTATTTATAATACACCCGTGCAGAAAGCACACTCTGCAGTCTTCAATCTCAAATGAGTAAGGAATGTATAGCTTACCTCTGCCCGCCACCACCGTGTCATCCCCCACAGATTTGTCCGGCACTTCCACTGCCTCCTCCCCAGAGTTGTCCTCGTCCAATGCCACCACCACCTCGACGCTGGCCCCGCCTCCAGATGTTCCACCTACAAAGTACATTTAATAATGTTAGAATACACCAATCACTACTATATAATATTTGGTCTAGGAAGAAGAAAGAAATGTGAAAAAAACAGTATACAATTTAATATTTTTGTGACTGTCTACTGTAAAGTAAAAATGTCCCTTTTTCCAGGGAAGGCTGTTGTCTTGCTGCACTTTTTGGCACAACTGATGAATGCTTGCTTTTTATTTTTAACGCGCACCACTTTTTCTCCTAACAGACAGAAGCTTGACTTCTAAGAACACGAGCAGGATCAAGTTCAAACCAGGTGAGAGCTCGGCTCGACCACAAGAAATGTGTCCAATTAATCGTCAGCACTAAGCACTTTTCCATTTCCAGTTAAACGTTTACTTTTATGGCAAACTTGATTTCAATAAATGTGTTTACTTTTAATAAAGCTTTTAAACTCAAATAGACTCTGTGGTTTTTGGTCCTCCAGACTAGAGTGGATGAGCTAAAGGTTTTGGAATTTTTGCAAGCATAAGTCCGTGCCTCTGCCATCGGTGACTTTGGGAGCTAAATGACTCTGCCACACTATCTAGTCAGTAAGGAGATTGGGGGTTCAACTACAAAGTCTGTTATCACTGAGGTATGTGGAAAGTCTAACAACACCTATTATAATTGATAAGCTAAGCAATGCATTATTTAGTGCCCATAGTTCTGTTTGTGCAGATTTGTCCCTGCAACAGTAGTAGAATGGATTGTCCTCCTATCCAAACCAAAAGTAAAGTAGTATCTTATTCTTTCTTGGTGGTCATTCACCTTTTTATTGTTGGCAATTGTCAAAGCATAAACATTTAGAATACTTGAAAAGACATTATGGACAATCCCAGAGGACTGCACTCAGTGCATAGAGCTATTACTGACTAGAATGGGTGTCCAATGGAAATGCCAAATGTGCAATCTTAGTTAGCTACACAGACAGACTAATAAGAATAATCTAGTAATACCACACGGAGTCATAGTCGAGGCAGGATAAGAATTTAGATCCTGTCTACAAGAAGATCAAAGACGATTTAGAAAAAATCGAATGAGGAACGCTAGGAAAAAATAAGTACCCTATATTAAAATTAAAACTTACTGGGGCCAGCAAAGGAGCCCTCGCCTGCCCGGTCCTGGCCTGCATCGTCAACAGCACCCTCCTCCTCCTCCTGTGTCCTCCTCTTGCCCCTGGGGGAAGCTGATGTACAACATGAAAGAAAGAAAAACAGAAAACATGGATGATATTTGTCAACCAAATCAAACATTTCAAAAGAACTAACAAAATAGACAACTACTCCATGGGATATATTATTGACCAATCTCATGTGGTCGACTACGTTATTACTTTAGTATTGCTTGATTTGCGGACCGTCGAATTGGAAATTACCTTATGTAACTCACTAAACAAAGTACTAAAAAGGTTTGCCTAGGATTGGCAGGCAGCAGTCCGCAGCACGCGAAGTGACAGCCAAAGTCCATCGTGATTGAAGATCAGCGACAACACTAAAGTTTCCTACTACATTAACCAGTCATTAAAATACTCAAACTATCAATCCACCACCACTATTTCTTCTTATCGCCATGTGTACAAAGGAAGGACTGGATTGAGTCTGTAGGGGATGATTTGGAAGCCCCTTGCGGCTCTTTTGCTCCATTGTTGCGTGACTTTTGTGACGCAGCGGCAGCACAAAAGAGGCGCAATGGTGCGGCGTATATTAACAATGTGACGCATATGGGAGATGCATCACGTTATAAAGCCCTGCGCCAATAGGGGGCGTTCCAGCGCAAGGGAGGGCGTTCCTGCGCAGAAACGCATCCTAAAAGTGGCTGAGGGAAATCTACAAGATTTCAATCAGTTACTTTGAGGACAATGATGCGTGACTCAAACCCTGCACCTGCTTGAAGCAGACGTACGGCTTGACGCAGCATTGGGGAGATAGGGCACCCCAGAGCATTGATGGAGCTGCACCATCGTTGCGACGCAACTCCAGCAATGCGCCGCCTTTACGGCACAGATGCGTAACGCTTTGGTGACGTTTTGGGCCCATGGTGCGCCGCATTGTAAATACGGCGCACCATGGGTGATGGTGGCGTGACGCACAATTACTGGCGCATCCCTGCTACTTTGCAGGGATGCGCCGGTAATTAAAAATCTGAACCTTAGTGTGTAGCATTACGCAGTTCTCTAAACTACACTCATACATAATTTCACAGGCCAATGAAATGAACACAAAATCTAAAACAAATATGCATAGTAGCAACACTACTGAGAAGGAGAGCAGTGTACCTGAAATGCACAGAAGATTTTGAAATATAATTTACCTACAATGTAATGAGCAGCATTATTGCTCTTGCTAAAAAACAAAAATTTGCAATATAATAACACAGCAGGAGAAAACATAGTAGTAAAGAAATAGCTACTACTACTCACCAAGCCCGGGGATCTCAAGGCCAAGGAGGTCGAGCAGATCTCGCTCACGGGTCAGGACATCCGTCCAGCGGTGGGTGGCCTGGTTGTAGGTGCGCCAGACCCGAGAGTGGTGGTAAATGGCCTGGCACACCTTCTCCCACCGCTTCTGGCGCTCCCGGACCCCGTACCCGGCACTGATCTTGCCGCCTCCCATGATGGTCCTGGGGAGGCGGCACTGAACATAAAAAATGAGTTGGCCCACCTCCTCCGGGGTAAAGATCTCACTGGGTACGACCTCCTCCCCCCTCAAACGCCCGCACGGGAGCCGGACACGGGGTGCGGGACCCTTCCCCTTCTCGGGATGCTTCCCGGCTCCCTTCACCATGGTCTGGGCGGAAAGGAATAAAGAAAATAGAATAGGGAAGAGAAGAAAAGAAAAGAGTTTTAAAAAGTAGTTTAAAATTAACCAAAAGTAGCAGTAAACACAAAAATATAGGGCTAGAAAAATAGAGGGATAGATAAAAAGTAAAATTGATCAAAAAAACTTCAAACAAGCAAAGGATGGCAGAGATTGACAGAGGATACAAAGACCATGCCCAGAACCATAGCAATGAATGAGAAACAAGATGGCCGCGCCCGTTCACGACCGCGCGGGTAAGTTCGCGCGAGATTTTCCTTGCGAACACTCGCGAAACTGTACTGGCGAGCCGCACACTTTGCGAGATTACACTTCGCGCCCGGAAACGGAAATACGTCAGGCAAACAAGATGGCCGCGCCCTTGAATGACCGCGAAGGTAACTTCGCGCCTTGCGCTACGAGCGGCTTGCAAAAACGCACAAAACCTCGCGAACTAACACGCCGCGAAAAAAGAAGTCGCATATTCGCACAAATTCGCGGCTTCCGAATCCAATCTCGCGCGTGTTCGCGCCCCGCGAATCCCGCGAAATTGCAGAGAAACGTGTTTTGCTAAACTGAAAGCACTCGGCAGGTGCAAGAGTTCAAACTCATCATTAGTAACAATTCCCTGTAGTGCTTCCTGACTGGGGCCCCTCCAGAATTCAGTTGCTAGTTGCAACAATTGTATGACCCTGCTCTGACCCTCACAGCAGGCTCATAGAATAGCTACAAGTAGGCCACAAAGGTCCTGGAAAAAAAATGCACTGCAACAGAAAGCAAAATTACAGATAAGGAAGCAGGTGCCAGACTGGAATTTTAAAACAGTGACACATTAATAAACTAACCCCAAATTAATTCATGTCAGTTGAAGCAGGGCTGGTGTGCTTGCTTTTCCCCCCCATAATCTACAGTGATGATGAACCAGAGGGTGGCATTGATGTAACAGAGGGATGCAGTGGTGAAACAGAGGTTGCTGGGAACCTGTGATGATGAACCAGACGTAGAAACAACATAATCGTGACCATTGCGAGCCGAAATGTAAGTTCGCAATTGCGAACTGGTACGAAACTCTCGCGAACTGGCAGAAATCCTTGCGAACACACACAAAAAAAATCCGCAAATTCGCGAGAATTCGCGGATTTTGCGGATTGCGAGTTCGCAAATCTGCAAAATTCGCGAACGCGAGATTCGCAAAATTCGCCCATACTTAGTTGTAGGCATCTCCTTTTCATCCATTTGCCAACAGCTTCCATGACTTCTTGAAAGTAGTGTTTGGCTGCGTTGGGTTCGTTGGATAGGGAGAGGATGAGTAGGGATGTTGTCTGCATATGAAACCATGTTGAGTCCGTGGGTTCTGATGATGGGGGCGAGCTGAGCCATGTAGACGTTAAAGAGCGTGGGGCTGAGGGAGGACCCCTGGGGGACTCCGCAGGTGGTTTGTATAGGGTATGAGAGGAAAGGAGGGAGTCTGACCCGCTGCGCTCTACCGGAGAGGAAAGAGTGGATCCAGTTGAGAACTTTGTCCCAGATACCTGCGATGTGGAGTGTGTTGGGATGCGGTGGGAGACTGTGTCGAAGGCCGATGAGAGGTCGAGGAAGATGAGCGCTACTGTTTCTCCTTTGTCCATTAGGGAGTGGATGTCGTCTGTTGCGGTGAGGAGGGTGCTTTCTGTGCTGTGGTTTTTTTCTGATGACGGATTGGGAGGCGTTGAGGATGTTGTGCTCTTAGATGAAGGTGGTGAGTTGGCTGTTGATGGCTTTCTTGATTACTTTCACTGGGAACAGGTACAGGGAGATGGGTCTGTAGTTTTTGAGGCCAGTGGGGTCCCCGAGGGCTTCTTCAGGAAGGGGTTGACCTTGGCGTGCTTCCAGTCGTCGGGGAAGGATGCGGTTACCAGGGAACGGTTGATGGTGTGGCAAAACATGGGTCCGATGGTGTCGGTGGCTCTGTTGAAGATGTGGTGGGGGTAGGGGTCTGTGGATTGACTTTATTGTCTTCAGTGTGTCTTCAGTGGTGAGGGCTGTCCAGTTGCCAATCGTTGGTTTCAGGGGGTCGGGTGGCTGGTGGGGGTTCAGTGTTTTGGTTGTCTTTGTCTAAGTTGTCGTAGATGTTTTTGACTTTGTGGTGGAAGAAGGCGCTGAGGTTGTTGCAGTGGTCTTGTGAGGCAGGAATGTAAGTAGACTTGCTGGTGGGTTGGGAAAACTCCTTGATGATGCTTAAGAGTTCTTTGCTGTTGTGTGCAAGACCAATGTTGAATCAATCACAAATGTGGATTACACCACCAATTCCGAGTTCCAAAATGATTATGTCCATTCAATACTTGTTATTGCAAGATGTCTTTATTCTTCACTTCAAAATTTAGTTAAAACAGCCAAACAGTCTACGTGTTTTGTCCAACTTCTGTGGACTTCCTCAGGGAGTAATATCTAATTATGTTCTCCAGTGATTGCTGGTATTTAAAGCAACACTGTTAGGTTCCTGTACCACAGTGTATGTCTTTCATTTGAACTGATCCCTCCTGTATGCAGGGTAGGTATATTAATCGGCTCCTGTGCTACACCACATATTCATTCAAAACCACCATTAATTCAAAACCACCATGGTCCACGTCTTTGACCATGTGACACGTATTGGATGGACCTAATCATTTTAGAACTCGGAATTGGTGGTGCCATCCACATTTGTGATTTACACTCAGATTGTTGTCTCTCTGTCATCTCAGAATAATCAGAGTGTTGATGCTGTACATACTTGCCTTATAAAAATGTAGGCTTGGATGAACTCTAACTTCCTTAAATTAAATGGGGATAAGACTGAGATTCTGTTAGTGGGTAACAAAACCCATTTGGCATTAGGTTCTTGGTGCATCTCCAACCCCTATACCTGTTGTCAAGAATCTAGGCTTCTGGCTGGACAATAAGCTCTCTATGAACCATCAGATTACCAAGGTTCCTTCTACCTGCTTTGGAATCCTAAGATGGCTAAGGAAAATACTCTGCTGCCTCCCTATATCAGCTCAAAGAACAGTGATACAGGCTTTGACAATCTCAAGGTTGGACTATGGCAACATTTTCTACCTGGATGTTCCCAAGGCTTCGCTTAAGCGGCTTCAGCTAGTTCAAAATGTGGCCGCCAGACTCCTTTTGCAGCCCCCTAAATGTATGTCTACAGCCGAGCTTTCCAAGATCTCCATTAGCTACCAATTGAGAAGTAAATTCATTATAAAGCATTATGTTACATGCATAAACGTTTGTCAAACACGGGTCTCAACTGCCTCAGGCATATGGTGTCGCTTTATAAGCCATACCGGCCTCTGCATTTCAGTAATTCCAATTCTGCTTCAGTCCCCAGAATAAGGATCACCCATCAAGGGGGCCAGGCTTTCTCCTATCTGGTTCCCCAGCTGTGGAACTCGTTACCATCTTCCATTAGATCTTGTCGCTCTCTCTCAGTCTTTTTTAAGCTCTTAAAAACCTGGTTGTTTTGATTCTATTTGCAGTTCTAGCATTAGTTGATGTGCGCCTGGAGTGGCTAAGCATTGGAAAATACATTTTGGGTAGATAGGCGCTCTATAAATCTAAAACAATAATAATAATATGATCATGACCCATCTGGACCAATGCTGCACTGACTATCGGGGGCAGGAACAATTTTGGAAGGAGTTGGACTCAAAAGGCATCAGCACTGTATCTGATCTCCTTGTGGCATGGGAATAAAAGTTCTTTGCAGAGGCCCAAGCTCAATTCCACCTACATCCAAATCCCTTTTGGGACTAGCAACGGCTGTCCAATTGCCTGCAAAGAGTACTTAGCCCCCTCGCTCCCAGTTGGCCTTTGAAAAGCTCAGATTCACCTAAAAAAGTGGGGCACATATAAGGGTGTGACCCCCATCTCACAACTACCGAAAGAATGGTGGACAGTTAGATTGTCAACTCAATATCCCAACAATGAAAGGACAGACCTACTTGCCATCCATGGTGAACCCTTTGGGAAGGCTTGTCTCAACTCACCTACTTTAAAGCACTGCACAGATGGCAATGGGCACCCAAGAGACTGAGGGGGATATTATCAAGGAGACTGCCGCTAAAACAGCGATAATGGACTTGATAATATGCCGCAGAAAATTCCAATAGAAGTCTATATTCTGGTGTTAACATGGGCTTCTATTGGAATTCTCTATGGCATATTATCAAGTCCATTATCACCGTTTTAGCAGCAGTTCCCTGCCGCTAAAGCGGCGATAATGTTAACGCCATTCCTTGATAATATGCCCCTGAGAATCTCTAAGATTCTTTCCGGGGCCTTGTACTGGAGGTGTGGGTGGCCTAATGGAGACATTGTACATCTACTATGGGCATGCCCCCATTGACCCCGTTCTGGACTCTCAAAATTGCCAAGATAGGAGAGACAATAGAGGTGACTAAAGGTCCTAATCCGCCCTGCATCACAGGGAATGAGCAAGAATGTACCGTATTTATCAAATATGGCACATTCCTGTCCTTTCCCCCTGTGCTGGGGCTGTTTTGGCAGCCCAGCGCCAACGCAGGCCCCCTTGCACCATGGTGAAAGGGTGCCTGTGTAGTAGGCAGGATTGTTTTGTCCACAAAAACAATCCTGCATGTTTTTTTCATCTTTCTATATGGGCATCAGAATGCAGCCCACATAGTAAAGAGAGAGAAAAACGAGGAGAAATAAAGATAGTTCTCCTCATTACACCTCTCCTGGGGAGGCCTATCTTTTTGGTGCATTGCCAGGTTTACAAGTCCTAGTAAAACCATGGGAGTGTATGGGCCCATGGAGCGCTTCCCTTGTGCCGAGTACGGCAAAGCACCAATTTACGCTGCATTGCCTTACTCCAGATTTTTGAAGCCATTCAAAGCCACAAAGTGGCTTTGTGGGGCTTCATAAACATGACTTAGAGGTTTGCGTAATGTATGTACCACATTGCATGGTTCTAGCCTGGCACAGAGCTCTCAGAAGTATGCCCACAGTAGGCTGGTAGCCTGAGAGTTGTTTATGGTGATGTAGGAGGCAGAGTAAAAGACCAAATGTAATCAATGCAATGCAAAATGATCCGTAGTATAGATATCCTGGGCCTCATTTATGAGGCCGTGCGTCACTTTTACGCCGCCGGTGCGTCACTTTTTGTGACCCACCAGCAGCGTAAAATATGTGCCTTGTTGCACCATATTTACAAAGTGACGCATCTTGGTAGATGCGTCACTTTGTAAACCCCTGCGCTACATTATACCTACGCCAGGTATAATGTATGCAGGGGGAGCGTATTGATGCAAGAAAGGGTCCCAAAAGTGACGCAGTGAAATCTATAAAATTTCACTGCGCCACTTCTAGGACACAAATGCGTCAATTTCTTACGCCTGCCTCACAGCAGGTGTAAGACTGACGCAGGCCCTTTCACATGGGGCTTGCCCCATGTGAAAATACACATTGCTGGAGTTGCGTCACTTTTGTGACACACTCCAGCAATGCGTCACTTTTGCGCCATACAAATACGTCAAAAATACTGACGTATCTGTAACTCCTTGCGCCATGATGCGTCATACTGTAAATATGATGCATCATTGGTGTCGCAAGGAGGGCGCAGTGAAAAGTGACTCATCGCTGTTTTCACGCAGCGATGCGACACTTTTCATAAATGAGGCCCCCTGGGTTTTATGTCTAGGGCGACCTGCACGGCCTGACTTCAGGACAGTTAGGAAGCTTTTCAATTAGAATGTTTATTTTTTTCTCCAGAAAAGGAGAAAGAGAGGCATAAGAGAGGATGGGTCCAGGCAGGCGGACAAGTCCCTGTTCGATGATAAAAAAAGTACCTGTTCGATGATTACAATTAAATGTGGGGTTGGGCAGCTGACATGACCCCGCCAGAGAGCGCGCTGTGAGGGAACCACTTTCATGGCCGCCATTTCCCAGAAGTCTGCACTCTTTCATGAAGCGCGAGAGTAGAGCGGCGCTACATCTGACCTCAGATTCGGTCCACTGCTTTGCTCATTGTAAAGGGAAGAAACTGCTCCAGTATTAAATTACAAGGAGACGCAGGTCTTTTCTTAACCAGTTATCTTTTGCTTCCCGTGGGAAAACGAGCAGCACATCTGCATTTTACAAACCTGATCGGTATTCTCATTAAAACCGAATAAAAGAATTCACTGTTACTTATCAGGATTTCATTATGAGGTCCAATGGTTTTCTAAGGAATGAATAAGGAAATGAGACTTCACCTCTTGTAACACCGCCAGTGCGGCTTCAGGAATGAGTGATAAAAACGCGCAATGGGAGGCTCATTACTAACATTTACTCTGAGTTGTTGTTCTGTTTTACAAGGAAAGCTTTACTGTTAACGGCTTTTTTTTAATCTGTCTAAGACATACTATGTAAAATGTATGATTAAATATGATTGTGAATAGTGTTGCTGGAAAAATATTTAAGCGCACTTTCTTTATTCTACCATTTAGAATTAAAGGGGCAGATTTATGTTAACTGGCGCATCCCGAGGGATGCGCCAGTTAACATGCGCCACAGTGCGCCACAGTGCGCCACTGCTACGCCACCCATGGTGCGCCGCATTTATGATGCGGCGCACCATGGGGCAAAAACGGCACAGATGCGTGACGCATCTGTGCCGGAAATGTGGCGCATTGCTGGAGTTGCGTCGCAAGCGCGACGCAGCTCCAGCAATGCTCTGGGGGAGCCTATTCTTTCAATGCTTCCTCAAGCCTTACGCCTGCTTCAAGCAGGCGCAGGGTTTTGACGCAGCATTGCCCTGAAAGTGACTGAGTGAAATCTCATAGATTTCACTCAGCCACTTTCAGGAGGCGTTCCTGCGCAGGAACGCCCCCCCCTGCGCAGGAACGCCTCCTCATGGCGCAGTGCTGAACAACGTGACGCATCTCCTAGATGCGTCACGTTGTAAATAGGGCGCAGGGATGCGCCCCGTTTCCGCGCCATTGCGTCACGCAACGGCGGCGTAAACGTGGCGCAAGCCCTTCATAAATCTGCCCCAAAATATTTTTGTGACAATTCACGAAAGTGAAGTAGTCTTCCACGTACTCTTACTCTTACTGTACTCGTGTGGATCGGCTTCAAAATGTCCAACTTCCGGTTAATAGAAGTGCAAAGAGAGCACAGTCCTCCCTATTTCTACTAGATGTGTATGAATATTCACTGCACATTCACGTTTCATATGTTTTAGTCAAAAAAGCATGTAATAGTATGTAAAAGACTACTATAGAAATGCTACTATACATACACCAGAGTAGGCCCTTTTTATGTCTCCACATTTATAACTATTTCTCATTTTAAGAACACGAAACAAGAATGCTTAGAGGTTTTAAAAAAAAACAACATTGGAAATACTTTTACAATCTTATTTCTTTCCAACAATATTGACACACACTAGATACACGAATGCCTCAAATTACACCTACGACGGCCTCGAGTTAATGGACTTGACAGCTAGACTACAGACTATGGAGTCAGTCTTGGGTGTATCGAGTCAGTGGCCTAGGGTCTGATTCTGATGAAGTTAAGGAAAGCAATCCCACCTAGGGCCTGATTCTGATAGGAAGGCCTCCTAACAGCCACGGCCCATGGCGGGAGTTTCGGTGGGGCGGAGAGGAGGGGTAGGGTGGTGGGTGCAAAAAACCAAAATTCGTAGCGCACCATGCATCACATTTTGTGATGCAGGGCACGCTACGAAATTCGTTTTATTAATTAAATTGTCTACTTACCTTCAATTATCCATACTCCAGTTTTTAGCACCCCCCATCCTGCCCCTCCCCCGTCCCGCCTCTCCGCCCCACCAAAACTCCCTCCACGAGCCGTGGCTGCCTCCTAATGGCATTTGCTCCTTTCAAATCGGATCGGGAACGTGTCTTCCCGACTCAATGCCCAATTATGATGCGTATAGAAACATATGCTCCCATTGAAGTCAATGAGAGTCAAAGCAAAACGAATCTGGAAGCATCCGGAATCATCGTACTCCGTCGGTTGAACTCTCCCGATCCTAGTGGGTCGGAAACTATTTCCAAACTGATTCGGTCTGGAAGCTTTCCAACCAACATCAGAATCAGGTCCCTAGTTGTTGAGGCCACAGACTACCAGCATCATTTTTGATGAGTTTTCCCTGTGGCCTCAACAAACAGGGGTAGATTTACAAGCCCCTTGCACTGCCGGTACGTCACTTTTTGTGACGCACTGACAGCGCATTTCACTGCCCCATATTTACAAGGAAAGGAAAAGGTGCTTTTCCTGTCCTTGTAAATACGGCCCCTTTACACGCAGCACTTTGTGTGAAAGGGCCATTCCATGGGTGTTGCTGTGGGTGTTCCTACGCAACACCCGTGGAGCCTGTCACATTTCCAGATTTACTAGGATTCATAAACCTGGAAATGCGTCAGTATGCTACGCCACCGTAGGGGTGGCGTAGTGAGGCGCAACTAGGAGAAATGTTTTAATTTCTCCTAGTTTTTTCCCTTTTTCAATGCATGCTACATTCTACAGCACACATTGAAAGAGGAAAAAGCCTGTAGTGATTGTTTTTGTGCAAGTAGGTGCCACTTCCTGTACAAAAACCATCTCCCCAAGATACAGGCATCCTTGCACCATGGTGCACGTCTGCCTGCGCCGGCGCATGGCAGCTGTTTGTGCGCCGGTGCAGGGGACAGTACAGGAATGCAACATATGATTGTTAATATGTCGCATTTCTATGCTCTGAAGGTGCCGCAGCATGGCGCAGCCAAAGGGCCTGCGATGCTATGTTGCAACACATACTTGTAAATCTGCCCCATAGTCTGTGGACTACGGGCACATTTGGAGGCCATGTAATATTTAAAAATGTACCGATATCTCCAGGTTGAAATTTTAGGGGTTCCTTGAAACTTACCTCAACTTTTGCAACGAGCAGTGAGTCCGCGATCTCTCTTGCGACACCACTGCCCAACACACTTATAGCAGTAAGGGCAACACATCCTATATGGACTTTGGACATCACAGACTATTTTACAGTCTAAAGGGCATCCTGAATTTCTGATTTGTTCCCAGCTCAGATAATGCTCCTCCACGCCAAAAAGAGGCAGATTCCTATTTTTTTACAGGTGGACTGAGGGTGTTATTCTTAAGGCCGTGGTTCCATTTTACCTACCACAGCACAGCTGAGTGAGCCAAATCTGCCAGGACCATCGATAGTAGCTGCACAAGTGGAAGAGGAAGATGTACAGTGCCTTGGGAAAGCAGGCTAAAACAGTGACACATGTTGTAATTTCTGACTTAATCAGAATGGAACGTGAGTGCAGAGTAATGTGCAAACTCTGCAAAATAAAGAAAAAGAAGCTGAGCTGGGGAAAAAGAGGCGACTTCTCTTTTTGCACCTCAACCATGTGAAGACATTTTAGAAGGCGTAGTCTAGGTGGTACAGGGAGAGAGCTTGTACTGCAACAAGTAGGGCACAACATTGTTGGCCATGCCTGAGGAGAGGTTTCACTAATACAAATACTAATTCTGCACCTTGACTGGTGCCACCAATAAAAAACAGGTATTTGTTAAAAAAAATTACAACAAAAACAAACACTAATTCGATAAACAAAGAAAATGGTTCTTCTGAGAACCACAGCCCAAAAAATTATCAAAGAGGAGGCTGTCCATTGTGAGTGAACAGTAGGGCCTGCAAGCTAAACGCAAGGTTCTGCAGCCAACTGCCACTTAAGGTGCTGTGTTCATTTGCCACTGTTAATGGTCAGAGCATTTCAGTGGGAGTTAGCTGCCTGAAGCAGATTGGGCACAGGGCCTGGGCACTGATCAGGTCTTGCAGCAAACTCCTGCTGGCCAAAGGCTATCTGCAGCCTCATTTGGGATTGAATTGTATCACCATATTTTTCTTTTAAGTGACTACTTTTTTCCTACGCTCTTGACAACGGAGTATTTTGAGCATAGCTGGTGTGATGAATTGTGGGATGTGTTGTGTGCATTACATACCATAACTAGCAAAGTTCAGAAAATGTGTATCTGTGTTTTTGTCATTGAATATGAACTAAATCAAATGACAATAAATTCAGTTAAGGAACTGTGTTTTTAACTTTTATTTTCATTTTTTCTCGGAGTGAAGGGAGAAAAGTGTGAAGCTATATATATATATATATATATATATATATATATATATATATATATATATATATATAACGGAACAGCACTCCAAACATGAAGAACTCAGAGGCCAGAGGGATTGAAGGATAGACAGCTCGCTTTATTCACAGGCAAAACAGTGGCGGGGAATGCATTTCGGCTCAAGCGGCCTTCCTCAGCGCCCAATCACTGTGGCATGTCCTCCCCCAATCATCTTCTTCCTGTTTCAAATATTCTCCAGCATGTGAGTCCCCTCCCCCTTTAAGCAATCGGCTCACCCTCAGTAGTCCTTATCGGTTTCTGAACCACAAAACCCAGAATGCACTATGACGGCTGATCCTGGTGGGTGGCGTAGGGGAGTAGGGTGCGCGGTAGGCTTGTGCTGGATACAGGAAGGTAGAGGCAGGCGCGCATCCAATGCTTGAGAACATCCGCGGCTGCCCATTCCTGGTCCCTCGTACCGTTGCGACCAGAGACCGCACGCGGTGTATCCAATGGGCAGGGGCAATCAATGCGGGCTGTGATCCCTCACTGGAAAAATACCAGATACTCCCCACTGGTACCGCTTGTGTTTCTGGCTGTCCCAACAGCTATTGATCCCTCGATGTTCAAAGCACTGCAAGCAGAGTGTTGCCAGAATTGCTGATGGGACACTTAGGTGCATCGGGGCCAACTGTACTGCGTCGTCTGGCAGGCGCAGAAATTATGACGGAACAGCACTCCAAACATGAAGAACTCAGAGGCCAGAGGGATTGCAGGATAGACAGCTCGCTTTATTCACAGGCAAAACAGTGGCGGCGAATGCATTTCGGCTCAAGCGACCTTCCTCAGCGCCCAATCACTGTGGCATGTCCTCCCCCAATCATCTTCTTCCTGTTTCAAATATTCTCCAGCATGTGAGTCCCCTCCCCCTTTAAGCAATCGGCTCACCCTCAGTAGTCCTTATCGGTTTCTGAACCACAAAACCCAGAATGCACTATGACGGCTGATCCTGGTGGGTGGCGTAGGGGAGTAGGGTGCGCGGTAGGCTTGTGCTGGATACAGGAAGGTAGAGGCAGGCGCGCATCCAATGCTTGAGAACATCCGCGGCTGCCCATTCCTGGTCCCTCGTACCGTTGCGACCAGAGACCGCACGCGGTGTATCCAATGGGCAGGGGCAATCAATGCGGGCTGTGATCCCTCACTGGAAAAATACCAGATACTCCCCACTGGTACCGCTTGTGTTTCTGGCTGTCCCAACAGCTATTGATCCCTCGATGTTCAAAGCACTGCAAGCAGCGTGTTGCCAGAATTGCTGATGGGACACTTAGGTGCATCGGGGCCAACTGTACTGCGTCGTCTGGCAGGCGCAGAAATTATGACGGAACAGCACTCCAAACATGAAGAACTCAGAGGCCAGAGGGATTGCAGGATAGACAGCTCGCTTTATTCACAGGCAAAACAGTGGCGGCGAATGCATTTCGGCTCAAGCGACCTTCCTCAGCGCCCAATCACTGTGGCATGTCCTCCCCCAATCATCTTCTTCCTGTTTCAAATATTCTCCAGCATGTGAGTCCCCTCCCCCTTTAAGCAATCGGCTCACCCTCAGTAGTCCTTATCGGTTTCTGAACCACAAAACCCAGAATGCACTATGACGGCTGATCCTGGTGGGTGGCGTAGGGGAGTAGGGTGCGCGGTAGGCTTGTGCTGGATACAGGAAGGTAGAGGCAGGCGCGCATCCAATGCTTGAGAACATCCGCGGCTGCCCATTCCTGGTCCCTCGTACCGTTGCGACCAGAGACCGCACGCGGTGTATCCAATGGGCAGGGGCAATCAATGCGGGCTGTGATCCCTCACTGGAAAAATACCAGATACTCCCCACTGGTACCGCTTGTGTTTCTGGCTGTCCCAACAGCTATTGATCCCTCGATGTTCAAAGCACTGCAAGCAGCGTGTTGCCAGAATTGCTGATGGGACACTTAGGTGCATCGGGGCCAACTGTACTGCGTCGTCTGGCAGGCGCAGAAATTATGACGGAACAGCACTCCAAACATGAAGAACTCAGAGGCCAGAGGGATTGCAGGATAGACAGCTCGCTTTATTCACAGGCAAAACAGTGGCGGCGAATGCATTTCGGCTCAAGCGACCTTCCTCAGCGCCCAATCACTGTGGCATGTCCTCCCCCAATCATCTTCTTCCTGTTTCAAATATTCTCCAGCATGTGAGTCCCCTCCCCCTTTAAGCAATCGGCTCACCCTCAGTAGTCCTTATCGGTTTCTGAACCACAAAACCCAGAATGCACTATGACGGCTGATCCTGGTGGGTGGCGTAGGGGAGTAGGGTGCGCGGTAGGCTTGTGCTGGATACAGGAAGGTAGAGGCAGGCGCGCATCCAATGCTTGAGAACATCCGCGGCTGCCCATTCCTGGTCCCTCGTACCGTTGCGACCAGAGACCGCACGCGGTGTATCCAATGGGCAGGGGCAGTCAATGCGGGCTGTGATCCCTCACTGGAAAAATACCAGATACTCCCCACTGGTACCGCTTGTGTTTCTGGCTGTCCCAACAGCTATCGATCCCTCGATGTTCAAAGCACTGCAAGCAGCGTGTTGCCAGAATTGCTGATGGGACACTTAGGTGCATCGGGGCCAACTGTACTGCGTCGTCTGGCAGGCGCAGAAATTATGACGGAACAGCACTTCAAACATGAAGAACTCAGAGGCCAGAGGGATTGCAGGATAGACAGCTCGCTTTATTCACATGCAAAACAGTGGCGGCGAATGCATTTCGGCTCAAGCGGCCTTCCTCATTTTTTCTCGGAGTGAAGGGAGAAAAGTGTGAAGCACCCATGTGTGTGTGTGTGTATATATATATATATATATATATTTCTTTTTTCACTGAAAAAAACCATTGGCTTCACAAATGTTATAGTTAGCTGGACATTTCACTCATACAAAACCATAGAAATTCCCCCTTATATTTTGTTCAGTTAACTATAACTCACGCACCCGCATCGCACTGCTGATGACGTCACATATTACATCACTCATGACATGGTCAGTAACATCAATCATGACATCACTGATGGAATCTCAAATGACATCACTGATGACATCATCCTTGTGAAAGAGTGGCAGACCTCCTCTCCTAAGGTTTTTTTTAAATGCTAATTCCTAACTATAACGTTGGTGAAACCTATGTTTTTTTCAGCGAATTTCTAAGGTTTTTTTAAATGCTAATTCCTAACTATAACGTGGCTGAAACCAATGTTTTTTTCAGTGAATTTCAAAGATTTTGTGAATGATAATTTTTATATGTATTAATTGTTATTTTTTTATACTGATTTACTAAATTGTTTTAAAGTATTTATTTTTAGATATTTTATTTTTTAAATACATTACATATTTGTAATATAAATTGATAAAAAAATGTTTTTAAAAATATTGAAATTGTAATATGTTTTATTTTTATTTCATATTTTTTTAATTTATATATAATTTACATAACCATGGGCGGGCAACTTCGCTACGCCCACGAAGTGGGCGTAGTGTTGCCTACTTCGCCTTTTGCAAAGTAGGCGAAGCAGGCAACACTACGCCCACTCCTTGGGCGTAGCGAAGTTGCCCGCCACCCGCCTCCCTCCCGACCTCCCGAACATAGCTAATTTAATTAAATGGGCAAAGATAAATAAATAAAATACACTTACCTTGTCCGCGGCGTCCCAGGGCTCCCTCTGCTCATTCACGGTGCCGTCTTCTAACTAATTCGCATGTGTGGGTGGCCGCTCATGCGCATTTCACTCGAGAAATGCGCATGCGCGGCCGCCCGCGCATGCGCATTGGTTAGAAGACGGTGCCGTGAACGAGCAGAGGGAGCCCCGGGACGCCGCAGACAAGGTAAGTATATTTTATTTATTTATCTTTGCCCATTTAATTAAATTAGCTATGTAGGGGAGGGGGGCATGCGGCTCGTAGTGGGGCTACGTGAAGTACGCCCAGGGTTATTTTATATAGCAGGCAATGTTAGCCTATGGAAGGAAATTCAAGTTACTTTAAGTATGTTTAGAATTACTTTTCAGGTTCAGTAGTGGGCTGAAAGATGCAGCACTGAGGTCTCTCCTGATAACAGGTGAGTAATTCGGAATTCGTAGTTCGACTGATTTTAGAGGAAATTTTTAAAGTTCCAAAACTCCACACTTAGAATAATTTCCAAGTGAAACCAGTCAATGTTAGCCTATGGAAGGAAATTCAAGGTACTGTAACTGTGATTAGAATTACTTTTCAGGATCAGTAGTGGGCTGAAAGATGTAGCACTGAGGTCTCTCCTGATAACAGGTGAGTAAATCGGAATTTGTAGTTCGGCTCATTTTACAGGACTATTTGAACGTTTCAAAAATAGACACTTAGAATCTTTTCTGGTGAAAACCACACAATAAATTCCTATAGAAGGAAATACATGTTACTGGTAAGTACGCTTAGATTTACTTTTCAGGGTCCGTACAAGGCTCAAAGATGCAGCACTGACGTCTCTCGTGATAACAGGTGAGTAAATCGGAATTCATAGTCCCGCTGATTTTAGAGGAATATTGTGCTCAATAGTGAATGAAGGGGGCGGGGCCTGAGTTGACATGTGTGCAAACATGCCCTGTGGCGCGTTTTAGGTTGGGGAATTAATTCCTCTTCAATCCTGAGGTCCCCTGTGAGCCAACTAGCCAACCAGGTACCTCCAGCATGCGCCAGGGAGCTGCGTTGCAGAGAGGTGTTCAGAAGGCACGCCCCCTTTTTACAACACTCTGCAACGCAGCTCCGTGGCGCTTACTGGAGGTACCTGTTGGACTAGTTGGCCCCTAGGGGAACTCTGGATAGAAGAGGAATTAATTCCCCAACTTAGAACGCGCCACAGGGCATGTTAATGTTAATGTCATAGGGTAGTTGTACAAGCGCACGGCTATTTCAAGGAGTGTCCCGGCGCTAAGAGAAAATTAAGCAAAAGACCCAGAGAAAAGAGACCTAATTTATTCCTAGCCATACACAAATCTCAATTATTGATGGAACAGCCAGGTCTTCAGTTGGCGTCTAAAGCTCCGAAGCTCTTCTTCTTGTCTCAAAGAGAGAGGGAGCATGTTTCAAAGTCTGCTCACTACCACCTGTGAGGAGCATTTGCCCTTCCTGGCCAAACAAAATTTCAGCAGCCACAGCAGATGTTGAGTTGATGACCTCAGGGCCCTGGCTGGAGTGTTTGCACATATATCACCTCAAGCCCCCTTCACCACTGTGAAGCCCCCTACCTTCACCACTGTGCAAACGCGCCATTAACATGTTCTAAGTTGGGGGATTAAGGCCCCTTGCATACTGGGGGTACCTGGGGGCCAACTAGCCCACCAGGAACCTCCAGTATGCGCCAGGGGCTGTGTTGCAGAAAGGTGTAAAAAGTGCCGTTGCCTCATTACACCTCTCTGCAGCGCAGCCCCCTGGCACGTATGCAGAGGGGGAACTAATTCCCCTTGAATACTGGGGGTCCCTGGGGGCCAACTAGCCCACCAGGAATCTCCAGTATGCACCAGGGGGCTACATTGCAGAGAGGTGTAATGAGGCCATGCCCCTTTTTCTATCTCTTTGCAACGCAGCCCCCTGGCCCGTTTTCAGAAGGGGAACTAATTCCCCTTGCATATTGGAGGTCCCTAGGGGCCAACTAGCCCACCAGGAACCGCCAGTATGCGCAAGGGGGCTGCATTGCAAAGAGGTGTAATGAGGCCATACCCATTTTTATGCCCCTATGCAACGCAGCCCCCTGGCACGTTTGCAGAGGGGGAACTAATTCCCCTTGCATACTGGGGGTACCTGAGGGCCAACTAGCCCACCAAGAACCTCTGTGTTGCAGAGAGTGTAATGAGGCCCCACCCCTTTCTACACCTCTCCGCAAAGCAGCCCCCTGGCGCGTTTGCAGAGGGGGAACTAATTCCCCTTGCATACTGGGGGTCCCTGGGGGCCAACTAGCCCACCAGGAACCGCCAGTATGTGCCAAGGGGCTGCGTTGCAGAGTGGTGGCTTAATTTTTGGTGGGGGGTCGGCAGGGTACGCGTACCCTACGCTTATTCATGATTTAAATATATATATATATATATATATATATATATTGACCTTGGGTGTCCTTGTGGGACCCCCTGAGCAGGCCTAGGGGCGTCAGGAACCTCCAGTATGCGCCAGGGGGCTGCCTTGTGGAGAGGTATAAAAATGGGCGTGGTCTCATTTCACCTCTCTGCAATGCAGCCCCCTGGTGCGTTTGCAGAGGGAGAACTAATTCCCCTTGAACACTGGGGGTCCCTGGGGCCAACTAGCCCACTAGGAACCTCCAGTATGCGCCAGGGAGTTGCATTGCAGAGAGGTGTAATGGGACCGGTTTCTGGCATTTCAGCCATCTTCGGCCCGGCTTGCTTGAATCCTGATGGTGCAGTGAGAAAGCGACTCATGTCTGAGTATACCCTGCCACACCTATAGTGGCCAAAAACGATACAGAAAAGGGGGTGGTGATGAACAGAGTGTCTGAATTAAGCAGACCACTCTTACCCAGTCCAAAGATCAGGGCTTGATCCATCACCGTTATTTATCTCACTGCACCATCCCAGCTCAGAACCTGGCTATATGCAAATCAGTCTGTCCCTGGCCCAGTGCATCATGGGAACAGGGCAGACTAAACTACCAAGCCAATTCTTCACCAGAAAGGAGACAAGCTACCGGGGACCGGTTGCTGGCATTTCAGCCATCTTCGGCCCGGCTTGCTTGAATCCTGATGGTGCAGTGAGAAAGGGACTCATGTCTGAGTATACCCTGCCACACCTATAGTGGCCAAAAACGATACAGAAAAGGGGGTGGTGATGAACAGAGTGTCTGAATTAAGCAGACCACTCTTATCCAGTCCAAAGATCAGGGCTTGATCCATCACCGTTATTTATCTCACTGCACCATCCCAGCTCAGAACCTGGCTATATGCAAATCAGTCTGTCCCTGGCCCAGTGCATCATGGGAACAGGGCAGACTAAACCACCAAGCCAATTCTTCACCAGAAAGGAGACAAGCTACGAATGTACGTGACGTCACGCGGAAGCGTTGATGCGACGCATAACGTCAAAATGTATTCGTAGCGTATGCATGGGAACGCACCCGCACAAAGTATGGTGCGATCACCGTACGCATACCGTACGATTACCCAAAAAAAATATATATATATAGAATTTAATTTTAATATATTGAAAATAAAATAAATAAAATAAAAAATTGGGGGGGGAATTTCGTTTTTTTATTAGTTTACCCTTAAAATATATAAAGTAACTTAAAAAATAAAATAACAGAAAATAATTATTATAAAAATTTAAGAAATTTGTATAAAAAGAAAGAAATATAATAATTAAGACATATTTTTAAAAATTATCACTTACAAATGCTTTGAAATTCACTGAAAAAACCATAGGTTTCAGCCACGTTATAGTTAGGAATTAGCATTTAAAAAACTTTGCAAGAGGAGGAGCTACGCAGGGAAACAAGATGGCCGCATAAGCTCCCGGCTCCGCCGACCTCCGCCAGCAGCTGGTATATCCTGCAATCTATCCTGCTTTTACACCTGACTCCCGTGTACGCAAGGAGTTACTGACTCTGGAGGTGCAATCCCGAACTTTTTAACTTATCGGGTGACGAAGATACGCCTTGTTTCATTCTAGGCCTAACTCAGCGTGGAAGCCGGGGCCTCGATTTCCAACCCACCCAGGCTGTAGTTGAACAACATCGGCTGTGGATTTTTGGCTTTGTCCGGTCTCTTGAACGGAGACACACTTTACTCGTTTCCAATGGCGATTTAATATCCTGTCTACACCGCAGACGCTGCAGCGTGGTTCCTTGATTGCTGCGGTCCTGTATCCGATGCCCGGAGACATTGTAAGCCTCCCCGGGGTGACGGACCGGAGCCCTGACTAGCTGCGAAGGTGTAGAAATCGTGAGGTGAGGGCGCCCATTGTTGTTGTCTGCTCCAGTTGTGCCTGCTACCCCGGTGTAGTCGACCTCCGGGGTTCATATCCTGCTCTGTCACTTTGTGAGAGGAGATGGAGGGGACAGAAGGCACACCATCGCTGCATGCCGTAATGGCGGCCATTGGGGCGCTCCACTCACAGATCATCATCCAAAGCCAGGCACTGTCTGCAACAGTGGACAATATCTGCCGGAGACCGGACGGCGACCTTTCGGCATTACTTCAGCCAGCTGTACTACCATGGAACATTGTGGGCTCAACTTCGATGACCCTTTGTGGAAGCCGGATTCCGTGTGCGCTGCTGATCCCTACAGGATGGTTCGCACGCCCGTGAACATTGTTAGCTTCCCCTGCTTGAGCCATAACCCACCGAACATCGACGTGGACAGTCTTGAGTGCCTCAACAGGATCACCAGTGATTATCGGAGAGCTTCATTATCCTTTCACGCTTTTCCTCACTTGTTTTGTGGATGCTGTGCACTTTTATCCTTTTTTCAACTCGCTCGTACTGACTTGAACTTTTATGAACGCTCTGCTACTTTCACTGTTGTGGTCTGGATTATAAGTGCTTTGGTTAATAATCGTACCGGCCAGGGTTAACTTGTGTCCTTTTTTGGGGTTGGCATAATAATTTACCTCGATGCTGGGATTGTGACCTGTAATGTACGAGAGTCGGGTGGTGTGTATCAAACTTCCCCGGATTGATTTTATATTTCACTGCATTCTATTTTGACCATGTTTCGAATGGTTACATCTGGTGGGGGCTAAAGGAGTCCGGGAGTGTGTTTTTATTTCTCCTCCTCCGCTTTTCTTCTCTTTTAGGGATGTTTCTGGGCGACAGGCACGCTGCTAGTGGGTTGGGCCGTAGCCATTGCAGGGGTGCAGGGTGGGGGGGGTTGTTATTTTGCCTTTGTTATGTTCCAGGGCCCCTTCTTTCTCTTTCTCTCTTTTTAGGGTATTCCTATGGGCGACAGGCACGCTGCTAGTGGGGTAGGCCGTAGCCATTGCAGGGGTGCAGGTTGGAGGGTGCGGGGGGGGGTTTGTTATTTTGCCTTTGTTTTGTTCTATGGCCCCTTTCTTCTTCTTGCAGTGTCCGGTAGCATTACTCTCTGTTTCATCCTGCAGTATACAGGTGGGTGGGGTCTGAGGGTGGGCGGCTACGACGAGAGATCGGTTGTTCGGTTCTTTACCCTCCTTGAGCTCGCTAGCGCTTGCGTCTTTACTGTCTCTTTAAGTTGGTCCACGACTGTCTTCCTACACCTACCTACCTTTATTATATCTTCGAAAGTGTGGCTCCGGATATCCTGCATCTTCTTCTTTATCTTGTCTTTGGGGGGGGGGGGGGGGTTAAATGCAAAACAAAAACCTTATGAATTACATGCGCTCTGCACTGTGTTTAATGCAACGTATATCCTGTACCGCTACCAGACCTCAGGGTTGCTGGCTGAAGAGCTGTGTTATTGAGCTTCTTATATATATCTCCTGAATGTGGTGTCCGGCCCCTGTGGTTGTAGGTCTACTCCTGTAATTTTTGTGAATAATATAATAAAGGTTTAAAAAAAAAAAAAAAAAAAAAACACTTTGCAAATTCACTGAAAAAAAACCATAGGTTTCACACACGTTATAGTTAGGAATTAGCATTTAAAAAACCTTAGAAATTCACAGAAAAAAACATAGGTTTCACACATGTTATAGTTAGCTGGACATTTCACTCATACAAAACCATTGAAATTCCCCCGTTATAGTTAGTTCAGCTAACTATAACTCCCGTGCTCGCAATGCACTGCTGATGACATCACATATTACATCACTCAGTGACATCACTCATGACATCTAAAATGACATCACTGATGACATCACTGATGACATCATCCAGTGAATGTGTGTCTTTCTGAAAAATAAATCACGTGTGCAGTGTGCCTGATACATTTCACTTGTCTTATAGCTTGCGTTCAAGCGGTATCTGAATGGAAGTGCGTACTGCGTCAGATTTACATTACAGATCAACAGGTCTTTAAAATGATTCAGAGATGAGACAGAATTAGGAGAGAAATCAAGTCATTATGCAGGACAATATTCTTTAGGGCTTATTAACAAGACTCTTGGGCCAGTTTTGTGTTACTTTTCTCATGTTGAAAGTGACGCAAAAGTGGCGAAAGGGGCTTGTAAATAAGGTCTTTCATTTCTAATGCTTTTAATCAGAGGCATTGTATATCTAGGTCGCTCTGCTTACCTTGTGTAAACACTGTGGCCAAAAGAGTTCACAACTTGAACTCAGCTTTGGTTGGTCACGGCAGAGTGGACAGCAGCGTCCCTAACTTTAAAAGAGAAAGAGAAATGATGTGAGAGGGAGAGAGAGAAAGAGAGAGAAAATGACATTAAAACTATGAGAGAGTGAAAGTTAAGGATGGAGCAGTTAATAGTGGAGACAATTCTCGTAGCTCACCTTTTGCCTTGGTTGTGTGTCCAAATATGTGCTGGTTCTTAGTGCACCCCCCAGTTTAGTGATCTGAAATATAGTATAGTACATACAAAAGGGGCTTGTAGATTTGCCTCTCAGACTGTTGTAATCTATCTATTGTCACTGCTCGGAGGTAATTGTACATTCCTAGCAGTGAAGCTGCTGCACACTACCCACCCTCTCCTTTCACAGATGGCTTGTCGTTGTTTTGGAAAGAAGCTTTTTTGTTCACCTTGTGCCATTGGCGGGATTCAAAGAGGGTGCACCACGTGCCATAGCAGCCTTCTCAAACGTTGTTACGATGGCCACGCATCATTGCAGAATCCTCGAACGTTGAGTTTTAGAGGTGTTGGGGGGGATCGTCAATTTGTGAAACACAACCTGTAAGATAAAAAGGAAGTTAACATTGTGTGTATCTTTTTATCAAAGGAGAGAGGAAATGAGAGATTGACTGCAAAGAATATTTGCAGCTCAACTTTCTGTCACCAGTGTGTGTTTCACCACGTGCTGGGACATAATGCACCCTGAAGCTCTACATCCAAAAGATACTAAAAGAAAGATGTTATGTTTAATAATTGTTACTATCTTAATGTGGAGTTGAGTAACATTGGCCTTTCACACAAGTTCCCTCTCACATTTAAAAGAACGAAACTTTAGAATTACCCAGAGTTCTCACATTCTTTTTTGCATAATTTATGCGTCACTCTGCAAGGGTATTGTTTTGACTTATACGGGGTGCTCCCTTGTGTCTGGACAAAGCTAAACCTCTCTGCAGAGCTGTAATGACAGGGAAACCCATGTCAGGGGTTGCTTTTACTCATTTAAGGTTGGCTTGGATGGTATTAGAGTGTTGCTGGTGTTGAGGGTGCTCTATACAGGAGCTGCCTTCCACCTAAACTTGAGAACTACTCAGCGAAACACATGTCAGGGGTTGCTTTTACTCATTCCAGGTTGGCTTGGATGATATTTTACCAATCCAAAGCTGTAATATTGTGCCTGGAGTGGTAAATGCCTTTTGTCATTTTACTCAAATAAGTTTGTGGTTTAAGAGCTTTGTAGTCATTCAACACAGACCAGTCACGTTGCAGGGTTTTTTTTGTCTTCAATTATGGATCAGAAAATGAGATAAAACTATATGTAGTTAAAGGTTAAAGAGATGATGCCAATGCAATGGTTAAGATCCTTATCTATAATGTACAATATTCTATCAAGGATCGCAGTGTCCTGTTAAGCAGATCCTTCTGATCCAAGGCTCTATATCTTATTTTCTTGTGTTCCACAACAGTAAAGTTTCTTGGTCCCCTAATTTTGGGTTGGAACTGTGACGTACTCTAGTTTTGGAGTAGGCAGCCATTAGGGACTAGGGGGCAGATTTATGAGGCCGTTGCGCCTCTTTGCACCGCAATTGCGTCACTTTATTTGACACAACTGCGGCGCAAACAATGCGCCCTATTTACAGCGTGACGCATCTAGGAGATGCGTCACGTTGTAAAGCACTGCGCCATAAGGAGGCGTTCCTGCGCAGGGGGGTCGTTCCTGCGCAGGAACGCCTCCTGAAAGTGGCTGAGTAAAATCTATGAGATTTCACTCAGTCACTTTCATGGCAATGCCCTGCGCCTGCTTGAAGCAGGCGTAGGTCTTGACGCAGCATTGTGCAGATGGTGTACACCCGAGCCTTGCTGGAGCTGCGCCGCGCTTGCGACGCAACTCCAGCAATGCGCCACATTTCCGGTACAGATGCGTCACGCATCTGTGCCGTTTTTGCACCATGGTGCGCCGCATTATAAATGCGGTGCACCATGGGTGGCGGAGCTGTGGCGCACTGTGGCGCACGTTAACTGGCGCATCCCTGGGGATGCGCCAGTTAACATAAATCTGCCCCTAGAAATTCTGTGGCCATCCATCTTCACCAATGAGTGTAAGCACTAATTTCTTCCACCTCCATTGCATCATGCCATATGGCTAATTTGGCAAGGGACTGAAAGACACAGTCACTTGTATGAGCCAGGAGTCACCAGATATTCGCACAACATTACATAAGGTGAGGGTGACACTAAAGCATAAAAATAAGGCAAAATCTTGGGGCTCTGAACCTCCAATATAAGGCTTTAGTTGATAGTTTCACCCTATGTAGTTTGCACGGTCACCAGTACCAGTTCTTACTAAAGTTAAAGTACGTGGTTTAAGGTGTGCCTCTCTAAGCTCCGTGTCATGATTATTGAGCAATAAGGACCAGCTTAGTGCCCACCATCTATAGCAGACAAGGAATAAAGTCAAACAAGATGTATCATGGGCTGACGACTATCTTAGTTTCAAAAAAGCAAATCCAGTATTGGAATTGTCCCCCTACGCACAGCATTGTGAATGCCCACGAGGGGTGTAATAAAGTTGATCAAAACCAAAAGTTTAGTCCATCATTAATTTAATTTAATTAATGGTTTCAAGAATTCATTTGTGTATTGCAGATTCGATGCAACGAACAATATCCAAAATGCTTGAGTTATAAATCCCTATGCATTTCGGGCTATCCAGTGAGCCCTTCGTCAGGGGGAAATCTAAGGAGAAAAACAAATGAACGGTCTGAAAAACAGGGAATATATCTCTATAGCTAAAGGAAGGACTGCAACATGTAGAGGAATATTGGTTGTCATCACATGAGTCAGGTGAGTCTCAAAGATATTTGAAAGTCTTGTTTTGCTTTGAACTGGTTAAAAAAATGAGACTGACTGCCTATCTTGTTTAGGACCTTGCACATAATTGCATATATATTATGCGTAACATCAATTGATGAGGACTAAAACCTAAAGTTTTAAATGAAAGAGTGTTTAAGTCTTTATCGAGGACCAAATTTCAAATGTTTCAAAAATAGTGTGTCTGTTTTTCTCAACAGAACTGTATTGCCAAATAACCTCAAAAAAATGGATAGAAGGAACTGCAAGGTGTCAGCTGTAACATCATATAAAATTTGACTAGCAAGGATATCATGAAACACAAGGAAAGATGTACCCATTAACTCAGATGACCGCCACAATCTCCAAACAATGTGAGAGTTCAGGCACTGCTGGAAAATGTAGTTCATTGTAATGGTGCTGTCCCTTAGTTAGTTAATTCTACAAATATGCAACTTCTCTCAACAGACAGTGTACTACCTTAGTGTTTTCCAAGCTTGATTATGGAAATGCTCTCTTTTTCAACACGCATAAATGCATCCTGAACAAGCTTCAATCTGTCCAAAATATGGCAGCACGGATACTGCTCAACATACCCAGACGCCACTCCACTTCGGCAGCCATACGTCAGCTCCACTGGCTAAGAGTGGAGAGCAGGATCAAATTCAAAGCTTTGTGCATTGCCTATAAGGCCATCCATCAGACTGGACCGAAGTTCCTAAAGGAGGCATTTCAGGTGTACATTCCTAAAAAGAACCTACGATCAGCAGCAAGCTACCAACTGTCTGTACCCCGCACAAGAACGTCAACATGGGGTGACAGACGATTTTTGGTAGCAACTCCAATATTGTGGAACTCACTCCCCTTAGACATTAAAACTGCGCCAACCCTGATTAGCTTCCGCAAGGCTCTGAAGACCTGGCTCTTCAATCAATAATAATATTAATATTAACCATCTGGCAAAAAGAGCTTATAGCTTCTTTCTTATAATATCGTGTCCTGACCACTGTATCTTGGAGTATCTCATTGAGCCTAGACACCTCAGGGTAGTAGTGTGCATTAAAAATTCCATAAATAAATAAATAAATAAATAGATCGCCAATCTTCCCTTGTCTGAAAAAGACCTTAAAGTTAGCAGGTTTGGAGTGTTGCACTCCTGCACCTGCTGAGCCACAAATGGTAAGCCACACCTCTTGACGAGCCTGCAGAGAGGCAAATTCCTTACCAGAGATGATCCTCTTCCTTTTAGGTGATGTTTAGTGAGGGTGTATGTTAGAATATTGGCCACAAAAGGTTAGTAGCCGGACATCGACTATCAAAATATTGCAACGTCAACTCTACATCTGTGTACCATGAAGATATGTCATCAAGGGACACAGAAACACACTGACCTTCACATGTTTTGGTAATCTATTTTTGTACCTTGCTATTTAAGACACAATGGGGAATATTAGCAAGGGGAAGTATCGCCGCTTTTTCGGCGAATCGTGCCGAGAAAGCGGCGATACTTCTAGGGGCATATTACCTAGAAGTGCGTTAGAAAACGCACAACGCACATTCCCATATCGCCGGCTATCATCAGATTTTTCCGCCGTGATAGCGCGCAATTATCAATGCGCATCACGTAGGCGACATGAAATCCGGCGATAGTCGGCGATATGGCACATTAGCGCATGAAAACAAACGTTGTTTTCATGCGCTAATGTGTGCATTGATAATATGGGGGGGTGGAATCAGCGTTATGATCCACACCCCCATGTTATCAATGCCCTAACACCTAGTCAGAGCAGGTGTTGGGAGACCTGCGATAAACAAGTTTATCACAGGTCTGCCTCTCCCAACGCCTGCCTTGGTAATAGGGTGTTCCCACCTCCAACCACATTTTACATGTGGTTGGACGTGGGAACGCCCACTTGGCATGTCATTAGCGATGTTTGTCGCCGACATGCAAAGTGGGCTTGAGCCAGGCGTTAAAATGCCCTTGTCAAGTCCTGATGTTTATTACTGCCTATATAGGACACAGACAGAATATTCTCAGTGGGAGCAGCTTTTATGGACGCAGAGGATGTGGGACAAGGATTCCTCTCCCTTTGCACAGTCTGCATTGTCATAATTGAGATTTCCATCGGCCATACCAAAAGGCTTTTAGGGGGGTTAGATTTATCTCCGCCTCATCAACTATTTTTTCACCTCCTTGCGGAAGGGTTGTGAGAGATAAGACGGAAGAACACCTGGTTCATACACTACTACTGCACAACTTTCGTGTGCTTTTTTCTTCAGGTCCTCTACATCCTGTTCCTTTGACATTAATGTTGCTTGGTTGATCAGCAGCTTTGCTAATATGGTCGCAGGAAGATCACGTCTAGATTTCTGAAGCCGCCAATGCATTCAATGCGGTGTTCAAATAACTGTGCCAGCTGGTCTGATCGGTGTTTATTACTTCTAAGATTGCATGTTTTAATGTGTCGTTCTTAGCTACATGGCTTTGAGCCAATATGCTATAACCTTGGCCTTCGATATCGAATGCTGCAAGAACAAGCAGAATTCTAGCAGAATTTGTAAACATGTGAAGTACAGTCCGGTAGAAAGAAGATTTGTCTATAACAGGTGAATTGGGCCCTATGCAGCCAGTTTTCCAGCGTATCTCTAACCACTCTAATTATACTAGTATCTGGTTTCCAAAGCAAGCTGGAATACTTGTTACAAGAATGGATCACCGCATTTCATTTACGCAGGCCCCCGATAACAAGTCAATTGCTGAAATAGGATTTTAAATTATGGTAGAAGAGTAACTGCGAAGTTTGTTTACGTTTGGGTTGTTGTGTTGTATCCAGTTTTAACAGTCTTTAATCTGAAACCTCCCTTTAACTTTAGTTTTTTTCGCTGAATATATATTACTTTTAAAAAGTAGGGTTTGTGGGAAGGGAACAGTGCCTACCACACAAAACCTCAAACACTGTGAAACACTGTGGTTGAATGACAGTGATGAGGTCAAGACATTAGCTGTGCAATAGACTTAAAAGAGTTACAGATATATGTTATTTCGCTTCAGAACAGCAAAAATATAAACAAGCAATGGCAAAGCCAATATGTTTGGCGGTGTCTACCAGCTTTTTGCCAATTCTTGTTTTGCTTTGTCATGGCTTATGCAAAACATTTTTGTTTTGGAAGCAGCTGGGTGTTTGTCAATCTAAAACAACATTGACTGAAGGCAAAAATGTTGTTTGGACTCATAAAAGCATACATTACGATAAAACTCTCTGTCATTGAAGAGAACTACTTTGTGAGTTGATGTGCTCTTTGGCGAAGGGCAGCATGCTGCCACTCATTGTGAAGGAAGCCAATGGCTGAAGTAGGGTAACCCGTTGTCCCTTGATGCATGCTTGAGTAGGTTGGGAAAAAACTTGAAGGACACAACCACAGACAAATGAATGAAGTGTGTCTAAAACCCCCTATAAGTAACTATGTCCTACGCATAATTTCAACAAAATTAAAGGTCGTGGCTAACACAGACCTAAAAGTCAATTGATGTGCTATTGTAGTGTAGTTCCTATTTTCCCAATAGGCCCTGCGCATTGGAATAACATAAACAGTAGTATGGACGTAGAAGTGCGGATCTTCCAGGTCTCCACTGACTATGTTAAACTTAATTGGGTTTGTTACCAACTAGCTCAGAGGTCACTGGAAACTTTCTTGACTGAATAGGAAGTGATCAGCTTCCCTGGTACAGACAAGAAGGGATTCAGTTTTCCAACAACCGCATAAACATGAAAACTTTGCTCCTTAGAATAAGAGTCAATCTCTAGAGTCGTGTGAAACAATAGACAGTTATTTTACTCAGTCAGTTTTGTGCAGATTACTTTCACCAAAGTGCAGAGAATAGAGAGACCGGCGTTTTCAATAAAAAGGTATTATTTATTGAACAGTCTTTCTTCTCATGCAAGAGAAATTAATTGCCACAATTGCAAGACTAGTTATTATAAAAAGTGTGTTCAGTAAAATGAGGATTGCGTAATAATACTGTAAAAGCATTGATATGGTTTCTTAGCCATACAATGGTTAAAATGAATAAAATATATACATTCATATATACATTTAGCTAACGTACTCAACTGGTGTTTCTAACTACGCCTACCCCAGTGTACCTGACCTAAGCCTAATACTTGGGAGGGAGTAAGTAAGTAGCAGTTTTAGTTAAGTTGGTTTTGCCAAGGTTTGCTTCAAGAATTCTCTCTAAGGGTTTAGTCAACACCATACCTCTGGAATAGAATGTTGGAGGTCTTGTATCTCCTTCCAGGACTCGATATCCCAGTCACTCGCAAGAGTAGGCTGGAAACGCCGGAGCTGGATTTTCTCAGCAGGAGAAAAGAGAGTGTCTCTCTCAGTGTGTCGAGGAGGAGGAGGGGCAGCGTCCGTGGGCAGCTTGTATCTGCTGGGCTCTGCAGGGGACAGCTGTTCTGCTCCTATGTTCACCACACCATCGCTATCATCGATGTCATTGAGGCAGCGTTTGCTTAAGGCAACGTTGGTAATATTTATACCTGAAAGGTGCCTTGTTTGACGTACGTTTTTGGACATAAGACGTCAATAAAGATGTCACTAGGAAGTGATCGTCTCTTAGTGCTCATTAGAGTTCTATTACTAATCAAAACATAGCAAGCGGGGTTTTCCCAGGTTGCTGAGTTTTATCTTGTTGAAGAACTCAGAGTGTAATCTAGGAATCTTAGATAGTGGCTTCTGCTGTGTCATTCGCTCTAATGAGCTGCAAAGGAAGCTGCAGAGGAAGAGATTCTGAAATGTGGCTCTGATCGTGTTAGGCCTGAGACGAGTTTCTGAAATATTACTCTTGATCGTTTATGCCATTATAGGGGAATAAATGGATTATAGCCGTATAGGGGCATAAGGTCACAGTATTGATCGGGGTCCTAGATTAGAACGCGACACTATTGGCTGCCAACCTCTTGTCTTTGAGGAAGAAAAAAGGAAAGAACAAAAGAAGGAGAAAAGAAAAGAAAGAAAATGGAAGGAAGGAAGGAATGAAAGACGGAAATAAGGAAGCAAGGCCAGAAAGAAGGAACAAAAGAAGGCAATAAAGTAAGAAGGCAAAAAAACAGGAAGGCAAGAGAGAAATAAAGAAAGATGGCAAGAAAGTAAGAAGGAAATAAGGAAGTAAGGCAGGAAAGAAGGAAGACTAGAAAAAGAAGCAAGTCAAGAAAGAAGGAAAGAAAGAAAGAAAGAAAAGGCAAGAAATAAAGAAGGAAGGATAGAAATACAGACAGAAAGAAGGAAGGAAGGAAAGTAAGAGGGATAGAAAGACAGAAAGCAAGAATAAAAGAGAGTAAGAAGGAGAGAAAGAAGTAGAAAGGAACAAAAAGAGCAAGAAAGAAAGGAACGGAAAGGAAAGGAAAGAAAGAAAGGAATGAAAGAATGGAAGAAGGAATAAAATCAAGAAAGAAAGGAAGAAGGAATTAAAGCAGGGAAGAAGGAAAAAGGAATGACAGAAAGAATGGAAGAGGGAAAGAAAAAAGGAAGAAAAGAAAGAAAGCTATAAAGAATGAAAGAAGAAATGAATGATTTGACAAAAAAGGGAAAGCAAGAAAGAACAAAAGAAAAGAAAGAACAAAAGGAAAAAAAGGAAAGAATGAATAAAAAGTAAAAGCAAAGAAAGAAGGAAAGGAATGAAAAAATAAAAGAAAAAAGGAAGGGGGAATGAAAGAAAAAAGAAAAGAGAAGAAATAATGAAGTAAATAAAGAAAAGAGGAAAGAAGGAATGAAAGAATAAAAGGAAATAAATAAAGAAGGAGAATGGAATGAACAAAAGAAAGACTAAAGGAAGTAAAGAAAGAAGAAAACAAGAAGGAAGGAGAGAAGAAAGCAAGATGGGATGAAAGCATGAAATAAAATTGAAAGAAAGAATGATAGAAAAATGAATAGTTGAAAAAAGGAAAGAATGAAAGAAAGAATAACAGAATGAAAAAAGAAAAGGAATGAACAAAAGAAAAATAAAGAACGTAAGAAGGAAAGAAAGGAAAGAAAAAAGTAAGGAAGAATGAAAGCAAGAAGGCTAGAAAGATGGAATGAAACGAAGAAAGAAGATAGAATGAAAGAAAGAACAAAGTATAGAGGAAATGAAAAAGAAGTGTTACAAATGCTGCAAGTTAAACACAATTAATGCTAGTTCTCTTCCTGGACAAAGTTTATTAAAGAACCATTGGTGAACTTGAACCCAGAATAAATTTGTCCTGAAGAATTGTCTTCTTATGAATTCACAAGTATAATATTGAAGCTTTCGATAAATTAACACAGAACAAATTCAAATGGATGCAATCTGTTATGCTGTGAAATGCCAGCAGTCAGAGAAAGGTCACTCCAAAAGTAATTTGCAACAGCCCTGGCAGGTGAGTGAAATGTGGTCTATGCTCTCATCTGGTATAAAGTGTCTTGCTGTCAGACAAAAAAGAAACCATCAAAGTTATCAATTAAAAACAAAAACATTGGCACAGAAGAGAACTAGCTTGTTTGTAGATGTGCTGTTTGTGAAGGAGCAAAATGCAGTAATTTAAATTGAAGTTATCCAGAGGCTGAGATAGGCTGACTCACTGTCCCATGCTGTATGCTGTAGTGGGTGGAAGCAACATGCGAATTCCATACCGACAAACCAATAGATGAAGAAAGCTGGCTGAAAACCCCTTTAAATAAGTAGATTGTACATATATTTTTACAAAAATCAAAAGGTCTTTGCTAACGCCATGTCTTAAAAGCAAAAGATGTCCCTTGATTGGCTGAATGTTCTTATTGCTCTCGAACATGACCAAATCTGATTTTGTGGAACCACGCTTTGAGATAGAAGCCACCATGTTTCACATTTGACCACAAACTTTGACATGTATCCTGATCAAAGAAGGAACAATAGCAGAAAAGTGTAAGCCTCAAAAACATGCTACATGGATTAAGGATGCCACACATAATGTTGAGTACATTTTTAGAGGGAAAATCATACTTTTTTCCCAAAGCATCCCAATGTTTGCGAACATCAAGAGAAATAAAGGAGAGAAAGGAGCAAATTGACAGAGACTTTACTGCTTTATGCATAATTGGGTCACAATCTCTCCCCAGCCTGTCATACATCCAGGGAAAGAGCAAAAACATAAGGGCCTTAATTGTACCCTGTCCTGCCTAGGACTATAAATGATAACTTGATGAATTGTTGTGTTATAATGCATACTTCTCTGCAGCCTTGCCAACTGAGCTGGTAGTGTTCTTTTGCCACCCCCACACACAGCTCCCTGCATCTTGTCCAACAGAGGGGGATAATGGACAATTTGTATGTAGGAGCAGGAATAAATATTGTGTACATAATTTTGTAACATTCTGTGTATGAAAAGGTGAAAAGGATCATCTAGTGTGAAATTCTGGCTTCTCCATTTGACCTCCCGGATTGACCCAGTTCGCATCACTTTCATCTTGATTCAAAAGTAAAGTTGAAATTTGGGACCAGGATTACAAAGACATTTTGCTATTACGGCCTTGGTGATTCTCAAAATCACAGGATTTGAGATCTCAAAATGTATTTTAGGTATGTATTGAACCCATTTTCCGAGTCAGAAAAGGCTTTACAAATCGCAATATGGATTTATCGACCCTAAATGAATCACGGTTAGGAGGGCAGTGAAAGAGGCATCCCCTTCTATGGCATATATCAATGTAAGTGGCAACTGGTTGGCAAAGGGGAAGGCGTCCCGTTGGGGCACCTTTCCTTTCGTAAATGGTGTTGGGTGACCTGTTTCCTAAAGTTTTACCATACTGGAAACTTTAAAAAAAATTTAAAGTAGCACTAGTACCTTTATACAACAAAGGCTAATTTTAAAAAGGTTTCCTGTTTGGAAATGCAAACACAAGGATGGTGGTCTCCTGTTCCTTGGAGACCACCATCACTGCGTCTAAAGACAACCACAGGGTGTTTCAAATCGTGACCTGCCGAATTAATATTCAATATGCAGTTTATTCTCTTACCCACTGTGACTGGATATTTGTTGACATGAGCTCTAAATACCTGGGTAGCATCTCAAAATTAGAGGTTGGAAAAGTTGGTTTGCAATTTCTGACGACTTTTTCAACCATTTGTTTAGCATGCCTGGCCTTTCGTTCCATGTGACTGCTCCTGTGTTTGGAACAAATCTCTAAATTTGTGTAGCATGCTTTCTGAGTTGCTGCTCTACAAGCTTTCCAGGAGCTACTCACACTTGAAAACTTTTCCACATTGTGAAATTGTAATGCATCATTTTATTTGCACTTGTTAACTTGTTTTTCCTATAGGAAAACCTTTTTCCACTTTAGAAACACTTAACAGAGCCACACCTTTCATGTGGCACTATAGCCTTTTCTACCTGAGGTTTTTCCACTGCAGCAGGGGGTGCCACAGGGCTCAGCATTGATCCCTACCTTATTCAATCATTACGAGTGCTACAGCTTTAAGTTGTGTTGTACGCCAATGATACACAGCTTATCATCACCCTGTCTCAGGCTGAAGGAGACACTTTAGCTCTGTTGAGATCCTGTCTGTCTGTACTGGATAAGTGGATGGACCATAGTGTCTTAAGCTTAATACTGGGAAAACAAAGGTTCTCATCTTGGGGAAGCAGCCATCTATCTGGGCCTCTGCCCGGTGGCCGGATTCACTAGGGCCACAACCTGACCTTAAGCTGAAAGTTCATAACCATGGCAGCTGGTATGATGCTGGACTCCTATTTGACATTCAGATTACCAGGCTAGCGAGGAAATGTCTCGGAATTCTGAAGACCCTGAAAAAGATCCTGGGAGTTTTTCCAGAGGTCACAAGAAAGTCAGTGATCCAGGCTTTGGTAAGGTCCAGACTGGATTACTATGATTTCCTTTACCTGGGAGTCACACAATCTAGACAGGTAAGACTACAGAGGGCACAGAATGTAGCAGCTCGGTTGCTGGTTAACCTCCTGAGGGGGGGCAGCTATGGCTCCAGCTACTTTCAAACTGCATTGGTTTTTAAGAGAGTGTCCTTAAAAGCGATGGGCTTCTGCCACCAACTACTGAATGGAAAAGGTCTTGCACCCTCTTGTCAAACCATAAATTCCCGGCAGAAGACTAGGTCATTATCCCTACTGTAAATAAAGCATGCATGGAAGGCTGCTGTTTTAGTCTGTTAGCCTCCAAGATTTGGAACATCATTCCTCTGGCACTTAGACAAGAAAAGTCTGAATTGGCTTTCCACAAGAAACTCAAAACCTGGATATTCAGACAGCCATGATGGCTAGGTCTCTTGCACGTTTGCATGGGTTTGTACCTGAGAATGAGTTCTTAGTGCGGGAACACTTCAGTCTGAAGAAACCAGGTGCTTTATAAATTACTTAACATACCATAACAACAAAAAACACTTCTGCTGCAACCCCACCAATATTAGGCCCCTCCTCCTCGAAAGTGGGTTTAATTTTGTCGTTAACAGGAGTTAAAGGTAGGAAACTTCTTGCAAAGGTATATCTGTAAACTTGGTAGGCTGTGAATGTTCTTCAATGATAGGTGTTCCACTTTAGATTGTCCAAAAACAGCTTCTTTGGCCCTTACTCAAATGCAGTGGTGGTTTCTTAATTGGTAAGGAGGGGCCACGCCTCTCCCTATTTCTACCTCATTTTTATATTGTTCATTGCAAGGCCATCATCGTGCATCATCGTGCCCTTTATAGTGCTCACTGTGAACGAGGGTTAGGCAATTAAGACATTTTTAAAAGGTCCCTGAGGTTGTGTGCAAGTGCCTCTTGTCACAGGATTTATTAGGCCTGTTTTATGTTAGCCCTGATCCTGCGTGGCCTTAGACCATGTTGGGCCACACCTCCCTGTGACAAAGGTCTGGGCACTGTTGGAGTGCAGCCTGGGTGCTTTAAGTTTAAACCCATTGCTGCCCAAAACTAAGGGGCAGATTTACAAGCCTCTTGCTTTACTTTTGCGACATCTTTGTGTCACTTCTGTGACGCAGCCGCGGTGTAAATGTTGCGGCCCATTTACAATGAGATGCTTCTATGGAGATATGTCACGTTGTAAAGCCCTGCATCACGTTATACCTGCATCAGGTATAATGTATGCAGGGTGGGCGTTCCCACACAAAAAGCCATGTAGAACTGACGCAGTGAAATCGACACAATTTCACTGCGTCACTCTACGCCTTCACTGCGTCAAAATACCTATGCCTGCTCAGACCAGGTGTAAGGAATGATGCATGGCTTTTTGTATGGGACTCAGCAATCTGTTGGGGCGCAGTGCTGGAGTTGCGCTACTTTCATGAGCAACTCCAGCAATCCATCACTTTTGAGCCAACAGATGCATCAGAAATTCTGATGCATCTGTTAATCCTCGCTCCATGGAGCACTGTATTGTAAAAACAGATCATCCATAGTAGCGCAAGTACATTCGGCGCTGACGCAAGGAAACTGACACATCTATGCAGATGCATCAGTTCCTTGTAAATCTGCCCCTAAATGTCAGTCAGTCAGGGACCCTTTTCTTTACTTGTCACAACATGGAATGGGATCAGCAAGATTCACTGATCCCAACCTCACTGTCATGAATTCTAGAAGGAGTGGGCTTCACCTGAGGAGAGCAGCTCTGAGGTTATGCCTAAAGCGACTGCTGAATCGACTCCATCATTTAGCAGCACCGATTAAATTTGCCTTAACAAGCACAATAACCTACTCTGCCCTACACTCCTGAACAGCTCCCGGACCTGTCTTCAGCAAGTCCCTGATCCCAAAATGGAGCCATTAATGTCCTGGACCCTTTGTGGGGCTCTTGAAATCAAGCTTTTAGGCTCCTTGCACCAGCAAAAGGCCCCATTCACACTGGAACAGCACTTTCCACCCCCGAAAAGCAGGGTGAACCACGTCAGCCCGTCTCTTTGCACAGCAGCATCAACAGCCCACAGGGGACCGCCAATGCAATGCTCCAGTCCACCTGTCCATGACGCCTAGCCTGCTCTTTGCACCATATCGGCCACAGCCCGCAACTCTTCCCTTGCTCCCGTCGACTCTCTTCAACGCAAATGGGAAACTTGTCAAGGTAAAACTTAAACAAGACTAATATAGGACTGTTTCCGACCCGCAATCCATTGTGGTTGGTCTGAACTTTTGACTTTGACCTGGTCCAACGCAACCAGATAACTGTGGCTGGCGCTGTTTGCTTTGAGGTTGTGTATTACAGTTTATTCTTTGAAAATTCATAACTCCTGTTCTACTTATTGGATGTTTGTCGTTTTAGTCTTATTTTATTTATTGATGTAAGCTCTGTTGTTCTAACCTGGTGTGGAATCTTTCTGTGAGGTATTATAAGGGACTTACTGTTCAAAGTGTTCCACAAATACTTTACACATTGCCTCTATGTTAAGCCTTGCTGCTCTGTGCCAAGCTACCGGGGGGGAGCACAGGTTTATTTGAGGTTTGCCTGTGCCTTGTCCTGATTAACACTATGATTGCTCCTTGACCAGGGCTTACACCCCAGTCAACCAGTAACCCAGTTTCTAACAAGGTCACAACTGGGACCTTCCCGAGCTACCACAATGACCTACCCACACTATGTCTATCTGACTTGTTGCCTGAGAATGTATAGTCCTTGGAGAAATGACTATGAAGTGGCTGCCTGTGCCTCTGCCTAAGTGCCTGCTTGTATAGAAATACATTTACAACCGGTTTTGAATTATGCTGTTGATTAAATGTAGATGAAATATTTAGCAAATGCCACGCCTCTATTCATTGTGCATTTCACATAACATTCTTGGGTGGAGGGGCATGCATCATTTAAAGTTTATATATCCTTCATAAATATTAGATATAATCTGCTTATTATTTTTTCGCCACTAACTTTCCCCCAATGTCTCTAATGGTTACTGTGCAAAAGCCCCATAAAGTTCTCTTCACTTTCAATTGCATTGTGTACACAGTTAATTATTAAATGCGTATTACAAAGAACCAATACAACTCCTCACACATTCTGCACACATTAATGACACCAACATTTAAAAAGCACACCCAGATCATTTTACCATAGCATTTCCTTCATATTATGGGTAGGGTTTCTCCCACTTCATCCCGCCCCCTATGCTGTCTTTGCTCGAGGCTCAAGGCTCCCCAGCCACAGAGAGACAGAGAGAGATGTCCTCTGTGGCTGGATCTCTGTCAGAGGACTCAGAGCTGGAAGTCTGCATGTAACACTAATAGAAACATGTTGAAAGCCCTGTATTCACTCTGCAGCTGTCGTGAATGCTGTTGTTAAATGAAATTACTTTCTGTCAGCAAAGCTGTCCGCAGTGCATTTCAAACAAGCACATTAGCATCCAGTCGACAGGCATCAGGCATCGGAGAAAAGATCAATAGGTGCCTTTCGCCAAGTAGAAGAAAAGCTGAGCAATCGATGCTAATGAAAAAGCAATGCATTGAATCGTTTTGCAATTGAATGTGGAAGAAAGCTCACAATTCATAATGTATCACTTCTAATTAAGGTACATGGCTCATGGGTTTTGTGCAGTGGCGTAGCAAAGGGTGAGGAGGGCATTCCGCACCATGCGGCATGAGTTTTGGGGGCTGTGCCCCCCCACTTATATGTGTTTGCTATGTGGAGGCAAACGCAAGAATCACCAGCAACCCCTACTCTAACATGTGTTTGTCACAGGGCAGCAAAAGCAGTGACTGCCACGGGAAGCACAGTGGATAGCGACACCACTGGTTTTCGGGGTGGCGGCCTCCCCCTAGCTCTTACATGCATTTGCTGCAGGGAGGCAAATGCAGGGACCGCCACGGGCAGCACAATGGCTAGCTACACCACTGGTTTTGGGGGTGGCGGCCTCCCCCTAGCTCTTACATGCGTTTGCTGCAGGGAGGCAAATGCAGGGACCGCCACGGGCAGCACAATGGCTAGCTACACCACTGGTTTTGGGGGTGGCGGCCTCCCCCTAGCTCTTACATGCGTTTGCTGCAGGGAGGCAAATGCAGGGACCGCCACGGGCAGCACAATGGCTAGCTACACCACTGGTTTTGGAGGTGGTGGCCTCCCCCTAGCTCTTACATGCATTTGCTGCAGGGAGGCAAATGGAGGGACCGCCACAGGCAGCACAATGGCTAGCTACACCACTGGTTTTGGGGGTGGCGGCTTCCCCCTAGCTCTTACATGCATTTGCTGCAGGGAGGCAAATGCAGGGACCGCCACGGGCAGCACAATGGCTAGCTACACCACTGATTTTGGGGGTGGCGGCCTCCCCCTAGCTCTTACATGCGTTTGCTGCAGGGAGGCAAATGCAGGGACCGCCACGGGCAGCACAATGGCTAGCTACACCACTAGTTTTGGAGGTGGCGGCCTCCCCCTAGCTCTTACATGCATTTGCTGCAGGGAGGCAAATGCAGGGACTGACACGGGCAGCACAGTGGCTAGCTACACCACTGGTTTTGGAGGTGGCGGCCTCCCCCTAGCTCTTACATGAGTTTGCTGCGGGGAGGCAAACGCAGGAATTGCCAGCACCCCCCACTCTTACCTGTATTTGCCCCAGGGCAGCAAAAGCAGTGACTGCCACAGGAAGCACAGTGGATAGCTACACCACTGGTTTTGGGGAGGCGGCCTTCCCTAGCTCTTACATACGGCCGTCGCTGGGGAGACAAATGCAGGGACTGACACGGGCAGCACAGTGGCTAGCTCCTCCACTGGTTTTGGGGGTGGCGGCCTTCCCTAGCTCTTACACACGGCCGTCGCTGGGGAGACAAATGCAGTGACTGCCACGGGAAGCACAGTGGATAGCGACACCACTGGTTTTCGGGGTGGCGGCCTCCCCCTAGCTCTTCCATGCATTTGCTGCAGGGAGACAAATGCAGGGACCGCCACGGGCAGCACAATGGCTAGCTACACCACTGGTTTTGGGGGTGGCGGCCTCCCCCTACCTCTTACATGCATTTGCTGCAGGGAGGCAAATGCAGGGACCGCCACGGGCAGCACAATGGCTAGCTACACCACTGGTTTTGGAGGTGGCGGCCTCCCCCTAGCTCTTACATGCGTTTGCTGCAGGGAGGCAAATGCAGGGACCGCCACGGGCAGCACAATGGCTAGCTACACCAATGGTTTTGGGGGTGGCGGCCTCCCCCTAGTTCTTACATGCGTTTGCTGCAGGGAGGCAAATGCAGGGACCGCCACGGGCAGCACAATGGCTAGCTACACCACTGGTTTTGGGGGTGGCGGCCTCCCCCTAGCTCTTACATGCGTTTGCTGCAGGGAGGCAAATGCAGGGACCGCCACGGGCAACACAATGGCTAGCTACACCACTGGTTTTGGGGGTGGCGGCCTCCCCCTAGCTCTTACATGCATCTGCTGCAGGGAGGCAAATGCAGGGACTGCCACGGGCAGCACAATGGCTAGCTACACCACTGATTTTGGGGGTGGCGGCCTCCCCCTAGCTCTTACATGCATCTGCTGCATGGAGGCAAATGCAGGGACTGCCACGGGCAGCACAATGGCTAGCTACACCACTGATTTTGGGGGTGGCGGCCTCCCCCTAGCTCTTACATGCGTTTGCTGCAGGGAGGCAAATGCAGGGACCGCCACGGGCAACACAATGGCTAGCTACACCACTGGTTTTGGGGGTGGCGGCCTCCCCCTAGCTCTTACATGCATCTGCTGCAGGGAGGCAAATGCAGGGACTGCCACGGGCAGCACAATGGCTAGCTACACCACAATTTTTGGAGGTGGCGGCCTCCCCCTAGCTCTTACATGCATTTGCTGCAGGGAGGCAAATGCAGGGACTGACACGGGCAGCACAGTGGCTAGCTACACCACTGGTTTTGGAGGTGGTGGCCTCCCCCTAGCTCTTACATGAGTTTGCTGCGGGGAGGCAAACGCAGGAATCGCCAGCACCCCCCACTCTTACCTGTATTTGCCCCAGGGCAGCAAAAGCAGTGACTGCCACAGGAAGCACAGTGGATACCTACACCATTGGGTTTGTGGGTGGCGGCCTCCCCCTACCTCTTACATGCGGCCGTCGCTGGGGAGACAAATGCAGGGACTGACACGGGCAGCACAGTAGCTAGCTACACCACTGGCTTTGGGGGTGGCGGCCCCCCCAGCTCTTACCTGCGGCCGTCGCTGGGGAGGCAAATGCAGCACCGCCACGGGCAGCCAAAAGTCTAGGTACGCCACTGGTGGCTCACAAGGACAAGCTATTTATTACAACAAATAAAGTGGCTTCAGCAAATGATATTACTTCAAAGCTTGAAAGTAACAGAGGCCTGGGGCTGTATTCCATAGAGAGACCACAAGGGTGCTACTACTCTAAAAGAGACTTAAACAGTTGAAGAGTTGGAAGAGCCATATTTTTCACCTTAGAGAGTGGTAAATGCTTTCGACACACATGAACTTTAAAGGTATGTGCTGCTTTTGGCAGCAAATGTGCTGCATTTCTTGACATATTTAAAGTAAACAACCAGAGATAACAAAATAACACATGCCAAGCAAAATAACAACACAAAGTAAACATAAGAAAACACACCACAACTAAACAGTCAAAACAGAAAGTAAGGCAACCACATTACAACTCATTACACATATAATACTACAGCACGAAAATCATGAACTCTTCTCCATCACAACAACCAGCTGCACAACCAATATGCATAAATGTTTTTGTTGCACATTACGGATTTCCGAAAATAATACTGTGTCAAATGGTGTTTATACCAAGCACTAACTTAACTAACCAACAAGAACATGAACTAGTACCAGCTAAAGAAAAAGGTGATTGGGTCTCTTGTTTGCCAAAATGATAATTTGCTAACTCTTTCCCAAGGCCTAACTCTGCTTTCTTTTTTTCTCAGCTGGTTTTTATTGGCATTTGTTGTGATGAGTACATGTACAATATGGGTCAGAAATCATATCACAATATTGTTTGCGTTCAAAGCAATGGCATGCAAAGTAAACAACAAAATGAAATGTCTAGGGCTACTGGATTATTGTAGCATGCAATAGATGTTGCACTACGCAGCATCGGTGGTGTAGAAAGTCCAACAATATCAACATTAGGGTGAACAGCTGTCATCTGTACAAACCATTTCCAAGATACACGAGCACAGCAGAAGAACAAGAATGCCATCAACCAGATAGGGGGAGCAAAGAGTTTAGGAAACATTGATATAACCACCTTAGTAATAAAAGTGAAAAAGAAGCTAGGGAGTGCACTCCTTCACAGTGGGGGATGCTGCAGCACATGTTCCACTGAGGCAGGGGGAGTCCTTAGGTATTAGGGGAACAAACATCAGGCAGTATGGAGGTCAGTGGAAGGAGAGGGTGCTACCTGTACAGGTAACCAAGAAGTGCGTTGAGTACCTAGAGGTCCTGCATGGAATTTCTTTAAGAGTGTGTGTCAGAGCTATGCAAGAGGATATTTACGGAGACCATTAACCTCTTCTCTATGCAACATTGTGCTTTCGGCTTGGGCCCACGCTAGCATAGTGAGTATCCAAGCAGAAACCACGGGTGGGTGCACTGCCTTCCATTTTTGGGGGATTAGCCACGCACCTCTGCTATTATGTATGAGTTGTGCACCCTGGCACCTTGAGCACAAGTAATTAGCTTGAATCGGCTAAATCTATCGACAAAATATTCTAATTGTTTGTTTGTCTTGTTTTGTTTGTCTGTTTTTAATCCCCGCAGGTGCTTTTAATTTTTGTCTCTAAATTTTAGAGACTGGAGGTGTGTGCGTCCTACCTTCGGGTGGTGAAGCCCGCCCCCCCTTGTTTTTGCACTTCACAGACTTTTTAACTTTCAAGTCCTCTGGTTGGGTGGGCCTTAGAGTGCCCATACCGCCGAGGTTTACACTCTAGGTCCTGACGAATGCCAGGTTAATTATACCACACCGGCTGAAACATGTTCATGTTGACCATTCACGTTGTCACTTAATGTTAGTGGGAGTAGACCATCCAATTAGTTGGCCTTACTCACCATCACATTTTTTAACTTTGTCCTTGAGGATCTTTGATTAAATTAATTTTTTGATACATACAAGGCAATTTTAAGTCACCACTTCACACTATTCACGTAATTTTTCACATAGCCCTCCCACCCTCACAAGACCAGCTCCGCAGTAATTCTGGCGTCGCAGCACACCGGGGTGGCATTCGGTCACACCCGGTGGGGCCCGATGATGAAGCAAGTCACCGACCAGGTCGGTGAGTGAGGGCTTTCCTAACAAACTAAATGGGCTTTGTTGGTTCCTTGTGCTCTGTGCTTTTTTCCACCTTAAACAGAACAGGAACACTCTTTTGTTGTTGATGTTCTATTAGTCATTTCGCCAGAAGAAGGCCAGAACAGCGAATAGTATGACAGTCTTATGTTTTTTGGTGCAGCGGTAGAGTCCCAATATGCAGACTTCCGAAGTGTAAGAGAGGATAGTGCCTGTGCAGTTTTCAAGGCGTGCTGTAATATTCCTGGCCTATACTGCCAGCATAGGACAGGACCAGAGCATATGTATTATGTCTACATCTGGGGTCAGGCAGCATCCGTGCGCTGGAAAAAAACGTGGATATTAATAGGATTTAAGTAAGCTCTGTGTAAAACGTATAATTGGGACATTTTGAAGTGTGCGTTGCGGGACACGAGGGAAGGATATTGCAGTATAGTCTGCTATTCCCAGCCTGCACAGGCGTTGCAAAGTCGGTGTCCCAACGCCCTCGAGTTGTGGTGAGAAGAAGTGCAGTTTGCGTGCGCAGGGCGCTGGCTAACCAGGATCTGATCCCTGCCTGTACCTCATGAGTGTAGATATGTAAGACCAGGGGTTCTTGCTGTACCTCCCCCAAAGAGCGAGCCAGTATAGCAAAAAAAGAGGCATATAGTAAGACTTGGCCAGGCAGGAGCTCAGCGCTAACATTTAAGTCATCCAATGGAAACCACCCAAAGTGTTCAGTCCTGCGGCATGCCATGTGATCAGCTCCCGGAGAGTAGTGGACTCACATCCCCACGACAGCCCAAGCAGTGGCAGTGCTGGAGCACATGGTATAGTTGACCGAGTGATGAAAAGGGTTCTGTGGTAACAATAATAAGCCACTTGGACAAGGGGGATATCTGGTGGTAAAGGCCCAGCACAGGGGTGAAACAAAGCCAGGGTGGATTCCTGTATCCAAGAAGGAAGCAATGTTGCAGTGTTGGTGAGGTTCTGGCCAGAAAACCAATTTGGGACCCATTGTAATTGTGATGCCAGTTAATAATGCTCAAACTCCTGACTTTGAGTCCATCACCCTCTGTGGGGAGCTAGAGCTTCTAAAAAGCTATGTATCATACCACAAGAAGATACCCTGTCAGCAATGTCTGATTCTTTAGTAAAATTAGAGACACATTATACCAATGATTTAGGTGGTGTTGGACATCTCAAAAAAATGTATGGACTGGCCTCACATACCACCAAGTCTCATGCTTCATTATCGGCTGTCCTCGCCTTTTACAAACCACGTTTGATAAAGGGCGGGCCTGCACCTGGAGACAGGGCGGCACTTCAATAGCTAAGTGGGGGCCACTGCTGAAAAAAGTGAGTGAATCATGTTTAAAAATCGATGGACAATCATGCGTGAATTTTTAATGGTGCAGAGTGTACTTGATGTTAAGTGTTGACTTCTAAAAAGCTATCCTGTGTCAAATGAAGTCCTGTGTCATACGGTCTAGGGAGGGAAAAAGGGTCAGAGAATAAAAAGCTGGAAGTTAGTAAAATAGTAGAGCAGTCTTGGCAGAATTACCATTTTTATCAGGGTCATCCAGCCAGCAACCGACAATGCCAGTGTCTGCCAAAAGGATATTTGTACACGTACCACCAAAACCTCTTGAACCAAATTGGCTTTACGAAGGTCCTGTGGTGTGCGATACATACTGATTCGTAAGTAGCGAAGTGTGTCAGGCTGCCATTCAAGTGTTATGCCTTTTGCTGTGTACGCGGGATTTGGAGTATAGGTATGGAAAGGAAATAAGCATGAATTTGACCGGTTAACTCCTAGACCATAAATAGCTGCAAACTCGGGGAGCAGGCTTGCTACAGTGGGGCGTATTGACCTAAGGTAAAGGAACATGTCGTCGGCATAAAGCAAAACAGCATGCATGCCATCTCCCTGTGGGATCTCCCAGTCTTGACCTTGTGCACGTAGATGGTGAGCTAAGGTTTCAAGTGTCAGCAATAACAGAGGGGATAGTGGACAACCCTAGTGGGTCCTCGCTGTATTGTGATGGTGTCAGAGATGCAACAGCCGATACATACCCTGGCCTTTGGGTTAGTATTGAATAATCAAGCAGAGGGATCAGGTCCCAAGGCCACATCATTGCAGCACTTTGAGTGGGAATGGTCACTCCAGGGAGCCAAATGCCTCATGAAGGTCTCAAACCAGGCATCCAGAGTGGGGGTGTTGAGAATTTGCATACTTAAGTACTCGGAAGAAGCGACGGATGTTCAATGACATGTTTCTAGGGGGCACAAAACCATTTTGGTCCAAGTAAACTAGCTTTGGCTCCAGTGGGGCTAGGTAATCTGCCAGTATCTTCACCAGTATTTTATAATCTGTGTTCAATAATGCTAATGGTCCATAAGAGCCCAATTCAAAGGTATCCCGCCCCGGCTTAGCCAGTGAGATAAGAAGGGTTTGTTCAGTGTGAGTGATATGGACGTCACAGTAAGGGCAGCACCATATAGGGCTTTCAGGCAGGGTGTCAATTGTGAGTCATAAACTTTATAGAATTTGTCCGGCAGGTCATCTGGCCCCTGGCCCTTGCTGGTGGCCAGTGCACGGACCGATTCCCCTATTTCAAATAAGAAAATCTCCCCACTGAGTTCTTCTCTATAATCTGTGGAAATTTATGGGAGTGGGACGGTGAATAAGAAATTGCTCATGGCGCCTGGGGACACCTTGAGTATAGAGGTATAGAACTGTTTGTAGTGCTGAGTAAAGGCAGAGTGGATGCTGTTGTATATTATTCCTACCTTTGCTTCCATGCTTTCCCTTTGGTTAGCCTTATGTCATATATTCCAGAATGTAGGTGGCTCTGACTCTTCCTGGCATTCTAGGTTGAGACAGTTTGTGCCTGGCCAGCTTGTGTTGGAGATGCCTGCTGTTTTGCTATTGCAGTAAACCTGCTGTTATACACTTTAAGTCTCCGAGTAATCTACTACAACTTTGGTGACGTTTGCAGCTGGTCAGTGGTAGTCCTGGTGGCTTCCGGCGAATCCAAGACGTTTTTCGTTGTTGGGATAACGTTGAAGTGTGAGCCAGCGTTGCAGCTAAGGATCTTCAAAAAAGAACCCATTGTGTGCGGTTTTATCTTCTTCTGTGTGCCAGCGAGTACTTGGATTGTGGCAAAAGAGTTTTTGGGCGAAATTGTGAGTAGCCTTAATACCGTAGCGCGAGCGCATCGGCAAAGGCTATTGTTGCTCAGCTCCTACGTAAGCTCCTACGTTATCGTCTTGCCTTCGGAAATGATTGCGATGATGGATGTTAAATCGCGCTAGTGTTGCATGCGCTCCAAGCCTCGTTTGCATGTGCTCCAAGTCTCGTTTTCATTTTTCCTTCGATGGCGGCCATTTTAACTCTCAGTTTTTATATTTCAAGCCTGTTTCAAGCCTCGCTTTGGATAAAATCGTCGTGGCGGCCATTTTGAGTGTGTATTCGCCAGAGAAATCCTACAATCTCTCTCCCTGTGGCAGTTTACTGACAACAGTTCGCTTCACGGTACTTCAAGAAGACAACATTTTTCATGGTTTAATCTGCCCTTTCAAACAGTTATGAGGGATGTTCTGCTGTTAACATAAGCTGTTTTGTGGATGCTTTGTTCATTTCTTTCTTTCATCTGATTTTTCTTGTACCTTTTGTTTTCCATTGACATTACTAAACATGGCACAACAAATTGTGGTTACGTTACCACCACAATTTCTACCCGAACCTGGCATTCCAGAGATACCTTGGGAGGATTGGTATATAATGTTTGATAACTACCTCGAGGCACTAGATGGACAAGAGTTTTCCGCAAAGAGGAAAAAGGATATTCTTTTGAGCACTCTTGGCAAAGAAGGGCAGAGAGTTTTTAGATTTTTACCGATAGCCTTGAGAGCTAATGGTCAGGAAATGCCCGATGAATTTCAGGAGGCTGTTGCAAGGCTCGAGGTCAGATTCTCAAAGGAGGAGAATCTAGTTATGAACCGTTACAAATTTTATACTCAGCGCCAAAAGAATTCAGAGTCCATAGATGACTTTGTGGCTCGACTCAGAGAGTTGTCTATTAAATGTAAGTTCGGTGCTATGAACGACAAACTTATAAGGGATCAGTTAATTGTTCAATGCTCAAGTAAAAAGATTCAGGAGAGACTATGGGCGGCGAAGAATCCTTCATTAAAGGATGCCATTGAAGCGAAAGTTATTGAGGCGTCTAGCAAATATATGAAGGTTCTACATTCTCATAAATTGAGTCCTCAAAAAGAAGTCTCTGTAGTCTCTGATAGGAAAAGTGCTGCTGAGTGTGAGCATTGCGGAGGCAATAGTATTGCTGTGGTTAAAAATAAACCCAGATTCCCAGTTAAAAAATCTTTTTCTACTAATAAGTTTTGAAATAGATGCGGAATCAATAGTCATTCTTCTGACGCAAGGTTTTGCTTCGCTGCGAACAAGGAGTGCCTCAAGTGTGGTAGAATTGGACATTTCTCAAAGATGTGTAAGTCTAAGCCTAAGCAAAGAGTTGCTACTGGGGATGACTATGAATGCAACATTGTAACTGAAGCTGAAAGACTTTTGGTGGTGGATGAGGTCGATGTGGTTGGTGAGGATCCAAGACAGAACAGTCCAAAGGCTGTTTTCAAGATTGACTCTCATGAGGTGTCATTGATGGGGGACACTGGGTCGCTTCATACCATCATTCCTAAATCTATCTTTGACACTTTCTGGGAAGGATTAAGTTTAGAAGAGAGTGACATTTCTCCGAAGGGTTTTAAAGGTCAAAAGATCAAAATTCTTTGTTTCTTTGAGTCTAAAATTGTTTTTGAGAAGAGATCTACATTTGGTAAGGTGCATGTCTCTATTGATGGTCCTCCCATCCTTGGTTGGGTACATCAGTACGATCTCTACATTGTTATCAACACTAGAGCCAAAAATCAAATCATGGTTGTGGAAGACGATTCTATTGAAAGTATCCTAAACGAATTTAGTTCTGTGTTTAAAGATGAGCTTGGTGAACTGAGAGGTTACTCTCACCTCATTAGACTTAAGAAGAATAGCTTACCTGTGCAGCATCGTGTGAGAAGGGTTCCCATTTCTATTTGTGACGATGTGAAAGTGTTAAATGAGGAAATACTTCAATGTGGAGTGATAGAACCAACGGAGGCATCAGCATGGGTTTCTCCGGTGGTCATTTCTAAAAAAACTGATGGAAAATTGAGGTTCTGTGTTGACCTCAGGGCATTGAATAAGTGTGTCGTCGCTGACACATTTCCCTTGCCTAATATTTCTGAGATGGTGTCCACTCTTCAGGGAGCAAAATATTTTTCTAAGCTTGACCTGAAGAGTGCTTACCATCAGGTCAAACTTCACAAGTCCTCAAAGCACCTCACCGCCTTTATTACTCCGGAGGGAATTTCTTCCAGTTCACTCGTCTTCCCTTTGGTTTGATATCGGCGGCGAGTGTGTTTCAACGGTTAGTTACTGAAATTTTTAAGGGGTTAAAGAATGTAGTGTTCTTTCAGGATGACATCTTGATCTTTGGTGATTCGGTGGCCGATCACAATCATGTTCTTAAGAATATTTTGCATAGGATTTGGGACACTGGACTTACCTTGCATAGGGAGAAGTGCTCCTTCCTTGTTCAAGACATTGAATACTTAGGCTATGAAATATCAGCTAACGGGGTTAAACCGAAAAGAGATCTTCTTGAGGCAATATGTTCTGCCCCTTGTCCTGGTGATAAGGACCAATTACGTTCATTCATGGGACTGATTGAATATTATTCGAAATTTGTAGAGAAATTTTCAGAAAAAACTTTACCTCTGAGAGCTCTGTTAAAAAAAGGTTGTAAATTTGTTTGGGGGCCCGAACTTGAAATGTGTTTTAACATCAAAGATGCTATTTGCAGCACAAAGGTTCTTGCACCTTTTGATACAAACAAAGTCTCCACTTTGTTGGTTGATGCAAGTGCAAGTGGGCTCGGCGCTGTTCTTTTACAAACACATAATAATGGGGAGAGGCCTATTGCCTTTGTATCGCGCACTCTTTCTCAATGTGAACAGAATTACTCAGCCATTGAGAAAGAGGCCTTGGCGGCCGCTTGGGGTGCTCACCATTTTCGTACTTATTTGTGGGGTACGCAGTTTAACCTAAAGACTGATCATAAACCTCTTATCCGAATTCTTTCCCCTGGTGGTGCAGCCTGTAGTTCTCCAAGGTTGGCGAGGTTAGCTTCCAAGCTTCAAGAATATCATTTCGAGATGTCTCACATTCAGGGTTGGAAATATTTCCAAGCAGATTGCTTGTCTAGACTTGCTGTACCGTGTAATATTGAGTCTAATGGAGGTTTCAGCCTTGAGGGCATAGAGGAAAATATCGCATGGATTAATGATGTTCTTTTTTCTTGGTGAGAGTTCCTTTTCACGTGTTGATTGGCTGGAAGCTATGTCTAGGGACTGTGTTTTGCAAGAAGCTATCCAGTTAATTAAATTGGGTTCGCGAAGGGAGAGTTGTGTGCATGTCTCTGTTCGTCCTTTCTTAAAGATTATTGATGATCTGTCTGTCTGTGAGGACAATGTGGTAATGTGAGGAGACAAATTTGTTCCTCTGGTTGATTTAAGGTCTAAGCTCATTTCTATAGCTCATGAGGGCCATCTTGGCCAAACTTTACCGCAACAAAGACTTAAGTTGAACTTTTGGTGGCCTGGAATGGACTCTATGGTTTCTTCCTGGGTTGAGGATTGTCCTACATGTAAGGTGGGGGAGAAAAGGTTAAACAATTCTGTTGGTTCTGAGATGGGTGTGTTGCAATTTCCTGAGTTTCCGTGGCACACTATTTGCCCAATGGAAGAATTGCCTGTGTCTCAGAGGTTTGCTGTTGTTATTGTGGATTGTTTTTCCAAATGGTTGTCAGTTGAATTTTTGAAGGACATCACCACTGATACTACCATCAAACATTTGAAATCTTTATTTTTTTTAGAAGGTTTTCCTAATGTCATCATTACTGACAATGGCACGCAATTAGTTTCGCATAATATGCGCACCTTCTTGGCTGATTGTGGTGTTTCTCATCACAGAACTTCTCTCTATAATCCTCAAGGGAATGGTTTGTGTGAACGCTTAAATAGATTGGTGAAAGGTACTATTCAGATGGCTCTTTCCAAAGACTCTTCTGTTTGTGGTCTTGTACGTGAAATGGTTTATGCCTACTGTACTACTCTTCATGGTGCTCAGCTCAATTCTCCCTTTGAGCTCATGAGGGGTAGGGTTCCAAGCACTAAGCTAACTCCCTCTTGGCTTAAAGATATCGTGCTTCAGTCTGATCTAACATAGAATGCTCATGAGTTTGTTTCTTCTTCTAGTTCTTCAAATAGGGGTTTGGTTGGGAATTTGCCGAAGTATATCTCTAATAAGCTTTCTAAGGGTGACCTTGTTAAAGTGAAATCTGGCAGAGTTTCTGGTGGTTTGTCAAAATTTCGAGGTCCCTTTACTGTAAGGATGGTTTATCCCCATTATGTTGTTCTTTCCAATGGGGAGAAGTGGAACTTGAGGAGAGTGGCTCTTTATCAGAAAGCTTGTTCTGGTGCTGATTCTCTGGTCTCTCGTTCTGTTCCTGTCCAGAATCAGCGTAGGAATGATTGTTCTGGTTACATGTTTATTCCTTCTCATGTTTCTAGCACACCGAATTCTGTGCAAATTTTGGGGAGAAGCGATGGTGGGGGTGATACTCCTGATTCTCAGCTCAGCAGTGGGGTCTCTAATCAATCTGCTTCTTCTCCTTGTCCTGGTTCCTCTCAGACCATTTCCAGGTCTCAAAGGTATCGTAGACCACCCTCTTATCTAATTGATATTGTGATTAGTTAAATGTTTAATGAGTCGAGGTATGTTCCCTTCATCGCTGTAACATTTTGTTTCCTAGCTTGTTTCTGTTTTAGTTTTCTTTTACCCTTTTGTTTTCCTTTTCTTGGCTCTAATTTTGTTTTGTTTTCAACGAGAGAAGATGTGTTGTATATTATTCCTACCTTTTGTTTCCATGCTTTCCCTTTGGTTAGCCTTATGTCATATATTCCAGAATGTAGGTGGCCTGGGATTCTAGGTTGAGACAGTTTGTGCCTGACCAGCTTGTGTTGAAGATGCCTGCTGTTTTGCTGTTTTGCTATTGCAATAAACCTGCTGTTATACACTGGAAGTCTCAGAGTAATCTACTACAGATGCCCTTTGGTGAATGAATTACATGACCTGTGTCTGAGCGGATAGCCAGGATGGGGCGTCTGTCTGTTTCATGCCATATCAGCCACGCTATTAGGGTACCCATGTGGTCAGCGTCTGCATGTGTGCGATTAGTATGTTCTGCATAGTTTAAACAGCAGAGGCATTCCAATAGTGCAAGATGACCATGCTGAGACCGAAGCAATTGTTCCCGAGCAGTGATGAAGTTGAGCACTAGATCTTCAAGGCTCAATAATTGACCCACTAGTTGCATTATTGTAGTAGTGAGGTGGGGCGCATGTTCAGTATATTACCCAAGCAGTGTCCCTGGATAGATAATTGAATACTTCCCATTCTACGAAGGGTGAAGAAGCAGAGCCCATATTAAAGTCAAAATATTCTTCTATGTTGGTAGCAATGGATTCTAAAAATGGAGGGTCTTCTACTTTTGAGGCCTATAGCCACCAGGTGTGTATGGGTGGAGGGGAATGCTCTCAACATATCTGTAATTGGACGCGATTATGATCTGAGTGCATGCAACCAAGATAATTTGGATCGCTAATAAGTGGGATAACATCTCGAGTGCAAAAAATCTATCAAGGTTAACTAGGAGGTTGTGTGTATGGGAATGAGAGCAAAACTTAGTGAAATAGCAAACCATGGTTAAAGATAGAAAAGTTTCTGTTCTGACCAGTGCAATCAGATTGAGTCTGTTGACTGAATACATGTGTACATTTAAAGGTACAACACATAGAGGAATTAGTGCAGAACAGAAGCTGTGCTATGACTGTACACTGAGTAAATGTGCCTGCAATGGTACACTGTATGGATGACCCTGGCTTCCATTTTGGGAAGATCAGACCTGCGTGATAAAAAACATGAGGAGGAATGGAATCCCCCCCAGCCAGATTTTTGTACAACTGCCTTCCTATGAGCTGGGTGAGGACTCACTGGGTGGAAGGAAGAGGCTCCCTTTACATTTCATCATAAAGAGTAAGGCTGAGGGGTTGGGATTAACCCTTTGATGCACATATCACTGTGGCAGACATCCAGGTGTAAACTCTGGTTATTCATATAAACTAGGTTGTGGACAATCAGATTCACAGTCGTGCCTGTTGTGATACACCTTTTTCTTGAAGGAAGAAGAAAAGGGAGATGTTCCCCCTTCAAAAGAAGCAGAACCTAAACATAAAGCTTCAATGATCCATACCCTATATTACATTTGGTGTCAGGAAAAAGATTATAGTAAGATAAGGATGAGTCCCAAAAAGTTTTAATCTGTCAAGCAGCCATATGGGCTGTGTGAGAAGGGAACGCCCTGCACAGCTTCTGCCTGTGAACAGGACTGTCTCCTGTTGATCTCCTTTCTATGTGAGGCGATCTCATCCAGGACATTAAAATCACCTGCATTGGAAGATGGAGCATCATTTTGTGCCTACTTGCCAACAGGGGGTCACGGATGTACTGAGTTTTGGTTAGGTGTGCAGGCCCTGAGACTGCCAAGATCAGCACCATATATGTCAGAAGAAACCACTGTAGTGGGTGCAAACACATAAGGGGAGTCTGCACCTGGATTGTGATTACTGTGCAACCCATATACCAGGATGGGCTGCCGGTACCACTTTGGCCTAGAGCATGGGTGCTCACAAACTTTCTCTCAGGGGACAAATTTACAGTGTGGTTTGTGGCCGTGGGCCACACTGGTGGGGGTGGAGTCAAGGAGAGAGGGGGCGGGGCTAGAGCAAAAAAAATTCTGTGACCATGAGGTTGAAAACAAACCCCCCTGCAGTGGACGCCTTCGTCCACTGAGCCACCAGACCCGGCATACACACATAACTCTCACTCTCTCTCTCTCTGTCTCCCTCCCTCTCTCCCTCTCTCCCTCCCTCCTTCTATCTCTCTCTCCCTCTCTCTGTCTCCCTCCCTCCCTCTCTGTCTCTCTCTCTCTCTGTATTCCCTCTTCTCACCCCCCTCTCTCTCTCTGTTCCCCTTTGTCTCACTCTCTCTGTCTCCCTCCCTCTCCCTCTCTGTCTCCCCCCCTCTCTGTCTCCCTCTCTATTTCTCTCTCTGTCTCTCTCCCTCTTTCTCTCTGTCTTCCTCCCTATCTGTCTCCCTCCCTCTCTCTGTCTCCCTCTGTCTGTCTCCGTCTGTCTCCCTCTGTCTGTCTCCCTCCCTCTGTCCCCCTTTGTCTGTCGCCCTCCTTCCTCTGTCTGTCTCCCTCTGTCTGTCTCCCTCCCTCACCCTCTCTCTCTCTCTGTCTCCCTCCTTATCTCTCTCTCCCCCTCTCTCTCTCTGTTTCCCTCTGTATCTCTCTCTCTGCCTCCCTCCCTCTCTCTCTGCCTCCCTCCCCCTCTCTCTCCCTCCCTCCCGCTCTCTATCTCTCCCTCCCTCTGTGTCTACCTCCCACTCTCTGTCTCTCTCTCTCTGTCACCCTCCTTCTCTCTCTCTCTCCCTCCCTCTCTCTCTCTGTCTCCCTCTGTCTCCCTCCCTCACTCTGTCTCCCTCCTTCCCTCTCTCTGTCTCCTTCCCTCTCTCTGTCTCCCTCCTTCTCTCTCTCTGTCTCCCTCACTCTTTCTGTCTCCCTCCCTCTCTCTGTCTCCCTCCCTCTCTCTCCCTCCCTCCCTCTCTCTTTCTCTCTCCCTCCCTCTGTCTCCCTCTGTCTGTCGCCCTTCTCCCTCTGTCTGTCTCCCTCTGTCTGTCGCCCTCCTCCCTCTGTCTATCTACCTCTGTCTGTTGCCCTCCTTCCTCGCTCTGCCTTCCTCTGCCTGCCTCTGTCTGTCTCCCCCAGTCTGTCTCCCTCTGTCTGTCTCCCTTTCTCTCACTGTCTCCCTCCCTCTGTCTCCCTCTGTCTGTCTCCGTCTGTCTGTCTCCGTCTGTCTTCTCCCTCTGTCTCCCTCTGTCAGTTGCCCTTCTCCCTCTGTCTGTCTCCCTCTGTCTATCACCTTCCTCCATCTGTCTGCTGCCCTCATCCCTCAGTCTGCCTCCCTCTGCCTGCCTCCCTCTGTCTCCTTCTGTCTGTCTCCCTCTGTCTGTCTCCACCTGTCTGTCTCCCCCTGTCTGTCTCCTTCTGTCTGTCTCCCTGCGTCTGTCTCCCTCCATCTGTCTCCCCCTCTCTCTCTATCTCCCTCTGTCTGTCTTCCTCCCTCTGTCTCTCTGTTGCCCTCTTCCCTTGGTCTGCCTCCATCTGCCTGCCTCCCTCTGTCTCCTTCTGTCTGTCTCCCCCTGTCTGTCTCCCTCTGTCTGTCTCCCTCCCTCTGTCTATCTCCCTCCCTCTGCCTCTGTCTGTCTCCCTCTGACTCTGTCTCTCTCCCTGTGTCTCCCTCCATCTGTCTCCCCCTCCCTCTCTGTCTCCCCTTCCCTCTCTGACTCCCTTCATCTGAATCTCCCTGGCTCTCTGTCTCCCTCTCTCTCTATCTCCCTCTGTCTGTCTCTGTCTCCCTCTCTCTGTCTCCCTCCCTCTATCTCCCTTTGTCTGTCTCCCTCTGTCTCTCCCCCTCTGTCTGTATCTCTCTCCCTCCCTCTGTCTCCCCCTGACTACCCCCTCCGTCTCCCCCTGTCTCCCCCTGTCTCCCCCAACTACCTCCTTCTTTCTCCCCCTGACTATCTCCCTCTCTCTGTCTCCCTCGCTCTCTATCTCCCTCCCTCTGTCTCTCTCCCTCACTACCCTCCTTTCCTCACCCTCCCTCTCCCTCCTTCTTCCTCTCTCTCCCTCTCTGTCTCCCTATCTCTGTCTAGGTGAGGTGTAATAATTGTATAAGAAATATCTCAAAAAGCAAGAGCTCTTTGATGCACACATCAAACCACCTTCCCCAAATCAGCAGTACGTTATTAATGAGACCCTAATGTAGAGGGTGCACGAGAGCTGGCTGGACCGAAGCGGCAGAGATCAGGTGTAATCCGGAGGGCAGAGATTCCAAGTAAGGCTGGGCCGACTCAGACTTTCATCCCTTCAGTGTTGATGAAACAAATGCTACTCGGGGAAGCATGATCTGCGCTGAGTGATCTCTCAGTCACGGGGTTTGTCTTTGAGTCCTGGTCACTGTAATTGTGCAGCAATTTCCAGATTTCAAGAGAGCAGAGAAAGCCGCGAAGTTGGTGGACTGCTCCCCGCAACCGCAGAGGTGGCCCCTGAGCCACAGAGCCAAAGGGGCTCCTGGTCAGATGCTTCCCAAGGCCCAGCTCCAGCCATGCGCTGGGTGTAAAGGAAGCTCTGGACGCTGTTATGAAGAGTTTGTGAAGGACAGCCCTGCTGTCAGCCAGGGGCAAGCAAGCTTATGTGTGTGACCACCAGAAACCTGCAGGAAATGTATGTGCCACATACAGGTGTGTTGAGTTTAAAGAGCTTCGCCTCTCCCCCCCTCGTGTGTTGTCAGCCCGAGCTGAGACAGCTTCACAGGAGCACAAACAGCAGCACCCGAGCACTTCACAGGTCGTTACAAGACCAGCTTGTTAATGAGGCATTGTTGTATTTCACTATTCTTAGCGCCCCTGCAGCACCACTCTGACTATCTGAAATCACCCGCCCCCCATATAGCAGCAACCGGCAGTGTTTGCTGACACTCTTTTTTTTTTAAAACAGGTACAATGTACAAGGTCCGTGGGCCGCCAAGGCAGGCTTGCCGGGCCGCTGGCGGCCCGCGGGCCGTACTATCAGCGACGGCTCGTGGAGGGAGTTACGGTGGGGCAGGAGGGCGGGGAGGGGGAGGGGCAGGGCGGAGGTTGCTAAAAACCGGCATATGGATAATTGCAGGTAAGTAAACAATTTAATTAATAAAACGAATTTCGTAGCTCGCACTGCATTGCATTTTGCGATGCAAGGCGCACTACGAAATTCGTTTTATTAATTAAATTGTTTACTTACCTGCAATTATCCATATGCCGGTTTTTAGCAACCTCCACCCTGCCCCTCCCCCTCCCCACCCTCCTGCCCCACCGTAACTCCCTCCACGAGCCGTCGCTGCGTACTATGAGTACCCGTGGCCTAGAGTTTGGGCCATCACCTGGACCAAAGGAAAGCTGCTATGACCAGTGAGTAGCTTGCACGCTGCGATCTGCACCTGACAAAGTCTCTGAAGTTCAGTGAGACGCCGCTTAACAAGTCATATCCTACTGGACCTCCAGTCTGGAGCCAGAGGATCACACCAGTGCCACCCCTCCCATAATAGGAAGAAAATCAACTTACCTTTTGAGTACTGCAAGCAGGAACAGCTCAGAACACTGCAAACTGACCGGCAGCACTGATCGACAGGAAGCTCCCTAGTAGTACTACGTCAATAAGCAGCACGACTTCACCATACAGGAACCGGACTTGAGAGCACAAGAGGAGAGGGCACTCGCAGCAGCGTTGAACGCTGCCATACTGCTGGAGCGGGTAAGTCTGAAACGAGAACTTTGGGGCCCCAGGGGGACTTGCTGCTAATGGCGCTGCGGCACCATAAACACTTTTCATTAAGTTCCTAAAATGTCGGAAAGGAGACTCCTTTACTACAACCTAATGGTTTGCATTCCCTGATACGGCCACCAGTGAATGGGAAATAACTCTGAACATGTTACATGAAGGAGGGTGGGACAGGGATTCGCTTCACAACTACTAGGTCCACTTACTCAAGGGGGATTGTGTTATTATATTGGAATATTGCATCTCATTGCATGTGTAGAATTAGAAATAAAACCAACTTTTTGTTATAAACGCAAGTATATGGCTGGACATTGATGTATTGTTCATACTGTTTGCATTTTGAGTTATGAGTCATGTTCACTGGCTTGTATCTACATCCCCTTGAGGGAGCCTTCACTGCTCGACCACAGCTATCACTGCTATCACTGAGTGTCAAGTGCAAATGGGGAACTTGGCTCAGTTGAGTAGGATCCATAGTAGTATGGGCCCCAGGACAGCAGGAGTAAAAGGCCTCTGCCACCACAGTTGTACTCAGTAGCCTCTGCGTGCCCCATGGCCCTCGAGAGGGGTTCTGACACCCCTGTAAAGTTTGATGTATCTCCTTAGGAGGAAAAAGCAACACAGGTCAGAAAAAACCTCCTTAGAAATTAAGCTAGTTCTTGATTGAAGATGAATAGCATGATAAGAGTTGGGAAGACTGAATAATCCAATAGGAAATACAGTTACAAAGAAAATTATCAAAACAAATTATATCTAATGTGGGGATTCAACACAATGAAAACATGAACAATTAAAAGCATTGCAACACATCCATCTCAGCTCCAAACCCCCAATTATGTGAACAGAACAGGAAATTCGTTAATAGGAAAATAGTCGGAGACTATCTTGGACAGGAAAGTTATGGAAGCACAAACCTGGAAGACAACCATCTTAGTTAGGAAATTACATATCAACAATCACACCAACCCATCACAGAAAAATTGTGCTTCCCTTGTATGATAAGGGTGAGAAGGGAAAAGGTTGTTGCTATCAGTAGAAACATTTCAGTGCTCCCTTGGCTGTTCACATGCACACATTGGTATGATTTCCTGGGCAAAGGAGGTAGGGAATACTTCCTACTCGCCAACCCTATGGCTTTCTTCTCTGTTTATGCAAAATAAGATGACCATGACACAGCCTACCCGGAACCAAGGCCACTCTCTGCTGAATTCTCTCTGCAGTGAAAACAAATTGAAAAAACTGCAGAAGCACCTCTTCAAAGAATACACTAGCACAATATGGTAACAGTCCACTTCTGTTCCCAGAACCCAGCCAGCCCAATCACTCACTGGCTGCATCCTCGATTCTATACAGTGCTATACAGTGCTTTTCTGCCTTTTGTCAAGGCTCACACTGCACAAACACAGCATACATACACAAATTCTCCTCTTTTGGAGGATCTTCCAGTGGATCTACCTTTGTAGATGCTGTCTGTATGGTAGATATAATTCCATCAATGGATTTTCTTCTTGTGAAGAAGCCTCCAGTGGAGGATATGGCTTTTCTCTATGAATTGAAGGATTCTGTTTTTAAACACTACTATAAATCAGCCCTATTTGTCTCTTGTCAAACATTTCTGTATGTTACACCTGTAGGAAGCACAATCTAATGTAAATGGTAAATAACAATAACGATATAAGATTGCTTATACTTTTACAGGCTTTCCTTAGACATAGGAAATACATTGTACAATATTTTATTAAAATGTCAGCATAAAATTAAACTACTGATTGTACTGTTAATCCATCATTAAGTGGAATGTTACTACTATTTACTTTTTATGATACAATTTCAATACATTGCATCTTAAAACTAAGAAATATAGCTTAAAACACGGCCAGAGAAGTTGAAGTTCTGCTTACAGAAGTTGAGGACATGAGTATTGTGATCTAGCTGCTTACAGGCTATTCGCTAAGGCTTTTTAGAGTACATTAAAACATACTCCTGTGAAACATTTTAAGGTACTCTTACACGTTTGTGTTTGAAATGTTCAACTCTGTATTAGTAAAAGATGAAAAAGGGCACAGTCCTTTCTATTTCTACTAATTGTAGGTATTTTGGGGCTAATTCACAAAGGCATGCAAGAGTGGTGAAACGTTGGCTATTCCACAATCATCTCTATGTGAGGTGCACCTTTTTGATATGAAAAAGCAGTTGACCAGAAACACGTTCAGACACCTAAATACTTGCACGACAGCCACCACCTTGACGCTTGTTTCCAAGCACAGTTGAAAGGCAGGTACCCTAGGAGTCACCCACACCCGACCAATTATCAACAAATCATTGTTTTTCAAGTGATGAATCTAAGATGAATTACACACACACGCCTGCCTGTGATGTCAGCTCTCCAATTCATTGGATACTGACAAAGGATTTCATATAATTACAACAAAGGCCATATGTGCAAACATTGGTTCACAATAGACCAGGGTAATTAATTAGGCCACCCACAAACTCACTATTGCACGAATACTGAATAGGGAAGTAAACACAGGCTCTTCATGAACAGTAAACAGAGCATGTGGGAGGTGGATATTCAAGCTTAGTGTGGGCTACCCGTGAATGAGTATCATAGAAAGGCTCACTTGATAAGGCTGCTTGGCATAGCTTAGGCATTACAAGTACAGTTTATTATTAGTTGAGCATTGTTAACCGTCTGTAGCTACAGCAGTTAAAGTACATTTCTTTATGATGGAGTTTCCCTAGGAGGAGGTTTCTCCGGGAGAAATGATTCCCTCCTGAATGGTGTCCCAGTTAACCTTCCCTAGGTCCCATTTACTCATTTCTTGTAAATTTTATAAAGCGCTATGTTTTACCTTTCAATTTCTTCAGAGCTCAATGGGTAAAAACAAGTGTACGGTTTGATGAACAACGGAGGGAATATACTTTAAGATCGATAAGATCCTTGAATGTCAACATAGGTTCAGAGAGTGCAAGTTACACAGTCAAAGCAGAATATGATGGCCCTCCAGACATACACATGGACCTCCACGAAATTACAAATATCTAAGGCCATTTACTGGCATAAGAGAGCAAGCGTGCAACAAATTGTCATACCTAGGAGGGAAGCATGACACCCTTATTCCATTCTATGTGGCATTTGTAGAGCGTGTAACTACCCAGGGGTATACCAGCATTGTTAATGAGACATAGGCTGGACCAAGGGCTCTACAGAGGAATATTTTTTCAAAAAGACAGCTTTATAGGAGTTTAGGGAAAGTCAATTAATTGTCTGTTGTCTGCAGACAGAGGGAGTTCTATAACTTTGCTACATCATAGCCACAGGACCTTCCCCACTTTCTCACCTTTTTGATGATGAGGACCGCTGCCTGTCGGGTATTAGAGGATCGAGGGGTTCTTCTTGGATTGTAGTAGGACATCATAGGTGATAAAATAGAGGAGCCATTGTCTGACAGAGAACTGTGGGCTATGCAGAGTGCTTTGAATTTGATCCTCTTATCAATCAAGAGCCACTGCCAATGGCCCCTGCCAATGAAGGGAGGCCATGGCCTGTCAGGCTGAGGTATGCCTGGGGATGTTCAAAAGGATATGGGGGGGGGGCGTGGCCAAGATGGCGACGGAGTAAGACGCGCCTGCGAGCTCCTCCGGCACCCCGAGCCTTTCATAGCTTTGTTTAGCTGCACTGGGGCGATTACAGCCCCGGCTTTGACTCTCCTAGGGTCGCTGAGGTGTCCTGAATTGGTTTGCTCCTTCTCCCGTCTAGCTACAACCTAGGACGGCGGACTTAGCCGAGGTGTTAGAGTGGTGACGCACGAGTACCGTAGCGGCCTACGGGGCTTCGTCTGGGCGGCATCGGCTCTTCACACGAGGGGACCCTGAACTCTAGCAAGTTAACAATTGAAGCGCTTGCTTTACGAGTCCCCCCCACTGGGATTGTAGCGAGCCTGCCTGTGATCCCGGCGTCCTATCTGGCTGTTGTCGCCGAGCGGAGGTGACGAAGAGGCGCCGGCCTGTCTGGAGGTTGCTGGACAGCGCAGAAGGCTAACGGAAGGAGAGGTGGTGCCATCTTGCCTCTGACCATCTGTGTCCTGGGGGCGACCCATCGGACGGCCCAACGGACTTGGAGCGAAGGGGCGAGTGCTGCCCTCTGATCGCATCGGTCCCCCGGTGTCTACGGAGCGAAATTAGCTGCAGGTGGAGGAACATAGCTGGCTCTCCGGGACGCTTTGGGAGGTCGTGAGGAGCCTGGATCTGAGCTGAGGTGTCGCACCATGTCGACAAGGAATCGCTTGAATAAACCGGGAAAGGATGGTCCTGGTAAGGGGGCGTCTGGATCGCCCCCCGGCCTAGCAAGTCGCCGGCCAAGGACGACACTGATGGCCCGGTCACGAAGGCCTTCCTGATAGAGTTTTTCTCCTCCATCAAGGACGATATTACGGAACTAAAAGCACAACTAGCTTCCGACCTCCGTGAGGTCCGCCGAGATGTGGACGGCATCGGCGAACGTGTAGCGACCCTAGAGGACCACGACTTGGGCCTCAGTGGGGATGTCCATCAGCTACAGCAGGATTTGCTCCAGCTCCGCGAGCAAAATCTGGATCTCCAGACCCACTGTAAGGACTTGAAAAACCGGTCCCGCCGTAATAACATTCGAATACGAGCGGTGCCCTGGTTTGGAGACGGTGGGAACCTACGGGAGTACGTGGAGGCTCTCTTTTTGCAAATTCTGGCGGAGGACGATCGCACTGAGGTCAGGATGGACAGAGTACATCGGGTAGGCCTGCCACGTGGCGCGCGCTCGCCGCCTCCCGACATCTTGGTCTGTGTCCACGATTTCCAATTGAAGGAGACAATCTTGCGGAAGGCGAGGGTCACCAATAACTTGCTTTTTCGTGGGCACAGCCCTCAGCTTTTCCAGGATCTGGCGGCTTCCACCTTGCAAAAACGACGGGACTTCCGCCCAATCACGGCCTTCCTGAGGGAGCACGGGGTATCCTACTCTTGGGGTCACCCCTTTCGGCTCATTTTCAGGTGGCAAAATAGATTGGTGCAGGTGCGATCCCTAGCAGCCGCCAGGGAACTGCTCGGAATGGAGGAAACAGCTGCGTCAGCGGACACCAGCGCCTCCCCAAGAAGACGTCGCCGTTCCCGCTCCCCAGCATGGCAGAGAGTGGGCCGACATGGTGTAGCAGAGGGTCCGTCTCCATCGGCGAGCCAGAGTGAAAGGGGAGATGTTTTAGCCTCGGTGGCCCTGGTGACTGAGTCGAGCCGAGTGGATAGCTCCTCGGCGGCCGAGGCTCCCTCGACAGCGGCCCGTGGGAGCCGGGGGGGCTCTACCATCTCAGGTACTCTGTGGGACAGTTCTCCACTGGAGGGTTACCCTGACCCTGAACTCGAGGGGGGCATTACCAGGGTCTTCTACCCCCGACCCTTATGGTCATGTCCGAATTTCATTGTTCTCTTTCTAATTCTGACTTTTTCCTTTTTGTGTTTTGTTTTTGAGGCTCCTGTGGGCTATGGTAGGGTTGTTTGGGAAGGGACCTGGTGGTGGTGGCTGGGGACTTGGTATGGCTATAGTGTGTCTGGTTTGGTTCTGGCGATATGGGCTGCACTGATTGGAGCGATGGGGGGAGGTGTTGGACTCAATGTCGCCTGTTACAATAGGCTCCTGGAATGTTAAAGGCCTTAATTCTCCTCAAAAGCACCAGAAAGTGTGGAAGTATATTCTTGATCATCAGTTGGATGTGGTGGGCCTGCAGGAGACTCATTTGGCCCGTAAAGATGAATCTAGACTTAAGCACAGGCAATATCCCCTGATTTACAAATCCTCAGCCGCTACTAAGCACCGAGGGGTGGCGCTTATGTTCCGCTCTACACTTCAATTTCAACCTGTGGGGGTGCGGGTGGACAAGGAGGGGCGGTGGCTGATGGTGAAGGGGATGCTCATGGGTAAGCTTTGCACGTGGGTGGTTGTATATGCGCCAAACGCGGGCCAACATGGTTCCTTGAGGCCTTTCTGAGGGTGGTGGGGGATTTCGGGGAGGGAGCGTTGATTGTGATGGGGGATTTCAATTTGGTTTGGGACAAATGTCTTGATTGTTCACATCAGCAGAGGACGGAGGAGGGTCTCTTCTCCCCGGAACTGTGCGATACTTTGTTGAGTTTGGGCCTTCTTGATAGGTGGCGTTCCCTCCACCCCGCACTAGGGACTACACGTTCTATTCCCATGTCCACCACACATATTCCCGTCTTGATCACATTTTTTTGCATCAATCTCTACAGGGCGACTTGCGGGATAGCAAAGTTTTTCCACTCTCGGTCTCTGATCATAGCCTTTTAGCGACATGCTTGATCTGGGCCCCAGAGTCGTCCCCCCATCGCAAATGGTATTTCCCTGCATCCCTTACGCGGGATGAGGACTCCTGCAAAAAGCTTAGGGCAGCCATTGGTGAGTTTTTTGAGCTTAACAAGGCTGGTGACACCTCGGTCTTCACCCGATGGGACGCCTTCAAGGCGACGACGCGGGGCACGTGCATTGCATTGAACTCCGCCCTGAACAAATCTAGGCGCGAGGAGAGGGAGGCGCTGGAGGCGGAACTGGCGACACTGGAAACTGCGCATAAGCAGAATCCTTCTAGAAAGACCCTTCGCCCTCTTGCTGCGGTGCGGGGGAAGCTTAGGGCGCACTATAATAATCGGGCTGAATATACCCTCTTGCGCCCACGGCGCCTTTCTTATGCTCAGGGCAACAAAGTGGGGAAACATCTGGCACGGCAGCTCTGTGATAAACGTGAGAGGGAATATGTGGGTGGCATTCGGACCCCCTCCGGCGTCGTGGAACATAGAGATGCGGTTAAGGCAGAGCTTTTCGGCGACTTCTATGCCGCCTTAAAATCGGCAGACCGCCTGGCGCCCGCCGCTCAGCGTGAATACTTGGAAGCCCTGTCGCTTCCGCAGGTTTCCAAGGAATGGAACGAGCTCTTGGAGGCCCCCTTTACTAGGGAGGAGGTGTTGACCGCCATTCGGTCCCTTAAACCGCAGAAGGCTCCGGGCCCGGACGGCTACACGGCTTCCTTCTATCAGACGTTCGCGTCTGAGTTGGGGGACCACTTGGTGACTCTTTTCAACAGCATGAGGGAGGCGGCCCACACTACGGGCACTATGGCGGAAGCTATGATCTCGATCATTCCCAAAGCGGGGAAGGACCCCTCTAAATGCGAATCGTACCGGCCCATAGCCCTGTTAAACGTTGATGCTAAATTGTATTCCTCTATCTTAGCTACCCGGCTCCAGGACCTCATGCCTGCCCTCATCCATCCCGATCAATCGGGCTTCATAAAGGGTCGCCAGACCCATGACAACACTAGACGGCTAATCCATCTGATCAAAAAAGCTAATCGCTTTAAGATTCCAGCCGTTCTGGTAGGCCTTGATGCTGAAAAGGCGTTTGATCGGGTGGACTGGGACTTCCTCTTTGGTACCTTACAGGCCTTTGGTTTTTCTCCCAAGTTTATAGATATGCTTCAGGCCAATTATCATGGCCCGCGCTCGAGGGTTATGGTGAATGGTCATGTCTCACCCTTTTTTGCACACTCTCGGGGTACGAGGAGGGCTGCCCCCTATCTCCCTTACTTTTTGCGCTCAGCATCGAGCCTCTTGCCATTCGGGTACGGGAAGACCCGGATATTGTGGGTCTCCCCTTTTCGGGGGAACAGCACAAAATATCTCTTTTTGCTGACGATGTCCTATTGTCGCTAGCTGACCCCGGGACTTCTCTCCCGCGTGTGCAGGACGTGCTCTCCCAGTTCGAAACGGTGGCCGGATTTCGGGTCAATCATGGCAAATCCTACATTCTCAACCTCGTATGCCACCCTCTGAGGTAGCGTGCATCCGACCGCTCACACCCCTGTCCTGGTCTAGCTCCTCCATACAATATCTCGGGGTCCGGCTGACCTCGTCCGTCGCCACCCTGTATGCTGCTAACTTCCCTCCTCTGCTGACCCAGATACAGGCTGAGCTTAATCGCTGGAAGCCCATGTTTATCTCCTGGTTGGGACGCGTGCCTGCCATCAAGATGACGATGCTCCCCAAGCTCCTTTATCTGTTCCAAGCCCTCCCTATTACTTTGGAAGGGTTTTTTTTTGGCGTCTTAAGTCTATGATTCTGCGCTACATCTGGCAAGGAGGTCGAGCTAGACTCTCCTTTCTTACGCTTCGCCGGCCATTGAGGAAGGCCGGGGCTGGCCTTCCAGACATGCTTCTTTACTACAAAGCGGCGCAACTCCGGGTGCTGGCTGAATGGACCCAAATGGAGTCAGAGAAGCACTGGCTACATATGGACAGGAGTGTGGCGGGTCGTTCTATATGGGACCTGGTTTGGAAGGCGAAGGGGGATCGACCACGCAACGCCTACATTAGCACCCCTACGAGTACTACTCTGAAGGTCTGGGATTCGGTCTCTAGTGATGAAAGATGGACCTCCTTCCCCTTCCCCTTCACACCTATTCACTTTAACCCAGCGTTTCCGCCGGCTCTTGTTGAGGGGCCCTTTGATGGGTGGAGGGCGGGGGGCTGCCACGCACTCACACATTTGTTCCATGGTTATGAGCCGCACACCTTCCAAAATTGCATGCGTGACTACGGTGTGCCACCTACTGAGCGCTACCGGCACGCCCAGCTGCTGCATTGGGCATTGTCGCCTGAGGTACGGGATGCCGCGACAAGGCCTCCCACGGCTTTCGAATCTTATATCACTCGCACATCATCTATGAAAGGGGTGATTTCATTCCTCTATGATTTGCTATTGACCACTGCTATCTCACCTCGCCCTAGATACATGGGTTTGTGGGAGGAACACCTAGGGCGGGATATCTCCGACGAGGAGTGGTCTCATCTCTGGCGTTATCTGCACAGATTTAATCATTCTATCGATCTTCGGGAGGCCCATATGAAGACCATGCTGGATTGGTATCTGTATCCGACCCGGTTGAAAAAGATTTTTCCTTCTGCATCTGACAGATGTTGGCGGGGCTGTGGTCTCCTTGGGGACTTTCGCCATATCTGGTGGGATTGCCCCATCATACGCCCCTATTGGGAGGAGATACTGTCTCATATTAGGGAGATCCTGGGCTACCCGATTCCAGATTCCATTGGCTTCGTGCTCCTGGGCCTTCGGGACTCGCTTTTGGAGCACCAGACCAGGGCTGACAAACACATCCTTTGGCTCTGCTTGGGTGCGGCCAAGTTGACCCTGGCTGCTGCATGGAAGAAGAGGGAGGCCCCTGCTCTTTCCCTTTGGTTCGCTAGGTTGTGGAAGTTGCTGAGTGTGGAGCGTATGGCGGACATTTTCAGAAATAACTTTAAGAACTTTACTTATAGATGGGGCCCACTGGTCCGCTTTCTCTCTCGAGGGTTGCCGTCAGCGGTTTGCCCACCCACCATACGTGCCCTACATCTGTTCCAGGTGTGAAGTCTGCTTGTGCGAATGTCTGTTGTTAGGTTGCCACCACCGGGGGGAGGGAAGTAGTGGGGGGTTGGAGCCTCTGGGGGAGGGGGTTTTGGTTCGTTTTTCTTTCCTAGAGGGGGATGGAGACTTTTGTTTTTTCATGTTCGGCCTTGCCGCATTATCTTCCTCATGGCCGGGACGCTTGGAGGAGCAAATGGACTTGGTCGAATAAGCCTCTGACTTGGATAGCTTTGCCCGGTGCCAGTAAGGGCTCTTGCCCCTCCGGGACTTCTCGGGGGGTTTGATATTGTCCCGGGCGGATTTTTGAACTCTTTTTTTCTGCCCTGAGCGATGACACTGTACGACCCTTCATTACTATTATTGCTGCTTGGCCTTATTACATTGGCCCCTGCGAGGGCGCTTCTTTGTTTTGCATTTCATGTGATTCCATCCCTTCTCTCTTCTGTTATTTCTATCTTTCTATCTTCTCAATAAAAATATCTTTAACAAAATAAAAAGGATATGGGCCGCAGAATTCTGTACCACTTGAAGTTTCCTGGTGACCGGTTTTGGTTCTTCTAGGTAGAGTGAATTTCCATAGTCCAGACGAGAAAGTATCAACGCCTGGACTACAAGCCTTCTGGGTTGCAGGGGGAGTAGATATAGGATTTTGCAGAGTATTCTAAGAATGCCTTGACAGCTGGCTGAGCGTTTAGAGGCCTGGGCTTCCATAGACAGACATTCATCGAGCCATACTCCCAGATTTTCTACAGCAATCTTGGGAACGGAAGGTAAGCCCAGTCATTCTGACCAGCCCAGTTTCAAGTGGAGGTTGAAGCACGGGATCCACGCGCCACGCTACGCTGCGCCTTACTTTATCTGTCCGGATTTATGAACAAGGTGACACTATACATCTCCACTTCAGTTGCCTTCTCCCACGCATTCAGAACGGGAGTCTTATAAGCTGTGCTTGTTATCTCAAGCCTGCTACTTGCATCTAGTCTCGGACCTTATATTAGAGCCGCTTGGGGCTCCCTGTGTGAAAGAACGCTTAAGAAGAGGGAAAAATATTGGATGCTTTGAGTATCAGTTGGACGTTGACCCTTTTATCCCTTTGAAGTTTTTAGTTGGATTCTGAGAGGCGTGAAATTGGTGATCACAGGATGTCTGCCTCGCCATGGTTCTCAACTACAAGACCACCAACTAGTTTCAAATGACCTTCAGGACCCTCTGGACAAAACCAGTGTTAGACCTGTCAGCCCTAGGGTAGTCTTTCCCTGTTTTTTCGTCCTTGCCTTATTTTTTTCCACCCTCTTTTTCGTTGGCCTTAGGCTCCGAACGCCTTCCCATTGCTAATCAATGCTAAGGTGCAGGTGCTCTCTTCTTCCAACATGGCTGCCACAGGCCCTTGCTACTGCGGAGTGGTCTTTTTAATAGAACCCTAGTTGCCAGGAGCTGGCTGGGACCCTTGAACATTGTTGCAACATCAGCCCGCCTTTTTCTCCCATAGCTAGAGTAGGGTAGCTCCTGGAACCTTCCAGAACAGGGGAGGGGTCTGCTTTTTGCCGCCTTAGAGAGTGGTCACCTGACCTAGGCATACTTAAGGGAAGGAGGTTACGTTTTCAGTTAGTTGGGGCAAAACTGACCTGGGGGAACCTATGCAAGAGGCTTAGGCGGTAGGGCCTAGAGGGGGACTTATGCCACTGGGGGTGACAGGGCTTAGGCGCTGCCCACCAAGCTGAGTGAGGGACCCTGATCCAGCCCACTGATCTGTCCCGGCGGGAGTGGAACCCAGGGAACACCTGCAGTGACCTACAAGGACCCATCTGCCTTCAGCCACCAACTCAACCCCCACTGTTCAAGAAAACAAGAACCTGCTTTACAAGGGTGCAGGAACCACAAGCACCAAGAAGAGCAACTAGGGACACCAAGGACTACTGGGGATCAACCAGGTACTGGGCTGTGTCACCTCTGTGCCCCTTTGTCTTAACCTGGGCCCCTGCGCTGTCCTGCCTAATCCCCTCTGCTGTTCTGCCACTGTTGCGTGGCCTGTCCTGTTTGAACTGTCTACCTACTTGGACTGCCTGTCCTGCCCAAATGAATTGTGCTTGCCCTCCAGCGCTCCCCTCTGTGCCCTTGGAGAAGCGCTGGACCCCTGCACCCTGTCGCCTGCTGAAGCACTACTGTTATCTGAGCGCTAGCCCCCCTGAACTGCCTTATTTGTTCGTAGTGCCACTGGGCCTCAGGCGCTGTATGACCCCCGTGAAGCGCTGCCAGTGAAGAGCGCTGTGCCACTCACCGCCGCGGCCCTTGCCGCCTTGCCAAAACACCAGTGGCCGGTCGCGGCAACAGCGCGGCACCGAAGCGCGCCTGAGGCTGCCTGACTCCGACGCGGCCCCGGCGCTCCCCCGGTGGTGCCGGCGCTGACTTCATCACCCCCTCGGTGGCCCCCAGAGCCAGGAGAGGGCTGCTGCATCTCAACGCTGTTCGCACTAGACCCGACGAGGCCTGAAGCCTCTGCCTGCCTCACGTGACGGGGGCGTCGAATGAGGCTCTGTTCTCGCCGCGCTGTGATTGGACACTACTGCCGCCCCCCTGCAGGCCGCGCTGTCACTGGCGGCTGCGGGCGCGCCTACCCTGAGACCGACTTCGATTGGTCCCCGTGCCCCCAGGAGTCGTCGGGAGGCCCGGGCCGACTTCTACATGGCGCAGGGGCTCCCTGGAGATCGGGAGCCCCCCAGTTGGGCCACAGCAGCGCCGGGTCGAGTTAGGCCTACCGGAGGGCCGGAGCCCTCCCAACCAGCCGCAAACCTCCGCAAGGGGCTGGATAGGCCCGAAGAGACAAGGTAAACCCCCGGGGAGGAGGGCGGAAGGCCGAAGGAGGCCCCGGGTTCGCCCCTCCCCGGGGAAGCTAAAGTTGGGCCCCGTTGGCCCTAAGTAACTGAGAAGGCATCCTGCACTGGGCAAGGACACGGGTGAAGCCCACTGCTGACTATTGGTTGAATGTTCGAGTAATCCCCTGGCTAAGGGTCTGTGGCTGCTTTTAGGGGAATGTTAATTAAGCCTGCTTCAGGAGAGTAATTCCCTGTGTGTTCCTGATCAGGGAAAGGTTTATTCTGACCCAATGAGGTGTTATGCTTGATTACTGAAGTGCTTTTACCAAATGAGATGCTTTTCCTTGCATAAAGAAATGTTGCCTGATTCTCCATGACATGTTGACTTCTACCTAATGCCAGGTTTCATGAAATCCCTACAGTTCTATAATGAGATGGTTGCTTTACATGAGGAGATGTTTATCTTGGCCTTATGAAATGTCTAGTCATGCTTAATGAAATGTTTCCCCCTGTCTAAAGAAACATGCTCTGAGAAGGATACTGAATTGATTACTGATTACCATGAATGACTAACCTCCTGAACCTTGATCTAGATAAAGCTTATTGATTTTAAATAGACCAGCTGGTGTAGTATCCATTATTGTGTGCGTTTACTGGTTCAGTGGATGTGTGTGCTGTATGGTCAATTTACACCTAAGCTTTCGGGTGCCTACCTGCTCGCACCAAGCTACCCGTGGGGGGTTGGAGACCCGAGTTCCTACATTGTTGGCGAGTGGTGGGATAAGGCCTGTGGCTATACAGCAACCTCCTGTGAATCAGTGTGTGCTCCCTGCTCTTGTGGTATTGTAGCGCCTGACAGCTCATTGCTGCATTTTGACTAAATTGCCTGATTGTATGTTATAGCGCTTGCTCGCATTGCCAAATATTGCATTGACTGCCTGAATACTTATCGTAGCGCTTTGATCACATAGCCCACATCGTGCTTATATCTTTGCTGCCTGTGTGATATATTAGCGCTTTATTGGAAGTCTGTTATCGCGCTATATTGGGAAGACTGTACCCGATTGTGCTGGTGCCTCTGCCCACATCCTGTTTCGCTTTTGTTTTGCGGACATTTTGTTGTTGTGCCTCCCAGCCAGGCTCTCCACCCCGCTCCCCCCTCCCAGCTGACCCTCCCTCGCTCCACCCCCCCCCACTGTCCACTTATGCCAGAGCAGCTTGCGCGCAGCGTTCACGCGCAGCCGACGCGCCCCATGCGAGCCGAAGGTGCACCAAAGGTAAGCCCGTCTATGCCCGTCCGCGCCTGGAGCGCGCCCAGCGCCAAACCCCCTGGCCCCCCGCAAAATCCACTCCACCCGCATAACGTACGACGCCGCGACCCTCTCAGCACTTAACCCCGGCTGACTCCCAAACTGCTACCAAGCCGCCCAGGACACACCCATGGACCCTTCACCTGCCATTCCTGCAAGCTCGACTGCACTAGAACCAACACCAAATCCACAAACTCCAAACAGAGCTCCGACCCTAACCACCTGAAGTGCATCCTTCTCAACACCCGCTCGGTCCACAGACACGCCATTGAACTTTGGAACCTACTCGACACCACATCGCTGGACGTCGCATTTCTTACAGAAACCTGGATGAACGCCTCATCAGCTCCCGACATCGCCATAGCCATCCCGGACGGCTACAAGATCATCCGAAAGAATCGCATCAACCAAACAGGAGGAGGCATCGCCATCGTCCATAGGAACACCATCCGCATCACGACCAGCTCTGACGATACTCTCGCAGCCGCCAAACACCTCCACTTCCAGATCCACACCAACCCCAAGACCACACTCAGAGGCACCCTCATCTACAGGCCACCAGGACCCTGCACACAATTCAGCGAAGACATCACTGACTTCATCAGCCCTCACGCCCTCCCCTCCGAGGACTACATTTTACTGGGAGACCTCAACTTCCACCTGGAAAAGAACAACGACAGAAACACCACCACCCTTCTGGACAACCTTGCCAATCTTGGACTCAATCAACTTGTTGTCACCCCCACCCACTATGCCGGGCACACGCTCGACCCAATCTTCACCTCCAGCAAGCACATCTCCTTCAATCACACCACAGCTCTCCATTGGACGGACCACAGCTGCGTTCACTTCAACTACAAAAAGACTACGACCCACAACCACCCACAACCAATTCCCCGCAGAAACTGGAACAAAATTACCACTGACCAGCTCTTCACATCACTTCACAAAAACCCTCCTGCCAAATCATCGAACCCAAACCAAGCAGCCACCAACCTCACACAATGGATCACCCACAGCGCTGACGAATTAGCACCCCTGAAAAACCATCAAAACAAGCAAGGAAGCAAAAAAGCACCCTGGTTCAATGATGACCTCAAGAAATCCAAGAAGATCTGTCGCACCCTCGAGAAAGCCTGGCGAAAAATCCCAACCACTGACAACCTGGCCACCTTCAAGAACGCCACCCCCAAAATCCAACAACTGATCCGTTCCACCAAAAAATCAGCATTCAATGATCGACTCGACAACAAAGCCCACAACAGCAAAGAACTATTCAACATTGTCAAAGAGTTCACCAACCCCACCGCCGGCACCAACGACATCACTCCCTTCCAAGACCTCTGCAACTCTCTAGCCTCGTTCTTCCACAACAAAATTGCTGACATAGATAACAGCTTTGGTGACCAGTCCACGCCACCCACCTCCGAACTAAAACCCCCCTCCAACAACCTTTGCGCCTGGAACCCAATCACCAATGAAGACAACATCCGCCTGATGAACTCCATCCACTCAGGATCGCCAACCGACCCATGTCCCCGCCACATTTTCAACAAAGCAGACTCCATTATCGCACCCCATCTCCGAGACGTCATCAACTGCTCCCTCAACTTCGCTACCTTCCCGGAAAGCTGGAAACATGCCGAACTCAGCGCCCTCCTGAAAAAACCCACAGCAGACCCCACCGAACTTAAAAACTACTGCCCCATTTCGCTCCTCCCACTCCCTGCCAAAGTTATTGAGAAAGCCGTCAACAGTCAGCTCGCCTCCTTCCTCGAAACGACCCTTCACAGTCCGGTTTCCGAGCCAAACACAGCACCGAGACCGCCCTCATCGCAGCAACAGACGACATTCGAACCCTATTGGACAATGGAGAAACAGTCGCCCTCATCCTACTTGACATCTCCGCAGCCTTCGACACAGTCTGTCATAGCACCCTTATACAACGCCTCAGCAACGTCGGAATACAAGGAAAAGCATTGACCTGGATCGTCTCATTCCTCGCCGGAAGTACCCAGAGAGTCCGCCCACCCCCCTTTTAGATCAGAGGCTACCGAAGTCATCTGCGGCGTACCACAAGGATCATCACTCAGTCCCACCCTCTTCAACGTGTACATGAGTCCCCATGCATCCATCGCGCGCCAACACAACCTCAACATCATCTCCTACGCAGACGACACCCAGTTGATCCTCTCCCTCACCAAAGACCCAAACACCGCCAAAACCAACCTACACGAAGGGATGAAAGAAGTAGCCGAATGGATGAAGAACAGCCGTTTAAAGCTGAACTCGGACAAAATGGAAGTCCTCATCTTAGGATCATCCCCCTCCGCCTGAGACGATTCATGGTGGCCACCGGCCCTGGGAAACGCACCCATACCAACGGACCACGCACGTAACCTGGGCTTCATCCTGGACTCCTCCCTCTCGATGACCAGACAAGTCAACGCCGTTTCATCATCATGCTTCAACATCCTACGTATGCTCAAAAAAATCTTCCGTTGGATCCCCACCGAATCAAGAAAGACGGTCACTCATGCACTGGTCACAAGCTGACTGGACTACGGAAATACCCTTTACGCCGGAGCCACAGCCAAAATACAGAAAAAACTCCAACGCATCCAAAACGCCTCCGCCAGACTCATCCTAGACATCCCCCGCCAAGACCACATTTCCGGTCACCTGAAAGACCTCCACTGGCTCCCCGTCAACAAGAGAATAAAGTTCAGTCTCCTCACCCACGCACACAAAGCCCTTTACGACCTAGGACCCGAATTCCTCAACATGCGCCGGTCCTTTTACACCCCCACCTGCCAACTACGATCGTCCAATCAAGCCCTCGCCGCAATCCCATGCATCCAAAGATCCACCATGGGGGGAAGACCATTCTCCTACTTAGCGGCCAAGACCTGGAATTCTCTCCCCACCAACCTCCACCTTACACAGAACCACCTCTCCTTCAGAAAACAACTAAAAACTTAGATATTCGATAAGTAAAGTACCCCCCTCCCTCAAGCGCCTTGAGACCCTCTGGGTGAGTAGTGCGCTATACAAATGTTAAACTTGAACTTGAACTTGAACCCCCACTGTCAGGTTTTGACCTCATACTGTTGCCTACATCTTAGTATCTTTCCCTTTGATTTATCTGGGTCCCTACCTGTCAAAATGGAGTTCCAGCTGGCCAACCTGGAAGAGTATACAGTGGTGCAGCTGAGAGAATTCTGTCAGGGGATGGGGGTGCCTGTTGGGCGGAGAGCCAAAGGAGAGGAGCTCTGTAAAGCCTTGAGGGCATGGGTAAGGGCCCACCCAGAGGGGAGAGAGAATGGGGACAGGAGGAGCAGGGCGCACAAGGGGAGGCGGGTGCTCAAGAAGAACTAGACCTACTGAATATTGATTTGAGTGACAATGTGTTGCCAGGAAGACGTCTAGAAAGTTGTGAGTTGGGAGCTACCCTTTCTAACAGAAAAAGGATTGGGTCAACAATCATACAAAATACAGAGCTCCTTCTCCTGGATTTAATAAATTATAAGTGATGTACATCCCTAGGGGGACGTTCATTGGAAAAAAAGGGATTTGCAGTATTGTACGGGTTACCAAATTTACAACTAAAAGTCTGTTGGACCCACAAGTACTATGGAAACCTCATGCACATGGACAAAAGTTTTTGTAAAATGTCATTCATTTATTTTATAAAAGTTAAAAATTCATAATAACACAGGACTGTTATATGAAACAACAAGAAATACACTTTCAATTTTTGCAAAAATATACACTCAAATGTTAAAAAGAGTTATGAGATTAAAAAATGCTATTATAGCATTATCTACATCAACATGTTAAAACATCACATTTATTGATCAAACAATGATAAAGGAACAAACTGTCGACGCTGCGTTTCGGTGCCCTTTTTTTTGCTCTTGCACCTTCTTCAGGACTCGTTCCCTGTATTGTCACATCCAGGTAAATTAATATCCTGGATCTGTTGTGTCAGTCTCTATGAGCCTGTTTCTATCCGCTCTTTTCACTGTATCTTTGTTTGTGCTTATATGTTGGTATTTTTGGGTTTTCACTCTGTTTATATGGAATGGACCCACTTCAATCCGGTCCTCTTTCCATATCCCTTTGCGTGGTGGGAAGAACGCCTCTGGGAGCTACCTTTTCTTCTGTCTTTATAGCTGCTTTATCTCACTGAAAGAAAACCCGAAGGAGAGGAAGGCGCCACGCAGTTCAGCTACCACACTCAAAGTTGTTAGCTAATTTTAAAAAAAGCTCCAACTGAGATACTGCAGAATCCAAAGAATTGGACAAATAAGAGAGTGAACTAAACAGAAAGTAACTCCTTGTCTAACCAGTGAGATAAAGCAGCTATAAAGACAGAAGAAAAGGTAGCTCCCAGAGGCGTTCTTCCCACCACGCAAAGGGATATGGAAAGAGGACCGGATTGAAGTGGGACCATTCCATATAAACAGAGTGAAAACCCGAAAATACCAACATATAAGCACAAACAAAGATACAGTGAAAAGAGCGGATAGAAACAGGCTCATAGAGACTGACACAACAGATCCAGGATATTAATTTACCTGGATGTGACAATACAGGGAACGAGTCCTCAAGAAGGTGCAAGAACAAAAAAAAGGGCACCGAAACGCCGCGTCGACAGTTTGTTCCTTTATCATTGTTTGATCAATAAATGTGATGTTTTAACATGTTGATGTAGATAATGCTATAATAGCATTTTTTAATCTCATAACTCTTTTTAACATTTGAGTGTATATTTTTGCAAAAATTGAAAGTGTATTTCTTGTTGTTTCATATAACAGTTCTGTGTTATTAAGAATTTTTAACTTTTATAAAATAAATGAATGACATTTTACAAAAACTTTTGTCCGTGTGCATGAGGTTTCCATGGTACTTGTGGGTCCAACAGACTTTTAGTTGTAAATTTGGTAACCCGTACAGTACTGCAAATCCCTTTTTTTCCAACGAGAACGTCCCCCTAGGGATGTACATCACCTATGATTTATTAAATCCAGGAGAAGGAGCTCTGTATTTTGTATGATTGCCAGGAAGACGTTCCATGGCAGGCAGTAGTGGGTCTAGAAGGAGTGCGCCGTCAGAGGAATATGAGGACAGGAGGGAGGAGAGGCAATTGAGATGGGAGCTTGCCAAGCTGGACCATGAGAGGGAGAGAGAAAGGCAAGATAGGAGATTCGCTATGGAGGAGAGGAAGCTGGCGCACAAGCTTCAGCTTAAGGAGTTGGAGCTGTGAGCATTGCAGTTAGGTGTGCCAGGAAATCCTAATGGTGGCAGTGTACCATGAGCCTAAGTGTTATTTACCCAAAGAGGTGATAGCGAGTTACACCGTGGGGGATGACATCGTCAAGTGGTTGGAAGCGTATGAGGTTGCCTTGACAGCCCATGGGGTGCCTGAGAGCTACTGGGGAGGTGGCCTGTATCGATACATACCTCCCACAGTAAGGGACACCCTCCTGTACCTATAGAAGGCATACCAAGTCAGATATCACCCCATGAAGGAGGCGCTACTTAAGAAGTTTGGCCTCAATCCCAAAAGGTATCGCCAGAGGTTCCGTGGCAGCCATAAGCTGCCCACGCAAAACTGGGTGGATTTTTTTTAATTAATGCCGTAAGGCTCTGGAGTCTGGATGGTTGGGTGCGTGGCAGAGAGGTACATGATTACAAGGCCTGTACAACCTATTTTTGAGAGAGCACCTCTTGGATAAATTTTTTCCGGAGCTGCTCCAACATCTGGTGGACCGCAAGCTGACCGATCCCCATGAACTTGCGGAGGACGGATACTTGGGTTAGCACCCGGGTGTCTCGCAAGGGCCCCTGGGGAGATGGCCCGAAAGGCGGACATGTTTTCCCCCAGAAGAGAGAGGGGGGAGATAAAAAGAAGGCGTTCTCACAAGGGCCACAAACTAGACACTTTGGGAGAGGAGTATGTACCCCACTTCAGTCCAGTTCCCCAAAGCCCCCTTACCCTGGCAAGAGTCAGCAGCCAAGAACTGTCCGGTGCTACGACTGTGGGGAGGTTGGACACTACAAGGGGGATCCCCAGTGTCGCAAGAGACCCCCAGCCCCCACAGGAGTTAAGAGTCCTGGGGTGGCTAGTGTAGCGCTTGGGACGGAGTTGCCCCTAGATAGGGAAGGGGATTGGACAGGCCTGACCCTGGTTTCACTCGGGGATAGAGAGATGGTCCCAGTGACGCCCTTACCATCAAACACTGCTAGATACCAGCAGAGGGGGCAGGTTAACGGACAGGAGGTGGAGGCTCTGAAGGAAACAGGTGCCAGCATGACCACAGTGGTGGGGCGGCTGGTGTCCCCTGAGCAAGTGATTCCTGATGTGTTCCATCTGGCCGTGTTGGCTGACGGCAGTCTGAGTCACTATCCTGTGGCTCAGGTTCCCTTTGAGTGGGGAGGAGTTAAAGGCCCGTTGAGAGTTGCTGTAAGCCCTGCCTTGCCTGTGGAGTGTCTGCTCAGGAACAACTTAGAACATACCGTCTGGAAGGAAGTAGAGTTCCGAGCCCACACTGAGATGCTGGAGTTGCCAGGATGGACTTGCGTGGTCACGAGGTCCATGGCTGCCCGGCAAGGAACTCAACCCGGGTTGGAGCCTGAAATTATGGCCCAACCCCATGCTGGTCGTGGAGAAGAGAATGTTGTGGAGGATACGCCCTATGTGATGGATGGGGAGCCCGCGGAGGTAACCCTGGAGTCCGCGGAGGTGGATGTTGTTCCCGTAGTGGAATTGCCCACCCTTGCCGAGTGGCATGTGGAAGGGGGACCTACCCAGGAGGAATTCTGTCGGGCACAGAGAGAGTGCCCCACGCTTGAAGGCATGCGGCGGCAGGCCGAAGCCCAAGCGACCAACCAAGAGACCGGCAGTTATCATGTGTACTGGGAGGATGGCATCCTCTACAGTGAGAAAGGAGGGGTTCGCGGTATGCATCCCCATCTGCTGCACTGCTTTGGTGAGGAGACATTCCTCATGAATAGAGTCATTCTATCTTGATTTCATCCTAGTAATCCATAATACTCCATAATCTTTTCACCATTTTCATACTTCGGATATTTCAAAAGTAAATCACTCCAGAGACAGCCAGGTGGAACTTGAATGTTTTAATTTGCATTTTCAAATGTCTTATGCTGCCGAAGCTTTACCACAGACATGTGTATTCAACATCCTTTCGAACAAACCAGTATCAAAACCCAATGCATTTCGAACTACCCAGGATGAATTCTGTCGGGCACAGAGAGAGTGCCCCACGCTTGAAGGCATGCGGCGGCAGGCCGAAGCCCAAGCGACTAACCAAGAGACCGGCAGTTATCATGTGTACTGGGAGGATGGATTCCTGTACATGGAGCCTACGGTTCCGGCGCATGGATCCTTAAGGGCCTTAGTGGTCCCCCAATGCTACCAGGCCTTCCTATTGGAATTGGCACATGAAATACCATTAGCTGGACACCTGGGTCAGGACAAGACCTTTGCGCGGTTGGTCCCGCATTTTTATTGGCCCAGGATGAGAGTTGCCTCTGACACCTATTGTAAGACCTGAAAGACTTGCCAGGTGAGGATCAAGACTGGGACTAAGGTGAAGGTCCCTTTGGAACTGCTCCCAGTTGTCGGGACCCTTTTAAGCGGGTCGAAATTGACATTGTTGGGCCGTTGGACCCTCTGACCTCTGGGGTACACCGGTTCATTTTGGTGTTAGTGGACCATGCCACCCGGTACCCAGAGGCCATTCCTCTGATGACCATCATTGCACCTGTGGTGGCGCGGGCCCTGATGGGGATTTTTACCCGAGTGGGATTCCTCAAGGTCGTGGTGTCAGATAGGGGCACGAATTTCATATCAACCTACATGCAGGCCATGTGGAAGGAGTGCGGTGTGACCTACCGGTTCTCCACTCCTTACCACCCCCAGACTAATGGGCTCATAGAGCACTTCAAGAAGACTCTGAAGGGGATGATCCAGAGCTTGCCAGAGGACTTGAGGCGGAAGTGGGACGTCCTCCTCCCTTACCTGCTGTTTTCATACCGCGAGGTGCCACAGAAGGGAGTCGGGTTCAGCCGCTTTGAGCTGCTCTATGGCCACCCCGTTAGGGGGCCCCTCAGCCTTGTGAAGGAGGGGTGGGAGAAGATTTCGAAGAAGCTTCCCCGTGATGTCGTCAGCTACATGCTGGCATTCCGCAGCCAGATGGCCAAGCTGTGGAAGGAAGCCTCAGACAACCTGGAGGCTAGTCAAGCCGTCATGAAGGAGTGGTATGACCGCAACGCTCGGACGGTGGAGTTGGACACTGGACAGAAGGTATGGGTCATGGAGCCTGGGGAGCTTAGTGCCCTCCAGGACCGGTGGACTGGTCCATACTAGATTGTGGAGCGACGAGGCCAGACCACCTATGTCGTTGATTTGAAGACCCCCGACAGCCCCATCGGGTGCTCCATGTCAACCGCCTGAAGCCACACCATGAGCGACCTGAGCTTGCTCTCCTCATGGTGACGGATGGGAGCGAGGAGGAAGCGAGTGAGCCTCTTCCTGACCTTCTGGCGGCCCAGGAGAAGGATGGATCGGTGGAGGGAGTGGTCCTCTCCCCAACCTTGACCCCAGAGCAACAGAGGGACTGCCGCCAGGTGTTGGAGCAGTACGCCTCGTTGTTCTCCCTCACGCCTGGAATCACACATCTGTGTACCCATGATGTGGACACAGGGGACAGCCCACCTGTAAAACCTAAGGGGCAGATTTATGTTAACTGGCGCATCCCCAGGGATGCACCAGTTAACATGCGCCACAGTGCGCCACAGCTCCGCCAGCCATGGTGCGCCGCATTTATAATGCGGCGCACCATGGTGCAAAAACGGCACAGATGCGTGACGCATCTGTGCCGGAAATGTGGCGCATTGCTGGAGTTGCGTCACAAGCGCGACGCAGCTCCAGCAAGGCTTGGGGGTGCCCCATTTTAACAATGCTGCGTCAAGACCTACGCCTGCTAAAAGCAGACGCAGGCTTTTGACGCAGCATTGGCTTAAAAGTGACTGAATGAAATCTCATAGATTTCACTCAGCCACTTTTCCGAGGCGCACCTGCCCCGGAACGCCTACCCTGCGCCAGAACGCCCACAAGCGGCGCAGGGCTTTACAACGTGACGCATCTGCCTAGATGCGTCACGTTGTAAATCGTTCGTAGGGATGCGCCACGTTTACGCCGCCTTGCGTGACGCAACAGCAGCGTAAACGTGGCGCAAGGGCCTCATAAATCTGCCCTCAAGTCTTACCGGCTGTCCGATAAAGTCAAGAACAGCATCCAGGGTGAGGTGGCCAAAATGCTGGAGCTGGGGGTGATCGAACCTTCCAGCAGCCCGTGGGCTAGTCCAGTAGTGTTGGTGCTGAAAGTGGCCCCACCGGGTACCACACCAGAACTTCCGTTCTGTGTGGATTATCGGGGATTGAACTCTGTCACCAAAACAGACGCTCACCCTATCCCACGGGCAGATGAGTTGATCGACCGGCTGGGAGCAGTCGGATACCTCAGTACCATCAACCTAACATCAGGGTACTGGCAGATTGCCATGGCCGACGGAGCAAAGGAGAAAACAGCATTCTCCTCCCCCGAGGGACACTTTCAATTTAGGGTGATGCCCTTCGGGCTCAAGAATGCTCCGGCCACTTTTCAGCGGTTGGTGAACCAGGTGCTGTCTGGCCTGGAGTCCTTCTCAGCGGCGTACCTGGACGACCTAGCTGTCTTCAGTAGCGCCTGAGAGGACCATCTGAAGCATCTCCAGGAGGTGCTACAGGCTCTGCAATGTGCTGGCCTGACCATCAAGGCTAGCAAGTGCCAGATTGGACAGGGATCTGTCATCTACCTGGGACACCTGGTGGGCGGGGGTAAGGTGCAACCCCTCCAGGCCAAAAGTAAGACCATCATGGCCTGGGAGCCCACCAAAACCCAAACTGAGGTCTGAGCTTTTCTCTGCCTCACTGGATATTACCGCCGGTTTGTCAAGGGGTATGGTACCCTCGTAGCCCCCCTGACAGAGCTGACGTCCAAGAAGCAGCCACGTAAAATGATCTGGAAGGCTGCTTGCCAAGAGGCATTCAAGACACTGAAGCACGCGATGTGCACCGCTCCGTTGCTTGCAACACCTGACTTCACAAAATAATTCATCGTGCAGACAGACGCCTCTGAGCACGGCATAAGCGATGTGCTTTCGCAACTGAACAACGACGCCCAAGACCAACCTGTGGCCTTTATCTCCCGAAGACTCCTCCCTCGGGAACACGGTGGAGTACCATCGAGCGAGAAGCCTTCACCGTGGTCTGGGCCCTGAAGAAGTTGAGGCCATACCTTTTTGGCTCTCACCTCCTTATTCAGACAGACCACTGACCCCTTCGCTGGCTCATGCAAATGAGAGGCGAGAATCCCAAGTTGCTAAGGTGGTCCATTTCCCTACAGGGGATGGACTTTCGGGTGGAACATCGGCCCGGAGATGACCACGCCAATGCTGGCGGTCTCCCCCGGTTTTTCCGCCTTAGTGACGAGAACTCCGTAGAGGTTGGGTAGCTCTCCCCACTTTCGGCTGGGGGGTACGCATGTTAGACCTGTCAGCCCTAGGGTGGTCTTTCCCTGTTTATTTCGCACATGCCTTATTTTTTTTCACCCTCTTTTTCATTGGCCTTAGGTCTCCGAGCGCCTTCCCATTGCTAATCAATGCTAAGGTGCAGGTGCTCTCTTCTTCCAACATAGCTGCCACAAGCCCCTGCTACTGCAGAGTGGTCTTTTTAATAGCACCGTAGTTGCCAGGAGCTGGCTGGGACCCTTAAACATTGTTACATCACCAGCCCGCCTTTTTCTCCCATAGCTAGAGTAGGGAAGCTCCTGGAACCTTCCAGAACAGGGGACGGGTCTGCTTTTTGCCCCCTTAGAAAGTGGTCACCTGACCTAGGCATACTTAAGGGAAGGAGGGAAGGTTTTCAGTTAGTTGGGGCAACGCTGACCTGGGGAACCTACGCAGGAGACTTAGGTGGTAGGGCCTAGAGGGGGACTTCTGCTACTGGGGGTGACAGGGCTTAGGCGCTGCCCACCAAGCTGAGTGAGGGACCCTGATCTAGCCCAAGGATCTGGCCTGGTGGGAGGGGAACCCAGGGACCACCTGCAGTGACCTACAAGGATCCATCTGCCTTCAGCCACCAACTCAACCCCCCTTCAAGAAAACAAGAATCTGCTTTACAAGGGTGCAGGAACCAACAAGCGCCAAGAAGCGCAACTAGGGAAACGGAGGACTACTGGGGATCAACCAGGTACTGGGCTGTGTCACCTCTGCGCCCCTTAGTCTTAACCTGGGCCCCTGCGCTGTCCTGCCTAATCCCCTCTGCTGTTCTGCCACTGTTTTGTGGCCTGTCCTGTTTGAACTGTCTACCTACTTGGACTGCCTGTCCTGCCCAAACGAATTGTACTGGCACTCCAGGGCTCCCCTCTGTGCCCTTGGAGATGCGCTGGACCCCTGCATCCTGTGGCCTGCTGACCGCTACTGCTATCTGAGCGCTAGCCCCCCTGAACTGCCTTATTTGTTCGTAGCGCCACTGGGCCTCAGGCGCTGTATGACCCCCGTGAAGCGCTGCTGGTGAACAGCGATGTGCCACTCACCTGCGCCCTTGCCGCCTTGCCTAGGCACCAGTCGCCGGTCACAGCAACAGCACAGCACCAAGCACCCCCGAGGCTGCCTGACTCCGGCACGGCCCCAGCACTCCCCCGGTGGTGCCGGCGCCGACCTCATCAACCCCTCGGCAGCCCCGGAGCCAGGAGAGGGCTGCCGCTTCTCAACGCTGGCCCTCACTAGGCCTGACGAGTCCTGAAGCCTCTGCCTGCCTCAAGTTACGGGGGCGTCGGAAGAGACTCTGCCCCGCTGCGCTGTGATTGGGCACTGCCGCCGCACCCTCGCAGGCCTTGCTGCCATTGGCGGCTGCGGGCGCGCATACCCTGAGGCCGACTCCGCTTGGTCCACGGGCCCCTAGGAGTCGTCGGGACGCCCGGGGCTGACTTCTACATGGTGCGGGGGCTCCCTGGAGATCGTGAGCCCCCCCAGTTGGCCCACAGCAGCGCCGGGCTGAGTAAGGCCTACCGGAGGGCCGGAGCCCTCCCAACCAGCCGCAAACCTCCACAAGGGGCCGGGTAGGCCCAAAGAGACAAGGTAAACCCCCGGGGAGAAGGGCAGAAGGCCGAAGGAGGCCCCGGGTTCGCCCCTCCCCCAGGGAAGCTAAAGTTGGGCCCCGTTTCCCTAAGTAACTGAGAAGGCATCCTGCACTGGGCAAGGACACAGGTGAATCCCTTTGCTGACTATTTGTTGAATGTTCGAGTTAGCCCCTGGCTAAGGGTCTGTGACTGCTTTTAGGGGAATGTTAATTAAGCCTGCTTCAGGACAGTAATGCCCTGTGTGTTCCTGATTAAGCATGGGCGGAAAATCCGTTACGCTCGCGGATTTTGCGGATTTTCGGTAAATTTGCAATCCGCGAGATTTGCGAATTTCCCGCAAAATCCGCAAATTCGCACGCAGCGGATTTTTTTTCTTTGCGGTGTAAGTTCGCAATTGCGAACATGTAGGTGCGGCGGGCAGCAACAATCTCGCACTCGCGAAATTACAAAAATTGCAATTCTGCACAAGAAATCTACTAGCAAGCAGCATAGACCTTCTGAAAATGATTATTTTTATCAGAATAACTTCTCAGGTTGACATTTGCCTGCACTTTTTTAGATTTGAGTCCTTTTCATTTTCTTTGGATAACTTTTGGATTAGAAATCAACTTTCTCATATAACCTTGGTGGGGCATTAAAGTTGCTGTAATGCTGCTCTGCAGAAAAACGAGTTTTGCAAAAGTGAAAGCAGGTTCAAAAGTTCAAACTCATCATTAGTAACCGTTCCCTGTAGTGCTTCCTGACAAGGGCCCCTCCAGAGTTCAGTTGCTAGTTGCAACAATTGTATGACCCTGCTCTGACCCTCACAGCAGGCTCATAGAATAGCTACAAGTAGGCCACAAAGGTCCTGGAAAAAAAATGCACTGCAACAGAAAGCAAATAACAGATAAGGAAGCAGGTGCCAGACTGGAGTTTTAAAACAGTGACACATTAATAAATCAACCACAAATTAATTCATGTCAGTTGAAGCAGGCAGGTGTGCTTGCTTTTTCCCCCCATAATCTACAGTGATGATGAACCAGAGGGTGGCATAAGGCATTGATGTACCAGAGGGTGGCATGGGTGAAACAGAGGAGGCAGGGGTGAAACAGAGGGTGCTGGGAACCTGTGATGATGAACCAGACGTAGAAACAACATAATCGTGACCGTTGCGAGCCGACATGTAAGTTCGCAATTGTGAACTGTTACAAAACCCTCGCGAACTGTCAGAAATCCTTGCGAACTGGCAGAAATCCTTGCGAACACCAAAAAAAAAAATCCGCAAATTCCCAGTTCAGTTGCTAGTTGCAACAATTGTATGACCCTGCTCTGACCCTCACAGCAGGCTCATAGAATAGCTACAAGTAGGCCCCAAAGGTCCTGAAAAAAAAATTGCACTGCAACAGAAAGCAAATTACAGATAAGGAAGCAGGTGCCAGACTGGAATTTTAAAACAGTGACACATTAATAAATCAACCCCAAATTAATTCATGTCAGTTGAAGCAGGCAGGTGTGCTTGCTTTTTCCCCCCATAATCTACAGTGATGATGAACCAGAGGGTGGCATAAGGCATTGATGTACCAGAGGGTGGCATGGGTAAAACAGAGGGTGGCAGGGGTGAAACAGAGGGTGCTGGGAACCTATGATGATGAACCAGACGTAGAAACACATAATCGTGACCGTTGCGAGCCGACATGTAAGTTCGCAATTGCGAACTGTTACAAAACCCTCGCGAACTGTCAGAAATCCTTGCGAACTGGCAGAAATCCTTGCGAACACAAAAAAAATCCGCAAATTTGCGAGAATTCGCGGATTTTGCGGATTGCGAGTTCGCAAATTCGCAAAATTCGCGAACACCAGATTCGCAAAATTCGCCCATGCTTATTCCTGATCAGGGAAAGGTTTATTCTTACCCAATGAGGCGTTATCCTTGATTTCTGAAGTGCTTTTACCTAATGAGATGCTTATCCTTGCATAAAGAAATGTTGCCTGATTCTCCATGACATGTTGACTCCTACCTAATGCCAGGTTTCATGAAATGCCTACAGTTCTATAATGAGATGGTTGCTTTACATGAGGAGATGTTTATCCCTGCCTGATGAAATGTCTAGTCATGCTTAATGAAATGGTTCCCCCTGTCTAAAGAAATATGCTCTGGAAAGGATACGGAATTGATTACTGATTACCATGAATGACTACCCTCCTGAACCTTGATCTAGATAAAGCTTATTGATTTTAAATAGACCAGCTGGTGTGGTGTCCATTATTGTGTGCAGTTACTGGCTCAGTGGATGTGTGTGCTGTATGGTCACTTTACACCTAAGCTTTCGGGTGTCTACCTGCTCGCCAAGCTACCCTCTGTGGGATTGGAGACCCCAGTTCCTATAATCAGGTTCCAGTATCAATTATCCTGCTATTTTCGACTGTACTTGCATTTTCAACATTTGCACTCTTTTCTCGTCGTAAAAGACTGATTGAAGCTACATTTTTTTTGCCAAGAAGAAGCTCCCAGTGTGGGAGCGAAACGCGTTGGATGATTTCTGATGCAATTGGTTTTTAATTGAAACTTAACAAAATAAAGAAGAAATATTTTCATATACTTCCGGCTTTTTGGACTTTTTACGTTGTGCACCCCCATTGTTATTCCAGTTTCCTAATACCATCAGCTGAGTCTTGTCCCCATTTAGTTTGAGACAAGATTTGTTGATCCAACTGCGCAATTTTTCCAAACAGGAGCCCAAAGTGAGGGATTAGGGATCCTGTTCAGGAGTGAGATAGAAAACCAGTTCAGTATTATTGGCATAAGAGATTATGGAGATCCCAAATGGCAATACAATGTCTGCCAAAGGGTGCATATATAAGCTTATTGATGAGTCTTGTGGTACTCCACAGCTCAGAGGGAGTATGTTAGAGGTACAGAATCGTTCAAAAACCTGGAAAATCCTTTCTCTCAGGAAGGACTCAAGCCGTTTCAGGGCTGATCCTGAGATTCCTGCACTGGAAACTCTTTAGCTAAGGATGTCATAATTTACAGTATCAAAGGCTCCACTTAGATCAGGGAGCATGATAGCTGCAGGGCCTCCCTGATCCAGCAGCCCCTTTGATTCCTGCACTACTGCTAAAGGGTGTTTTCTGTGATGTGCCTAATTCAAAATCCTGTTTGGGTTATGTGAAGCATGTTGTGTAGCTCTAGGAATCTTGTCAGGGTCTGATTAACATGTTCTTCAAGTTCTTTTCTCAGACCAGGAAGCAGTGTGATGGGTCTGTAATTTTCAGGACGCAGGTGGTCTAGCATAGGCTTTTATGGTAAGGCATTTACCATGGCATGTTTCTATGCCTATGGAATGATTCCCTTTGTTAATGAAACATTTAGCAGTTCTGTTAGGGTAGGGAACCTACTTTGGATGCTTTGGCAAGGATACGTGGAGGGGTAGGGGCAGGGTCTAGTGGGGAACCTGCTTTCACTTTGCCAAAGAGAGCTGCAAAACATTCTGGTGTCAAGTTAGGAATTACTGAGAGGCCAGTCTTCTTTTCTTCCTGCTTGTTTCTCTTAGGGGAGGGGCTTGTGTCCTTGGTGGATTCTTGTAAAGTTAGATAACTGTCAGTGATTTATTGGGAAAAATATCTGGCAAGATCATTACATCTAGATACTGATGGTTCAGGAGTGGAGCCGCTAGAGGAGGCCTCCAATAGTGCCTCGACAACCTGAAATATTTCACTGGGGAGTAGGAACCTGGGTTGATTTGAGCACCATAATAGGCAATTTGAGCGGTTATTATTTTGGAATGATACTTCCTTATTGATATACGATAGTCTGATTTGTTAGTTTCCCTCTAAGCCTTCCTCATTTCCTCTCTGCCTTTTTACATTCTTGTTTTAGTATCCATAAGTGGGAATTGTACCAGTCATCAGATTTATCTTTGGTGAGTAAAGTTTGAGTTTTTATGGGGAGACAATGATCGAATGATTATGTGATCCACTGTGAGATTCTTGTGTTGGCAATTGATGGGCCATTTATGGGTATAATGGATACTCTTTAGGACAACTACTTACCAGGTGTCACTCAGGAGACTTTGATAGATGTACCTGCTTGACAGCTTTCTAAAGCTGTGATTCTTAAACTGTTGTCTGAAGACCCCTGGGGCAGATGGAAGCCTATTGAGGTGGTCCGCAACTATCTAGAAAAAATGAAATTATATTAGTAGATTGATAATGTATACACATATAACAATGGAAAATTGAAAACAAAAACTTTGTAAATGGTCTGTAATGTTTAGGGATTTGAAACTGGAGGCTAAAAATTAAGTTGGTATACTTTCCTTGATTCGTGTGAATAGCACAAGTACAGCAAATAGGATTTGGACAATCAGTAGCATCAGTTGAAGCACTGTGTGCTCTGCCAAAATGTTAGAATGCATTAAGAGCAAATACAGATAAAAGATATGGAGAAGCCTACATATCTCTTTACCTTTTAGAAATAAACCTGCATATTAAAAAGCTCCAACCTTCGCATTAAAATTTCGAGTTGTATTTGTGAATTAAAGAAAATATTTTAGAACGTGTGTATTTGTTTGATGTAAACTTGTTTCTGAAGTTTTATGTATTTCTTTTTGCTTTGCATCCTAGAAACTGTTTGGGCATGGGTCTCTGGCTTCCTGTTGTTTTGATTGGGGATCCTTGGAGGGCCACATTTTACGGTCCACTGTTCTAAGGGATTCAATACAGACACTCTTGAATGACATGAAACAAGCCCGGCAGAACATTCCCAGGCAGATGGTCAAGTTCTAAGAAGACAACGAACTAGTTGTTCACAGAACCATGTGCTGGTGGCGAGATGGAGATGAAACCCCCCTGGACTGAAGTAGCAAGATGATCTCATCGCCCTTCCTGTGCAAAGCAGTGCATTGTTGGAAGCAAGGAGAAACTGGCAGTGTGATGCAAATGAGGGATTCACTCCAGGGTTGTATGTCAAAATATCAAGATCAATAATTTCGAACTGACCATGTGTGTACTCCAGAATGTCGGCTTGCAACGTGTTCTAAAGGTCAGTAATCATAGGGCACATCTACTTACCTTGGTAATAGATCAGTAGTCGATATTGTGGAGTCCATGTAAGTTCAGGTCCATATACATTTGACATTTTCGCGGAACACCACTGCCCATATTGGTGAAGGAGTAGAGGCCACCACTCTCTTCATCGTGGCATGATCTGAGTGAGACAGCACTTTACTCAATACATAAAAATCTGGAGGTCATTCAAAAAACTGTTGAGAAAAGGATAAAGAAAAAGAGACAAAAGTAACATAAACCGTTATGAAGACCATTGCGAATCATTCAGATTTTCATCAACTGCCACACAAGGCCAGTGTCATCATTTGGATATCCTTCTTTACTCACCATTCAATCTCTTTAGCACAACAAGAGATGATATGGTGTGAATTTCGCATCGGTCCATGTGACCTTTGTATGAAAAAACACAGATGAAGGAGACTACAGTAACCTGTAGTGAGACAGCACTGTACCAGAAGGATTGCTGGTAATCACACAGGCTTACTCCAACATCTGTCTCGCAGTCATTATTTGTCATATCCAAACGTCAGGTCTCTTGTCCCAAAGGCTTGGCACTCCCAGGCTTTGCCCTCTTCCCTGTCTGTGTTTAGTTCATTTCTCCTCTCCCACTCAGACACCTGTTCATCCAGTTTCCTGTTCATCCCTCTTTACTGCCGCACAGTAAACTTGATCCTTTCCTGCTGTCTATTCAAATCCATATGAATGGAAACTGGGAGGTGCCCCTTACCAAAGGTTAAATGGTGCAGAGGGTCCAGAGGCTTCTGTACATGCAAGAGACCCTGGATAGAATAACGCACTGAAGGGTTGTGACACAGACATTGTATGGTTTCCAGATTAGAATTGTGTACATTTTGAGTTCATGCATTCTTTGCTTCACTACTAGGAGGTGCCCCGTTGTTACCATACTAACAAGCGAATAATGCAGACAGTAACTGTAAAGTTGTTAAGAGCACAATGCAGCCACTGCCCTTTTATCACACACTGGGTTTCATGCAGAGTTCCCAAGCCAGAATCTGACTTTGTAGACATGCGAAATAAGGAAACCTGCTAGATCCAGAACAACGATGGCCTGTTGACTATTCTTTTTTCCTTATTAAAATACTTCATGGTCTCCAGATTGGTGTTACTTTAGAGACCATGCGATGTTTGTGGTGTGAGCGGGTGTGACATTATCAAATATATTGTGAGTTTCCTGTAGACTCCTTGGTTCTCAGTACACCATGACCACTGGTGCAGGACCAGGGGCGGCTCCTCCGCTATGGCAGAGGAGCATTGCCCTGCTGCTTTTGAGAAGTGAAGTAAAGGAAATATAAAACAAAGTTATTAGCATTTTATGTGTCCGTTGTGGGCAGGGGTGCTCTGCTTTCGGAGCAGGGAAAGGGAGGAGTAATTTGCCCACTCCTATGCGCATAAGGACTGTTTGGTCGGCTCTCTCGGGCCACCCAAACCAATCATGAACACTTTCTCCTGTTCTGCATTACAGCCTGCATGGAGAACGAACCCAGGCCACCATTCCCTGGTTGAGCGTCAAACGTGGACTCTCAAAACCAATAACAACGCTGCATTGCAGCATTGTGATTGGTCAGGGGAGCCTGAGTGCTTACCAATCACAACACTACATTGCAGCATTGTGATTGGTCAGAGAAGCCTTAGCTGTGTGCTTCCTGTACCTCGGTCTGACGAGGACAGCAGAAGCAGAGATGCTGGACCGGCGCACAAGGGGAGTTTTCCTTTTCTTTTTACCATTTCCTCCTACCCCCTTGCCCCTTCCCTTGCGCCCCGTGCACCCGCTTCCGCCACTCCAAAATATGCTGGCCACCACTGCAGGACACCCCTGTACTTTGTGCTGCCTGAAGCACTGCGTCCCCTCAGAACTGTGCATTGAATAGCAATCTACTAGAGACGTCAAGCAATGAGCACAAGGGCAAGGTGCTCATCAGCGTTGTTTGTGTGTGAGTGTATCTGTTTCAATCCTTAATTTGAGCCAGTACCACCTTATTGTCAATGCCAGAGTTTTTGACAGTTTGTCACAAGGTGGCCCTGTCTGGCTAATTTAGAGATGACGGCAACAACAGGTGATTAATAGTTCAATATACATTTGAAATGACTATTACCTGGCGCCCAAGCTATTCTTATAGCTTTGGGGCCCGAAATAGTCCGAATTGCCACACTTGTTGGAGTGTGATGGTTAATAACTGTGTTGGTACTGTCAATGGAAGCACTGGCAGGGACAATGGATCATGCAAGCTGCAGTGGCCTCCCGATGAGAGCCCTGGCGCTTATTTTGTTTACAACTTTTAAGCACTGGTCTGATAAGCCTTCACTGGGTCTGTTTGTGCCATGCATGAGTGTACCCACTCTGCGTGTGTATTTCTGTCTAAACTAGCTTGCTGTGCCCCTGTTGTGTGCTTCTTTTGTCTATAAAGGATGTTTGCACGGCTGCTGCCCATGATACCCTCCTCCTTATGTATAACGAAACCTGCTCTGCTGTTGCCCAGGCTGTATCTGCTCTGAGTCTCTGTCTCTTACTCTTTCTCTCTCAATCTCATTCCCTTTCTTTCTCTTTGTGTGCAATTGTGCGCGGGAATCATTGTTGCAGGTTGCGCCATAGCTATTCTGTATGTGTAAGTAATCTTTACATAACGTATAGTACCAGAATTCTGAAATTAAAATATATCCTGATAAACATATTGGGCTAGATGTAGGTAAATAGGTTTTACCGATTCTTAAATACCGAATTTTACCGATTCGGTATTTAAGAATGGATAAAACCTTTGTAGGTAAAAAATCGGTAAAAAATACCGATCCGGTAAGATTCTGTATTTACCGATTCGGTAAATACCGAATCGGTATTTGCTATTGAATCCTATGGGCCTTGAAGCCCATAGGATTCAATAGCAAATACTGATTCAGTATTTACCGAATTGGTAAAAATACCAAATTGCCAAGGTGGACAGGGTGTCACTTTGATACCCTGTTGCACCCCTGTTTCTGGCTTGTGTGCCATGTGGCACACAGACATGCCCTAAGGGCATGTCTGTGTGCCACATGGCACAGGTGTACATGCACATGTACACAACAATTCGTTATTTACCATGCAATTGTATTGCATGGTAAATACCGAATGCTGAAAGCCCTATAGCAGTGTTAAAAGTGCTACCTACATTGGAAACATACAGAATCGGTCATTTTACCGATCGGTATATTTACCGAATCGTGAAAATTACCGATTCTGTATGTTTTCAAGGGCCCTACATCTCCATAGCCCAATACCGGTCGGAAACGGCCGAAAATCTGTATTTTCGGCCGTTTCCGAAAGGTATTAGGCTACCTACATCTGGCCCATTGTGTCTTAAATAAAGATTACAAAAATATTGTTCAGTTGGAGTAAGTTTTAGAAAACCTGCACCCAATAGAACAATATCTTTGAAAGTGATATCTGAAGCATTACATTTCTGACAGAATATTTTTACTAACAATACGCTGACATACAGCCTTATTTTCAAGACCACTGGAATTATTTGGTTTTGAGAATACAGCATTTTCTGCATAATTATGAATCTGCCAGATTTTCCACATAATCCATCACCTGCTGCATAATCTTTGTTTCTACCTCAAACGGATCAAAGCTTGACAAAAATGTAGCAACACGTGGTACAGAGCAGTGGAAGGCCCTTCGAAGAAGTTGACTCATCCCTTTTCAGTTGCATATTGTGAGCTTGGTTGTTCAACAGGTATTAATGAAGTAAAACTTTTGCCCAAACCGTATTAACTTGTCTAAAATTGAAAAATAAGGAAGTAATACTATCACAAAATGCGCTGCCTCATGCTACGTGATTTGCCTTTTGATGCAGCATAATTAAGTTAACACTGTCGCATAATTTAGTCCTTCCCTCTTGCATAATTCCAATGGCCCTGCTTGTATTGCTTCTGTATGACCTGCATCTATTCTGTGAGCCTGTTGCAATAACTAGTGTGTGTGTGTGTGTGTGTGGTGGCACCTTGTCCTGCTGCTGGGTTTTTGTGGTGGGCTTTCACTATCACTGGTAATCATGGACTTCATTTAGGGTGTTGCCTGGGGTCGCAGTTGCGACCTCAGACTTTCCCTTTGTGACCCCTGGCACAGGCTTTACAGCCTCAACGAGGTTGTTAAAGGACAACCATGAATAAAAATTAATCAGAGCTCTTGTTACACTTTCTAATCCTGCAGCAGACAATGGATGCATTTGTCTTGCATAAATAAACACAAAATAGCAGTGAAACTCACTGCAATGTAGCAAAATATTGCCCCCACCTATGACCGGGGGCCCTATCATGAGCTGCCTGTGCAGCCTGTTTTGAAGGCAGTGTGCTCAGACCAAAAGTAACAATCGCACAATAATTAAACTATGGTTCTTAGTTGAGAGTTCCTCGTAAAGAAAAAGTCTTAGGTCTAGATGTACAACCGTTTTGCGACTCGCAAAAATATTAGTGCATGCAAAATGGGCTGTATGCGATGTACGACAGGCAGCCGTAAATGCCATATTGTGATAGGACAGATTACCAAGCTGCAACACTACATGTGATGAATTTGCGTGTCTCAAGTAGCAACTCACTATTTGTGAGTCGTAAATCTTCATGTACAGACTAGTCGCAATTTGCGAGTAAGCGCACATTGACCTGTTTGCAGATGCAATTTACCATGAATCAAAATCAGGTGGTGACAGGGCCCAACCCATAAAAACAGGCACAGAATGTATCACAGAGCTTGCTACAATGGCTGCCCAGTACATAATAGCAAGGATGGTCCAGTTGTTGGCTGCTTAATAGAGGAGACAGGACAGGATTTTCAGAGTCAGGCTAACCATGTTCAACAAGACAGAGGAAGAGATATATGACTAGTACAGGTTGAGTAGCAATGAGATTCTAGAGCTAATAGATATCTTGAAGTCACATCTAGAAAGCAGAGCCCAGGGCAGTAATTCAATCCCCACACATGTCCATGTATTGTGCTCCCTCCACCTATTGGCCACTAAACATTACTGAGATGTTATTGCAGTGGCTGGAGGGGTGTCGCAGAGTGCTCTTTCGCCTTTCTTCTGCAAAATTCCTTGACGCCATGATCCACGACATGCACAAACACATCTCCCTGCCCAAGGATGCTACAGAAATTCAGAATACAATAACAAAATATAACGGATAGCAAGATTTCCACAGGAACATGGCTGCATAGATGAGACCCATGTGCCCATATGTTTTTCATCCAACCTGGAATACATATTCCTGTACTGCAAGAGCACACATGTACTAAACATTCAGGTAGTCTGCAATGTACAATACATCATCACAGACATTGCCGCACATTTTCCAGGGAGCACCCATGACTCTTACATCTTTCGCCACAGTGGCATTCACTAGCGACTAGAAAGGGGTGAATTTGACGAAGGATACCTACTAGGTAATGCAATGTAATGTACAAAGTGAAATGTATTAGTTCAAACATTACTGTATCTAAGGTGTTTCACCATCATATTTGTCTCACCAGGTGACAGTGCGTATGCCCTGTGGCCAGGGATCCTCAAGCCCTACTTGATATCCAACAGCCCACACAAGAGATGGTACAACAGTGCACACAAACGCACCAGGGGTATGATTCAGCGTATTCCATAAATCGCGCTTCTGGTGCCTACATAAAACTGCTGGGGCCTTGCAGTATGAGCCTATAACAGCTTGCAAAATAGTTGCAACATGTGCAATTCTTCACAACATTGCCTCAGGAGGGGCCTACCCATGGAGGTTTCTGGTTCTGACGCAGAAGACGATGACCCCAGCCCACCTGTATGACACGCACTGAGAAAAGTAGAGCAACAGAGGAGAGACGATGCAGAGACAACATAGCCAGACAGTCTTTTTCATAGTAAGATGCATCCATTTACATTAAACCCTCCACAAATGACAAGACAAGTATCAGATTTTATAAAGTGGGAAACCCTTTATCGTCAGGGTAATCAGTAATGAACTGCAGGACAACAAGTCCTTCATGGTCAACTTAACCAAAAACAATTTGACCAATGTAGGTTGCTCCACCACTAACAATGGTCCAGGGTGGCAATAGCATCAATAGCATGGTACACATGCAATGTCCAGTCACTTCCTGCCTCTTCTGGTGCCCATTTAGGTTTTACCCTGTGGTGATGTAGGCTGCCTGCTGCTGCTCCTGTGCAGCATGTGTGTCTCCGCAGTGGAGATGCTGCTGTGGCTCGATAACTCACTATCAGAAGCATCCCTTATTGCCCTGTGACAACACTGGAGTTCTCTATGGCCTCAAGAGCAGTGGTAATATTCTGCAGACCTTTGGCCACATCTCCACTATAGTATCCCGTTTCCACCTGCTGGGCCAGTGTGAGTCTCGAGTGGACGGTGGTTGCCTGGGCCAGACTAATATTCGCCTGGGTCAATGCCCCCATCCTGCTTGCCCTGCTCCTTTCATTATGCCTCTGCTGCCTCCTAACTTCTGCTAGTTAAGTGCACAGCTGTCCCATCACCCCAGTGAGGGCATCTAACTTGACATCAAGCCGGGCCTGGTTTTCTGCCATTTGAAGGGATATGTTTGTGAAACCCCAGGCCAGCTTGCTATTGATAACCCTCAACTTTTTTTGCTGCAGCTGCTAAATTGGCAGCATTTCCTGCTCAACGCCGGTGGCCTCCGCCTGTTCACCTGTGTCTGTCTGGAAGTGGGCATAAGGCCTTGCCCATTACCACCTCTGCAAGTGCTGCATTGTACGCAGCTCATGGACCCTGGTGACAGGCATTGTTTCTGGTGCTGTTGCATGCTGGGATGTGTTGTCCTTGTAATCTGATATACCTGGCTGTGACTCTGCCTAGAGATCCAGCTCTGCATCCATCAGGGCAAGATCCTGATCTTGCCCTTCTCCTCTTGTGTGTCCTCGACTGGCACAGGTGCATCTATGTGGTACATTAAAAGAAATATGCTCATGTGAGACACTAGCTCAGTGGTCGGGCAATGTTCTTCAGCTCATGTCAGAGAGTTACTCCACTGTTTGTGTACCTGACTACATATCGCATGATGCAACAGGATTCAAGCTAGCCTGGCTGATAAGGAGTGTTACACCGAAACCGGTCCCAGAATGCTTGTTTCCAGTCCAGGGAGTTCCTGGCCTAGCAGTTCGGTCTGGATTGTTACCAAGAGGCACAGGGTCAAGACTGATTTGCATATGGCTGAGTCTGAATTGGGGTGGCGAAGTGAGCTAAAGAGCGATGATGGATTCAACCCAGATCTCTGTCTGGGGTGAGTGTATGAAGAGTTTCAGCGCTCCGTCCTTCATCTCCTTGTGTTTGCTTTGTTTGCCCTAAGAAGGCAGGGTCAGGGTATGCCTAGACGTGGGTCCCTTGCTCACTTTGCTACTGGATTCAAGCTAGCTTGGCTGATGAGGAGTGTTACCCCGAATTTGGATGCTGAATGCTTGTTTTTGGTCCAGGGAAGACCTGGCTTGGCAGTTCGATCTGGACATTCTCCCATGATGCACAGGGTTAAGGCTGATTTGCATATGGCTGGGTCTGAACTGGGGTGGCAAAGTGAGCTAAAGTAGAATGATGGATTCAACCCAAATCTTTGACTGGGGTGAGTGTCTGAAAAGTTTCAGTGCTCCATCCATCATCTCCTTGTGTTTGCTTTGGTCGCCCTAAGTTGGCAGGGTTTGCCAGACATGCTTTCTTGCTCACTTTGCCCCTGGATTAAAGCTGCCTGGCTAATGAGGGGTGTTACCCCGGTTCTGGTCCTAGGATGCTTGTTTCCGGTCCGGGGAAGACCTTGCTTGGCAGCTCGGTCTGGACTGTTTCCATTAGGCAAAGGGTCACGACTGAATTACATATGGCTGACCCTGAACTCGGGGCGAAGTGAGCTAAAGAACGATGATGGACTGAACCAAGATCTGTGACTGGGGGAGAGTGTCTGAAACGTTTCTGCATACCATCCGTAATCTCCTTTTGTTTCCATGGCAAAATGCTGGCACTGGCCTGACTTAAGGGAGGACAACCCTGGCATTTTGGCTGGAGGGCAGAAAGACAAAATTCTGACCCTAACATTCAAGAGATTATTTTGACATAAGAGTCACCCATGATACATGGACAGCACTAAAGACAAAATTGTGGCACTGGCATATTGTATGTTGATTTTGGCCTAAGGGGCACTCATGACATATGTGGGGATGGCCATCCATCCCAATACGCTTCCCCTGGCTAATGAAGGTCATTATTGACATATGAGGCAGGCATGGTACACCCTGAAGACAATGGAGTCAACATATGGGGGGGGGTTCATTAGCCTTGCACAACATGAAAGGACTTTGATATTTAATGAGTGCCCTTTCGGAGTATATGCCTTTTTAGCAAATGTATCTCATAATTCTGCTCTAAAATGCACCGTTTGACCCTATCATTTTTTTTTTAAGTTCCTGATAGTCCATTATAAGATCTTAGGCTCACTTGCTTCACTCCCTCACTACATTTCAGTATTATGCCCAACCTCTTTCAAAGATCACCTGCCACCCCTGCAAGTACAGAAGGTAAACAGAGTCTTGATGTCTACTGTCCAGTGCATAATTTGAGCCGGTGGTTTCTGGTGCTCAGGATCAGCACTTAATTGTCAACACCAGCACTTATGACAGATATCTGTCGCATTTAGAGATAAGCACAAGAGCTGTTTATTCATTCAATACACAATACAGAATGACTAATGCTGACCACCCAGGCTTGGGATTGTCATACTTTTAAGAGTGTGATGATTAGTAGTGTGTTGGTGCAGTCATTGGCAGCTCTGGCAGAGCAACGGGTGGTGCAAGCTGCAGTGGCCTCCTGACAAGGGCCCTGACACTCAGGTTTTTTATTCAAATTAAGCACTGCTACTCTCTACATTCTGCAGCTCTCACTGGGACCAGGGCACTAGATTTTGGTTGTGTAAAATAAATAACGTCAGTAGTGCAATAAACACTTTTCTCATATAATAAAACAAATATTAGAAAGAGAACACTTTTTTTAACAAGCTGGTAGTTGGTTTCACTAGTGTAATGTATGAAAATGTGTCTGAATAAAACCTTCACCCCAGTGCTTTGCACAAGTGACAGTATGGTGCAAATGATCATGAAACAACATGAATTGACAGTAAGGAACAATGTAAGCTGATAGCATAGTTCACAACATTTTTGGCTTCAATGTGGAACATCAGGAGGAAATGTCTGGAACAATGAACTATTTTATGTGATGTAACCTGGTAGGGGGTAATGAGTTCCTGTTGTACCAAAGGGATAGCTTAAGGGATACGCCCATCCCATGATGCTGGATAATGTGTGTTATATTTCTTTTTTAAACTCCTTATAGCAATTGATGTTTTAACATTTTTAACTTGTACTTTACTGTGTTTCTTTTATGACAGTCATATGTCGAAATAAAGATTATAATAAAAATAATAATAATAACGTAATCTTTCATGTACTATACATAGAAAGGAGTAAGATTCCACTGGTATATATCAGTACCATAAGGTTCTTGTGGCATTACTTCCTGGGAAGGCCTGGGTAAACGTTTATGATGTCACTTCCTGTGATGCCAAGGGCAAAGTGCATGTGATGTCACTTCTGCTACTCCTGACATTTATTGGTGAATTAACGCCCATGCTGGCAATGCTGTATCTATTCTGTGTTCCGATAAGCCTGTACTGCTCTTTGCTCATGCCAAGGACTCCTCTATGTGTGACAGAAGCAGCTGTCTGTATTGCACCTGATGTTTGTGTGCTAATTCTACAGACTAGTATTACTGTAACTCTTATGTGTGAGTGAACCTTCCACTGCAGCCGTTTGTGCATACCTGACATATGTGTGCAGAAAGCATGCACCTGTTCTGTGCACGTGAAGGAAGCTTGCTGCTAGACAAATTGCAACCGTTTTCTGGGTGTTAGTGAAGCATGATACACGCTTGTGATGCACCTGTAGCTGTTTGCGTGAGTGAAAGGAAGCATGCATTGCTGCCTCCCGCGATCTGCGGTTGTGTTTGGGATGCATCCTGGATATTGCAATACTGCATATGGCCGCGTTTAAGGAAAGCTTGCACTGCAGCCGGCCATACTGCCTCTGTGTTAGTGAAGCTTCATATAGTGTTCTCACTATACAAAACCCCAAACTACTGGTATTTTTAATGACTTTATATGTAGTTATGTTGTGTTCAAATGCATTCTAAATGTGACATAATCCCGGTTCTGCAGGCACGTCTTCAGAGTGCACTTCTCGTTGTCATACCCTGTGGAGCGATTCTGATCAGCGCTCCCGTCAGAGACACGAAAGTTCATGACGCTGTTAAATGTAGGAATGATTTAAGGCATCCGGCGTCTCCTTTCCATTCACGCCAGCGCGTGAGCTTTGCACATTAGGTGTCAGACTGATAATTGCAGAAGCAGGCCTAGAAGTTTGCAAAGTCACACAACAAATAGCGCATCAGCGCACATGTCTGTGGAAGGCTGCTGAATTTGAAGGCAACCTGCAGAGGACAGAGAGGACTTTAAGGAATCTGAGTAAATTAGGAAGGAGGTGCCAACGGAAAAACGGAGCACAAGATAGGTATAGTTGTACTTTGTAAGTAAAAAGTAGCAATTATAAATACTATGGCTTGTGCCTGTGTAATGTAAACAAAAGGCTTCTACAAAATGTTCAAGAAACATTAGGAATCTGAGAGCTTAATTTCTTTAGTATGTTTATTAAATGTATTATAAAATATTTCAGACATGGAAAATAAGACACGCAGTAGGGGATGAAGGTCGTGGGGCAGATTTACAAGCCCCTTGCGACACTTTTATGTAAACGTAAATTTACAGGAATTTATATAGCGCAAATCACCGAGTGGTTTCTAAGCGCTTGCTTAGGGAACCCGTCCTGGTATTCCCCTGTGAGATAACCCCGGCAGGGTATCCGCAAGGTGAAAGCCAGGCATCCCGTCGCAAGGGGCCGTTGTGGAGATTAAGCAAGCTATTGCCCGGAGTCGCAGAGTGTGAACCCGTGAATCGAGTAGGCACCGGAGCGAGAATTGTCAAGTCCATGGACATTTTAGGACTCAAGACCCCGCCGAGCCGGGAATTGAACCCTGGTCCCAGGCTGACCTCTGCTTCCAGGTCTGCCTCCTCAAACCAGTGAGCCACACTTCTCCACTTTTTTATGCCGCTGTTCCGTCACTTTTGTGATGCCGCGGCGGTGTAAACCATGCACCATGTTGCGACTTATTTACAACGTGACGCATCTAGGCAGATGCGTCACATTGTAAAGCCCTGGGCGTTCTGTCGCAGGGTTGGCGTTCCCTCGCAGGAAAGCCACGTAAACTGACGCAGGGAAATCTACAAGATTTCACGGAGTCAGTTTTACGACACTGCTGTGTCAAATCCTTACGCCTGCTTGAAGCAGGCGTAAGGAGTGAGGCACCATGTTGAGTATGGGCGGACCCTGTGCATTGCAGGAGTTGCGTCGCGCTTGTGACGCAACTCCAGCAATGCGCCGCCCGTGCGCCTCAAGATGCGTCACGCATCTGCCCCTCCTTGCACCATGGTGCGCCGCATTGTAAATGCGACACATCTGTGGTGGCGCAAGGGGGGGCATTACGTGATGCATCTGTTCTGGCACATCCCTGCTGACTTGCAGAGATAAGCCAGAAGACTTAAATATGCCCCATTGTGTATTAAATAGGGATTATATAGAGAATATTAGCATCTACCGACTACAAACTCCGACCTTTTAAATGCGTTACAATTTATAGCAGCACTGCAGACCTTTGATACTGGTACAGTGTAGGGGAGAAGAGTAGGCAAGTGATCGTATCGCGAAAGGTGGCATGTAGGTCGTAGGGAGAGAGAGCCAAGGTGCAAGAGGAGTAAGGCGAACATCGGCATGCAAGTCACTGGTAGGGAGAGCACAGGGTGCAAGGGGAGTAGGGCGAACAGCGGCATGCAAGTCGCTGGTAGGGAGAGCACAGTGTGCAAGGGGAGTAGGGCGAACAGCGGCATGCAAGTCGCTGCTAGGTAGAGCACAGGGTGCAAGAGGAGTAGGGTGAACGGTGGCATGCAAGTTATAGGGAGAGAGAGCACAGGAGGCAAGTGATTGTAGGCTGAACGGCGACATACAAGTCACAGGGAGAGAGAACATAGGGTGCATCTGGAGTAGGGCGAACGGCGGCATACAAGTCACAGGGAGAGAGAGCATAGGGTGCAACTGGAGTAGGGCGAACGGCAGCATGCAAGTCGCAAGGAGAGAGAGCACAGGGTGCAAGGGGAGTAGGGCGAACGGCGGCATGGCAGTCGCAGGGAGAGAAAGCACAGGGTGTGAGGGCGCACATGCTTCCTAGCACTTCAGCGCCCAGAAGGCAAGGGAGAGAACACACGGTACAAGAGAAAAGCACTAGGTGCATAGATGGGAATACTGGGTGAAAGAGTGTAGAGTCCAAAGGGGAGTTCAGGATGAAGGGGTAGAGTAGGGTGAAATGCAAGTCATAGGGAGAGAGAGCACAGGGTGCAAGTGAAAGTAGGGCGAACAGCGGCATGCAAGTCATAGGGAGAGAGAGCACAGGGTGCAAGGGGAGTAGGGTGAACGGCAGCAAGCAAGTCGTAGGGACAGAGAGCACAGGGAGCAAGTAATCGTAGGGCAAATGGCGGCATACAAGTTGTAGGGAGAGAGATGACACATGGTGCCCGGGGAGTAGGGCTAACAGTGGCATGGCAGTCGTAGGGTGAGACAGCACAGGGTGCAATGGGAGTAAGGCGAACAGCGGCATGGCAGTCACATGGAGAAAGAGCATAGGTTGCAAGGCGAGTAGGGTGAATGGCGGTACGGCAGTTGCAGGGAAAAAGCATAGGGTGCAAGGCAAGTAGGGCAAACGGTGGCATGCAAGTCACAGGGAGAGAGAGCCCAGGGTGCAAGTGATCGTAGGGTGAATGGGGGCATACAAGTCGTAGGGAGAGAGATCACACAGGGTGCAAGGGGAGTAGGGCGAATGGCGGCATGGCAGTCGCAGGGAGTGACAGCACAGGGTGCAAGGGGAGTAGGGCGAGCAGCGACATGGCAGTCGCACAGAGAGAGAGCACACAGTTCAAGGGGGGTAGGGCAAACGGCGGCATGGCAGTCGCAGTGACAAAGAGCATAGGGTGCAAGGGGAGACAGGCGAACAGTGGCATGTAAGTCGCAGAGGGGAAAGCACAGGGTGCAAGAGAAGTAGGGTGAAGGGTGGCATGCAAGTCGCAGGGGGAGAGATCACATAGGGTGCAAGGGGAGTAGGGTGAACGGCGGCATGGCAGTCACATGGCAAGAGAGCCCAGGGTACAAGGGGAGTAGGGCGAACAACAGCGTGCAAGTTGCAGGGAGAGAGAGAACAGGGTGCGAGGGTGCACAGGCTTCCAAGCACTGCAGTGCCCAGAAGGCAAGGGAGAGAAGACACGCTACAAGAGAGAAGCACTAGGTACATAGATGGGAATACTGGGTGCAACAGTGTAGAGTCCAAAGGGGAGTTTAGAATGAATGGGTAGAGTAGGGTGAAATGCAAGATGTAGGGAGAGAGAGCACATGGTGCAAGTGATCGTAGGGCACACGGCAGCATACATGTCGTAGGCAAAGAGATCACACTCATGCACACGCACACATGTTGCACGGGGAGTAGGGTGAACAGTGGCCATGGCAGTCGCAGGTAGAGAGAGCACAGGGTGGAAGGGGATTAGGGGGAATAGCAGCATGGCAGTCGCAGGGAGAGAGAGCACAGGGTGCAAGGAGAGTAGGGCGAATGGTGGCATGCAAGTTGAAGGGAGAGAGAGCACTGGGTGCATAGGGAGTAGGGCGAACGGCGGAATGCAAGCTGTAGGGAAAGAGAGTACAGGGTGTAAGTGATCTTAGGTCAAACGGTGGCGTACAAATCGTAGTCAGAAAGATCACACAGGGTGCAAGAGGAATAGGGCAAAATGTTTGCATGGCAGTCACAGGCAGAGAGAGCACAGGGTGCCAGGGAAGTAGGGCAAACAGCGGTTTGGCAGTCGCATGGAGAGAGAGCATAGGGTGCAAAGGGAGCAGGGTGAATGGTAGCACGGTAGTCGCAGGGAGAGACAGCATAGGGTGCAAGGCAAGTAAGACGAACGGCAGCATACAAGTCACAGGGAGAGAGATCATGGGGTGCAAGAGGAGTAGGGTGAACGGAGGCATGCAATTCACAGGGAGTGAGAGCAGAGGGTACAAGGGGAGTAGGGTGAACGGCGGCATGGATGTCGCAGGGAGAGAAAGGACAGAGTGCAAGTGATCGTAGGGCGAATGGCAGCATACAAGTCGTAGGGAGAGAGATCACACAGAGTGCAAGGGGAGTAGGGCGAATGGCAGCATAGCAGTCACAGGGAGAGACAGCACAGGGTGCAAGGGAAGTAGGGTGAACGGCGACATGGCATGTCGCACGGAGGGAGAGCACAGGGTGCAAGGGGAGTATGGCGAACGGCAGCAGGGCAGTCGCAGTGAGAGAGAGCATAGGGTGCAAGGGGAATAGGGCGAACAGCGGCATGCAAGTTGCAGGGAGAGAGAGCACAGGGTGCAAGAGAAGTAGGGTGAACAGCAGCATGCAATTTGCAGAGAGAGAGAGAGCCCAGGGTGCAAGGGTAGTAGGGCGAACGGCGGCATGGCAGTCACAGGGAGAGAGAGCACAGGGTACAAGAGGAGTAGGGCAAACGGCAGCATGCAAGTCGCCGGAAAAGAGAGACAACAGGGTGCGAGGGTGCACAGGCTACCCAGAAGGCAAGGGAGAGAAGACACAGTACAGGAGAGAAGCACGAGGTACATAGATGGGCATACTGGGTGCAAGGGTTTAGAGTTCAAAGGGGAGTTCAGAATGAAGGGGTAGAGTAGGGTGAAAAGACGAGTGCAGAGAGCAAGTCGGGAGAGTGGTGTGCAAGGCAATATGCATGGAAATGAGGTTGGATCCCAGGGTGCAAGGTTGGGGGCGCATGGTGTAAGGAAGGGAGTGGAGGGTGCAAGGAGTGTGCAGTACGCATGTAGTCAGGCATGGTCAAGGGCGAACCTGAATGAAAAGGTGAGCATAGGTTGTAATGGGAAGCCTGGAGTGTAATGTGAGAATGCATCATCTAATGGATAGTGCAGATTTGAGTTGAAGTTTGAAAAGCACTAGTGTTAGTGCTGAAAATAACCCACCTGCCACTGACAGGAGAGCCTTTTCTTGTTTTTTAGCAACTTTATTTTGAAGTTTTGAGGGGAAATCAAGACACAGGGCTGGATTAACAGAATGAAATTAAGACAAAATCCTAAACTTACTACCATTATGGTATTCACAGAATGCACTTACTACTTCTGGTATTCACAGAATGCACTTACTACTTTTGGCATTCACAGAATGAACGTACTACTTTTGGTATTCACAGAATGGACTTACGACTACTAACTTTACGTCTGCACCCGGGCTGGAATTTCCGCTTCCGGGACAGAATTTCTGGCTCTGCACCGGAATTTCCGATTCCGGGCCCGAAGATAGGAACTGTGGCCGTTGATCATTTTAGCCAGGGGTAAACACCTGTCCAAGTGCCTACCATCCCCCACCATGGATCAGCTGACACACTGCAGCCAATTCTAGACCTGCAGCATGTATAAATGCAGAGCAGACAAACACAAACCCTTCAACATGTCACTGAATGTGTTTGTTGCACTGCCCCTTGCCATGCGGTAAAACTACTTGAGGAGGAGGAGGAGAGCAGAGAGGATCTTCAGATAGAGGATATATTTTGAATGTCCAGCCAAGATGTAAGTGCCAGGTACCGTTTCCCTCCATAAGTCATCTTGGATATGGTTATGTGAGTAGAAGCAGGAACTTAATTCTGTGACCTGCTGCTCATATGCAATACCAGCATATCTCAAGATCCTTTCTGCTCTCCATTTCTTTGCCACTGGGTCTTTCCAACGCATCTCCAGTGGCCATGTGGGCATTTCCCTGGCGCGCCAGTCGCCGTGTCTGCATCAGGTACTGAGATGCATCACTGCTAGTGCCCACAACCACATAAAGATGCCACATACACTGGCCATGAGACTAAGGGAAGCAAGACATTTCTATCTCCTTGCGCAATTCCCACTTGTACTGGGTGCAATTGATTGTACCCATGTGGCACTTCAGCCACCCCGCGGCATTGCACACATCTTCTGCAACAGACACTGATGGTATTCCATCAATGTGCAAGCTGTCTGTGATGCCAGTGAGAGGTTCATTAATGTACATGCAGTGTTCCCAAGCAATACCCATGACAGATTCATATTCCGCATGTCACCTCTTGCCCAGCGGATGGCTGCGGGAGAATTTGGCAACATGTGGCTACTGGGTAAGTACCAACCACTAAAATTGAGTGATATGTGTCATTGAAATGTCTGAATGCACCCCAATATTAACAATTGTACAATAAGAATCATGGCCCAACAGACACTGCATGTACTAAACTACAGATCATGTCCAGTGCAAATCAAAGAGGAAAATGTAACCAACTGCCCTTTCTTCACTCCTCAGGCGACGCTGGGTATGCACTCTCCCCACATCTCCTCACCACTTACAGGTGTGCAAAGACTGTACCTCAGCGAGGGTACAATAGAGCGAAGATACGGACTCGAGCCATCATAGCGCGCACTTTTAGTCTGTTGAAGTCGTGATTCAGATGTCTCGACCGTACAGAGGGTGTGCTGCTGTACTCTCCAGAAATAATGTGCAAGATCATATTAGCCTGTTGTGTTTTGCACAACATTGCTTTAACGCATGGCTTACACATACCTCTGGAACCTCGGCTAGCTCTGAATTTGGGAAACCGGGCTATTGCACATAACCAAGGTCAGGGCATGCATGTCTGTGATCAGCTCGCTGCCACGTTTTTCACATGAGCACCTGGACAAAATGTGATTTGCTGTCTGTTGTCAATGATGAAACTTGGATAGACACGGCTGTGCCAATAAATTCCATCCTAAGACAACTTTGCAAGCCACACTAACTGCATGTAAATCACAGCTGCTGACAGTAGTCAAAAGGTGGAGCGTGCCTCAGGTCATGTGCCCATGTCAGCGATCAGTGTAGTGGATGTCCCTGAAAACAACTATTCACGCAGATGACAAACAATACATGTCCTGGGAGACCTACCTGGACCTCATGAGGATGGGTCACTTAATCACAAAAGGCCATAACCATTGTATACTCAGGCCTGTGCCCTCAACAGATTTGACTCCCCCACAAATGATGGGCCCAGAAAGTGAGTGATGATGTCATGGGTGAATCAGGCACCATATGTCTGTGGTATATCCACACTGCTCCACCCCAATGTTACATAACACATCACACAACTCTGGTAATGAGCACTCAATATGGACTACATGTACCATAATGCAAAGTAGGGGAAAATGAAACTGGGCTTTGATGTTGTGTCAGACCCCCCTGTCCGTGCAAAAATGTCATTAAATTGTCTGGTCCCCCTTTTGTTACCTATTCATGATTCTCAGCTGCACTGTCATTTCAGTTTTTCTACAACAGAACAGCTGGATGGCAGTGGATTTGATTACTGATTGTGGATGGATCAGGATGAATATAAAATGCCTGCCAACTATTTCCTGTGATGTATTTCCTGCCTCCCACTTCCTGTAAAACATTTTGTATATGAAATTATGTGTTCCGGGTTATTTTCGGAGGTTACAGCTCAAAAACGTAATTTCCGGTTTCAAAGCGTAACGCGCGTGCGCAGACCAGACGCTCCGGAACCGGAAACTACATTTTCGGTCCGTAACCTCCAAAAATAAACTGGAACACATTATTTCATACAGGCGATGTTATGCAGCCAATTGTGTTCATTCTGAGTGATCCTCTATCCCAGATCAGATCCTCTGACATCCTGCTGCTCTCATCTCACTTATTTCCCTCAAAATGGCTGAGGAATATGAAGAGAAAGCACCCCCTTTCACAGAAAGGGAATTAGACATCTTGGTAGAGGGGGTGCTGGACAAATTTCCTCAGCTATATGAGGACCCTGACTACCAGCTGAGCACTGCAGCCCGGGCCAGGCTATGGGTCAACATCGCTGAGCGCTGCAGTGCAGTGGGAGTCCACACCAGGAGTGCTAGGGCATGCCGCAAGAGCTGAGAAGACCTAAAATGCTGATCCCGGCACAAGGCTCAGGAGCTGGTGGGCCTGTCTTCCCAGCACTATGTGCTTCATCCTCGCCTCTCCCCACTGTACAGGAGGGTCCTGCGAGCAGCTTGGCAGACCCTCCATGCTCAGCTGGAGAAGCATGAGCAGCAGAGACCTGGTAAGTGCATCCTATGCAATATGTGTTTTGGAGTATGATGTGAGTGAAACAGTGCTTTACCATTGTGTTTCCCATGCCTCCATTCACCAATTCCGTGTCCATGCAGCAGTCACCAAGATTAAAAAGGCACACTGTGGCATATGGACTGTACAGGGCAGAGTGCATTTTGGGAGTTGTAATTTCTTCATGACAACTGGGTAAATGAGCCACTTTTGTGCATTCATATTGAAATCTGCTCTACCAGCAGCACTATCATTGAACCAAGGAAATCATAACTGATGTGTGCATTGGATGAGAAATGGTACAGACACTGTCCAGTGTGACGCATGGCAGGCCAAAGGTTATTGGATGCTGTGACTTGCATTGCATTAGTAGAGTTTGGGTTCCAATTGAGACAGATCATCAAGTGCCATGGAGTTAGGACGGACTTTGAGATCCTTGCATCGCTCTTAAGTGTTCCTAAATCTGCAAGGTGTGTCCACTGACAGACGTCTTACCCTTAGTGGCCTGTATGACATGTCACATGTACAAGTAGCTGTCACAACGACCCACCACTGTTCACCGGTGTACTGCACTACCTTTTAAGTCAACAAAGCCAATATGTGGCACTGGATTGTCAGATTATGTGTGGGGCCAACAAAAGGCTAGACCCACAATGTAGCTAGAGAAATACCCCAGACCCTATGTGGATGTGTGACCCACATTCAGCATTTGTCTTGTCCCATACAATGCTACAAAGCAGATGACACTTGTCCAAACGTTAAATAGCTGTGACTCCATATCAATGGCCAACTTCAATTAAATCTGGGCTCTTCATGTTCTCCTTTGGTGGACTGGTTTTGGAACTGGCACATGTAGCAGTGACAGGACACACAGATCACAAGAATGCCAAGGTTGAGTGTTGGCCAATACAGTTGCGTAAGCCACAAAAATTCCTGTGCGATGTCCATGTCAGACTCAATTCATTAAATGACAGTGAACATACATGTAATGTAAGTTCATAAACACTTACAACTGTAGAGTGTGATCAGAGGAAAACAAAGTCTGACCTTGGCTCATCTATGTATGTGTCTCGTCCTGCATGAAACAACCACCACATCAGGATTTCGCTTACATTTCAGCAGGCACAGCTGGCGAAATTGAAGAACAGCAGGACCAGGTCCAGGAGGCCATCAGTGCGCCGGTGGCTACACCCTCTTTCCACCAGCGAGGAAGAAGAGAATGAGGAGGGACCCTCAACATTAGGAGGCAAGGGGATTGCGCCCTCTCGAACTGACAAGGAACACTACTCTTGTGCTACGTCCCGGGTGGAGGCTGTGGACATTGAAGGCGGGGGGAAGGACCCAACACCTCTGCCCATGATGTGGTGGAGAGCTACTCTCCCCCAGACTCTTCCCCTGTGGGTCCTGAAGAGGTGTCCCCGGGGCAGGCCAATACTCAATATGGGCCTGTCATCAGCACCTCCCTACCTCCATGCCATTGGGGGCCCCAGCTGCATCCCCTGCAACCTGTCCCCTCCTCGTAGCCGCCAACTCAAACACAACATTTGCTCCGGACCTGAGGCACCAAATCCCTCCTGTCCCCCCCAAGCCCCTCCCTGTGTTTTTCCTCCTGGGGCTGTGCCAGAGGACTTTAAGTGGATGTGTGAGGGTCAACCCGACATGTCCGCTCGCATCATGCTACAAGTGTGTCTGGAGATACGCACAATGCAAGAAGACATTGTTCGATCTCTGGACAACCTCACCACCAGCGTCAATTCCATGGCCACAGCCATGTCATCAGTTGTCTCCCAAATCCCTTCCCATACCACTGTCAATGCCTCCCCCTGTCCTTTGCCCCACACTGTTTCCCCTCATACTCCTCCTGTGTCACGTACCCATGGGGTGACTGCTCCTACACCCGCCAGCCGTGGGCCTGCATTGGACACTGAAGATCTGGACATTGTGGTACTAGAGGATGACCAGAAGGACACTTGACTTTTTGACTGAGACGTCGTTGTGGACAAAGATTTCATTTTCCCCTTGTAAATAGACTGGTTTCCCTGACGCTCCCTAACGTATTATATTTTTGTTGCCCCACCCCAATCCAAGTTCCCTTCTCCATCTTGATTAAGATCATCATTTGTTTTCCTTTCTCCCTTCCAAACGGATGATTTTTTCTTCTGTTCATACATAAATATCTTTGAGGAATTTTACTTACTTTAACTTTTTTGACTTCATTTTGAATGTCTGGTTCAGAACATGGTAAAGTACTACAGGAGTATGACCCGTCAACCGCGTTTGGATTGGGGTAGGTAATCAGAATAAACAAACAATATCCCAACTGGTATTATTGAAAAGGCAAATAAACACATATGCATAAAGCATTATGAGAACAGAAATAAGGAGACTCAATAAGTTTTTTCAAATGTGCTCATGGCATCATGTAATACATAGAAATAGTTAGGCGATTTACAGTTGTAACAGCACTGTAGGTGGATGAATAACAACACAACCCAAATTGTACTTGGTGCTCAATGTGTGCAAGTGACAATAAAAGGTGGCGACGTAAGTGATAATTGTGGTCACCATATATGACACATAGTGAATGGTGCTTAAATATATACAGTGAATAAAAGAAAACAATGTGGCTCCAATTGAATGGTTAAGCAAAAGTTCTCACTTGAGTTAGATATAATTTGGATGAAACACACTGGGGGCTGCGCCTTTTATTGCGCTGAACGGTCGACGACGTTTTGATCCTCTTTAGTTGGGATCATCTTCAGGACTGGGTTGTAAATAGGGGACGGTGCTGTCTGGGACGCAGGTCCGTCTAGGCAGTGGATGGTGATCCGATTGAAACGGCGGGGCGCCCGATCTGATCAAAGATCGGTGGAGCTTGAATGAATCTTACGCTGAGTAAAGCAGCGAGGGATGATTACGACTGACTGCACGCGTGACTGTATATATTCAAGCACCATTCACTATGCGCCATATATGTTTATTTATTCTGGCTCAGAATATGGACACATATTTTGTGAGTCATCTGCTATGCACATAATAGCTTGTTGCAATGATTGATTACACTTGTAGCTGTGTCTCACACACACACACACACATACCTCCTCACATCTCTAGGCCACCTACATCGTTATACAGGACATGATACACAACAGAATCTTACTTTTGTAGATCTTTATTTTTTCTATACACATATTCACGTGGTCAATTTGTCTTGGGGTTCTTGTCACTGGCGATCGTGCTTGCGACTTTGCAATTTTGGAGGTGATGATCACTGTGAGGGGTCAGGACGGGCTTGTCGCCTATGTGTAGGTGGGTGTTGCCCATGTGCCTGTACAGGGTGATCTACATGTGCAGGGGCAGATGGTGTTTGCACATTTGGTGTTTGTGCCTGGACAAGGTCTGGTTGTGCACGTGGTGGGAGTGACTGTACAGGGGTTGGTGGTAGTTGTGCAGGTGGTGGGAGTGTCCGTTCAGGGGTTGGTGGTGGTTGTGCAGGTGGTGGGAGTGCCCGTTCAGGGGGTGGTGGTGGTTGTGCAGGATGTGGGAGTGCCCGTTTAGGCGCTGGTGGTGGTTGTGCAGGTGGTGGGAGTGCCCGTTCAGGGGGTGGTGGTGGTTGTGCAGGTGGTCGGAGTGCCAGTTCAGGGGGTGGTGGTGGTTGTGGAGGTGGTGGGGGTGCCTGTTCAGAGTGCCGGTGTGGATGTGTACCTTTGCTGTGATGCTGTGCAGTTGGTGGTACAGGTATGTGCTGTCCTGCAGGCAGATATGATGGCTCCCCTTCCTGCGTTGACTGTGAACGGAAACTTTGGATCACTTTCAGCATGCCCTCCATCATCTTCATGGCCAAGGTATGGTGTCTTGCACTCTCTTCCCTTTGGATGGATATCATGTCTCTCATATTCCTGGACATGTCCTGCCAAGTTCTATCCATCCTATCCAAAGCTTGGCTCAGCCTGTCCACCACCTGAGGGAATTGGACCATGTCCTGCAGGGACTCATACATGTCTGACAAGGTAGCCCCGATGGCGCGAATGTCCATGAATCGGGCGAGCAGGTCCAACAGCAGGTGAGGGGGTGGCAGGTGGAAGCCTGTGGGCAGGAGAATGGTGTCCAGGGGATACCTGCATCACAACAGGGCTGGTACTTCCCACAGATGGTGGAGAGGATGGCAGGCATACACTGTATAGGGAAGAGCAGGTAGGGGAACCGCCATGTCAGTCCTGGACATGAGGGAGTGATATCTGTGTTGAGATGCGTGGGAGCTATGGCTGGTTTGCTCTATTCTGGGGACAGGGAATTGTTTGTTTGGGAGGAGGCTGACGAACGTTGCTTGGTGGAGGATGTGATGCTGTGACTGATGTTTGCAGTCTGGCAAGATAGCTCTTATTGGCATCAGAATCGTCATCACCAGAGTGGATGGACATGTACTCATTATCACCCACAAAATCAACATCCTCAGGAACTTCTTCCTCTTCTTGTGCAGTACTTGCTGCCGACATAACTGCCTGAAGGATCAGGGGATTCTCCCCTCTGATTCCCCGTCGGCCCGCACTGGTCATAGGTCTGTCATTCTCATCCTCAGCATTATCTGGAACACAGAGGTTGCAACCGTATTAGTGATTGACCTGGTATTACATGTGGTGCAACACCAGGGTTGTATTAACTGTACTTTGCATCAACAGATGAGGATCATGTGACCTGGTTAGGGACCACCACAAATGACCGCTCACACCATAGCACTGAGGTGTTACACGGAGATGTATATAATACTGGCAAATTCACCAGCCACAACTCTCTGTCCCTTCGCGTTCCCCCCTGGCGTAACCTGCTGAAGCTGTCTCCTCATAGGTGTTGTAGACATAGCTGTAGAGGGTAGAGACAACATTCTCAATGATCTGCATCACTAATTGAAAGACCGGCACATGTGACACTCCTGATTTGTTTTTCACTTTGTAAACAACAACTGTTGATTCCATGCAGAAGGGGATCTTGATCTCTATCGTGGCTTAGTAATCAAAGCTAGTGACACAGCTCATGCCAGAATGACCTGAAGGACAGATGCGCGAGGGTTTCACTGCTGCAGCCAGGATGTCATGCATCCCCCGGGATGGTGTCCGCTGCAATGGTATCATCCTGTCAGCAGCAGTGATGAGACATACATGTCCATATTTTAGTGCATCAGATGGTAGCTATGAGCCAACATGTCATTCTCAATAACCATTTGCGGATAATCCAGGACAATGTGCAACATGTTTACCTCATTGACTTTTCAAGTGGGCACCTGCTCACATGCAGCATTTGCCAGCTGTTACCTCCACACAGCACTGACATCAATAAGATGACACATCAATAGACAAACTTGAATGAGAAGGTTACTGATATTTCAAGGAAGGGGATAAATAACCCGGATTACCCGCATTACACTGATTTCACCTTTACCATTGAGACTAACATCTTTCATGAGTGTAATGTTGTCTGTTGACAAGTCAGAAAGGAGTTCATGTGTAAGATGTGTAGTAGTCAGGGACATGATGTTGCTCATTTGTTCTTCCCTGCCCATGAAGTCACACAGCTCATTTTGAATGAGAGAACACAGATTTCTTATGTCCATCCTTTGAGTGTCCTCTGTTCCCATACTCTATTTCCAACATCATGGTACTACTTCGCTGACAATGGATGGTGTCTTGTACAGCAGACATCCAAACCTCATATGTCAAACACTCACCTATACATGTGAATACGGTAGAAGAGGAGGCAAGCAGAAAGCAACATTTGGTTATGATCACACATTGTGGATAAGCTGAGAAGCTTTGATGCTTTCCGACCGCACTGGATTATTGTGTTGCTCTTCAGCCAAGTTATTTTGCAGGTGTAACTGCATGAAGATTCACTTTAGCAGCCCCTACAACCATCTCAAAGGTACACAACTGGCTTCAGTGTGTGCCTCAGCCATACCAATTTCATTATGATTTAACCATATATATTTTGCTAGGGATTTATCCTATCATTGAATTGCAAGCCTGTTGTGTTTTGGTCACTTCATATGACACATTGTTCTATTGTATGTCCATTCTGTACTCAATTGGCCTACAGTTTGTGTCATCCTTTCATTAGCCACCAGGGTCTGATCTGGCATGTGTTCAAATGCTATATGTGAGCATATTGTGATGCAGGACAACAGTGTTGTACAACACATACAATATACGGTGGAGGTGAAAGGCACATTTAATGAGCATTTTGCTAGAATTATTCTTGGGTTTACTTACCTTGGCCCTGCACCGGAACACTGTGTGAGGTCCCTGAACAGATGTCACATCCAACCTTGTAGCAGAAGTCAGTGTGTGTCTTTGATTCTGGGAGGACCTCATTGTACCTACAATGATAAGTGCGTTTTGGAACTTTACATTTCTGCTGCCACCTGTGATGTCAATTTCTGGCACAAAGGACGAGCACAAGCAGTTGTGGGCACTACCGTTGCAGAAGTGGGTTATACATAATATCATGGGTGATCCCACATATAACGTAGAATGGGCCCACTACCTAGATGCAACCTATATCACAAGGACATGACTACGAATCCAGAGGTAAGTATTTTATATGCATTCTCTTTATAACAGAGCCCGCAAGAGAACTACAAGGCCTTCTGCATGTGTCGTCTGAGACGTCTATGGCCAATTACCTCTGAAAGTGCTTCACATAAGCATCAGGATGTAGCGATATAACCAAGAGATGCCCTTGCAATGAATGTTATTGAGGTCTAAGGCTTCAATTGGTGTTTCCTCCCTTTCCATGGCTATGCGAGCTGAAGAACTTCAGGCCCAGTGCAAAGCCTGGCTAAATTTATAGGTGTCTTGTCTGGGCAGTGTATATTTTTCAAGAAGATACCCCTGTATCCTAAGGTTCCATATCACTATTAAAAAAATCCCTCAAAGTGGGGGATCAGCCCTGGTCCCAATTGAAGGAACTTGGGTTTGACACTCCTGTAGGGAAATCTGAATTGTTATCCAGGAGAGTGAGTGGAAAGGGGTATGTGGGGTAGGCCCATTATACCTACACTACTCGGCAATGAGATAGGTGCATGGCCGTCCCGCCCAAGTGCTGTCAGCAACTGCAAAGGCCCATCTAGAGGGACTGGTAAGAATGTTTGTTCTACTTGTACCCAAGGATTGCTATCAAGGTCGTGATTCCAGTCTAGTGAGGGACGGAGTTGTGTCGCCAGAAGGGACATCTTACGAATTTGGGGGCCCTGGGCCAAATGTATTTTGTGGCCCCCTGTTCCGATAAGCTTTACATTTTTGATCCAGTTTCAGCTCTTTCATGCCTTCTTTGGTCAGGTCACTGACAATGAACAGGCACACTGATTCAAATTCTATGATATTCAGAGATGGTGACGTGTTTGCTAATATTACTGCAAATAATCTCTGTGATACCCTCCCATTTCTCATAATGCGAGATCCTGTTTGGATAGCAAATAAACTTTTTTTTATGGATGTTGCATAACACATAAACTGTCGAATGTCTGTAACAGACTCTCACACATTACTGACATTAAAAATAAATTAAAGGAACATGCTATTTGTAATAATCTGTTTAAGAATTAGTCAAGGTCATCACTAAGCATGGGCGTAAAATCCGTTCCGCTCGCGGAATTTGCGGATTTTCACTTACCGTCATTCAGCGTTTGCAGAGTTGTTTTCCTCCATGTTTTGCGTGTGCTGCGCCATTTTGGATCTTGCTGCGGAATCCCGCGGGAGTTTGGCGACCTCGATTACGTCATCGCGGCTTGCCACCTTGCACAGCAAGAGTTTGTCAACGCGAGTACGCCGTGATCACGCATCGCGGGAGTTCGCAATTGCGAGCACGTAGATGTGGCTGGCAGCAACAATCTCGCACTCGCGAAATTGCAAAATTTGCAATTCTGCATAAGAAATCCACCAGCAAGCAGCATAAATCTTCTGAAAATGATGATTTTTATCAGAATAACTCTGGCGGGGGGGAGGAAGTGCCCCACAGTCTCCAACTTCCTGTTCCTGTCCAGCAGGCTCCTCCCAGTGCTTTCTTCATGGGCTGGTCACTTTGATTTGGATCTTGACCTGGAAGGATTACTTTTTGTGGATGCTGCTGGATATTTGGATTTGAGGCCTTTTTGACTTTCTTTGGAACACTTTTGGATTAGAAATTTCACAAGTAAGTTTGTTTGGGCCATTACAGTTGCTGCAACTACAATTTTGGAATTTTCGATTTTTGGGCTGTTGTTGGGGCCGTTTGCCCAGGGGTATTCAGTGGTGCATGGACTGAGTCTTTCTGTGGGGTCTATTTAATGTAAATGTCATGGAGGGCATGGATGGCATTGGATTGTGGTGATTTTTGTGTGTTTTTCGATTTTTGGGCTGTTGTTGGGGCCTTTTGCCCAGGGGTACTCAGTGGTGCATGGACTGAGTCTTTCTGTGGGGTCTATTTAATGTAAATGTCATGGAGGGCATGGATGGCACTGGATTGTGGTGATTTTTGTGTGTTTTTCGATTTTTGGGCTGTTGTTGGGGCCTTTTGCCCAGGGGTACTCAGTGGTGCATGGACTGAGTCTTTCTGTGGGGTCTCTTTAATGTAAACATCATGGAGGGCATGGATGGCATTGGATTGTGGTGATTTTTGTGTGTTTTCTGACTTTTTGGGCTGTTGTTGGGGCCTTTTGCCCAGGGGTACTCAGTAGTGCATGGGCTGAGTCTTTCTGTGGGGTCTCTTTAATGTAAACATCATGGAGGGCATGGATGGCATTGGATTGTGGTGATTTCTGTGTGTTTTTCGACTTTTTGGGGTGGTGATGAGGCCTGTCCATGTGGGTGGGGGCCATTTTGAAGCCAGGCAGTGTTCTTTGTTGTGCCATAGGCCTGCACTCAGTCTGCCATGCTTTCATCCATTATGCCCAGGGGTACTCGGTGGTGCATGGGCCTAGTCTGTCTGTGTGGTGTCTTGAATTTGAACATGATTGAGGGCATGGATGGCATTGGATTGTGGTGATTTGTGTGTGCTTTCCGATTTTTGGGCTGTGGTTGGGGCCTTTTGCCCAGGGGTACTCAGTGGTGCATGAACTGAGTCTTTCTGTGGGGTCTCTTTAATGTAAACATCATGGAGGGGATGGATGGCATTGGATTGTGGTGATTTTTGTGTGTTTTTCGACTTTTTGGGCTGGTGATGGGGCCTTTTGCCCAGGGGTACTCAGTGGTGCATGAACTGAGTCTTTCTGTGGGGTCTTTTTAATGTAAACATCATGGAGGGCATGGGTGGCATTGGATTGTAGTGAGTTTTGTGTGTTTTTCGACTTTTTGGGGTGGTGATGGGGCCTGTCCATGTATGTGGGGGCCATTTTGAGGACTGGTACAGGTAGGGCCTGGCCATGTGGTGGGGTCTAGGGGCCATTTTGAAGCCAGGCAGTGTGCTTTGTTGTGCCATAGGCCTGCACCCAGTCTGCCATGCTTTCATCCATTATGCCCAGGGGTACTCAGTGGTGCATGGGCCTAGTTTTTCTGTGGGGTGTCTTGAATTTTAACATGATTGAGGGCATGGATTCATTGGATTGTGGTGATTTTTGTGTGTTTTTCAATTTTTGGGCTGTTGTTGGGGCCTTTTGCCCAGGGGTACTCAGTGGTGCATTGACTGAGTCTTTCTGTGGGGTCTCTTTAATGTAAACATCATGGAGAGCACGTACAGCATTGGATTGTGGTGATTTGTGTGTGTTTTTCGACTTTTTGGGGTGGTGATGGGGCCTGTCCATGTGGGTGGGGGCCATTTTGAGGACTGGTACAGGCAGGCCCTGGCCATGTGGTGGGGGTCTAGAGGCCATCTTGAAGCCAGGCAGTGTGCTTAGTTGTGCCATAGGCCTGCACCCAGTCTGCCATGCTTTCATCCATTATGCCCAGGGGTACTCAGTGGTGCATGGGCCTAGTCTTTCTGTGGGGTGTCTTGAATTTGAACATGATTGAGGGCATGGATGGCATTGGATTGTGGTGATTTTTGTGTGTGTTTCGATTTTTGGGCTGTTGTTGGGGCCTTTTGCCCAGGGGTACTCAGTGGTGCATGGACTGAGTCTTTCTGTGGGGTCTCTTTAATGTAAACATCATGGAGGGCATGGATGGCATTGGATTGTGGTGATTTTTGTGTGTTTTTCGACTTTTTGGGCTGGTGATGGGGCCTTTTGCCCAGGGGTACTCAGTGGTGCATGGACCGAGTCTTTCTGTGAGGTCTCTTTAATGTAAACATCATGGAGGGCATGGATGGCATTGGATTGTGGTGATTTTTGTGTGTTTTTCGACTTTTTGAGGTAGTGATGGGGCCTGTCCATGTGGGTGGGGGCCATTTTGAGGACTGGTACAGGGAGGGCCTGGCCATGTGGTGGGGGTCTAGGGGCCATTTTGAAGCCAGGCAGTGTGCTTTGTTATGCCATAGGCCTGCACCCAGTCTGCCATGCTTTCATCCATTATGCCCAGGGGTACTCAGTGGTGCATGGGCCTAGTTTTTCTGTGGGGTGTCTTGAATTTTAACATGATTGAGGGCATGGATGCATTGGATTGTGGTGATTTTTGTGTGTTTTTCAATTTTTGGGCTGTTGTTGGGGCCTTTTGCCCAGGGGTACTCAGTGGTGCATGGACTGAGTCTTTATGTGGGGTCTCTTTAATGTAAACATCATGGAGAGCACGTACAGCATTGGATTGTGGTGATTTGTGTGTGTTTTTCGACTTTTTGGGGTGGTGATGGGGCCTGTCCATGTGGGTGGGGGCCATTTTGAGGACTGGTACAGGCAGGCCCTGGCCATGTGGTGGGGGTCTAGGGGCCATCTTGAAGCCAGGCAGTGTGCTAAGTTGTGCCATAGGCCTGCACCCAGTCTGCCATGCTTTCATCCATTATGCCCAGGGGTACTCAGTGGTGCATGGGCCTAGTCTTTCTGTGGGGTGTCTTGAATTTGAACATGATTGAGGGCATGGATGGCATTGGATTGAGGTGATTTTTGTGTGTTTTTCGACTTTTTGGGCTGTTATTTGGGCCTTTTGCCCAGGGGTACTCAGTAGTGCATGGACTGAGTCTTTCTGTGGGGTCTCTTTAATGTAAACATCATGGAGGGCATGGATGGCATTGGATTGTGGTGATTTTTGTGTGTTTTTCAACTTTTTGGGGTGGTGATGAGGCCTGTCCATGTGGATGGGGGACATTTTGAGGACTGGTACAGGCAGGGCCTGGCCATGTGGTGGGGTCTAGGGGGCAATTTGAAGCCAGGCAGTGTGCTTTGTTGTGCCATAGGCCTGCACCCAGTCTGCCATGCTTTCATCCATTATGCCCAGGGGTACTCAGTGGTGCATGGGCCTAGTCTTTCTGTGGGGTGACTTGAATTTGAACATGATTGAGGGCATGGATGGCATTGGATTGTGGTGATTTTTGTGTGTTTTTCGATTTTTGGGCTGTTGTTCGGGCCTTTTCCCCAGGGGTACTCAGTGGTGCATGGACTGAGTCTTTCTGTGGGGTCTCTTTAATGTAAACATCATGGAGGGCATGGATGGCATTGGATTGTGTGATTTTTGTGTGTTGTTCGACTTTTTGGGGTGATGATGGGACCTGTCCATGTGGGTGGGAGCCATTTCGAGGACTGATACAGGCAGGGCCTGGCCATGTGGTGGGGGTCTAAGGGCCATCTTAAAGCCAGGCAGTGTGCTTTGTTGTGCCATAGGCCTGCACCCAGTCTGCCATGCTTTCATCCATTATGCCCAGGGTTACTCAGTGGTGCATGGGCCTAGTCTGTCTGTGGGGTGTCTTGAATTTGAACATGATTGAGGGCATGGATGGCATTGGATTGTGGTGATTTTTGTGTGCTTTTCGATTTTTGAGCTGTTGTGTGAGCGTTTTGCCCAGGGGTACTCAGTGGTGCATGGACTGAGTCTTTCTGTGGGGTCTCTTTAATGTAAAAATCATGGAGAGCACGTACAGCATTGGATTGTGGTGATTTGTGTGTGTTTCTCGACTTTTTGGGGTGGTGATGGGGCCTGTCCATGTGGGTGGGGGCCATTTTGAGGACTGGTACAGGTAGGGCCTGGCCATGTGGTGGGGGTCTAGGGGCCATTTTAAAGCCAGGCAGTGTGCTTTGTTGTGCCATAGGCCTGCACCCGGTCTGCCATGCTTTCATCCATTATGCCCAGGGGTACTCAGTGGTGCATGGGCCTAGTCTTTCTGTGGGGTGTCTTGAATTTGAACATGATTGAGGGCATGGATGGCATTGGATTGTGGTGATTTTTGTGTGTGTTTCGATTTTTGGGCTGTTGTTGGGGCCTTTCGCCCAGGGGTACTCAGTGGTGCATGGACTGAGTCTTTCTAGTCAAGTCAAGTCAAGTCAAGAGATGTATATAGCGCGCTTCATACCCATAGGGTCTCAAGGCGCTAGAGGAAGGGTGGGGAATTACTTGTCGAATATCCAAGTTTTAAGTTGTTTTCTGAATGCTAGGTGGTTTTGAGTAAGGCGAAGGTGAGTGGGAAGTGAGTTCCAGGTTTTAGCTGCCAGGTAGGAGAAGGATCTACCTCCCATGGTGGTTTTGTTGATGCGAGGTACAATGGCAAGGGCTTGGTTGGAGGATCGTAGCTGACGGGAGGGGGTGTAGAAGGACAGTCGTGTGTTGAGGCATTCGGGTCCAAGTTCGTAAAGTGCTTTGTGTGCGTGGGTTAGGAGGCGGAAGGTAATCCTCTTATTTACGGGGAGCCAGTGGAGGTTTTTCAGGTGACCAGAGATGTGTTCTTTACGCGGGATGACTAGTATGAGCCTGGCTGAAGCGTTCTGGATGCGTTGGAGTTTTTTCTGGAGTTTTGCGGTGGTACCGGCGTATAGTGTGTTTCCGTAGTCCAGGCGGCTCGTAACCAGGGCGTGGGTGACCGTTTTTCTAGTTTCAGTGGGGATCCAGCGAAATGTTTTTTCGAGCATGCGAAGAATGTTGAAGCAAGATGATGAAACGGCGTTGACTTGTCTGGTCATCGAGAGTGAGGAGTCCAAGATGACGCCCAGGTTCCGTGCGTGGTCCGTCGGGATGGGTGCTTTTCCAAGGGCTTCTGGCCACCAAGAGTCATCCCAGGAGGGGGGGGTGCCTAGGATGAGGACTTCTGTTTTGTCAGAGTTCAGTTTCAGACGGCTGTGCTTCATCCACTCGGCTATTTCTTTCATTCCTTCGTGTAAGTTGGTTTTGGCGGTGTTAGGGTCTTTGGTGAGTGATAGGATCAGTTGAGTGTCATCCGCGTAGGAGATGATGTTGAGATTGTGTTGGCGAGCGATGGCCGCAAGGGGGCTCATGTATACGTTGAAGTGGGTGGGGCTGAGTGACGATCCTTGTGGCACGCCGCAGATGACTTCAGAGGCCTCTGACTTGAATGATGGGAGGCGGACTCTCTGGGTTCTTCCGGTGAGGAACGAGGTGATCCATTCCAGTGCTTTTCCTTGGATTCCTACGTTTCTGAGGCGCTGTAGAAGGGTGCTATGGCAGACTGTGTCGAAGGCAGCGGAGAGGTCGAGGAGGATGAGGGCGACTGTGTCTCCATTGTCCAGTAGAGTTCGAATGTCGTCTGTTGCTGCGATAAGTGTGGTCTCAGTGCTGTGTTTGGCTCGGAAGCCGGACTGTGAGGGGTCGAGGGATTTGTTGGTTTCGAGGAAGGAGGCGAGTTGGTTGTTGACAGCTTTCTCGATGACTTTGGCCGGGAATGGAAGAAGCGAGATGGGGCGGTAGTTTTTGAGTTCGGTGGGGTCAGCTGTGGGTTTTTTCAGAAGGGCGCTGAGTTCTGCGTGTTTCCAGCTTTCCGGGAAGGTGGCGGCGTTGAGGGAGCGGTTGATGACATCTCGGAGGTATGGTGCTATGATGGAGTCTGCTTTGTTGAAGATGTGGTGAGGGCATGGGTCAGTTGGGGATCCTGAGTGGATGGAGTTCATCAGGCGGATGGTGTCCTCAGTGGAGATTGGGTTCCAGTCATTAAGGATGTTCAAGGGGGATGAAGGTCCTGCAGAAGGTTGGGTGGGTTGGTCTTCGGGTCGGTTGTCGAAGCTGTTGTGGATGTCTGCGATTTTGTTGTGGAAGAAGGAAGCTAGGAAGTCGCAGAGGGCTTGAGAGGGAGTGATGTCGTTGGAGTTGGCTGATGGGTTGGTAAATTCTTTGACGATGTTGAATAATTCCTTGCTGTTGTGGGCGTTGTTATCTAGACGGTCTTTGAATGCGGCTTTCTTGGCAGACCGGATTAGTTGGTGGTGTATGCGGGTGGCGTTTTTGAAGGCGTCCCTGGTGCTGGTGTTTGGGTCTTTTTTCCAGGCCTTCTCGAGGGAGCGACAGTGTTTCTTCGATTTCTTAAGATCATCGTTGAACCAGGAGGCGTTTTTGCTGCCTGGTTTGCTTTGACGTTTTTTCAACGGTGCTAGGATGTCGGCGCTGTTGGATATCCATTGGGTGAGGTTAATGGCTGCTTGGTCGGGGTTTGAGGAGTGGGCAGGGGGGTTTTGAAGAAGCGATGAGGAGATCTGGTCGATGGTGATTTTGTTCCAGTTTCTTCGCATGGTGGGTTGAGGATGGTTGTGGATTGTGGTCTTATTGTATGTGAAGTGAACGCAGCTGTGGTCCGTCCAGTGAAGAGCTGTGGTGTGACTGAAGGAGACATGTTTGCTGGAAGTGAAGATAGGGTCGAGTGTGTGACCTGCAATGTGGGTGGGGGTAGTGACCAGTTGTTTGAGTCCGAGGTTGGCAAGATTGTCCAGAAGGGTGGTGGCGCTGCTGTCGTTGTTCTTTTCCAGGTGAAAGTTGAGGTCTCCCAATAGAATGTAGTCCTCGGAGGGTAGGGCGTGTGGGGTGATAAAGTCAGTGATGTCGTCACTGAATTGTGCACGGGGTCCTGGAGGCCGGTAGAGGAGGGTGCCTCTGAGTGTGGTCTTGGGGTCGGTGTGGATCTGGAAGTGGAGGTGTTCGGCGCTGGCAAGGTTGACGTCAGAGCTGGTTGAGATGCGGATGGAGTTCTTATGGACGATAGCGATGCCTCCTCCTGTTTGCTCGATGCGGTCCTTACGGATGATCTTGTATCCTTCCGGGATGGCAATGGTGATGTCAGGGGCTGAAGAGGCATTCATCCATGTTTCTGTTAGGAAGGCGACGTCCGGTGAGATGGTGTCGAGTAGATTCCAGAGGTCGATGGCGTGTCTGTGGACCGAGCGGGTGTTGAGCAGGATGCATTTTAGGTGGTTGGTGTCAGGTCTCTGATTGGTGTTGGTGGATGAGGAGCTGGTTTTGGTGCCGTCAAACTTGCAGGAGTTGCAAGAGTAGGGTCCATGGGTGAGTCCAGGAGCGGCTTGGACGCAGTTGGGGGAGCGGCCGGGGTTAAGGGCTAGGAGGGTGGTGGCATTGTAAGTAATGCGGGAGGGCTGGGCATAGCGAGCGCCAGGGGGTCTGGCGCTGTGCGCGGTCCAGGCGCAGACGGGCGTAGACAGGCTTACCTTTGGCGCACCTTCGGCGCGCATGGGGCGCGACCGCTGCGCGTGAACGCTGCGCGGAAGCTCATCTGTCATATATGGATAGTGGAAAGGGGGAGGGGCGAGGGCGGCTCAGCTGGGAGGCGGGGCGGGATCACGAGGACGCAGACCGAGGACAACAACAATATAAACAAAATGGCAGCGGAGGGGAGGGCAGAGCACAGCGCCGAGGGTTATCGCGCTCTAAAGTTAAAGTAATTGCAGCGGAAGCAAAGTGAAGCAGCGCCCAGGGCAGTACAAAACAAATAAACTTTTAGGTGGAATGCAGATTGAAATGCAGCACAACGATACCAGGTCTCAGCAGGGAGACTGGGGAGCGACCTCTCAGCACAGCAGCGATGAGGGGATCACAGCGCTTCCAGGTACGGGCGCGCTGTATATAGACAGTGGGAGGGCGGCTCAGCTGGGAGGCGGGGCGGGCTCACGAGGACGCAGACCGAGGACAACAACAATATAAACAAAATGGCAGCGGAGGGGAGGGCAGAGCACAGCGCCGGGGGTTATCGCGCTCTAAAGTTAAAGTAATTGCAGCGGAAGAAGAGCGAAGCAGCGCCCAGGGCAGTACAAAACAAATAAACTTTTAGGTGGAATGCAGATTGAAATGCAGCACAACGATACCAGGTCTCGGCAGGGAGACTGGGGAGCGACCTCTCAGCACAGCAGCGATGAGGGGATCACTGTGGGGTCTCTTTAATGTAAACATCATGGAGGGCATGGATGGCATTTGATTGAGGTGATTTTTGTGTGTTTTTCGACTTTTTGGGGTGGTGATGGGGCCTGTCCATGTGGGTGGGGGCCATTTTGAGGACTGGTACAGGCAGGGCCTGGCCATGTGGTGGGGTCTAGGGGCCATTTTGAAGCCAGGCATTGTGATTTGTTGTGCCATAGGCCTGCACCCAGTCTGGCATACTTTCATCCATTATACCATGGGGTACTCAGTGGTGCATGGGCCTAGTCTTTCTGTGGGGTGTCTTGAATTTGAACATGATTGAGGGCATGGATGGCATTGGATTGTGGTGATTTTTGTGTGTTTTTCAAATTTTTGGGCTGTTGTTGGGGCCTTTTGCCCAGGGGTGCTCAGTGGTGCATGGACTGAGTCTTCCTGTGGGGTCTCTTTAATGTAAACATAATGGAGGGCATGGATGGCATTGGATTGTGGTGATTTTTGTGTGTTTTTTGACTTTTTGGGCTGGTGATGGGGCCTTTTGCCCAGGAGTATTCAGTGGTGCATGGACCGAGTCTTTCTGTGAGGTCTCTTTAATGTAAACATCATGGAGGGCATGGATGGCATTGGATTGTGGTGATTTTTGTGTGTTTTTCGACTTTTTGGGGTAGTGATGGGGCCTGTCCATGTGGGTGGGGGCCATTTTGAGGGCTGGTACAGGGAGGGCCTGGCCATGTGGTGGAGGTCTAGGGGCCATTTTGAAGCCAGGCAGTGTGCTTTGTTGTGCCATAGGCCTGCACCCAGTCTGCCATGCTTTCATCCATTATTCCCAGGGGTACTCAGTGGTGCATGGGCCTAGTCTTTCTGTGGGGTGTCTTGAATTTGAACATGATTGAGGGCATGGATGGCATTGGATTGTGGTGATTTTTGTGTGTTTTTCAATGTTTGGGCTGTTGTTGGGGCCTTTTGCCCAGGGGTACTCAGTGGTGCATGGACTGAGTCTTTCTGTGGGGTCTCTTTAATGTAAACATCATGGAGAGCACGTACAGCATTGGATTGTGGTGATTTGTGTGTGTTTTTTGACTTTTTGGGGTGGTGATGGGGCCTGTCCATGTGGGTGGGGGCCATTTTGAGGACTGGTACAGGCAGGCCCTGGCCATGTGGTGGGGGTCTAGGGGCCATCTTGAAGCCAGGCAGTGTGCTTTGTTGTGCCATAGGCCTGCAGCCAATCTGCCATGCTTTCATCCATTATGCCCAGGGGTACTCAGTGGTGCGTGGGCCTAGTCTTTCTCTGGGGTGTCTTGAATTTGAACATGATTGAGGGCATGGATGGCATCGGATTGTGGTGATGTTTGTGTGTTTTTCGACTTTTTGGGCTGGTGATGGGGCTTTTTGCCCAGGGGTACTCAGTGGTGCAAATACTGAGTCTTTCTGTGCGGTCTCTTTAATGTAAACATCATGGAGGGCATGGATGGCATTGGATTGTAGTGATTTTTGTGTGTTTTTTTACTTTTTGGGCCTGTCCATGTGGGTGGGTGCCATTTTGAGGACTGGTACAGGTAGGGCCTGGCCATGTGGTGGGGGTCTAGGGGCCATTTTGAAGCCAGGCAGTGTGCTTTGTTGTGCCATAGGCCTGCACCCGGTCTGCCATGCTTTATTTATTTATTTATTTATTTATTTAGCATACTTATAGAGCGCAAACCTGTCACCCAGAGGGCATCCTGGCGCCCAGAGGTACTCAGTGGTGCATGGGCCTAGTCTTTCTGTGGGGTGTCTTGAATTTGAACATGATTGAGGGCATGGATGGCATTGGATTGTGGTGATTTTTGTGTGTGTTTCGATTTTTGGGCTGTTGTTGGGGCCTTTTGCCCAAGGTATTCATTGGTGCATGGACTGAGTCTTTCTAGTCAAGTCAAGTCAAGTCAAGAGATTTATATAGCGCGCTACATACCCATAGGGTCTCAAGGCGCTAGAGGAAGGGTGGGGAATTACTTGTCGAATATCCAAGTTTTAAGTTGTTTTCTGAATGCTAGGTGGTTTTGAGTAAGGCGAAGGTGAGTGGGAAGTGAGTTCCAGGTTTTAGCTGCCAGGTAGGAGAAGGATCTACCTCCCATGGTGGTTTTGTTGATGCGAGGTACAGTGGCAAGGGCTTGGTTGGAGGATCGTAGCTGACGGGAGGGGGTGTAGAAGGACAGTCGTGTGTTGAGGCATTCGGGTCCAAGTTCGTAAAGTGCTTTGTGTGCGTGGGTTAGGAGGCGGAAGGTAATCCTCTTATTTACGGGGAGCCAGTGGAGGTTTTTCAGGTGACCAGAGATGTGTTCTTTACGCGGGATGTCTAGTATGAGCCTGGCTGAAGCGTTCTGGATGCGTTGGAGTTTTTTCTGGAGTTTTTGCGGTGGTACCGGCGTATAGTGTGTTTCCGTAGTCCAGGCGGCTCGTAACCAGGGCGTGGGTGACCGTTTTTCTAGTTTCGGTGGGGATCCAGCGAAATGTTTTTTCGAGCATGCGAAGAATGTTGAAGCAAGATGATGAAACGGCGTTGACTTGTCTGGTCATCGAGAGTGAGGAGTCCAAGATGACGCCCAGGTTCCGTGCGTGGTTTGTCGGGATGGGTGCTTTTCCAAGGGCTTCTGGCCACCAAGAGTCATCCCAGGCGGAGGGGGAGGTGCCTAGGATGAGGACTTCTGTTTTGTCTGAGTTCAGTTTCAGACGGCTGTGCTTCATCCACTCGGCTATTTCTTTCATTCCTTCGTGTAAGTTGGTTTTGGCGGTGTTAGGGTCTTTGGTGAGTGATAGGATCAGTTGAGTGTCATCCGCGTAGGAGATGATGTTGAGATTGTGTTGGCGAGCGATGGCTGCAAGGGGGCTCATGTATATGTTGAAGTGGGTGGGGCTGAGTGACGATCCTTGTGGCACGCCGCAGATGACTTCAGAGGCCTCTGACTTGAATGATGGGAGGCGGACTCTCTGGGTTCTTCCGGTGAGGAACGAGGTGATCCATTCCAGTGCTTTTCCTTGGATTCCTACGTTTCTGAGGCGCTGTAGAAGGGTGCTATGGCAGACTGTGTCGAAGGCAGCGGAGAGGTCGAGGAGGATGAGGGCGACTGTGTCTCCATTGTCCAGTAGAGTTCGAATGTCGTCTGTTGCTGCGATAAGTGCGGTCTCAGTGCTGTGTTTGGCTCGGAAGCCGGACTGTGAGGGGTCGAGGGATTTGTTGGTTTCGAGGAAGGAAGCGAGTTGGTTGTTGACAGCTTTCTCGATGACTTTGGCCGTGAATGGAAGAAGCGAGATGGGGCGGTAGTTTTTGAGTTCGGTGGGGTCAGCTGTGGGTTTTTTCAGAAGGGCGCTGAGTTCTGCGTGTTTCCAGCTTTCCGGGAAGGTGGCGGCGTTGAGGGAGCGGTTGATGACATCTCGGAGGTATGGTGCTATGATGGAGTCTGCTTTGTTGAAGATGTGGTGAGGGCATGGGTCAGTTGGGGATCCTGAGTGGATGGAGTTCATCAGGCGGATGGTGTCCTCAGTGGAGATTGGGTTCCAGTCATTAAGGATGTTCAAGGGGGATGAAGGTCCTGCAGAAGGTTGGGTGGGTTGGTCTTCGGGTCGGTTGTCGAAGCTGTTGTGGATGTCTGCGATTTTGTTGTGGAAGAAGGAAGCTAGGGAGTCGCAGAGGGCTTGAGAGGGAGTGATGTCGTTGGAGTAGGCTGATGGGTTGGTAAATTCTTTGACGATGTTGAATAATTCCTTGCTGTTGTGGGCGTTGTTATCTAGACGGTCTTTGAATGTGGCTTTCTTGGTAGACCGGATTAGTTGGTGGTGTATGCGGGTGGCGTTTTTGAAGGCGTCCCTGGTGCTGGTGTTTGGGTCTTTTTTCCAGGCCTTCTCGAGGGAGCGACAGTGTTTCTTCGATATCTTAAGATCATCGTTGAACCAGGAGGCGTTTTTGCTGCCTGGTATGCTTTGACGTTTTTTCAACGGTGCTAGGATGTCGGCGCTGTTAGATATGCATTGGGTGAGGTTAATGGCTGCTTGGTCGGGGTTTGAGGAGTGGGCAGGGGGGTTTTGAAGAAGCGATGAGGAGATCTGGCAGATGGTGATTTTGTTCCAGTTTCTTCGCATGGTGGGTTGAGGATGGTTGTGGATTGTGGTCTTATTGTATGTGAAGTGAACGCAACTGTGGTCCGTCCAGTGAAGAGCTGTGGTGTGACTGAAGGAGACATGTTTGCTGGAAGTGAAGATAGGGTCGAGTGTGTGACCTGCAATGTGGGTGGGGGTAGTGACCAGTTGTTTGAGTCCGAGGTTGGCAAGATTGTCCAGAAGGGTGGTGGCGCTGCTGTCGTTGTTCTTTTCCAGGTGAAAGTTGAGGTCTCCCAATAGAATGTAGTCCTCGGAGGGTAGGGCGTGTGGGGTGATAAAGTCAGTGATGTCGTCACTGAATTGTGCACGGGGTCCTGGAGGCCGGTAGAGGAGGGTGCCTCTGAGTGTGGTCTTGGGGTCAGTGTGGATCTGGAAGTGGAGGTGTTCGGCGCTGGCAAGGTTGACGTCAGAGCTGGTTGAGATGCGGATGGAGTTCTTATGGACGATAGCGATGCCTCCTCCTGTTTGCTCGATGCGGTCCTTACGGATGATCTTGTATCCTTCCGGGATGGCAATGGTGATGTCAGGGGCTGAAGAGGCATTCATCCATGTTTCTGTTAGGAAGGCGACGTCCGGTGAGATGGTGTCGAGTAGATTCCAGAGGTCGATGGCGTGTCTGTGGACCGAGCGGGTGTTGAGCAGAATGCATTTTAGGTGGTTGGTGTCAGGTCTCTGATTGGTGTTGGTGAATGAGGAGCTGGTTTTGGTGCCGTCAAACTTGCAGGAGTTGCAAGAGTAGGGTCCATGGGTGAGTCCAGGAGCGGCTTGGACGCAGTTGGGGGAGCGGCCGGGGTTAAGGGCTAGGAGGGTGGTGGCATCGTAAGTAATGCGGGAGGGCTGGGCATAGCGAGGGCCAGGGGGTCTGGCGCTGGGCGCGGTCCAGGCGCAGACGGGCGTAGACAGGCTTACCTTTGGCGTACCTTCGGCGCGCATGGGGCGCGACCGCTGCGCGTGAACGCTGCGCGGAAGCTCATCTGTCATATATGGATAGTGGAAAGGGGGAGGGGCGAGGGCGGCTCAGCTGGGAGGCGGGGCGGGATCACGAGGACGCAGACCGAGGACAACAACAATATAAACAAAATGGCAGCGGAGGGGAGGGCAGAGCACAGCGCCGGGGGTTATCGCGCTCTAAAGTTAAAGTAATTGCAGCGGAAGCAAAGTGAAGCAGCGCCCAGGGCAGTACAAAACAAATAAACTTTTAGGTGGAATGCAGATTGAAATGCAGCACAACGATACCAGGTCTCAGCAGGGAGACTGGGGAGGGACCTCTCAGCACAGCAGCGATGAGGGGATCACAGCGCTTCCAGGTACGGGCGCGCTGTATATAGACAGTGGGAGGGCGGCTCAGCTGGGAGGCGGGGCGGGCTCACGAGGACGCAGACCGAGGACAACAACAATATAAACAAAATGGCAGCGGAGGGGAGGGCAGAGCACAGCTCCGGGGGTTATCGCGCTCTAAAGTTAAAGTAATTGCAGCGGAAGAAGAGCGAAGCAGCGCCCAGGGCAGTACAAAACAAATAAACTTTTAGGTGGAATGCAGATTGAAATGCAGCACAACGATACCAGGTCTCGGCAGGGAGACTGGGGAGCGACCTCTCAGCACAGCAGCGATGAGGGGATCACTGTGGGGTCTCTTTAATGTAAACATCATGGAGGGCATGGATGGCATTGGATTGAGGTGATTTTTGTGTGTTTTTCGACTTTTTGGGGTGGTGATGGGGCCTGTCCATGTGGGTGGGGGCCATTTTGAGGACTGGTACAGGCAGGGCCTGGCCATGTGGTGGGGTCTAGGGGCCATTTTGAAGCCAGGCATTGTGCTTTGTTGTGCCATAGGCCTGCACCCAATCTGGCATACTTTCATCCATTATGCCATGGGGTACTCAGTGGTGCATGGGCCTAGTCTTTCTGTGGGGTGTCTTGAATTTGAACATGATTGAGGGCATGGATGGCATTGGATTGTGGTGATTTTTGTGTGTTTTTCGATTTGTGGGCCGTTATTGGGGCCTTTTGCCCAGGGGTACTCAGTGGTGCATGGACTGAGTCTTCCTGTGGGGTCTCTTTAATGTAAACATAATGGAGGGCATGGATGGCATTGGATTGTGGTGATTTTTGTGTGTTTTTGTTTTTCGACTTTTTGGGCTGGTGATGGGGCCTTTTGCCCAGGGGTACTCAGTGGTGCATGGACCTAGTCTTTCTGTGAGGTCTCTTTAATGTAAACATCATGGAGGGCATGTATGGCATTGGATTGTGGTGATTTGTGTGTGTTTTTCGACTTTTTGGGGTAGTGATGGGGCCTGTCCATGTGGGTGGGGGCCATTTTGAGGACTGGTACAGGCAGGGCCTGGCCATGTGGTGGGGGTCTAGGGGCCATTTTGAATGCCAGGCAGTGTGCTTTGTTGTGCCATGGACCTGCACCCAGTCTGCCATGCTTTCATCCATTATGCCCATGGGTACTCAGTGGTGCATGGGCCTAGTCTTTCCGTGGGGTGTCTTGAATTTGAACATGATTGAGGGCATGGATGGCATTGGATTGTGGTGATTTTTGTGTGTTTTTCAAATTTTTGGGCTGTTGTTGGGGCCTTTTGCCCAGGGGTGCTCAGTGGTGCATGGACTGAGTCTTCCTGTGGGGTCTCTTCAATGTAAACATAATGGAGGGCATGGATGGCATTGGATTGTGGTGATTTTTGTGTGTTTTTTGACTTTTTGGGCTGGTGATGGGGCCTTTTGCCCAGGAGTATTCAGTGGTGCATGAACCGAGTCTTTCTGTGAGGTCTCTTTAATGTAAACATCATGGAGGGCATGGATGGCATTGGATTGTGGTGATTTTTGTGTGTTTTTCGACTTTTTGGGGTAGTGATGGGGCCTGTCCATGTGGGTGGGGGCCATTTTGAGGGCTGGTACAGGGAGGGCCTGGCCATGTGGTGGAGGTCTAGGGGCCATTTTGAAGCCAGGCAGTGTGCTTTGTTGTGCCATAGGCCTGCACCCAGTCTGCCATGCTTTCATCCATTATTCCCAGGGGTACTCAGTGGTGCATGGGCCTAGTCTTTCTGTGGGGTGTCTTGAATTTGAACATGATTGAGGGCATGGATGGCATTGGATTGTGGTGATTTTTGTGTGTTTTTCAATGTTTGGGCTGTTGTTGGGGCCTTTTGCCCAGGGGTACTCAGTGGTGCATGGACTGAGTCTTTCTGTGGGGTCTCTTTAATGTAAACATCATGGAGAGCACGTACAGCATTGGATTGTGGTGATTTGTGTGTGTTTTTCGACTTTTTGGGGTGGTGATGGGGCCTGTCCATGTGGGTGGGGGCCATTTTGAGGACTGGTACAGGCAGGCCCTGGCCATGTGGTGGGGGTCTAGGGGCCATCTTGAAGCCAGGCAGTGTGCTTTGTTGTGCCATAGGCCTGCAGCCAATCTGCCATGCTTTCATCCATTATGCCCAGGGGTACTCAGTGGTGCGTGGGCCTAGTCTTTCTCTGGGGTGTCTTGAATTTGAACATGATTGAGGGCATGGATGGCATCGGATTGTGGTGATGTTTGTGTGTTTTTCGACTTTTTGGGCTGGTGATGGGGCATTTTGATCAGGGGTACTCAGTGGTGCAATGACTGAGTCTTTCTGTGCGGTCTCTTTAATGTAAACATCATGGAGGGCATGGATGGCATTGGATTGTAGTGATTTTTGTGTGTTTTTTTACTTTTTGGGGTGGTGATGGGGCCTGTCCATGTGGGTGGGGGCCATTTTGAGGACTGGTACAGGTAGGGCCTGGCCATGTGGTGGGGGTCTAGGGGCCATTTTGAAGCCAGGCAGTGTGCTTTGTTGTGCCATAGGCCTGCACCCGGTCTGCCATGCTTTCATCCATTATGCCCAGGGGTACTCAGTGGTGCATGGGCCTAGTCTTTCTGTGGGGTGTTTTGAATTTGAACATGATTGAGGGCATGGATGGCATTGGATTGTGGTGATTTTTGTGTGTGTTTCGATTTTTGGGCTGTTGTTGGGGCCTTTTGCCCAGGGGTACTCAGTGGTGCATGGACTGAGTCTTTCTAGTCAAGTCAAGTCAAGTCAAGAGATTTATATAGCGCGCTACATACCCATAGGGTCTCAAGGCGCTAGAGGAAGGGTGGGGAATTACTTGTCGAATATCCAAGTTTTAAGTTGTTTTCTGAATGCTAGGTGGTTTTGAGTAAGGCGAAGGTGAGTGGGAAGTGAGTTCCAGGTTTTAGCTGCCAGGTAGGAGAAGGATCTACCTCCCATGGTGGTTTTGTTGATGCGAGGTACAGTGGCAAGGGCTTGGTTGGAGGATCGTAGCTGACGGGAGGGGGTGTAGAAGGACAGTCGTGTGTTGAGGCATTCGGGTCCAAGTTCGTAAAGTGCTTTGTGTGCGTGGGTTAGGAGGCGGAAGGTAATCCTCTTATTTACGGGGAGCCAGTGGAGGTTTTTCAGGTGACCAGAGATGTGTTCTTTACGCGGGATGTCTAGTATGAGCCTGGCTGAAGCGTTCTGGATGCGTTGGAGTTTTTTCTGGAGTTTTGCGGTGGTACCGGCGTATAGTGTGTTTCCGTAGTCCAGGCGGCTCGTAACCAGGGCGTGGGTGACCGTTTTTCTAGTTTCGGTGGGGATCCAGCGAAATGTTTTTTCGAGCATGCAAAGAATGTTGAAGCAAGATGATGAAACGGCGTTGACTTGTCTGGTCATCGAGAGTGAGGAGTCCAAGATGACGCCCAGGTTCCGTGCGTGGTCTGTCGGGATGGGTGCTTTTCCAAGGGCTTCTGGCCACCAAGAGTCATCCCAGGCGGAGGGGGAGGTGCCCAGGATGAGGACTTCTGTTTTGTCTGAGTTCAGTTTCAGACGGCTGTGCTTCATCCACTCGGCTATTTCTTTCATTCCTTCGTGTAAGTTGGTTTTGGCGGTGTTAGGGTCTTTGGTGAGTGATAGGATCAGTTGAGTGTCATCCGCGTAGGAGATGATGTTGAGATTGTGTTGGCGAGCGATGGCCGCAAGGGGGCTCATGTATACGTTGAAGTGGGTGGGGCTGAGTGACGATCCTTGTGGCACGCCGCAGATGACTTCAGAGGCCTCTGACTTGAATGATGGGAGGCGGACTCTCTGGGTTCTTCCGGTGAGGAACCAGGTGATCCATTCCAGTGCTTTTCCTTGGATTCCTACGTTTCTGAGGCGCTGTAGAAGGGTGCTATGGCAGACTGTGTCGAAGGCAGCGGAGAGGTCGAGGAGGATGAGGGCGACTGTGTCTCCATTGTCCAGTAGAGTTCGAATGTCGTCTGTTGCTGCGATAAGTGAGGTCTCAGTGCTTAGTTTGGCTCGGAAGCCGGACTGTGAGGGGTCGAGGGATTTGTTGGTTTCGAGGAAGGAGGCGAGTTGGTTGTTGACAGCTTTCTCGATGACTTTGGCCGGGAATGGAAGAAGCGAGATGGGGCGGTAGTTTTTGAGTTCGGTGGGGTCAGCTGTGGGTTTTTTCAGAAGGGCGCTGAGTTCTGCGTGTTTCCAGCTTTCCGGGAAGGTGGCGGCGTTGAGGGAGCGGTTGATGACATCTCGGAGGTATGGTGCTATGATGGAGTCTGCTTTGTTGAAGATGTGGTGAGGGCATGGGTCAGTTGGGGATCCTGAGTGGATGGAGTTCATCAGGCGGATGGTGTCCTCAGTGGAGATTGGGTTCCAGTCATTAAGGATGTTCAAGGGGGATGAAGGTCCTGCAGAAGGTTGGGTGGGTTGGTCTTCGGGTCGGTTGTCGAAGCTGTTGTGGATGTCTGCGATTTTGTTGTGGAAGAAGGAAGCTAGGGAGTCGCAGAGGGCTTGAGAGGGAGTGATGTCGTTGGAGTTGGCTGATGGGTTGGTAAATTCTTTGACGATGTTGAATAATTCCTTGCTGTTGTGGGCGTTGTTATCTAGACGGTCTTTGAATGCGGCTTTCTTGGCAGACCGGATTAGTTGGTGGTGTATGCGGGTGGCGTTTTTGAAGGCGTCCCTGGTGCTGGTGTTTGGGTCTTTTTTCCAGGCCTTCTCGAGGGAGCGACAGTGTTTCTTCGATTTCTTAAGATCATCGTTGAACCAGGAGGCGTTTTTGCTGCCTGGTTTGCTTTGACGTTTTTTCAACGGTGCTAGGATGTCGGCGCTGTTGGATATCCATTGGGTGAGGTTAATGGCTGCTTGGTCGGGGTTTGAGGAGTGGGCAGGGGGGTTTTGAAGAAGCGATGAGGAGATCTGGTCGATGGTGATTTTGTTCCAGTTTCTTCGCATGGTGGGTTGAGGATGGTTGTGGATTGTGGTCTTATTGTATGTGAAGTGAACGCAGCTGTGGTCCGTCCAGTGAAGAGCTGTGGTGTGACTGAAGGAGACATGTTTGCTGGAAGTGAAGATAGGGTTGAGTGTGTGACCTGCAATGTGGGTGGGGGTAGTGACCAGTTGTTTGAGTCCGAGGTTGGCAAGATTGTCCAGAAGGGTGGTGGCGCTGCTGTCGTTGTTCTTTTCCAGGTGAAAGTTGAGGTCTCCCAATAGAATGTAGTCCTCGGAGGGTAGGGCGTGTGGGGTGATAAAGTCGGTCATGTCGTCACTGAATTGTGCACGGGGTCCTGGAGGCCGGTAGAGGAGGGTGCCTCTGAGTGTGGTCTTGGGGTCGGTGTGGATCTGGAAGTGGAGGTGTTCGGCGCTGGCAAGGTTGACGTCAGAGCTGGTTGAGATGCGGATGGAGTTCTTATGGACGATAGCGATGCCTCCTCCTGTTTGCTCGATGCGGTCCTTACGGATGATCTTGTATCCTTCCGGGATGGCAATGGTGATGTCAGGGGCTGAAGAGGCATTCATCCATGTTTCTGTTAGGAAGGCGACGTCCGGTGAGATGGTGTCGAGTAGATTCCAGAGGTCGATGGCGTGTCTGTGGACCGAGCGGGTGTTGAGCAGGATGCATTTTAGGTGGTTGGTGTCAGGTCTGTGATTGGTGTTGGTGGATGAGGAGCTGGTTTTGGTGCCGTCAAACTTGCAGGAGTTGCAAGAGTAGGGTCCATGGGTGAGTCCAGGAGCGGCTTGGACGCAGTTGGGGGAGCGGCCGGGGTTAAGGGCTAGGAGGGTGGTGGCATCGTAAGTAATGCGGGAGGGCTGGGCATAGCGAGGGCCAGGGGGTCTGGCGCTGGGCGCGGTCCAGGCGCAGACGGGCGTAGACAGGCTTACCTTTGGCGCACCTTCGGCGCGCATGGGGCGCGACCGCTGCGTGTGAACGCTGCGCGGAAGCTCATCTGTCATATATGGATAGTGGAAAGGGGGAGGGGCGAGGGCGGCTCAGCTGGGAGGCGGGGCGGGATCACGAGGACGCAGACCGAGGACAACAACAATATAAACAAAATGGCAGCGGAGGGGAGGGCAGAGCACAGCGCCGGGGGTTATCGCGCTCTAAAGTTAAAGTAATTGCAGCGGAAGCAAAGTGAAGCAGCGCCCAGGGCAGTACAAAACAAATAAACTTTTAGGTGGAATGCAGATTGAAATGCAGCACAACGATACCAGGTCTCAGCAGGGAGACTGGGGAGCGACCTCTCAGCACAGCAGCGATGAGGGGATCACAGCGCTTCCAGGTACGGGCGCGCTGTATATAGACAGTGGGAGGGCGGCTCAGCTGGGAGGCGGGGCGGGCTCACGAGGGCGCAGACCGAGGACAACAACAATATAAACAAAATGGCAGCGGAGGGGAGGGCAGAGCACAGCGCCGGGGGTTATCGCGCTCTAAAGTTAAAGTAATTGCAGCGGAAGAAGAGCGAAGCAGCGCCCAGGGCAGTACAAAACAAATAAACTTTTAGGTGGAATGCAGATTGAAATGCAGCACAACGATACCAGGTCTCGGCAGGGAGACTGGGGAGCGACCTCTCAGCACAGCAGCGATGAGGGGATCACTGTGGGGTCTCTTTAATGTAAACATCATGGAGGGCATGGATGGCATTGGATTGAGGTGATTTTTGTGTGTTTATCGACTTTTTGGGGGGGTGATGGGGCCTGTCCATGTGGGTGGGGGCCATTTTGAGGACTGGTACAGGCAGGGCCTGGCCATGTGGTGGGGTCTAGGGGCCATTTTGAAGCCAGGCATTGTGCTTTGTTGTGCCATAGGCCTGCACCCAGTCTGGCATACTTTCATCCATTATGCCATGGGGTACTCAGTGGTGCATGGGCCTAGTCTTTCTGAGGGGTGTCTTGAATTTGAACATGATTGAGGGCATGGATGGCATTGGATTGTGGTGATTTGTGTGTGTTTTTCGATTTGTGGGCCGTTATTGGGGCCTTTTGCCCAGGGGTATTCAGTGGTGCATGGACCGAGTCTTTCTGTGAGGTCTCTTTAATGTAAACATCATGGAGGGCATGGATGGCATTGGATTGTGGTGATTTTTGTGTGTTTTTCGACTTTTTGGGGTAGTGATGGGGCCGGTCCATGTGGGTGGGGGCCATTTTGAGGGCTGGTACAGGGAGCGCCTGGCCATGTGGTGGAGGTCTAGGGGCCATTTTGAAGCCAGGCAGTGTGCTTTGTTGTGCCATAGGCCTGCACCCAGTCTGCCATGCTTTCATCCATTATTCCCAGGGGTACTCAGTGGTGCATGGGCCTAGTCTTTCTGTGGGGTGTCTTGAATTTGAACATGATTGAGGGCATGGATGGCATTCGATTGTGGTGATTTTTGTGTGTTTTTCAATGTTTGGGCTGTTGTTGGGGCCTTTTGCCCAGGGGTACTCAGTGGTGCATGGACTGAGTCTTTCTGTGGGGTCTCTTTAATGTAAACATCATGGAGAGCACATACAGCATTGGATTGTGGTGATTTGTGTGTGTTTTTCGACTTTTTGGGGTGGTGATGGGGCCTGTCCATGTGGGTGGGGGCCATTTTGAGGACTGGTACAGGCAGGCCCTGGCCATGTGGTGGCGGTCTAGGGGCCATCTTGAAGCTAGGCAGTGTGCTTAGTTGTGCCATAGGCCTGCACCCAGTCTGCCATGCTTTCATCCATTATGCCCAGGGGTACTCAGTGGTGCATGGGCCTAGTCTTTCTGTGGGATGTCTTGAATTTGAACATGATTGAGAGCATGGATGGCATTGGATTGTGGTGATTTTTGTGTGTTTTTCGATTTGTGGGCCGTTATTGGGGCCTTTTGCCCAGGGGTACTCAGTGGTGCATGGACTGAGTCTTCCTGTGGGGTCTCTTTAATGTAAGCATAATGGAGTGCATGGATGGCATTGGATTGTGGTGATTTTTGTGTGTTTTTGTTTTTCGACATTTTGGGCTGGTGATGGGGCCTTTTGCCCAGGGGTACTCAGTGGTGCATGGACCGAGTCTTTCTGTGAGGTCTCTTTAATGTAAACATCATGGAGGGCATGTATGGCATTGGATTGTGGTGATTTTTGTGTGTTTTTCGACTTTTTGGGGTAGTGATGGAGCCTGTCCATGTGGGTGGGGGCCATTTTGAAGACTGGTACAGGCAGGGCCTGGCCATGTGGTGGGGGTCTAGGGGCCATTTTGAATGCCAGGCAGTGTGCTTTGTTGTGCCATAGACCTGCACCCAGTCTGCCATGCTTTCATCCATTATGCCCAGGGGTACTCAGTGGTGCATGGGCCTAGTCTTTCTGTGGGGTGTCTTGAATTTGAACATGATTGAGGGCATGGATGGCATTCGATTGTGGTGATTTTTGTGTGTTTTTCAATGTTTGGGCTGTTGTTGGGGCCTTTTGCCCAGGGGTACTCAGTGGTGCATGGACTGAGTCTTTCTGTGGGGTCTCTTTAATGTAAACATCATGGAGAGCACATACAGCATTGGATTGTGGTGATTTGTGTGTGTTTTTCGACTTTTTGGGGTGGTGATGGGGCCTGTCCATGTGGGTGGGGGCCATTTTGAGGACTGGTACAGGCAGGCCCTGGCCATGTGGTGGCGGTCTAGGGGCCATCTTGAAGCTAGGCAGTGTGCTTAGTTGTGCCATAGGCCTGCACCCAGTCTGCCATGCTTTCATCCATTATGCCCAGGGGTACTCAGTGGTGCATGGGCCTAGTCTTTCTGTGGGATGTCTTGAATTTGAACATGATTGAGAGCATGGATGGCATTGGATTGTGGTGATTTTTGTGTGTTTTTCGATTTGTGGGCCGTTATTGGGGCCTTTTGCCCAGGGGTACTCAGTGGTGCATGGACTGAGTCTTCCTGTGGGGTCTCTTTAATGTAAGCATAATGGAGTGCATGGATGGCATTGGATTGTGGTGATTTTTGTGTGTTTTTGTTTTTCGACATTTTGGGCTGGTGATGGGGCCTTTTGCCCAGGGGTACTCAGTGGTGCATGGACCGAGTCTTTCTGTGAGGTCTCTTTAATGTAAACATCATGGAGGGCATGTATGGCATTGGATTGTGGTGATTTTTGTGTGTTTTTCGACTTTTTGGGGTAGTGATGGAGCCTGTCCATGTGGGTGGGGGCCATTTTGAAGACTGGTACAGGCAGGGCCTGGCCATGTGGTGGGGGTCTAGGGGCCATTTTGAATGCCAGGCAGTGTGCTTTGTTGTGCCATAGACCTGCACCCAGTCTGCCATGCTTTCATCCATTATGCCCAGGGGTACTCAGTGGTGCATGGGCCTAGTCTTTCTGTGGGGTGTCTTGAATTTGAACATGATTGAGGGCATGGATGGCATTGGATTGTGGTGATTTTTGTGTGTTTTTCAATTTTTGGGCTGTTGTTGGGGCCTTTTGCCCAGGGGTACTCAGTGGTGCATGGACTGAGTCTTCCTGTGGGGTCTCTTTAATGTAAACATAATGGAGGGCATGGATGGCATTGGTTTGTGGTGATTTTTGTGTGTTTTTCGACTTTTTGGGCTGGTGATGGGGCCTTTTGCCCAGGGGTACTCAGTGGTGCATTGACCGAGTCTTTCTGTGAGGTCTCTTTAATGTAAACATCATGGAGGGCATGGATGGCATTGGATTGTGGTGATTTTTGTGTGTTTTCTGACTTTTTGGGGTAGTGATGGGGCCTGTCCATGTGGGTGGGGGCCATTTTGAGGACTGGTACAGGCAGGCCCTAGCCATGTGGTGGGGGTCTAGGGGCCATCTTGAAGCCAGGCAGTGTGCTTAGTTGTGCCATAGGCCTGCACCCAGTCTGCCATGCTTTCATCCATTATGCCCAGGGGTACTCAGTGGTGCATGGGCCTAGTCTTTCTGAGGGGTGTCTTGAATTTGAACATGATTGAGGGCATGGATGGCATTGGATTGTGGTGATTTGTGTGTGTTTTTCGATTTGTGGGCCGTTATTGGGGCCTTTTGCCCAGGGGTATTCAGTGGTGCATGGACCGAGTCTTTCTGTGAGGTCTCTTTAATGTAAACATCATGGAGGGCATGGATGGCATTGGATTGTGGTGATTTTTGTGTGTTTTTCGACTTTTTGGGGTAGTGATGGGGCCGGTCCATGTGGGTGGGGGCCATTTTGAGGGCTGGTACAGGGAGGGCCTGGCCATGTGGTGGAGGTCTAGGGGCCATTTTGAAGCCAGGCAGTGTGCTTTGTTGTGCCATAGGCCTGCACCCAGTCTGCCATGCTTTCATCCATTATTCCCAGGGGTACTCAGTGGTGCATGGGCCTAGTCTTTCTGTGGGGTGTCTTGAATTTGAACATGATTGAGGGCATGGATGGCATTCGATTGTGGTGATTTTTGTGTGTTTTTCAATGTTTGGGCTGTTGTTGGGGCCTTTTGCCCAGGGGTACTCAGTGGTGCATGGACTGAGTCTTTCTGTGGGGTCTCTTTAATGTAAACATCATGGAGAGCACGTACAGCATTGGATTGTGGTGATTTGTGTGTGTTTTTCGACTTTTTGGGGTGGTGATGGGGCCTGTCCATGTGGGTGGGGGCCATTTTGAGGACTGGTACAGGCAGGCCCTGGCCATGTGGTGGCGGTCTAGGGGCCATCTTGAAGCTAGGCAGTGTGCTTAGTTGTGCCATAGGCCTGCACCCAGTCTGCCATGCTTTCATCCATTATGCCCAGGGGTACTCAGTGGTGCATGGGCCTAGTCTTTCTGTGGGATGTCTTGAATTTGAACATGATTGAGAGCATGGATGGCATTGGATTGTGGTGATTTTTGTGTGTTTTTAGATTTGTGGGCCGTTATTGGGGCCTTTTGCCCAGGGGTACTCAGTGGTGCATGGACTGAGTCTTCCTGTGGGGTCTCTTTAATGTAAGCATAATGGAGTGCATGGATGGCATTGGATTGTGGTGATTTTTGTGTGTTTTTGTTTTTCGACATTTTGGGCTGGTGATGGGGCCTTTTGCCCAGGGGTACTCAGTGGTGCATGGACCGAGTCTTTCTGTGAGGTCTCTTTAATGTAAACATCATGGAGGGCATGTATGGCATTGGATTGTGGTGATTTTTGTGTGTTTTTCGACTTTTTGGGGTAGTGATGGAGCCTGTCCATGTGGGTGGGGGCCATTTTGAAGACTGGTACAGGCAGGGCCTGGCCATGTGGTGGGGGTCTAGGGGCCATTTTGAATGCCAGGCAGTGTGCTTTGTTGTGCCATAGACCTGCACCCAGTCTGCCATGCTTTCATCCATTATGCCCAGGGGTACTCAGTGGTGCATGGGCCTAGTCTTTCTGTGGGGTGTCTTGAATTTGAACATGATTGAGGGCATGGATGGCATTGGATTGTGGTGATTTTTGTGTGTTTTTCAATTTTTGGGCTGTTGTTGGGGCCTTTTGCCCAGGGGTACTCAGTGGTGCATGGACTGAGTCTTCCTGTGGGGTCTCTTTAATGTAAACATAATGGAGGGCATGGATGGCATTGGTTTGTGGTGATTTTTGTGTGTTTTTCGACTTTTTGGGCTGGTGATGGGGCCTTTTGCCCAGGGGTACTCAGTGGTGCATTGACCGAGTCTTTCTGTGAGGTCTCTTTAATGTAAACATCATGGAGGGCATGGATGGCATTGGATTGTGGTGATTTTTGTGTGTTTTCTGACTTTTTTGGGTAGTGATGGGGCCTGTCCATGTGGGTAGGGGCCATTTTGAGGACTGGTACAGGCAGGCCCTAGCCATGTGGTGGGGGTCTAGGGGCCATCTTGAAGCCAGGCAGTGTGCTTAGTTGTGCCATAGGCCTGCACCCAGTCTGCCATGCTTTCATCCATTATGCCCAGGGGTACTCAGTGGTGCATGGGCCTAGTCTTTCTGTGGGGTGTCTTGAATTTGAACATGATTGAGGGCATGGATGGCATTGGATTGTGGTGATTTTTGGGTGTTTTTTGATTTTTGGGCTGTTGGGGCCTTTTGCCCAGGGGTACTCAGTGGTGCATGGACTGAGTCTTTCTGTGGGGTCTATTTAATGTAAATGTCATGGAGGGCATGGATGGCATTGGATTGTGGTGATTTTTGTGTGTTTTTCGATTTTTGGGCTGTTGTTGGGGCCTTTTGCCCAGGGGTACCCAGTGGTGCATGGACTGAGTCTTTCTGTGGGGTCTCTTTAATGTAAACATCATGGAGGGCTGTTGGCATTGAATTGAGGTGATTTCTGTGAGTTTTTCGACTTTTTGGGCTGTTGTTGGGGCCTTTTGCCCAGGGGTACTCAGTGGTGCATGGACTGAGTCTTTCTGTGGGGTCTCTTTAACCACATCGCTGCTGTGCATTTTCCCCTCCTGTGCTGATATTTCATTTTTGCCTTTGTTTCATGACGAGCTCAGCTCGTCATCAGCACAGCTCCACTGTGCCTCATGACAAGCTGAGCTCGTCATGAGCATGGATGGGGTTAATGTAAACATCATGGAAGGCATGGATGGCATTGGATTGTGGTTATTTTTGTGTGTTGTTCGACTTTTTGGGGTGGTGATGGGGCCTGTCCATGTGGGTGGGAGCCATTTTGAGGACTGATACAGGCAGGGCCTGGCCATGTGGTGGGGGTCTAAGGGCCATCTTAAAGCCAGGCAGTGTGCTTTGTTGTGCCATAGGCCTGCACCGAGACTGCCATGCTTTCATCCATTATGCCCAGGGGTACTCAGTGGTGCATGGGCCTAGTCTGTCTGTGGGGTGTCTTGAATTTGAACATGATTGAGGGCATGGATGGCATTGGATTGTGGTGATTTTTGTGTGCTTTTCGATTTTTGGGCTGTTGTGTGGGCGTTTTGCCCAGGGGTACTCAGTGGTGCATGGACTGAGTCTTTCTGTGGGGTCTCTTTAATGTAAACATCATGGAGGGCATGGATGGCATTGGATTGTGGTGATTTTTGTGTGTTTTTCGACTTTTTGGGGTGGTGATGGGGCCTGTCCATGTGGGTGGGGGCCATTTTGAGGACTGGTACAGGCAGGGCCTGGCCATGTGGTGGGGTCTAGGGGCCATTTTGAAGCCAGGCATTGTGCTTTGTTGTGCCATAGGCCTGCACCCAGTTTGGCATACTTTCATCCATTATGCCATGGGGTACTCAGTGGTGCATGGGCCTAGTCTTTCTGTGGGGTGTCTTGAATTTGAACATGATTGAGGGCATGGATGGCATTGGATTGTGGTGATTTTTGTGTGTTTTTTGATTTGTGGGCCGTTATTGGGGCCTTTTGCCCAGGGGTACTCAGTGCTGCATGGCCTGAGTCTTCCTGTGGGGTCTCATTAATGTAAACATAATGGAGGGCATGGATGGCATTGAATTATGGTGAGTTTTGTGTGTTTTTGTTTTTCGACTTTTTGGGCTGGTGATGGGGCCTTTTGCCCAGGGGTACTCAGTGGTGCATGGACCGAGTCATTCTGTTAGGTCTCTTTAATGTAAACATCATGGAGGGCATGTATGGCATTGGATTGTGGTGATTTTTGTGTGTTTTTTGACTTTTTGGGGGTAGTGATGGGGCCTGTCCATGTGGGTGGGGGCCATTTTGAGGACTGGTACAGGCAGGGCATGGCCATGTGGTGGGGGTCTAGGGGCCATTTTTAATGCCAGGCAGTGTGCTTTGTTGTGCCATAGACCTGCACCCAGTCTGCCATGCTTTCATCCATTATGCCCAGGGGTTCTCAGTGGTGTATGGGCCTAGTCTTTCTGTGGGGTGTCTTGAATTTGAACATGATTGAGGGCATGGATGGCATTGGATTGTGGTGATTTTTGTGTGTTTTTCAATTTTTGGGCTGTTGTTGGGGCCTTTTGCCCAGGGGTACTCAGTGGTGCATGGACTGAGTCTTTCTGTGGGGTCTCTTTAATGTAAACATCATAGAGGGCACGTACGGCATTGGATTGTGGTGATTTGTGTGTGTTTTTCGACTTTTTGGGGTGGTGATGGGGCCTGTCCATGTGGGTGGGGGCCATTTTGAGGACTGGTACAGGCAGGGCCTGGCCATGTGGTGGGGGTCTAGGGGCCATCTTGAAGCCAGGCAGTGTGCTTAGTTGTGCCATAGGCCTGCACCCAGTCTGCCATGCTTTCATCCATTATGCCTATGGGTACTCAGTGGTGCATGGACTGAGTCTTTCTGTGGGGTCTCTTTACTGTAAACATCATGGAGGGCAAGAATGGCATTGGATTGTGGTGATTTTTGTGTGTTTTTCGACTTTTTGGGGTGGTGATGGGGCCTGTCCATGTGGGTGGGGGCCATTTTGAGGACTGGTACAGGCAGGGCCTGGCCATGTGGTGGGGGTGTAGGGGCTATTTTGAAGCCAGGCATTGTGCTTTGTTGTGCCATAGGCCTGCACCCAGTCTGCCATACTTTCATCCATTATGCCATGGGGTACTCAGTGGTGCATGGGCCTAGTCTTTCTGTGGGGTGTCTTGAATTTGAAAATGATTGAGGGCATGGATGGCATTGGATTGTGGTGATTTTTGTGTGTTTTTCGATTTTTGGGCTGCTATTGGGGCCTTTTGCCCAGGGGTACTCAGTGGTGCATGGACTGAGTCTTTCTGTGGGGTCTCTTTAATGTAAACATCATGGAGGGCATGGATGGCATTGGATTGTGGTGATTTTTGTGTGTTTTTCGATTTTTGGGCTGTTGTTGGGCCTTTTGCCAGGGGAACTCAGTGGTGCATGGACTGAGTCTTTCTGTGGGGTCTCTTTCATGTAAACGTCATGGAGGGCATGGATGGCATTGGATTGTGGTGATTTTTGTGTGTTTTACGACTTTTTGGGCTGTTGTTGGGGCCTTTTGCCCAGGGGTACTCAGTGGTGCATGGACTGAGTCTTTCTGTGGGGTCTCTTTAATGTAAACATCATTGAGGGCATGGATGGCATTGGATTGTGGTGATTTTTGTGTGTTTTTCAACTTTTTGGGCTGTTGTTGGGGCCTTTTGCCCAGGGGTACTCAGTAGTGCATGGACTGAGTCTTTCTGTGGGGTCTCTTTAATGTAAACATCATGGAGGGCATGGATGGCATTGGATTGTGGTGATTTTTGTGTGTTTTTCAACTTTTTGGGGTAGTGATGGGGCCTGTCCATGTGGGTGGGGGCCATTTGGAGGACTGGTACAGGCAGGGCCTGGCCATGTGGTGGGGTCTAGGGGAAAATTTGAAGCCAGGCAGTGTGCTTTGTTGTGCAATAGGCCTGCACCCAGTCTGCCATGCTTTCATCCATTATGCCCAGGGGTACTCAGTGGTGCATGGGCCTAGTCTGTCTGTCGGGGGTCTTGAATTTGAACATGATATAGGGCATGGATGGCATTGGATTGTCGTGATTTTTGTGTGCTTTTCAATTTTTGGGCTGTTGTTTGGGCCTTTTGCCCAGGGGTACTCATTGGTGCATGAACTGAGTCTTTCTGTGGGGTCTCTTTAATGTAAACATCATGGAGGGCATGGATGGCATTGGAATGTGGTGATGTTTGTGTGTTTTTCAACTTTTTGAGCTGGTGATGGGGCCTTTTGCCCGGGGTACTCAGTGGTGCATGGACTGAGTCTTTCTGTGGGGTCTCTTTAATGTAAACATCATGGAGGGCATGGATGGCATTGGATTGTGGTGATTTTTGTGGGTTTTTTGACTTTTTGGGGTGGTGATGGGACCTGTCCATGTGGGTGGGGTCCATTTTGAGGACTGGTACAGGCAGGGCCTGGCCATGTGGTGGGGTCTAGGGGCCATTTTGAAGCCAGGCATTGTGCTTTGTTGTGCCATAGGCCTGCACCCAGTCTGCCATCCTTTCATCCATTATGCCATGGGGTACTCAGTGGTGCATGGGCCTAGTCTTTCTGTGGGGTGTCTTGAATTTGAACATGATTGAGGTCATGGATGGCATTGGATTGTGGTGATTTTTGTGTGTTTTTCGATTTTTGGGCTGTTATTGGGGCCTTTTGCCCAGGGGTACTCAGTGGTGCATGGTCTGAGTCTTTCTGTGGGGTCTCTTTAATGTAAACATCATGGAGGGCATGGATGGCATTGGATTGTGGTGATTTATGAGTATTTTTCGACTTTTTGGGGTAGTGATGGGGCCTGTCCATGTGGGTGGGGGCCATTTTGAGGATTGGTACAGGCAGGGCCCGGCCATGTGGTTGGGGTCTAGGGGCCATCTTGAAGCCAGGCAGTGTGCTTAGTTGTGCAATATGCCTGCACCCAGTCTGCCATGCTTTCATCCATTATGCCCAGGGGTACTCAGTGGTGCATGGGCCTAGTCTTTCTGTGGGGTGTCTTGAATTTGAACATGATTGAGGGCATGGATGGCATTGGATTGTGGTTATTTTTTGTGTGTTTTTCGATTTTTGGGCTGTTGTTGGGGCCTTTTGCCCAGGGGTACTCAGTGGTGCATGGACTGAGTCTTTCTGTGGGGTCTCTTTAATGTAAACATCATGGAGGACACGAATGGCATTGGATTGTGGTGATTTTTGTGTGTTTTGTGACTTTTTGGGCTGGTGATGGGGCCTTCTGCCCAGGGGTACTCAGTGGTGCATGGACTGAGTCTTTCTGTCGGGTCTCTTTAATGTAAACATCATGGAGGGCATGGATGGCATGGATGGCATTGGATTGTGGTGATTTTTGTGTGTTTTTTTTACTTTTTGGGGTGGTGATGGGGCCTGTCCATGTGGGTGGGGGCCATTTTGAGGACTGGTACAGGCTGGGCCTGGCCATGTGGTTGGGGTCTAGGGGCCATCTTGAAGCCAGGCAGTGTGCTTTTTTGTGCCATAGGCCTGAACGCAGTCTGCCATGCTTTCATCCATTATGCCCAGGGGTACTCAGTAGTGCATGGGCCTAGTCTTTCTGTGGGGTGTCTTAAACTTGAACATGATTGAGGGCATGGATGGCATCGGATTGTGGTGATTTTTTTGTGTTTTTTGATTTTTGGGCTGTTGTTGGGGTCTTTTGCCCAGGGGTACTCAGTGGTGCATGGACTGAGTCTTTCTGTGGGGTCTCTTTAATGTAAACATCATAGGGGGCATGGATGGCATTGGATTGTGGTGATTTTTGTGTGTTTTGTGACGTTTTGGGCTAGTGATGGGGCCTTTTGCCCAGGGGTACTCAGTGGTGCATGGAATGAGTCTTTCTGTGTGGTCTCTTTAATATAAACATCATGGAGGGCATGGATGGCATTGGATTGTGGTGATTTGTGTGTGTTTTTTTTACTTTTTGCGGTGGTGATGGGCCCTGTCCGTGTGGGTGGGGGCCATTTTGAGGACTGGTACAGGCAGGGCCTGGCCATGTGGTGGGGGTCTAGGGGCCATTTTGAAGCTAGGCATTGTGCTTTGTTGTGCCATAGGCCTGCATCCAGTCTGCCATGCTTTCATCCATTGTGCCCATGGGTACTCAGTGGTGCTTGGGACTAGTCTTTCTGTGGGGTGTCTTGAATTTGAACAGGATTGAGGGCATGGATGGCATTGGATTGTGGTGATTTTTGTGTGTTTTTCGTTTTTTGAGCTGTTGTTGGGGCCTTTTGGCCAAGGGGTACTCAGTGGTGCAGGGACTGATCTTTCTGTGGGGTCTCTTTAATGTAAACATCATAAAGGGCATGGATGGCATTGGATTGTGGTGATTTCTGTGTGTTTTTCGACTTTTTGGGGTGGTGATGGGGCCTGTCCATGTGGGTGGGGGCCATTTTGAGGACTGGTACAGGCAGGGCCTGGCCATGTGGTGGGGTCTAGGGGCCAATTTGAAGCCAGGCAGTGTGCTTTGTTGTTCCATAGGCCTGCACCCAGTCTGCCATGCTTTCATCCATTATGCCCAGGGGTACTCAGTGGTGCATGGGCCTAGTCTTTCTGTGGGGTGTCTTGAATTTGAACATGATTGAGGCCATGGATGGCATTGGATTGTGGTGATTTTTGTGTGTTTTTCAATTTTTGGGATGTTGTTGGGGCCTTTTGCCCAGGGGTACTAAGTGGTGCATGGACTAAGTCTTTCTGTGGGGTCTCTTTAATGTAAACATCATGGAGGGCACGTACGGAATTGGATTGTGGTGATTTGTGTGTGTTTTTCTACTTTTTGGGGTGGTGATGGGGCCTGTCCATGTGAGTGGGGGCCATTTTGAGGACTGGTACAGGCAGGGCCTGGCCATGTGGTGGGGGTCTAGGGGCCATCTTGAAGCCAGGCAGTGTGCCTAGTTGTGCCATAGGCATGCCCCCAGTCTGCCATGCTTTCATCCATTATGCCCAGGGGTACTCAGTGGTGCATGGGCCTAGTCTTTCTGTGGGGTGTCTTGAATTTGAACATGATTGAGGGCATGTATGGCATTGGATTGTGGTGATTTTTGTGTGTTTTTCGACTTTTTGAGCTGGTGATGGGGCCTTTTGCCCAGGGGTACTCAGTGGTGCATGGACTGAGTCTTTCTGTGGGGTCTCTTTAATGTAAACATCATAGGGGGCATGGATGGCATTGGATTGTGGTGATTTTTGTGTGTTTTGTGACGTTTTGGGCTAGTGATGGGGCCTTTTGCCCAGGGGTACTCAGTGGTGCATGGAATGAGTCTTTCTGTGTGGTCTCTTTAATATAAACATCATGGAGGGCATGGATGGCATTGGATTGTGGTGATTTGTGTGTGTTTTTTTTACTTTTTGCGGTGGTGATGGGCCCTGTCCGTGTGGGTGGGGGCCATTTTGAGGACTGGTACAGGCAGGGCCTGGCCATGTGGTGGGGGTCTAGGGGCCATTTTGAAGCTAGGCATTGTGCTTTGTTGTGCCATAGGCCTGCATCCAGTCTGCCATGCTTTCATCCATTGTGCCCATGGGTACTCAGTGGTGCTTGGGACTAGTCTTTCTGTGGGGTGTCTTGAATTTGAACAGGATTGAGGGCATGGATGGCATTGGATTGTGGTGATTTTTGTGTGTTTTTCGTTTTTTGAGCTGTTGTTGGGGCCTTTTGGCCAAGGGGTACTCAGTGGTGCAGGGACTGATCTTTCTGTGGGGTCTCTTTAATGTAAACATCATAAAGGGCATGGATGGCATTGGATTGTGGTGATTTTTGTGGGTTTTTTGACTTTTTGGGGTGGTGATGGGGCCTGTCCATGTGGGTGGGGTCCATTTTGAGGACTGGTACAGGCAGGGCCTGGCCATGTGGTGGGGTCTAGGGGCCATTTTGAAGCCAAGCATTGTGCTTTGTTGTGCCATAGGCCTGCACCCAGTCTGCCATCCTTTCATCCATTATGCCATGGGGTACTCAGTGGTGCATGGGCCTAGTCTTTCTGTGGGGTGTCTTGAATTTGAACATGATTGAGGTCATGGATGGCATTTGATTGTGGTGATTTTTGTGTGTTTTTCGATTTTTGGGCTGTTATTGGGGCCTTTTGCCCAGGGGTACTCAGTGGTGCATGGTCTGAGTCTTTCTGTGGGGTCTCTTTAATGTAAACATCATGGAGGGCATGGATGGCATTGGATTGTGGTGATTTTGTGTGTTTTTCGACTTTTTGGGCTGGTGATGGAGCCTTTTGCCCAGGGGTACTCAGTGGTGCATGGACTGAGTCTTCCTGTGGGGTCTCTTTAATGTAAGCATAATGGAGTGCATGGATGGCATTGGATTGTGGTGATTTTTGTGTGTTTTTGTTTTTCGACATTTTGGGCTGGTGATGGGGCCTTTTGCCCAGGGGTACTCAGTGGTGCATGGACCGAGTCTTTCTGTGAGGTCTCTTTAATGTAAACATCATGGAGGGCATGTATGGCATTGGATTGTGGTGATTTTTGTGTGTTTTTCGACTTTTTGGGGTAGTGATGGAGCCTGTGCATGTGGGTGGGGGCCATTTTGAAGACTGGTACAGGCAGGGCCTGGCCATGTGGTGGGGGTCTAGGGGCCATTTTGAATGCCAGGCAGTGTGCTTTGTTGTGCCATAGACCTGCACCCAGTCTGCCATGCTTTCATCCATTATGCCCAGGGGTACTCAGTGGTGCATGGGCCTAGTCTTTCTGTGGGGTGTCTTGAATTTGAACATGATTGAGGGCATGGATGGCATTGGATTGTGGTGATTTTTGTGTGTTTTTCAATTTTTGGGCTGTTGTTGGGGCCTTTTGCCCAGGGGTACTCAGTGGTGCATGGACTGAGTCTTCCTGTGGGGTCTCTTTAATGTAAACATAATGGAGGGCATGGATGGCATTGGTTTGTGGTGATTTTTTTTGTGTTTTTCGACTTTTTGGGTTGGTGATGGGGCCTTTTGCCCAGGGGTACTCAGTGGTGCATTGACCGAGTCTTTCTGTGAGGTCTCTTTAATGTAAACATCATGGAGGGCATGGATGGCATTGGATTGTGGTGATTTTTGTGTGTTTTCCGACTTTTTGGGGTAGTGATGGGGCCTGTCCATGTGGGTGGGGGCCATTTTGAGGACTGGTACAGGCAGGCCCTAGCCATGTGGTGGGGGTCTAGGGGCCATCTTGAAGCCAGGCAGTGTGCTTAGTTGTGCCATAGGCCTGCACCCAGTCTGCCATGCTTTCATCCATTATGCCCAGGGGTACTCAGTGGTGCATGGGCCTAGTCTTTCTGTGGGGTGTCTTGAATTTGAACATGATTGAGGGCATGGATGGCATTAGATTGTGGTGATTTTTGGGTGTTTTTTGATTTTTGGGCTGTTGGGGCCTTTTGCCCAGGGGTACTCAGTGGTGCATGGACTGAGTCTTTCTGTGGGGTCTATTTAATGTAAATGTCATGGAGGGCATGGATGGCATTGGATTGTGGTGATTTTTGTGTGTTTTTCGATTTTTGGGCTGTTGTTGGGGCCTTTTGCCCAGGGGTACCCAGTGGTGCATGCACTGAGTCTTTCTGTGGGGTCTCCTTAATGTAAACATCATGGAGGGCATGGATGGCATTGGATTGAGGTGATTTTTGTGAGTTTTTCGACTTTTTGGGCTGTTGTTGGGGCCTTTTGCCCAGGGGTACTCACTGGTGCATGGACTGAGTCTTTCTGTGGGGTCTCTTTAATGTAAACATCATGGAGGGCATGGATGGCATTGGATTGTGGTGATTTTTGTGTGTTTTTCGACTTTTTGGGGTGGTGATGGGCCTGTCCATGTGGGTGGGGGCCATTTTGAGGACTGGTACAGGCAGGGCCTGGCCATGTGGTGGGGTCTAGGGGCCATTTTGAAGCCAGGCATTGTGCTTTGTTGTGCCATAGGCCTGCACCCAGTTTGGCATACTTTCATCCATTATGCCATGGGGTACTCAGTGGTGCATGGGCCTAGTCTTTCTGTGGGGTGTCTTGAATTTGAACATGATTGAGGGCATGGATGGCATTGGATTGTGGTGATTTTTGTGTGTTTTTTGATTTGTGGGCCGTTATTGGGGCCTTTTGCCCAGGGGTACTCAGTGCTGCATGGCCTGAGTCTTCCTGTGGGGTCTCTTTAATGTAAACATAATGGAGGGCATGGATGGCATTGAATTATGGTGATTTTTGTGTGTTTTTGTTTTTCGACTTTTTGGGCTGGTGATGGGGCCTTTTGCCCAGGGGTACTCAGTGGTGCATGGACCGAGTCTTTCTGTGAGGTCTCTTTAATGTAAACATCATGGAGGGCATGTATGGCATTGGATTGTGGTGATTTTTGTGTGTTTTTTTACTTTTTGGGGTAGTGATGGGGCCTGTCCATGTGGGTGGGGGCCATTTTGAGGACTGGTACAGGCAGGGCATGGCCATGTGGTGGGGGTCTAGGGGCCATTTTTAATGCCAGGCAGTGTGCTTTGTTGTGCCATAGACCTGCACCCAGTCTGCCATGCTTTCATCCATTATGCCCAGGGGTACTCAGTGGTGTATGGGCCTAGTCTTTCTGTGAGGTGTCTTGAATTTGAACATGATTGAGGGCATGGATGGCATTGGATTGTGGTGATTTTTGTGTGTTTTTCAATTTTTGGGCTGTTGTTGGGGCCTTTTGCCCAGGGGTACTCAGTGGTGCATGGACTGAGTCTTTCTGTGGGGTCTCTTTAATGTAAACATCAGAGAGGGCACGTACGGCATTGGATTGTGGTGATTTGTGTGTGTTTTTCGACTTTTTGGGGTGGTGATGGGGCCTGTCCATGTGGGTGGGGGCCATTTTGAGGACTGGTACAGGCAGGGCCTGGCCATGTGGTGGGGGTCTAGGGGCCATCTTGAAGCCAGGCAGTGTGCTTAATTGTGCCATAGGCCTGCACCCAGTCTGCCATGCTTTCATCCATTATGCCCATGGGTACTCAGTGGTGCTTGGGCCTAGTCTTTCTGTGGGGTGTGTTGAATTTGAACATGATTGAGGGCATGGATCGCATTGGATTGTTGTGATTTTTGTGTGTTTTTCAATTTTTGGGCTATTGTTGGGGCCTTTTGCCCAGGGGTACTCAGTGGTGCATGGACTGAGTCTTTCTGTGGGGTCTCTTTAATGTAAACATCATGGAGGGCAAGAATGGCATTGGATTGTGGTGATTTTTGTGTGTTTTTCGACTTTTTGGGGTGGTGATGGGGCCTGTCCATGTGGGTGGGGGCCATTTTGAGGACTGGTACAGGCAGGGCCTGGCCATGTGGTGGGGGTCTAGGGGCCATTTTGAAGCCAGGCATTGTGCTTTGTTGTGCCATAGGCCTGCACCCAGTCTGCCATACTTTCATCCATTATGCCATGGGGTACTCAGTGGTGCATGGGCCTAGTCTTTCTGTGGGGTGTCTTGAATTTGAAAATGATTGAGGGCATGGATGGCATTGGATTGTGGTGATTTTTGTGTGTTTTTCGATTTTTGGGCTGCTATTGGGGCCTTTTGCCCCGGGGTACTCAGTGGTGCATGGACTGAGTCTTTCTGTGGGGTCTCTTTAATGTAAACATCATGGAGGGCATGGATGGCATTGGATTGTGGTGATTTTTGTGTGTTTTTCGATTTTTGGGCTGTTGTTGGGCCTTTTGCCAGGGGAACTCAGTGGTGCATGGACTGAGTCTTTCTGTGGGGTCTCTTTCATGTAAACGTCATGGAGGGCATGGATGGCATTGGATTGTGGTGATTTCTGTGTGTTTTACGACTTTTTGGGCTGTTGTTGGGGCCTTTTGCCCAGGGGTACTCAGTGATGCATGGACTGAGTCTTTCTGTGGGGTCTCTTTAATGTAAACATCATTGAGGGCATGGATGGCATTGGATTGTGGTGATTTTTGTGTGTTTTTCAACTTTTTGGGCTGTTGTTGGGGCCTTTTGCCCAGGGGTACTCAGTAGTGCATGGACTGAGTCTTTCTGTGGGGTCTCTTTAATGTAAACATCATGGAGGGCATGGATGGCATTGGATTGTGGTGATTTTTGTGTGTTTTTCAACTTTTTGGGGTAGTGATGGGGCCTGTCCATGTGGGTGGGGGCCATTTGGAGGACTGGTACAGGCAGGGCCTGGCCATGTGGTGGGGTCTAGGGGAAAATTTGAAGCCAGGCAGTGTGCTTTGTTGTGCCATAGGCCTGCACCCAGTCTGCCATGCTTTCATCCATTATGCCCAGGGGTACTCAGTGGTGCATGGACCTAGTCTGTCTGTCGGGGGTCTTGAATTTGAACATGATAGAGGGCATGGATGGCATTGGATTGTCGTGATTTTTGTGTGCTTTTCAATTTTTGGGCTGTTGTTTGGGCCTTTTGCCCAGGGGTACTCATTGGTGCATGAACTGAGTCTTTCTGTGGGGTCTCTTTAATGTAAACATCATGGAGGGCATGGATGGCATTGGATTGTGGTGATTTTTGTGTGTTTTTCAACTTTTTTGGGGTAGTGATGGGGCCTGTCCATGTGGGTGGGGGCCATTTGGAGGACTGGTACAGGCAGGGCCTGGCCATGTGGTGGGGTCTAGGGGCCATTTTGAAGCCAGGCATTGTGCTTTGTTGTGCCATAGGCCTGCACCCAGTATGCCATCCTTTCATCCATTATGCCATGGGGTACTCAGTGGTGCATGGGCCTAGTCTTTCTGTGGGGTGTCTTGAATTTGAACATGATTGAGGTCATGGATGGCATTGGATTGTGATGATTTTTGTGTGTTTTTCGATTTTTGGGCTGTTATTGGGGCCTTTTGCCCAGGGGTACTCAGTGGTGCATGGTCTGAGTCTTTCTGTGGGGTCTCATTAATGTAAACATCATGGAGGGCATGGATGGCATTGGATTGTGGTGATTTTTGTGTGTTTTTCGACTTTTTGGGCTGGTGATGGGGCCTTTTGCCCAGGGGTACTCAGTGGTGCATGGACCGAGTCTTTCTGTGAGGTTTATTTAATGTAAACATCATGGAGGGCATGGATGGCATTGGATTGTGGTGATTTTTGAGTATTTTTCGACTTTTTGGGGTAGTGAAGGGGCCTGTTCATGTGGGTGGGGGCCATTTTGAGGACTGGTACAGGCAGGGCCCGGCCATATGGTTGGGGTCTAGGGGACATCTTGAAGCCAGGCAGTGTGCTTAGTTGTGCCATAGGCCTGCACCCAGTCTGCCATGCTTTCATCCATTATGCCCAGGGGTACTCAGTGGTGCATGGGCCTAGTCTTTCTGTGGGGTGTCTTGAATTTGAACATGATTGAGGGCATGGATGGCATTGGATTGTGGTTATTTTTGTGTGTTTTTCGATTTTTGGGCTGTTGTTGGGGCCTTTTGCCCAGGGGTACCCAGTGGTGCATGGACTGAGTCTTTCTGTGGGGTCTCTTTACTGTAAACATCATGGAGGGCAAGAATGGCATTGGATTGTGGTGATTTTTGTGTGTTTTTCGACTTTTTGGGGTGGTGATGGGGCCTGTCCATGTGGGTGGGGGCCATTTTGAGGACTGGTACAGGCAGGGCCTGGCCATGTGGTGGGGGTCTAGGGGCCATTTTGAAGCCAGGCATTGTGCTTTGTTGTGCCATAGGCCTGCACCCAGTCTGCCATACTTTCATCCATTATGCCATGGGGTACTCAGTGGTGCATGGGCCTAGTCTTTCTGTGGGGTGTCTTGAATTTGAAAATGATTGAGGGCATGGATGGCATTGGATTGTGGTGATTTTTGTGTGTTTTTCGATTTTTGGGCTGCTATTGGGGTCTTTTGCCCAGGGGTACTCAGTGGTGCATGGACTGAGTCTTTCTGTGGGGTCTCTTTAATGTAAACATCATGGAGGGCATGGATGGCATTGGATTGTGGTGATTTTTGTGTGTTTTTCGATTTTTGGGCTGTTGTTGGGCCTTTTGCTAGGGGAACTCAGTGGTGCATAGACTGAGTCTTTCTGTGGGGTCTCTTTCATGTAAACGTCATGGAAGGCATGGATGGCATTGGATTGTGGTGATTTTTGTGTGTTTTACGACTTTTTGGGCTGTTGTTGGGGCCTTTTTCCCAGGGGTACTCAGTGGTGCATGGACTGAGTCTTTCTGTGGGGTCTCTTTAATGTATACATCATTGAGGGCATGGATGGCATTGGATTGTGGTGATTTTTGTGTGTTTTTCAACTTTTTGGGCTGTTGTTGGGGCCTTTTGCCCAGGGGTACTCAGTAGTGCATGGACTGAGTCTTTCTGTGGGGTCTCTTTAATGTAAACATCATGGAGGGCATGGATGGCATTGGATTGTGGTGATTTTTGTGTGTTTTTCAACTTTTTGGGGTAGTGATGGGGCCTGTCCATGTGGGTGTGGGCCATTTGGAGGACTGGTACAGGCAGGGCCTGGCCATGTGGTGGGGTCTAGGGGAAAATTTGAAGCCAGGCAGTGTGCTTTGTTGTGCCATAGGCCTGCACCCAGTCTGCCATGCTTTCATCCATTATGCCGAGGGGTACTCAGTGGTGCATGGGCCTAGTCTGTCTGTCGGGGGTCTTGAATTTGAACATGATAGAGGGCATGGATGGCATTGGATTGTCGTGATTTTTGTGTGCTTTTCAATTTTTGGGCTGTTGTTTGGGCCTTTTGCCCAGGGGTACTCATTGGTGCATGAACTGAGTCTTTCTGTGGGGTCTCTTTAATGTAAACATCATGGAGGGCATGGATGGCATTGGATTGTGGTGATGTTTGTGTGTTTTTCAACTTTTTGAGCTGGTGATGGGGCCTTTTGCCCGGGGTACTCAGTGGTGCATGGACTGAGTCTTTCTGTGGGGTCTCTTTAATGTGAACATCATGGAGGGCATGGATGGCAAGGGATTGTGGTGATTTTTGTGGGTTTTTTGACTTTTTGGGGTGGTGATGGGGCCTGTCCATGTGGGTGGGGTCCATTTTGAGGACTGGTACAGGCAGGGCCTGGCCTTGTGGTGGGGTCTAGGGGCCATTTTGAAGCCAGGCATTGTGCTTTGTTGTGCCATAGGCCTGCACCCAGTCTGCCATCCTTTCATCCATTATGCCATGGGGTACTCAGTGGTGCATGGGCCTAGTCTTTCTGTGGGGTGTCTTGAATTTGAACATGATTGAGGTCATGGATGGCATTGGATTGTGGTGATTTTTGTGTGTTTTTCGATTTTTGGGCTGTTATTGGGGCCTTTTGCCCAGGGGTACTCAGTGGTGCATGGTCTGAGTCTTTCTGTGGGGTCTCTTTAATGTAAACATCATGGAGGGCATGGATGGCATTGGATTGTGGTGATTTTTGAGTATTTTTCGACTTTTTGGGGTAGTGATGGGGCCTGTCCATGTGGGTGGGGGCCATTTTGAGGATTGGTACAGGCAGGGCCCGGCCATGTGGTTGGGGTCTAGGGGCCATCTTGAAGCCAGGCAGTGTGCTTAGTTGTGCCATATGCCTGCACCCAGTCTGCCATGCTTTCATCCATTATGCCCAGGGGTACTCAGTGGTGCATGGGCCTAGTCTTTCTGTGGGGTGTCTTGAATTTGAACATGATTGAGGGCATGGATGGCATTGGATTGTGGTTATTTTTTGTGTGTTTTTCGATTTTTGGGCTGTTGTTGGGGCCTTTTGCCCAGGGGTACTCAGTGGTGCATGGACTGAGTCTTTCTGTGGGGTCTCTTTATTGTAAACATCATGGAGAACATGAATGGCATTGGATTGTGGTGATTTTTGTGTGTTTTGTGACTTTTTGGGCTGGTGATGGGGCCTTCTGCCCAGGGGTACTCAGTGGTGCATGGACTGAGTCTTTCTGTCGGGTCTCTTTAATCTAAACATCATGGAGGGCATGGATGGCATGGATGGCATTGGATTGTGGTGATTTTTGTGTGGTTTTTTTACTTTTTGCGGTGGTGATGGGCCCTGTCCATGTGGGTGGGGGCCATTTTGAGGACTGGTACAGGCAGGGCCTGGCCATGTGGTGGGGGTCTAGGGGCCATTTTGAAGCCAGGCATTGTGCTTTGTTGTGCCATAGGCCTGCATCCAGTCTGCCATGCTTTCATCCATTGTGCCAGGGGTACTCAGTGGTGCAAGGGACTAGTCTTTTTGTGGGGTGTCTTGAATTTGAACAGGATTGAGGGCATGGATGGCATTGGATTGTGGTGATTTTTGTGTGTTTTTTGTTTTTTGAGCTGTTGTTGGGGCCCTTTGGCCAAGGGGTACTCAGTGGTGCAGGGACTGAATCTTTCTGTGGGGTCTCTTTAATGTAAACATCATAAAGGGCATGGATGGCATTGATTGTGGTGATTTTTGTGTGTTTTGTGACGTTTTGGGCTAGTGATGGGGCCTTTTGCCCAGGGGTACTCAGTGGTGCATGGAATGAGTCTTTCTGTGTGGTCTCTTTAATATAAACATCATGGAGGGCATGGATGGCATTGGATTGTGGTGATTTGTGTGTGTTTTTTTTACTTTTTGCGTTGGTGATGGGCCCTGTCCGTGTGGGTGGGGGCCATTTTGAGGACTGGTACAGGCAGGGCCTGGCCATGTGGTTGGGGTCTAGGGGCCCTCTTGAAGCCAGGCAGTGTGCTTTTTTGTGCCATAGGCCTGAACGCAGTCTGCCATGCTTTCATCCATTATGCCCAGGGTTACTCAGAAGTGCATGGGCATAGTCTTTCTGTGGGGTGTCTTAAACTTGAACATGATTGAGGGCATGGATGGCATCGGATTGTGGTGATTTTTGTGTGTTTTTCGATTTTTGGGCTGTTGTTGGGGTCTTTTGCCCAGGGGTACTCAGTGGTGCATGGACTGAGTCTTTCTGTGGGGTCTCTTTAATGTAAACATCATAGGGGGCATGGATGGCATTGGATTGTGGTGATTTTTGTGTGTTTTGTGACGTTTTGGGCTAGTGATGGGGCCTTTTGCCCAGGGGTACTCAGTGGTGCATGGAATGAGTCTTTCTGTGTGGTCTCTTTAATATAAACATCATGGAGGGCATGGATGGCATTGGATTGTGGTGATTTGTGTGTGTTTTTTTTACTTTTTGCGTTGGTGATGGGCCCTGTCCGTGTGGGTGGGGGCCATTTTGAGGACTGGTACAGGCAGGGCCTGGCCATGTGGTGGAGGTCTAGGGGCCATTTTGAAGCTAGGCATTGTGCTTTGATGTGCCATAGGCCTGCATCCAGTCTGCCATGCTTTCATCCATTGTGCCCAGGGGTACTCAGTGGTGCATGGGACTAGTCTTTCTGTGGGGTGTCTTGAATTTGAACAGGATTGAGGGCATGGATGGCATTGGATTGTGGTGATTTTTGTGTGTTTTTCGTTTTTTGAGCTGTTGTTGGGGCCTTTTGGCCAAGGGGTACTCAGTGGTGCAGGGACTGATCTTTCTGTGGGGTCTCTTTAATGTAAACATCATAAAGGGCATGGATGGCATTGGATTGTGGTGATTTCTGTGTGTTTTTCGACTTTTTGGGGTGGTGATGGGGCCTGTCCATGTGGGTGGGGGCCATTTTGAGGACTGGTACAGGCAGGGCCTGGCCATGTGGTGGGGTCTAGGGGCCAATTTGAAGCCAGGCAGTGTGCTTTGTTGTTCCATAGGCCTGCACCCAGTCTGCCATGCTTTCATCCATTATGCCCAGGGGTACTCAGTGGTGCATGGGCCTAGTCTTTCTGTGGGGTGTCTTGAATTTGAACATGATTGAGGCCATGGATGGCATTGGATTGTGGTGATTTTTGTGTGTTTTTCAATTTTTGGGATGTTGTTGGGGCCTTTTGCCCAGGGGTACTAAGTGGTGCATGGACTAAGTCTTTCTGTGGGGTCTCTTTAATGTAAACATCATGGAGGGCACGTACGGAATTGGATTGTGGTGATTTGTGTGTGTTTTTCTACTTTTTGGGGTGGTGATGGGGCCTGTCCATGTGAGTGGGGGCCATTTTGAGGACTGGTACAGGCAGGGCCTGGCCATGTGGTGGGGGTCTAGGGGCCATCTTGAAGCCAGGCAGTGTGCCTAGTTGTGCCATAGGCATGCCCCCAGTCTGCCATGCTTTCATCCATTATGCCCAGGGGTACTCAGTGGTGCATGGGCCTAGTCTTTCTGTGGGGTGTCTTGAATTTGAACATGATTGAGGGCATGTATGGCATTGGATTGTGGTGATTTTTGTGTGTTTTTCGACTTTTTGAGCTGGTGATTAGGCCTTTTGCCCGGGGTACTCAGTGGTGCATGGACTGAGTCTTTCTGCGGGGTCTCTTTAATGTAAACATCATGGAGGGCATGGATGGCATTGGATTGTGGTGATTTTTGTGTGTTTTTTGACTTTTTGGGGTGGTGATGGGGCCTGTCCATGTGGGTGGGGTCCATTTTGAGGACTGGTACAGGCAGGGCCTGGCCATGTGGTGGGGTCTAGGGGCCATTTTGAAGCCTAGCATTGTGCTTTGTTGTGCCATAGGCCTGCACCCAGTCTGCCATCCTTTCATCCATTATGCCATGGGGTACTCAGTGGTGCATGGGCCTAGTCTTTCTGTGGGGTGTCTTGAATTTGAACATGATTGAGGTCATGGATGGTATTGGATTGTGGTGATTTTTGTGTGTTTTTCGATTTTTGGGCTGTTATTGGGGCCTTTTGCCCAGGGGTACTCAGTGGTGCATGGTCTGAGTCTTTCTGTGGGGTCTCTTTAATGTAAACATCATGGAGTGCATGGAAGGCATTGGATTGTGGTGATTTTGTGTGTTTTTCGACTTTTTGGGCTGGTGATGGAGCCTTTTGCCCAGGGGTACTCAGTGGTGCATGGACAGAGTCTTCCTGTGGGGTCTCTTTAATGTAAGCATAATGGAGTGCATGGATGGCATTGGATTGTGGTGATTTTTGTGTGTTTTTGTTTTTCGACATTTTGGGCTGGTGATGGGGCCTTTTGCCCAGGGGTACTCAGTGGTGCATGGACCGAGTCTTTCTGTGAGGTCTCTTTAATGTAAACATCATGGAGGGCATGTATGGCATTGGATTGTGGTGATTTTTGTGTGTTTTTCGACTTTTTGGGGTAGTGATGGAGCCTGTCCATGTGGGTGGGGGCCATTTTGAAGACTGGTACAGGCAGGGCCTGGCCATGTGGTGGGGGTCTAGGGGCCATTTTGAATGCCAGGCAGTGTGCTTTGTTGTGCCATAGACCTGCACCCAGTCTGCCATGCTTTCATCCATTATGCCCAGGGGTACTCAGTGGTGCATGGGCCTAGTCTTTCTGTGGGGTGTCTTGAATTTGAACATGATTGAGGGCATGGATGGCATTGGATTGTGGTGATTTTTGTGTGTTTTTCAATTTTTGGGCTGTTGTTGGGGCCTTTTGCCCAGGGGTACTCAGTGGTGCATGGACTGAGTCTTCCTGTGGGGTCTCTTTAATGTAAACATAATGGAGGGCATGGATGGCATTGGTTTGTGGTGATTTTTTTGTGTTTTTCGACTTTTTGGGCTGGTGATGGGGCCTTTTGCCCAGGGGTACTCAGTGGTGCATTGACCGAGTCTTTCTGTGAGGTCTCTTTAATGTAAACATCATGGAGGGCATGGATGGCATTGGATTGTGGTGATTTTTGTGTGTTTTCCGACTTTTTGGGGTAGTGATGGGGCCTGTCCATGTGGGTGGGGGCCATTTTGAGGACTGGTACAGGCAGGCCCTAGCCATGTGGTGGGGGTCTAGGGGCCATCTTGAAGCCAGGCAGTGTGCTTAGTTGTGCCATAGGCCTGCACCCAGTCTGCCATGCTTTCATCCATTATGCCCAGGGGTACTCAGTGGTGCATGGGCCTAGTCTTTCTGTGGGGTGTCTTGAATTTGAACATGATTGAGGGCATGGATGGCATTGGATTGTGGTGATTTTTGGGTGTTTTTTGATTTTTGGGCTGTTGGGGCCTTTTGCCCAGGGGTACTCAGTGGTGCATGGACTGAGTCTTTCTGTGGGGTCTATTTAATGTAAATGTCATGGAGGGCATGGATGGCATTGGATTGTGGTGATTTTTGTGTGTTTTTTGATTTTTGGGCTGTTGTTGGGGCCTTTTGCCCAGGGGTACCCAGTGGTGCATGGACTGAGTCTTTCTGTGGGGTCTCTTTAATGTAAACATCATGGAGGGCATGGATGGCATTGGATTGAGGTGATTTTTGTGAGTTTTTCGACTTTTTGGGCTGTTGTTGGGGCCTTTTGCCCAGGGGTACTCAGTGGTGCATGGACTGAGTCTTTCTGTGGGGTCTCTTTAACCACATCGCTGCTGTGCATTTTCCCCTCCTGTGCTGATATTTCATCATTGCCTTTGTTTCATGACGAGCTCAGCTCGTCATCAGCACATCTCCACTGTGCCTCATGACAAGCTGAGCTCGTCATGAGCATGGATGGGGTTAATGTAAACATCATGGAAGGCATGGATGGCATTGGATTGTGGTTATTTTTGTGTGTTGTTCGACTTTTTGGGGTGGTGATGGGGCCTGTCCATGTGGGTGGGAGCCATTTTGAGGACTGATACAGGCAGGGCCTGGCCATGTGGTGGGGGTCTAAGGGCCCTCTTAAAGCCAGGCAGTGTGCTTTGTTGTGCCATAGGCCTGCACCGAGACTGCCATGCTTTCATCCATTATGCCCAGGGGTACTCAGTGGTGCATGGGCCTAGTCTGTCTGTGGGGTGTCTTGAATTTGAACATGATTGAGGGCATGGATGGCATTGGATTGTGGTGATTTTTGTGTGCTTTTCGATTTTTTTGCTGTTGTGTGGGCGTTTTGCCCAGGGGTACTCACTGGTGCATGGACTGAGTCTTTCTGTGGGGTATCTTTAATGTAAACATCATGGAGGGCATGGATGGCATTGGATTGTGGTGATTTTTGTGTGTTTTTCGACTTTTTGGGGTGGTGATGGGGCCTGTCCATGTGGGTGGGGGCCATTTTGAGGACTGGTACAGGCAGGGCCTGGCCATGTGGTGGGGTCTAGGGGCCATTTTGAAGCCAGGCATTGTGCTTTGTTGTGCCATAGGCCTGCACCCAGTTTGGCATACTTTCATCCATTATGCCATGGGGTACTCAGTGGTGCATGGGCCTAGTCTTTCTGTGGGGTGTCTTGAATTTGAACATGATTGAGGGCATGGATGGCATTGGATTGTGGTGATTTTTGTGTGTTTTTTGATTTGTGGGCCGTTATTGGGGCCTTTTGCCCAGGGGTACTCAGTGCTGCATGGCCTGAGTCTTCCTGTGGGGTCTCTTTAATGTAAACATAATGGAGGGCATGGATGGCATTGAATTATGGTGATTTTTGTGTGTTTTTGTTTTTCGACTTTTTGGGCTGGTGATGGGGCCTTTTGCCCAGGGGTACTCAGTGGTGCATGGACCGAGTCTTTCTGTGAGGTCTCTTTAATGTAAACATCATGGAGGGCATGTATGGCATTGGATTGTGGTGATTTTTGTGTGTTTTTTGACTTTTTGGGGTAGTGATGGGGCCTGTCCATGTGGGTGGGGGCCATTTTGAGGACTGGTACAGGCAGGGCATGGCCATGTGGTGGGGGTCTAGGGGCCATTTTTAATGCCAGGCAGTGTGCTTTGTTGTGCCATAGACCTGCACCCAGTCTGCCATGCTTTCATCCATTATGCCCAGGGGTACTCAGTGGTGTATGGGCCTAGTCTTTCTGTGGGGTGTCTTGAATTTGAACATGATTGAGGGCATGGATGGCATTGGATTGTGGTGATTTTTGTGTGTTTTTCAATTTTTGGGCTGTTGTTGGGGCCTTTTGCCCAGGGGTACTCAGTGGTGCATGGACTGAGTCTTTCTGTGGGGTCTCTTTAATGTAAACATCATAGAGGGCACGTACGGCATTGGATTGTGGTGATTTGTGTGTGTTTTTCGACTTTTTGGGGTGGTGATGGGGCCTGTCCATGTGGGTGGGGGCCATTTTGAGGACTGGTACAGGCAGGGCCTGGCCATGTGGTGGGGGTCTAGGGGCCATCTTGAAGCCAGGCAGTGTGCTTAGTTGTGCCATAGGCCTGCACCCAGTCTGCCATGCTTTCATCCATTATGCCCATGGGTACTCAGTGGTGCTTGGGCCTAGTCTTTCTGTGGGGTGTGTTGAATTTGAACATGATTGAGGGCATGGATGGCATTGGATTGTTGTGATTTTTGTGTGTTTTTCAATTTTTGGGCTATTGTTGGGGCCTTTTGCCCAGGGGTACTCAGTGGTGCATGGAATGAGTCTTTCTGTGTGGTCTCTTTAATATAAACATCATGGAGGGCATGGATGGCATTGGATTGTGGTGATTTGTGTGTGTTTTTTTTTACTTTTTGCAGTGGTGATGGGCCCTGTCCGTGTGGGTGGGGGCCATTTTGAGGACTGGTACAGGCAGGGCCTGGCCATGTGGTGGGGGTCTAGGGGCCATTTTGAAGCTAGGCATTGTGCTTTGTTGTGCCATAGGCCTGCACCCAGTTTGGCATACTTTCATCCATTATGCCATGGGGTACTCAGTGGTGCACGGGCCTAGTCTTTCTGTGGGGTGTCTTGAATTTGAACATGATTGAGGGCATGGATGGCATTGGATTGTGGTGATTTTTGTGTGTTTTTTGATTTGTGGGCCGTTATTGGGGCCTTTTGCCCAGGGGTACTCAGTGCTGCATGGCCTGAGTCTTCCTGTGGGGTCTCTTTAATGTAAACATAATGGAGGGCATGGATGGCATTGAATTATGGTGATTTTTGTGTGTTTTTGTTTTTCGACTTTTTGGGCTGGTGATGGGGCCTTTTGCCCAGGGGTACTCAGTGGTGCATGGACTGAGTCTTTCTGTGAGGTCTCTTTAATGTAAACATCATGGAGGGCATGTATGGCATTGGATTGTGGTGATTTTTGTGTGTTTTTTGACTTTTTGGGGTAGTGATGGGGCCTGTCCATGTGGGTGGGGGCCATTTTGAGGACTGGTACAGGCAGGGCATGGCCATGTGGTGGGGGTCTAGGGGCCATTTTTAATGCCAGGCAGTGTGCTTTGTTGTGCCATAGACCTGCACCCAGTCTGCCATGCTTTCATCCATTATGCCCAGGGGTACTCAGTGGTGTATGGGCCTAGTCTTTCTGTGGGGTGTCTTGAATTTGAACATGATTGAGGGCATGGATGGCATTGGATTGTGGTGATTTTTGTGTGTTTTTCAATTTTTGGGCTGTTGTTGGGGCCTTTTGCCCAGGGGTACTCAGTGGTGCATGGACTGAGTCTTTCTGTGGGGTCTCTTTAATGTAAACATCATAGAGGGCACGTACGGCATTGGATTGTGGTGATTTGTGTGTGTTTTTCGACTTTTTGGGGTGGTGATGGGGCCTGTCCATGTGGGTGGGGGCCATTTTGAGGACTGGTACAGGCAGGGCCTGGCCATGTGGTGGGGGTCTAGGGGCCATCTTGAAGCCAGGCAGTGTGCTTAGTTGTGCCATAGGCCTGCACCCAGTCTGCCATGCTTTCATCCATTATGCCCATGGGTACTCAGTGGTGCTTGGGCCTAGTCTTTCTGTGGGGTGTGTTGAATTTGAACATGATTGAGGGCATGGATGGCATTGGATTGTTGTGATTTTTGTGTGTTTTTCAATTTTTGGGCTATTGTTGGGGCCTTTTGCCCAGGGGTACTCAGTGGTGCATGGACTGAGTCTTTCTGTGGGGTCTAATTAATGTAAACATCATGGAGGGCAAGAATGGCATTGGATTGTGGTGATTTGTGTGTGTTTTTTTTTACTTTTTGCAGTGGTGATGGGCCCTGTCCGTGTGGGTGGGGGCCATTTTGAGGACTGGTACAGGCAGGGCCTGGCCATGTGGAGGGGGTCTAGGGGTCATTTTGAAGCTAGGCATTGTGCTTTGTTGTGCCATAGGCCTGCACCCAGTTTGGCATACTTTCATCCATTATGCCATGGGGTACTCAGTGGTGCATGGGCCTAGTCTTTCTGTGGGGTGTCTTGAATTTGAACATGATTGAGGGCATGGATGGCATTGGATTGTGGTGATTTTTGTGTGTTTTTTGATTTGTGGGCCGTTATTGGGGCCTTTTGCCCAGGGGTACTCAGTGCTGCATGGCCTGAGTCTTCCTGTGGGGTCTCTTTAATGTAAACATAATGGAGGGCATGGATGGCATTGAATTATGGTGATTATTGTGTGTTTTTGTTTTTCGACTTTTTGGGCTGGTGATGGGGCCTTTTGCCCAGGGGTACTCAGTGGTGCATGGACTGAGTCTTTCTGTGAGGTCTCTTTAATGTAAACATCATGGAGGGCATGTATGGCATTGGATTGTGGTGATTTTTGTGTGTTTTTTGACTTTTTGGGGTAGTGATGGGGCCTGTCCATGTGGGTGGGGGCCATTTTGAGGACTGGTACAGGCAGGGCATGGCCATGTGGTGGGGGTCTAGGGGCCATTTTTAATGCCAGGCAGTGTGCTTTGTTGTGCCATAGACCTGCACCCAGTCTGCCATGCTTTCATCCATTATGCCCAGGGGTACTCAGTGGTGTATGGGCCTAGTCTTTCTGTGGGGTGTCTTGAATTTGAACATGATTGAGGGCATGGATGGCATTGGATTGTGGTGATTTTTGTGTGTTTTTCAATTTTTGGGCTGTTGTTGGGGCCTTTTGCCCAGGGGTACTCAGTGGTGCATGGACTGAGTCTTTCTGTGGGGTCTCTTTAATGTAAACATCATAGAGGGCACGTACGGCATTGGATTGTGGTGATTTGTGTGTGTTTTTCGACTTTTTGGGGTGGTGATGGGGCCTGTCCATGTGGGTGGGGGCCATTTTGAGGACTGGTACAGGCAGGGCCTGGCCATGTGGTGGGGGTCTAGGGGCCATCTTGAAGCCAGGCAGTGTGCTTAGTTGTGCCATAGGCCTGCACCCAGTCTGCCATGCTTTCATCCATTATGCCCATGGGTACTCAGTGGTGCTTGGGCCTAGTCTTTCTGTGGGGTGTGTTGAATTTGAACATGATTGAGGGCATGGATGGCATTGGATTGTTGTGATTTTTGTGTGTTTTTCAATTTCTGGGCTATTGTTGGGGCCTTTTGCCCAGGGGTACTCAGTGGTGCATGGACTGAGTCTTTCTGTGGGGTCTCATTAATATAAACATCATGGAGGGCAAGAATGGCATTGGATTGTGGTGATTTTTGTGTGTTTTTCGACTTTTTGGGGTGGTAATGGGGCCTGTCCATGTGGGTGTGGGCCATTTTGAGGACTGGTACAGGCAGGGCCTGGCCATGTGGTGGGGGTCTAGGGGCCATTTTGAAGCAAGGCATTGTGCTTTGTTGTGCCATAGGCCTGCACCCAGTCTGCCATACTTTCATCCATTATGCCATGGGGTACTCAGTGGTGCATGGGCCTAGTCTTTCTGTGGGGTGTCTTGAATTTGAAAATGATTGAGGGCATGGATGGCATTAGATTGTGGTGATTTTTGTGTGTTTTTCGATTTTTGGGCTGCTATTGGGGCCTTTTGCCCAGGGGTACTCAGTGGTGCATGGACTGAGTCTTTCTGTGGGGTCTCTTTAATGTAAACATCATGGAGGGCATGGATGGCATTGGATTGTGGTGATTTTTGTGTGTTTTTCGATTTTTGGGCTGTTGTTGAGCCTTTTGCCAGGGGAACTCAGTGGTGCATGGACTGAGTCTTTCTGTGGGGTCTCTTTCATGTAAACGTCATGGAGGGCATGGATGGCATTGGATTTTGGTGATTTTTGTGTGTTTTACGACTTTTTGGGCTGTTGTTGGGGCCTTTTGCCTAGGGGTACTCAGTGGTGCATGGACTGAGTCTTTCTGTGGGGTCTCTTTAATGTAAACATCATTGAGGGCATGGATGGCATTGGATTGTGGTGATTTTTGTGTGTTTTTCAACTTTTTGGGCTGTTGTTGGGGCCTTTTGCCCAGGGGTACTCAGTAGTGCATGGACTGAGTCTTTCTGTGGGGTCTCTTTAATGTAAACATCATGGAGGGCATGGATGGCATTGGATTGTGGTGATTTTTGTGTGTTTTTCAACTTTTTGGGGTAGTGATGGGGCCTGTCCATGTGGGTGGGGGCCATTTGGAGGACTGGTACAGGCAGGGCCTGGCCATGTGGTGGGGTCTAGGGGAACATTTGAAGCCAGGCAGTGTGCTTTGTTGTGCCATAGGCCTGCACCCAGTCTGCCATGCTTTCATCCATTATGCCCAGGGGTACTCAGTGGTGCATGGACCTAGTCTGTCTGTCGGGGGTCTTGAATTTGAACATGATAGAGGGCATGGATGGCATTGGATTGTCGTGATTTTTGTGTGCTTTTCAATTTTTGGGCTGTTGTTTGGTCCTTTTGCCCAGGGGTACTCATTGGTGCATGAACTGAGTCTTTCTGTGGGGTCTCTTTAATGGAAACATCATGGAGGGCATGGATGGCATTGGATTGTGGTGATTTTTGTGTGTTTTTCAACTTTTTGAGCTGGTGATGGGGCCTTTTGCCCGGGGTACTCAGTGGTGCATGGACTGAGTCTTTCTGTGGGGTCTCTTTAATGTAAACATCATGGAGGGCATGGATGGCATTGGATTGTGGTGATTTTTGTGGGTTTTTCGACTTTTAGGGGTGGTGATGGGGCCTGTCCATGTGGGTGGGGTCCATTTTGAGGACTGGTACAGGCAGGGCCTGGCCATGTGGTGGGGTCTAGGGGCCATTTTGAAGCCAGGCATTGTGCTTTGTTGTGCCATAGGCCTGCACCCAGTATGCCATCCTTTCATCCATTATGCCATGGGGTACTCAGTGGTGCATGGGCCTAGTCTTTCTGTGGGGTGTCTTGAATTTGAACATGATTGAGGTCATGGATGGCATTGGATTGTGGTGATTTTTGTGTGTTTTTCGATTTTTGGGCTGTTATTGGGGCCTTTTGCCCAGGGGTACTCAGTGGTGCATGGTCTGAGTCTTTCTTTGGGGTCTCATTAATGTAAACATCATGGAGGGCATGGATGGCATTGGATTGTGGTGATTTTTGTGTGTTTTTCGACTTTTTGGGCTGGTGATGGGGCCTTTTGCCCAGGGGTACTCAGTGGTGCATGGACCGAGTCTTTCTGTGAGGTTTATTTAATGTAAACATCATGGAGGGCATGGATGGCATTGGATTGTGGTGATTTTTGAGTATTTTTTGACTTTTTGGGGTAGTGATGGGGCCTGTTCATGTGGGTGGCGGCCATTTTGAGGACTGGTACAGGCAGGGCCCGGCCATATGGTTGGGGTCTAGGGGCCATCTTGAAGCCAGGCAGTGTGCTTAGTTGTGCCATAGGCCTGCACCCAGTCTGCCATGCTTTCATCCATTATGCCCAGGGGTACTCAGTGGGGCATAGGCCTAGTCTTTCTGTGGGGTGTCTTGAATTTGAACATGATTGAGGGCATGGATGGCATTGGATTGTGGTTATTTTTCTGTGTTTTTCGATTTTTGGGCTGTTGTTGGGGCCTTTTGCCCAGGGGTACTCAGTGGTGCATGGACTGAGTCTTTCTGTGGGGTCTCTTTAATGTAAACATCATGGAGGGCATGAATGGCATTGGATTGTGGTGATTTTTGTGTGTTTTGTGACTTTTGGGCTGGTGATGGGGCCTTCTGCCCAGGGGTACTCAGTGGTGCATGGACTGAGTCTTTCTGTCGGGTCTCTTTAATGTAAACATCATGGAGGGCATGGATGGCATGGATGGCATTGGATTGTGGTGATTTTTGTGTGGTTTTTTTACTTTTTGCGGTGGTGATGGGCCCTGTCCATGTGGGTGGGGGCCATTTTGAGGACTGGTACAGGCAGGGCCTGGCCATGTGGTGGGGGTCTAGGGGCCATTTTGAAGCCAGGCATTGTGCTTTGTTGTGCCATAGGCCTGCATCCAGTCTGCCATGCTTTCATCCATTGTGCCAGGGGTACTCAGTGGTGCAAGGGACTAGTCTTTTTGTGGGGTGTCTTGAATTTGAACAGGATTGAGGGCATGGATGGCATTGGATTGTGGTGATTTTTGTGTGTTTTTCGTTTTTTGAGCTGTTGTTGGGGCCTTTTGGCCAAGGGGTACTCAGTGGTGCAGGGACTGAATCTTTCTGTGGGGTCTCTTTAATGTAAACATCATAAAGGGCATGGATGGCATTGGATTGTGGTGATTTCTGTGTGTTTTTTGACATTTTGGGGTGGTGATGGGGCCTGTCCATGTGGGTGGGGGCCATTTTGAGGACTGGTACAGGCAGGGCCTGGCCATGTGGTTGGGGTCTAGGGGCCATCTTGAAGCCAGGCAGTGTCCTTTTTTGTGCCATAGGCCTGAACGCAGTCTGCCATGCTTTCATCCATTATGCCCAGGGGTACTCAGTAGTGCATGGGCCTAGTCTTTCTCTGGGGTGTCTTAAATTTGAACATGATTGAGGGCATGGATGGCATCGGATTGTGGTGATTTTTGTGTGTTTTTCGATTTTTGGGCTGTTGTTGGGGTCTTTTGCCCAGGGGTACTCAGTGGTGCATGGACTGAGTCTTTCTGTGGGGTCTCTTTAATGTAAACATCATAGGGGGCATGGATGGCATTGGATTGTGGTGATTTTTGTGTGTTTTGTGACGTTTTGGGATAGTGATGGGGCCTTTTGCCCAGGGGTACTCAGTGGTGCATGGAATGAGTCTTTCTGTGTGGTCTCTTTAATATAAACATCATGGAGGGCATGGATGGCATTGGATTGTGGTGATTTGTGTGTGTTTTTTTTTACTTTTTGCAGTGGTGATGGGCCCTGTCCGTGTGGGTGGGGGCCATTTTGAGGACTGGTACAGGCAGGGCCTGGCCATGTGGTGGGGGTCTAGGGGCCATTTTGAAGCTAGGCATTGTGCTTTGTTGTGCCATAGGCCTGCATCCAGTCTGCCATGCTTTCATCCATTGTGCCCAGGGGTACTCAGTGGTGCATGGGACTAGTCTTTCTGTGGGGTGTCTTGAATTTGAACAGGATTGAGGGCATGGATGGCATTGGATTGTGGTGATTTTTGTGTGTTTTTCGTTTTTTGAGCTGTTGTTGGGGCCTTTTGGCCAAGGGGTACTCAGTGGTGCAGGGACTGATCTTTCTGTGGGGTCTCTTTAATGTAAACATCATAAAGGGCATGGATGGCATTGGATTGTGGTGATTTCTGTGTGTTTTTTGACTTTTTGGGGTGGTGATGGGACCTGTCCATGTGGGTGGGGGCCATTTTGAGGACTGGTACAGGCAGGGCCTGGCCATGTGGTGGGGTCTAGGGGCCAATTTGAAGCCAGGCAGTGTGCTTTGTTGTTCCATAGGCCTGCACCCAGTCTGCCATGCTTTCATCCATTATGCCCAGGGGTACTCAGTGGTGCATGGGCCTAGTCTTTCTGTGGGGTGTCTTGAATTTGAACATGATTGAGGCCATGGATGGCATTGGATTGTGGTGATTTTTGTGTGTTTTTCAATTTTTGGGATGTTGTTGGGGCCTTTTGCCCAGGGGTACTAAGTGGTGCATGGACTAAGTCTTTCTGTGGGGTCTCTTTAATGTAAACATCATGGAGGGCACGTACGGAATTGGATTGTGGTGATTTGTGTGTGTTTTTCTACTTTTTGGGGTGGTGATGGGGCCTGTCCATGTGAGTGGGGGCCATTTTGAGGACTGGTACAGGCAGGGCCTGGCCATATGGTGGGGGTCTAGGGGCCATCTTGAAGCCAGGCAGTGTGCTTAGTTGTGCCATAGGCATGCCCCCAGTCTGCCATGCTTTCATCCATTATGCCCAGGGGTACTCAGTGGTGCATGGGCCTAGTCTTTCTGTGGGGTGTCTTGAATTTGAACATGATTGAGGGCATGTATGGCATTGGATTGTGGTGATTTGTTTGTGTTTTTCGACTTTTTGAGCTGGTGATGGGGTCTTTTGCCCGGGGTACTCACTGGTGCATGGACTGAGTCTTTCTGTGGGGTCTCTTTAATGTAAACATCATGGAGGGCATGGATGGCATTGGATTGTGGTGATTTTTGTGGGTTTTTTGACTTTTTGGGGTGGTGATGGGGCCTTTTGCCCAGGGGTACTCAGTGGTGCATGGACCGAGTCTTTCTGTGAGGTCTATTTAATGTAAACATCATGGCGGGCATGGATGGCATTGGATTGTGGTGATTTTTGAGTATTTTTTTACTTTTTGGGGTAGTGATGGGGCCTGTCCATGTGGGTGGGGGCCATTTTGAGGACTGGTACAGGCAGGGCCCGGCCATGTGGTTGGGGTCTAGGGGCCATCTTGAAGCCAGGCAGTGTGCTTAGTTGTGCCATAGGCCTGCACCCAGTCTGCCATGATTTCATCCATTGTGCCCAGGGGTACTCAGTGGTGCATGGGACTAGTCTTTCTGTGGGGTGTCTTGAATTTGAACAGGATTGAGGGCATGGATGGCATTGGATTGTGGTGATTTTTGTGTGTTTTTCGTTTTTTGAGCTGTTGTTGGGGCCTTTTGGCCAAGGGGTACTCAGTGGTGCAGGGACTGATCTTTCTGTGGGGTCTCTTTAATGTAAACATCATAAAGGGCATGGATGGCATTGGATTGTGGTGATTTCTGTGTGTTTTTTGACTTTTTGGGGTGGTGATGGGACCTGTCCATGTGGGTGGGGGCCATTTTGAGGACTGGTACAGGCAGGGCCTGGCCATGTGGTGGGGTCTAGGGGCCAATTTGAAGCCAGGCAGTGTGCTTTGTTGTTCCATAGGCCTGCACCCAGTCTGCCATGCTTTCATCCATTATGCCCAGGGGTACTCAGTGGTGCATGGGCCTAGTCTTTCTGTGGGGTGTCTTGAATTTGAACATGATTGAGGCCATGGATGGCATTGGATTGTGGTGATTTTTGTGTGTTTTTCAATTTTTGGGATGTTGTTGGGGCCTTTTGCCCAGGGGTACTAAGTGGTGCATGGACTAAGTCTTTCTGTGGGGTCTCTTTAATGTAAACATCATGGAGGGCACGTACGGAATTGGATTGTGGTGATTTGTGTGTGTTTTTCTACTTTTTGGGGTGGTGATGGGGCCTGTCCATGTGAGTGGGGGCCATTTTGAGGACTGGTACAGGCAGGGCCTGGCCATATGGTGGGGGTCTAGGGGCCATCTTGAAGCCAGGCAGTGTGCTTAGTTGTGCCATAGGCATGCCCCCAGTCTGCCATGCTTTCATCCATTATGCCCAGGGGTACTCAGTGGTGCATGGGCCTAGTCTTTCTGTGGGGTGTCTTGAATTTGAACATGATTGAGGGCATGTATGGCATTGGATTGTGGTGATTTTTTTGTGTTTTTCGACTTTTTGAGCTGGTGATGGGGTCTTTTGCCCGGGGTACTCAGTGGTGCATGGACTGAGTCTTTCTGTGGGGTCTCCTTAATGTAAACATCATGGAGGGCATGGATGGCATTGGATTGTGGTGATTTTTGTGGGATTTTTGACTTTTTGGGGTGGTGATGGGGCCTTTTGCCCAGGGGTACTCAGTGGTGCATGGACCGAGTCTTTCTGTGAGGTCTATTTAATGTAAACATCATGGAGGGCATGGATGGCATTGGATTGTGGTGATTTTTGAGTATTTTTTGACTTTTTGGGGTAGTGATGGGGCCTGTCCATGTGGGTGGGGGCCATTTTGAGGACTGGTACAGGCAGGGCCCGGCCATGTGGTTGGGGTCTAGGGGCCATCTTGAAGCCAGGCAGTGTGCTTAGTTGTGCCATAGGCATGCCCCCAGTCTGCCATGCTTTCATCCATTATGCCCATGGGTACTCAGTGGTGCTTGGGCCTAGTCTTTCTGTGGGGTGTGTTGAATTTGAACATGATTGAGGGCATGGATGGCATTGGATTGTTGTGATTTTTGTGTGTTTTTCAATTTTTGGGCTATTGTTGGGGCCTTTTGCCCAGGGGTACTCAGTGGTGCATGGACTGAGTCTTTCTGTGGGGTCTCTTTAATGTAAACATCATGGAGGGCAAGAATGGCATTGGATTGTGGTGATTTTTGTGTGTTTTTCGACTATTTGGGGTGGTGATGGGGCCTGTCCATGTGGGTGGGGGCCATTTTGAGGACTGGTACAGGCAGGGCCTGGCCATGTGGTGGGGGTCTAGGGGCCATTTTGAAGCAAGGCATTGTGCTTTGTTGTGCCATAGGCCTGCACCCAGTCTGCCATACTTTCATCCATTATGCCATGGGGTACTCAGTGGTGCATGGGCCTAGTCTTTCTGTGGGGTGTCTTGAATTTGAAAATGATTGAGGGCATGGATGGCATTAGATTGTGGTGATTTTTGTGTGTTTTTCGATTTTTGGGCTGCTATTGGGGCCTTTTGCCCAGGGGTACTCAGTGGTGCATGGACTGAGTCTTTCTGTGGGGTCTCTTTAATGTAAACATCATGGAGGGCATGGATGGCATTGGATTGTGGTGATTTTTGTGTGTTTTTCGATTTTTGGGCTGTTGTTGAGCCTTTTGCCAGGGGAACTCAGTGGTGCATGGACTGAGTCTTTCTGTGGGGTCTCTTTCATGTAAACGTCATGGAGGGCATGGATGGCATTGGATTTTGGTGATTTTTGTGTGTTTTACGACTTTTTGGGCTGTTGTTGGGGCCTTTTGCCCAGGGGTACTCAGTGGTGCATGGACTGAGTCTTTCTGTGGGGTCTCTTTAATGTAAACATCATTGAGGGCATGGATGGCATTGGATTGTGGTGATTTTTGTGTGTTTTTCAACTTTTTGGGCTGTTGTTGGGGCCTTTTGCCCAGGGGTACTCAGTAGTGCATGGACTGAGTCTTTCTGTGGGGTCTCTTTAATGTAAACATCATGGAGGGCATGGATGGCATTGGATTGTGGTGATTTTTGTGTGTTTTTCAACTTTTTGGGGTAGTGATGGGGCCGGTCCATGTGGGTGGGGGCCATTTGGAGGACTGGTACAGGCAGGGCCTGGCCATGTGGTGGGGTCTAGGGGAAAATTTGAAGCCAGGCAGTGTGCTTTGTTGTGCCATAGGCCTGCACCCAGTCTGCCATGCTTTCATCCATTATGCCCAGGGGTACTCAGTGGTGCATGGACCTAGTCTGTCTGTCGGGGGTCTTGAATTTGAACATGATAGAGGGCATGGATGGCATTGGATTGTCGTGATTTTTGTGTGCTTTTCAATTTTTGGGCTGTTGTTTGGTCCTTTTGCCCAGGGGTACTCATTGGTGCATGAACTGAGTCTTTCTGTGGGGTCTCTTTAATGTAAACATCATGGAGGGCATGGATGGCATTGGATTGTGGTGATTTTTGTGTGTTTTTCAACTTTTTGAGCTGGTGATGGGGCCTTTTGCCCGGGGTACTCAGTGGTGCATGGACTGAGTCTTTCTGTGGGGTCTCTTTAATGTAAACATCATGGAGGGCATGGATGGCATTGGATTGTGGTGATTTTTGTGGGTTTTTCGACTTTTAGGGGTGGTGATGGGGCCTGTCCATGTGGGTGGGGTCCATTTTGAGGACTGGTACAGGCAGGGCCTGGCCATGTGGTGGGGTCTAGGGGCCATTTTGAAGCCAGGCATTGTGCTTTGTTGTGCCATAGGCCTGCACCCAGTATGCCATCCTTTCATCCATTATGCCATGGGGTACTCAGTGGTGCATGGGCCTAGTCTTTCTGTGGGGTGTCTTGAATTTGAACATGATTGAGGTCATGGATGGCATTGGATTGTGGTGATTTTTGTGTGTTTTTCGATTTTTGGGCTGTTATTGGGGCCTTTTGCCCAGGGGTACTCAGTGGTGCATGGTCTGAGTCTTTCTTTGGGGTCTCATTAATGTAAACATCATGGAGGGCATGGATGGCATTGGATTGTGGTGATTTTTGTGTGTTTTTCGACTTTTTGGGCTGGTGATGGGGCCTTTTGCCCAGGGGTACTCAGTGGTGCATGGACCGAGTCTTTCTGTGAGGTTTATTTAATGTAAACATCATGGAGGGCATGGATGGCATTGGATTGTGGTGATTTTTGAGTATTTTTTGACTTTTTGGGGTAGTGATGGGGCCTGTTCATGTGGGTGGGGGCCATTTTGAGGACTGGTACAGGCAGGGCCCGGCCATATGGTTGGGGTCTAGGGGCCATCTTGAAGCCAGGCAGTGTGCTTAGTTGTGCCATAGGCCTGCACCCAGTCTGCCATGCTTTCATCCATTATGCCCAGGGGTACTCAGTGGGGCATAGGCCTAGTCTTTCTGTGGGGTGTCTTGAATTTGAACATGATTGAGGGCATGGATGGCATTGGATTGTGGTTATTTTTGTGTGTTTTTCGATTTTTGGGCTGTTGTTGGGGCCTTTTGCCCAGGGGTACTCAGTGGTGCATGGACTGAGTCTTTCTGTGGGGTCTCTTTAATGTAAACATCATGGAGGGCATGAATGGCATTGGATTGTGGTGATTTTTGTGTGTTTTGTGACTTTTGGGCTGGTGATGGGGCCTTCTGCCCAGGGGTACTCAGTGGTGCATGGACTGAGTCTTTCTGTCGGGTCTCTTTAATGTAAACATCATGGAGGGCATGGATGGCATGGATGGCATTGGATTGTGGTGATTTTTGTGTGGTTTTTTTACTTTTTGCGGTGGTGATGGGCCCTGTCCATGTGGGTGGGGGCCATTTTGAGGACTGGTACAGGCAGGGCCTGGCCATGTGGTGGGGGTCTAGGGGCCATTTTGAAGCCAGGCATTGTGCTTTGTTGTGCCATAGGCCTGCATCCAGTCTGCCATGCTTTCATCCATTGTGCCAGGGGTACTCAGTGGTGCAAGGGACTAGTCTTTTTGTGGGGTGTCTTGAATTTGAACAGGATTGAGGGCATGGATGGCATTGGATTGTGGTGATTTTTGTGTGTTTTTCGTTTTTTGAGCTGTTGTTGGGGCCTTTTGGCCAAGGGGTACTCAGTGGTGCAGGGACTGAATCTTTCTGTGGGGTCTCTTTAATGTAAACATCATAAAGGGCATGGATGGCATTGGATTGTGGTGATTTCTGTGTGTTTTTTGACATTTTGGGGTGGTGATGGGGCCTGTCCATGTGGGTGGGGGCCATTTTGAGGACTGGTACAGGCAGGGCCTGGCCATGTGGTTGGGGTCTAGGGGCCATCTTGAAGCCAGGCAGTGTCCTTTTTTGTGCCATAGGCCTGAACGCAGTCTGCCATGCTTTCATCCATTATGCCCAGGGGTACTCAGTAGTGCATGGGCCTAGTCTTTCTCTGGGGTGTCTTAAATTTGAACATGATTGAGGGCATGGATGGCATCGGATTGTGGTGATTTTTGTGTGTTTTTCGATTTTTGGGCTGTTGTTGGGGTCTTTTGCCCAGGGGTACTCAGTGGTGCATGGACTGAGTCTTTCTGTGGGGTCTCTTTAATGTAAACATCATAGGGGGCATGGATGGCATTGGATTGTGGTGATTTTTGTGTGTTTTGTGACGTTTTGGGCTAGTGATGGGGCCTTTTGCCCAGGGGTACTCAGTGGTGCATGGAATGAGTCTTTCTGTGTGGTCTCTTTAATATAAACATCATGGAGGGCATGGATGGCATTGGATTGTGGTGATTTGTGTGTGTTTTTTTTTACTTTTTGCAGTGGTGATGGGCCCTGTCCGTGTGGGTGGGGGCCATTTTGAGGACTGGTACAGGCAGGGCCTGGCCATGTGGTGGGGGTCTAGGGGCCATTTTGAAGCTAGGCATTGTGCTTTGTTGTGCCATAGGCCTGCATCCAGTCTGCCATGCTTTCATCCATTGTGCCCAGGGGTACTCAGTGGTGCATGGGACTAGTCTTTCTGTGGGGTGTCTTGAATTTGAACAGGATTGAGGGCATGGATGGCATTGGATTGTGGTGATTTTTGTGTGTTTTTCGTTTTTTGAGCTGTTGTTGGGGCCTTTTGGCCAAGGGGTACTCAGTGGTGCAGGGACTGATCTTTCTGTGGGGTCTCTTTAATGTAAACATCATAAAGGGCATGGATGGCATTGGATTGTGGTGATTTCTGTGTGTTTTTTGACTTTTTGGGGTGGTGATGGGACCTGTCCATGTGGGTGGGGGCCATTTTGAGGACTGGTACAGGCAGGGCCTGGCCATGTGGTGGGGTCTAGGGGCCAATTTGAAGCCAGGCAGTGTGCTTTGTTGTTCCATAGGCCTGCACCCAGTCTGCCATGCTTTCATCCATTATGCCCAGGGGTACTCAGTGGTGCATGGGCCCAGTCTTTCTGTGGGGTGTCTTGAATTTGAACATGATTGAGGTCATGGATGGCATTGGATTGTGGTGATTTTTGTGTGTTTCTCGACTTTTGGGCTGTTATTGGGGCCTTTTGCCCAGGGGTACTCAGTGGTGCATGGTCTGAGTCTTTCTTTGGGGTCTCATTAATGTAAACATCATGGAGGGCATGGATGGCATTGGATTGTGGTGATTTTTGTGTGTTTTTCGACTTTTTGGGCTGGTGATGGGGCCTTTTGCCCAGGGGTACTCAGTGGTGCATGGACCGAGTCTTTCTGTGAGGTTTATTTAATGTAAACATCATGGAGGGCATGGATGGCATTGGATTGTGGTGATTTTTGAGTATTTTTTGACTTTTTGGGGTAGTGATGGGGCCTGTTCATGTGGGTGGGGGCCATTTTGAGGACTGGTACAGGCAGGGCCCGGCCATATGGTTGGGGTCTAGGGGCCATCTTGAAGCCAGGCAGTGTGCTTAGTTGTGCCATAGGCCTGCACCCAGTCTGCCATGCTTTCATCCATTATGCCCAGGGGTACTCAGTGGGGCATAGGCCTAGTCTTTCTGTGGGGTGTCTTGAATTTGAACATGATTGAGGGCATGGATGGCATTGGATTGTGGTTATTTTTGTGTGTTTTTCGATTTTTGGGCTGTTGTTGGGGCCTTTTGCCCAGGGGTACTCAGTGGTGCATGGACTGAGTCTTTCTGTGGGGTCTCTTTAATGTAAACATCATGGAGGGCATGAATGGCATTGGATTGTGGTGATTTTTGTGTGTTTTGTGACTTTTGGGCTGGTGATGGGGCCTTCTGCCCAGGGGTACTCAGTGGTGTATGGACTGAGTCTTTCTGTCGGGTCTCTTTAATGTAAACATCATGGAGGGCATGGATGGCATGGATGGCATTGGATTGTGGTGATTTTTGTGTGGTTTTTTTACTTTTTGCGGTGGTGATGGGCCCTGTCCATGTGGGTGGGGGCCATTTTGAGGACTGGTACAGGCAGGGCCTGGCCATGTGGTGGGGGTCTAGGGGCCATTTTGAAGCCAGGCATTGTGCTTTGTTGTGCCATAGGCCTGCATCCAGTCTGCCATGCTTTCATCCATTGTGCCAGGGGTACTCAGTGGTGCAAGGGACTAGTCTTTTTGTGGGGTGTCTTGAATTTGAACAGGATTGAGGGCATGGATGGCATTGGATTGTGGTGATTTTTGTGTGTTTTTCGTTTTTTGAGCTGTTGTTGGGGCCTTTTGGCCAAGGGGTACTCAGTGGTGCAGGGACTGAATCTTTCTGTGGGGTCTCTTTAATGTAAACATCATAAAGGGCATGGATGGCATTGGATTGTGGTGATTTCTGTGTGTTTTTTTGACATTTTGGGGTGGTGATGGGGCCTGTCCATGTGGGTGGGGGCCATTTTGAGGACTGGTACAGGCAGGGCCTGGCCATGTGGTTGGGGTCTAGGGGCCATCTTGAAGCCAGGCAGTGTCCTTTTTTGTGCCATAGGCCTGAACGCAGTCTGCCATGCTTTCATCCATTATGCCCAGGGGTACTCAGTAGTGCATGGGCCTAGTCTTTCTCTGGGGTGTCTTAAATTTGAACATGATTGAGGGCATGGATGGCATCGGATTGTGGTGATTTTTGTGTGTTTTTCGATTTTTGGGCTGTTGTTGGGGTCTTTTGCCCAGGGGTACTCAGTGGTGCATGGACTGAGTCTTTCTGTGGGGTCTCTTTAATGTAAACATCATAGGGGGCATGGATGGCATTGGATTGTGGTGATTTTTGTGTGTTTTGTGACGTTTTGGGCTAGTGATGGGGCCTTTTGCCCAGGGGTACTCAGTGGTGCATGGAATGAGTCTTTCTGTGTGGTCTCTTTAATATAAACATCATGGAGGGCATGGATGGCATTGGATTGTGGTGATTTGTGTGTGTTTTTTTTTACTTTTTGCAGTGGTGATGGGCCCTGTCCGTGTGGGTGGGGGCCATTTTGAGGACTGGTACAGGCAGGGCCTGACCATGTGGTGGGGGTCTAGGGGCCATTTTGAAGCTAGGCATTGTGCTTTGTTGTGCCATAGGCCTGCATCCAGTCTGCCATGCTTTCATCCATTGTGCCCAGGGGTACTCAGTGGTGCATGGGACTAGTCTTTCTGTGGGGTGTCTTGAATTTGAACAGGATTGAGGGCATGGATGGCATTGGATTGTGGTGATTTTTGTGTGTTTTTCGTTTTTTGAGCTGTTGTTGGGGCCTTTTGGCCAAGGGGTACTCAGTGGTGCAGGGACTGATCTTTCTGTGGGGTCTCTTTAATGTAAACATCATAAAGGGCATGGATGGCATTGGATTGTGGTGATTTCTGTGTGTTTTTTGACTTTTTGGGGTGGTGATGGGACCTGTCCATGTGGGTGGGGGCCATTTTGAGGACTGGTACAGGCAGGGCCTGGCCATGTGGTGGGGTCTAGGGGCCAATTTGAAGCCAGGCAGTGTGCTTTGTTGTTCCATAGGCCTGCACCCAGTCTGCCATGCTTTCATCCATTATGCCCAGGGGTACTCAGTGGTGCATGGGCCTAGTCTTTCTGTGGGGTGTCTTGTATTTGAACATGATTGAGGCCATGGATGGCATTGGATTGTGGTGATTTTTGTGTGTTTTTCAATTTTTGGGATGTTGTTGGGGCCTTTTGCCCAGGGGTACTAAGTGGTGCATGGACTAAGTCTTTCTGTGGGGTCTCTTTAATGTAAACATCATGGAGGGCACGTACGGAATTGGATTGTGGTGATTTGTGTGTGTTTTTCTACTTTTTGGGGTGGTGATGGGGCCTGTCCATGTGAGTGGGGGCCATTTTGAGGACTGGTACAGGCAGGGCCTGGCCATATGGTGGGGGTCTAGGGGCCATCTTGAAGCCAGGCAGTGTGCTTAGTTGTGCCATAGGCATGCCCCCAGTCTGCCATGCTTTCATCCATTATGCCCAGGGGTACTCAGTGGTGCATGGGCCTAGTCTTTCTGTGGGGTGTCTTGAATTTGAACATGATTGAGGGCATGTATGGCATTGGATTGTGGTGATTTGTTTGTGTTTTTCGACTTTTTGAGCTGGTGATGGGGTCTTTTGCCCGGGGTACTCAGTGGTGCATGGACTGAGTCTTTCTGTGGGGTCTCTTTAATGTAAACATCATGGAGGGCATGGATGGCATTGGATTGTGGTGATTTTTGTGGGTTTTTTGACTTTTTGGGGTGGTGATGGGGCCTTTTGCCCAGGGGTACTCAGTGGTGCATGGACCGAGTCTTTCTGTGAGGTCTATTTAATGTAAACATCATGGCGGGCATGGATGGCATTGGATTGTGGTGATTTTTGAGTATTTTTTGACTTTTTGGGGTAGTGATGGGGCCTGTCCATGTGGGTGGGGGCCATTTTGAGGACTGGTACAGGCAGGGCCCGGCCATGTGGTTGGGGTCTAGGGGCCATCTTGAAGCCAGGCAGTGTGCTTAGTTGTGCCATAGGCCTGCACCCAGTCTGCCATGATTTCATCCATTGTGCCCAGGGGTACTCAGTGGTGCATGGGACTAGTCTTTCTGTGGGGTGTCTTGAATTTGAACAGGATTGAGGGCATGGATGGCATTGGATTGTGGTGATTTTTGTGTGTTTTTCGTTTTTTGAGCTGTTGTTGGGGCCTTTTGGCCAAGGGGTACTCAGTGGTGCAGGGACTGATCTTTCTGTGGGGTCTCTTTAATGTAAACATCATAAAGGGCATGGATGGCATTGGATTGTGGTGATTTCTGTGTGTTTTTTGACTTTTTGGGGTGGTGATGGGACCTGTCCATGTGGGTGGGGGCCATTTTGAGGACTGGTACAGGCAGGGCCTGGCCATGTGGTGGGGTCTAGGGGCCAATTTGAAGCCAGGCAGTGTGCTTTGTTGTTCCATAGGCCTGCACCCAGTCTGCCATGCTTTCATCCATTATGCCCAGGGGTACTCAGTGGTGCATGGGCCTAGTCTTTCTGTGGGGTGTCTTGAATTTGAACATGATTGAGGCCATGGATGGCATTGGATTGTGGTGATTTTTGTGTGTTTTTCAATTTTTGGGATGTTGTTGGGGCCTTTTGCCCAGGGGTACTAAGTGGTGCATGGACTAAGTCTTTCTGTGGGGTCTCTTTAATGTAAACATCATGGAGGGCACGTACGGAATTGGATTGTGGTGATTTGTGTGTGTTTTTCTACTTTTTGGGGTGGTGATGGGGCCTGTCCATGTGAGTGGGGGCCATTTTGAGGACTGGTACAGGCAGGGCCTGGCCATATGGTGGGGGTCTAGGGGCCATCTTGAAGCCAGGCAGTGTGCTTAGTTGTGCCATAGGCATGCCCCCCGTCTGCCATGCTTTCATCCATTATGCCCAGGGGTACTCAGTGGTGCATGGGCCTAGTCTTTCTGTGGGGTGTCTTGAATTTGAACATGATTGAGGGCATGTATGGCATTGGATTGTGGTGATTTTTTTGTGTTTTTCGACTTTTTGAGCTGGTGATGGGGTCTTTTGCCCGGGGTACTCAGTGGTGCATGGACTGAGTCTTTCTGTGGGGTCTCTTTAATGTAAACATCATGGAGGGCATGGATGGCATTGGATTGTGGTGATTTTTGTGGGATTTTTGACTTTTTGGGGTGGTGATGGGGCCTTTTGCCCAGGGGTACTCAGTGGTGCATGGACCGAGTCTTTCTGTGAGGTCTATTTAATGTAAACATCATGGAGGGCATGGATGGCATTGGATTGTGGTGATTTTTGAGTATTTTTTGACTTTTTGGGGTAGTGATGGGGCCTGTCCATGTGGGTGGGGGCCATTTTGAGGACTGGTACAGGCAGGGCCCGGCCATGTGGTTGGGGTCTAGGGGCCATCTTGAAGCCAGGCAGTGTGCTTAGTTGTGCCATAGGCATGCCCCCAGTCTGCCATGCTTTCATCCATTATGCCCAGGGGTACTCAGTGGTGCATGGGCCTAGTCTTTCTGTGGGGTGTCTTGAATTTGAACATGATTGAGGGCATGGATGGCATTGGATTGTGGTTATTTTTTGTGTGTTTTTCGATTTTTGGGCTGTTGTTGGGGCCTTTTGCCCAGGGGTACTCAGTGGTGCATGGACTGAGTCTTTCTGTGGGGTCTCTTTAATGTAAACATCATGGAGGGCATGAATGGCATTGGATTGTGGTGATTTTTGTGTGTTTTGTGACTTTTTGGGCTGGTGATGGGGCCTTCTGCCCAGGGGTACTCAGTGGTGCATGGACTGAGTCTTTCTGTCGGGTCTCTTTAATGTAAACATCATGGAGGGCATGGATGGCATGGATGGCATTGGATTGTGGTGATTTTTGTGTGTTTTTTTTTACTTTTTGCGGTGGTGATGGGCCCTGTCCATGTGGGTGGGGGCCATTTTGAGGACTGGTACAGGCAGGGCCTGGCCATGTGGTGGGGGTCTAGGGGCCATTTTGAAGCCAGGCATTGTGCTTTGTTGTGCCATAGGCCTGCGACCAGTCTGCCATGCTTTCATCCATTGTGCCCAGGGGTACTCAGTGGTGCATGGGACTAGTCTTTCTGTGGGGTGTCTTGAATTTGAACAGGATTGAGGGCATGGATGGCATTGGATTGTGGTGATTTTTGTGTGTTTTTCGTTTTTTGAGCTGCCGTTGGGGCCTTTTGGCCAAGGGGTACTCAGTGGTGCAGGGACTGATCTTTCTGTGGGGTCACTTTAATGTAAACATCATAAAGGGCATGAATGACATTGGATTGTGGTGATTTCTGTGTGTTTTTTTTACTTTTTGGGGTGGTGATGGGGCCTGTCCATGTGGGTGGGGGCCATTTTGAGGACTGGTACAGGCAGCCCTGGCCATGTGGTTGGGGTCTAGGGGCCATCTTGAAGCCAGGCAGTGTGCTTTTTTGTGCCATAGCCTGCACCCAGTCTGCCATGCTTTCATCCATTATGCCCAGGGGTACTCAGTAGTGCATGGGCCTAGTCTTTCTGTGGGGTGTCTTAAATTTGAACATGATTGAGGGCATGGATGGCATCGGATTGTGGTGATTTTTGTGTGTTTTTCGATTTTTGGGCTGTTGTTGGGGTCTTTTGCCCATGGGTACTCAGTGGTGCATGGACTGAGTCTTTCTGTGGGGTCTCTTTAATGTAAACATCATAGGGGGTATGGATGGCATTGGATTGTGGTGATTTTTGTGTGTTTTGTGACTTTTTGGGCTAGTGATGGGGCCTTTTGCCCAGGGGTACTCAGTGGTGCATGGACTGAGTCTTTCTGTGTGGTCTATTTAATATAAACATCATGGAGGGCATGGATGCCATGGATTGTGGTGATTTGTGTGTGTTTTTTTTACTTTTTGCGGTGGTGATGGGCCCTGTCCATGTGGGTGGGGGCCATTTTGAGGACTGGTACAGGCAGGGCCTGGCCATGTGGTGGGGGTCTAGGGGCCATTTTGAAGCTAGGCATTGTGCTTTGTTGTGCCATAGGCCTGCATCCAGTCTGCCATGCTTTCATCCATTGTGCCCAGGGGTACTCAGTGGTGCATGGGACTAGTCTTTCTGTGGGGTGTCTTGAATTTGAACAGGATTGAGGGCATGGATGGCATTGGATTGTGGTGATTTTTGTGTGTTTTTCGTTTTTTGAGCTGTTGTTGGGGCCTTTTGGCCAAGGGGTACTCAGTGGTGCAGGGACTGATCTTTCTGTGGGGTCTCTTTAATGTAAACATCATAAAGGGCATGGATGGCATTGGATTGTGGTGATTTCTGTGTGTTTTTCGACTTTTTGGGGTGGTGATGGGGCCTGTCCATGTGGGTGGGGGCCATTTTGAGGACTGGTACAGGCAGGGCCTGGCCATGTGGTGGGGTCTAGGGGCCAATTTGAAGCAAGGCAGTGTGCTTTGTTGTTCCATAGGCCTGCACCCAGTCTGCCATGCTTTTATCCATTATGCCCAGGGGTACTCAGTGGTGCATGGGCCTAGTCTTTCTGTGGGGTGTCTTGAATTTGAACATGATTGAGGGCATGGATGGCATTGGATTGTGGTGATTTTTGTGTGTTTTTCAATTTTTGGGATGTTGTTGGGGCCTTTTGCCCAGGGGTACTAAGTGGTGCATGGACTAAGTCTTTCTGTGGGGTCTCTTTAATGTAAACATCATGGAGGGCACGTACGGAATTGGATTGTGGTGATTTGTGTGTGTTTTTCTACTTTTTGGGGTGGTGATGGGGCCTGTCCATGTGAGTGGGGGCCATTTTGAGGACTGGTACAGGCAGGGCCTGGCCATGTGGTGGGGGTCTAGGGGCCATCTTGAAGCCAGGCAGTGTGCTTAGTTGTGCCATAGGCATGCACCCAGTCTGCCATGCTTTCATCCATTATGCCCAGGGGTACTCAGTGGTGCATGGGCCTAGTCTTTCTGTGGGGTGTCTTGAATTTGAACATTATTGAGGGCATGTATGGCATTGGATTGTGGTGATTTCTGTGTGTTTTTCGATTTTTGGGCTGTTGTTGGGACCTTTTGCCCAGGGGTACTCAGTGGTGCATGGACTGAGTCTTTCTGTGGGGTCTCTTTAATGTACACATCATGGAGGGCATGGATGGCATTGGATTGTGGTGATGTTTGTGTGTTTTTCTACTTTTTGGGGTGGTGATGGGGCCTGTCCATGTGGGAGGGGTCCATTTTGTGGACTGGTACAGGCAGGGCCTGGCCATGTGGTGGGGGTATAGGGGCCATCTTGAAGCCAGGCAGTGTGCTTTGTTGTGCCATAGGCCTGCACCCAGTCTGCCATGCTTTTATCCATTATGCCCAAGGGTACTCAGTGGTGCATGGGACTAGTCTTTCTGCGGGGTGTCTTGAATTTGAACATGATGAGGGCATGGATGGCTTTAGATTGTGGTGATTTTTGTGTGTTTTTTTTATTTTTGGGCTGTTGTTGGGGCCTTTTGCCCAGGGGTACTCAGTGGTGCATGGACTGAGTCTTTCTGTGGGGTCTCTTTAATGTAAACATCATGGAGGGCATGGATGGCATTGGATTGTGGTGATTTTTGTGTGTTTTTTGACTTTTTGGGCTGGTGATGGGGCCTTTTGCCCAGGGGTACTCAGTGGTGCATGGACTGAATCTTTCTGTGGGGTCTCTTTAATGTAAACTTCATGGAGGGCATGGATGGCATTGGATTGTGGTGATTTCTGTGTGTTTTTCGACTTTTTGGGGTGGTGATGGGTCCTGTCCATATGGGTGGGGGACATTTTGAGGACCGGTACAGGCAGGGCCTGGCCATGTGGTGGGGGTCTAGGGGCCATCTTGAAGCCAGGCAGTGTGCTTTGTTGTGCCATAGGCCTGCAGCCAGTCTGCCATGCTTTCATCCATTATGCCCAGGGGTACTCAGTGGTGCGTGGGCCTAGTCTTTCTCTGGGGTGTCTTGAATTTGAACATGATTGAGGGCATGGATGGCATCGGATTGTGGTGATGTTTGTGTGTTTTTCGACTTTTTGGGCTGGTGATGGGGCCTTTTGCCCAGGGGTACTCAGTGGTGCAATGACTGAGTCTTTCTGTGCGGTCTCTTTAATGTAAACATCATGGAGGGCATGGATGGCATTGGATTGTAGTGATTTTTGTGTGTTTTTTTACTTTTTGGGGTGGTGATGGGGCCTGTCCATGTGGGTGGGGGCCATTTTGAGGACTGGTACAGGTAGGGCCTGGCCATCTGGTGGGGGTCTAGGGGCCATTTTGAAGCCAGGCAGTGTGCTTTGTTGTGCCATAGGCCTGCACCCAGTCTGCCATGCTTTCATCCATTATGCCCAGGGGTACTCAGTGGTGCATGGGCCTAGTCTTTCTGTGGGGTGTCTTGAATTTGAACATGATTGAGGGCATGAATGGCATTGGATTGTGGTTATTTTTTGTGTGTTTTTCGATTTTTGGGCTGTTGTTGGGGCCTTTTGCCCAGGGGTACTCAGTGGTGCATGGACTGAGTCTTTCTGTGGGGTCTCTTTAATGTAAACATCATGGAGGGCATGAATGGCATTGGATTGTGGTGATTTCTGTGTGTTTTGTGACTTTTTGGGCTGGTGATGGGGCCTTCTGCCCAGGGGTACTCAGTGGTGCATGGACTGAGTCTTTCTGTCGGGTCTCTTTAATGTAAACATCATGGAGGGCATGGATGGCATTGGATTGTGGTGATTTTTGTGTGGTTTTTTTACTTTTTGCAGTGGTGATGGGCCCTGTCCATGTGGGTGGGGGCCATTTTGAGGACCGGTACAGGCAGGGCCTGGCCATGTGGTGGGGGTCTAGGGGCCATTTTGAAGCCAAGCATTGTGCTTTGTTGTGCCATAGTCCTGCATCCAGTCTGCCATGCTTTCATCCATTGTGCCCAGGGGTACTCAGTGGTGCATGGGACTAGTCTTTCTGTGGGGTGTCTTGAATTTGAACAGGATTGAGGGCATGGATGGCATTGGATTGTGGTGATTTTTGTGTGTTTTTCATTTTTTGAGCTGTTGTTGGGGCCTTTTGGCCAAGGGGTACTCAGTGGTGCAGGGACTGAATCTTTCTATGGGGTCTCTTTAATGTAAACATCATAAAGGGCATGGATGGCATTGGATTGTGGTGATTTCTATGTGTTTTTCGACTTTTTGGGGTGGTTATGGGGCCTGTCCATGTGGGTGGGGGCCATTTTGAGGACTGGTACAGGCAGGGCCTGGCCATGTGGTTGGGGTCTAGGGGCCATCTTGAAGCCAGGCAGTGTGCTTTTTTGTGCCATAGGCCTGCACCCAGTCTGCCATGCTTTCATCCATTATGCCCAGGGGTACTCAGTAGTGCATGGGCCTAGTCTTTCTGTGGGGTGTTTTAAAATTGAACATGATTGAGGGCATGGATGTCATCGGATTGTGGTGATTTTTGTGTGTTTTTCGATTTTTGGGCTGTTTTTGGGGTCTTTTGCCCAGGGGTACTCAGTGGTGCATGGACTGAGTCTTTCAGTAGGGTCTCTTTAATGTAAACATCATAGGGGGCATGGATGGCATTGGATTGTGGTGATTTTTGTGTGTTTTGTGACTTTTTGGGCTAGTGATGGGGCCTTTTGCCCAGGGGTACTCAGTAGTGCATGGACTGAGTCTTTCTGTGCGGTCTCTTTAATATAAACATCATGGAGGGCATGGATGGCATTGGATTGTGGTGATTTTTGTGTGTTTTTTTACTTTTTGCGGTGGTGATGGGCCCTGTCCATGTGGGTGGGGGCCATTTTGAGGACTGGTACAGGCAGGGCCTGGCCATGTGGTGGGGGTCTAGGGGCCATTTTGAAGCCAGGCATTGTGCTTTGTTGTGCCATAGGCCTGCATCCAGTCTGCCATGCTTTCATCCATTGTGCCCAGGGGTACTCAGTAGTGCATGGGACTAGTCTTTCTGTGGGGTGTTTTGAATTTGAACAGGATTGAGGGCATGGATGGCATTGGTTTGTGGTGATTTTTGTGTGTTTTTCGTTTTTTGAGCTGCCGTTGGGGCTTTTTGGCCAAGGGGTACTCAGTGGTGCAGGGACTGATCTTTCTGTGGGGTCTCTTTAATGTAAACATCATAAAGGGCATGGATGGCATTGGATTGTGGTGATTTCTGTGTGTTTTTCGACTTTTTGGGGTGGTGATGGGGCCTGTCCATGTGGGTGGGGGCTATTTTGAGGACTGGTACAGGCAGGGCCTGGCCATGTGGTGGGGTCTAGGGGGCAATTTGAAGCCAGGCAGTGTGCTTTGTTGTGCCATAGGCCTGCACCCAGTCTGTCATGCTTTCATCCATTATGCCCAGGGGTTCTCAGTGGTGCATGGGCCTAGTCTTTCTGTGGGGTGTCTTGAATTTGAACATGATTGAGGGCATGGATGGCATTGGATTGTGGTGATTTTTGTGTGTTTTTCAATTTTTGGGATGTTGTTGGGGCCTTTTGCCCAGGGGTACTAAGTGGTGCATGGACTAAGTCTTTCTGTGGGGTTTCTTTAATGTAAACATCATGGAGGGCACGTACGGAATTTAATTGTGGTGATTTGTGTGTGTTTTTCTACTTTTTGGCGGGGTGATGGGGCCTGTCCATGTGAGTGGGGGCCATTTGAGGACTGGTAGAGGCAGGGCCTGGCCATGTGGTGGGGGTCTAGGGGCCATCTTGAAGCCAGGCAGTGTGCTTAGTTGTGCCATAGGCATGCACCCAGTCTGCCATGCTTTCATCCATTGTGCCCAGGGGTACTCAGTGGTGCATGGGCCTAGTCTTTCTGTGGGGTGTCTTGAATTTGAACATGATTGAGGGCATGTATGGCATTGGATTGTGATGATTTCTGTGTGTTTTTCGATTTTTGGGCTGTTGTTGGGGCCTTTTGCCCAGGGGTACTCAGTGGTGCATGGACTGAGTCTTTCTGTGGGGTCTCTTTAATGTAAACATCATGGAGGGCATGGATGGCATTGGATTGTGGTGATGTTTGTGTGTTTTTCTACTTTTTGGGGTGGTGATGGGGCCTGTCCATGTGGGAGGGGTCCATTTTGTGGACTGGTACAGGCAGGGCCTGGCCATGTGGTGGGGGTCTAGGGGCCATTTTGAAGCCAGGCAGTGTGCTTTGTTGTGCCATAGGCCTGCACCCAGTCTGCCATGCTTTCATCTATTATGCCCAGGGGTACTCAGTGGTGCATGGGCCTAGTCTTTCTGTGGGGTGTCTTGAATTTGAACATGATTGAGGGCATGGATGGCATTGGATTGTGGTGATTTTTGTGTGTTTTTCGATTTTTGGGCTGTTATTGGGGCCTTTTGCCCAGGGGTACTCAGTGGTGCATGGACTGAGTCTTTCTGTGGAGTCTCTTTGATGTAAACATCATGGAGGGCATGGATGGCATTGGTTTGTGGTGATTTTTGTGTTTTTTTTTACTTTTTGGGCTGGTGATGGGGTCTTTTGTCCAGGGGTACTCAGTGGTGCATGGACCGAGTCTTTCTGTGAGGTCTCTTTAATGTAAACATCATGGAGGGCATGGATGGCATTGGATTGTGGTGATTTGTGTGTGTTTTTCGACTTTTTGGGGTGGTGATGGGGCCTGTCCGTGTGGGTGGGGGCCATTTTGAGGACTGGTACAGGCAGGGCCTGGCCATGTGGTGGGGGTATAGGGGCCATCTTGAAGCCAGGCAGTGTGCTTTGTTGTGCCATAGGCCTGCACCCAGTCTGCCATGCTTTCATCCATTATGCCCAGGGGTACTCAGTGGTGCATGGGACTAGTCTTTCTGCGGGGTGTCTTGAATTTGAACATGATGAGGGCATGGATGGCTTTAGATTGTGGTGATTTTTGTGAGTTTTTCTATTTTTAAGCTGTTGTTGGGGCCTTTTGCCCAGGGGTACTCAGTGGTGCATGGACTGAGTCTTTCTGTAGGGTCTCTTTAATGTAAACATCATAGGGGGCATGGATGGCATTGGATTGTGGTGATTTTTGTGTGTTTTGTGACTTTATGGGCTAGTGATGGGGCCTTTTGCCAAGGGGTACTCAGTGATGCATGGACTGAGTCTTTCTGTGCGGTCTCTTTAATATAAACATCATGGAGGGCATGGATGGCATTGAATTGTGGTGATTTTTGTGTGTTTTTTTTACTTTTTGCGGTGGTGATGGGCCCTGTCCATGTGGGTGGGGGCCATTTTGAGGACTGGTACAGGCAGGGCCTGGCCATGTGGTGGGGGTCTAGGGGCCATTTTGAAGCCAGGCATTGTGCTTTGTTGTGCCATAGGCCTGCATCCAGTCTGCCATGCTTTCATCCATTGTGCCCAGGGGTACTCAGTGGTGCATGGGACTAGTCTTTCTGTGGGGTGTCTTGAATTTGAACAGGATTGAGGGCATGGATGGCATTGGATTGTGGTGATTTTTGTGTGTTTTTCGTTTTTTGAGCTGCCGTTGGGGCCTTTTGGCCAAGGGGTACTCAGTGGTGCAGGGACTGATCTTTCTGTGGGGTCTCTTTAATGTAAACATCATAAAGGGCATGGATGGCATTGGATTGTGGTGATTTCTGTGTGTTTTTCGACTTTTTGGGGTGGTGATGGGGCCTGTCCATGTGGGTGGGGGCTATTTTGAGGACTGGTACAGGCAGGGCCTGGCCATGTGGTGGGGTCTAGGGGGCAATTTGAAGCCAGGCAGTGTGCGATGTTGTGCCATAGGCCTGCACCCAGTCTGCCATGCTTTTATCCATTATGCCCAGGGGTTCTCAGTGGTGCATGGGCCTAGTCTTTCTGTGGGGTGTCTTGAATTTGAACATGATTGAGGGCATGGATGGCATTGGATTGTGGTGATTTTTGTGTGTTTTTCAATTTTTGGGATGTTGTTGGGGCCTTTTGCCCAGGGGTACTAAGTGGTGCATGGACTAAGTCTTTCTGTGGGGTCTCTTTAATGTAAACATCATGGAGGGCACGTACGGAATTGGATTGTGGTGATTTGTGTGTGTTTTTCTACTTTTTGGGGGGGTGATGGGGCCTGTCCATGTGAGTGGGGGCCATTTGAGGACTGTACAGGCAGGGCCTGGCCATGTGGTGGGGGTCTAGGGGCCATCTTGAAGCCAGGCAGTGTGCTTAGTTGTGCCATAGGCATGCACCCAGTCTGCCATGCTTTCATCCATTATGCCCAGGGGTACTCAGTGGTGCATGGGCCTAGTCTTTCTGTGGGGTGTCTTGAATTTGAACATGATTGAGGGCATGTATGGCATTGGATTGTGGTGATTTCTGTGTGTTTTTCGATTTTTGGGCTGTTGTTGGGGCCTTTTGCCCAGGGGTACTCAGTGGTGCATGGACTGAGTCTTTCTGTGGGGTCTCTTTAATGTAAACATCATGGAGGGCATGGATGGCATTGGATTGTGGTGATGTTTGTGTGTTTTTCTACTTTTTGGGGTGGTGATGGGGCCTGTCCATGTGGGAGGGGTCCATTTTGTGGACTGGTACAGGCAGGGCCTGGCCATGTGGTGGGGGTCTAGGGGCCATCTTGAAGCCAGGCAGTGTGCTTTGTTGTGCCATAGGCCTGCACCCAGTCTGCCATGCTTTCATCTATTATGCCCAGGGGTACTCAGTGGTGCATGGGCCTAGTCTTTCTGTGGGGTGTCTTGAATTTGAACATGATTGAGGGCATGGATGGCATTGGATTGTGGTGATTTTTGTGTGTTTTTCGATTTTTGGGCTGTTATTGGGGCCTTTTGCCCAGGGGTACTCAGTGGTGCATGGACTGAGTCTTTCTGTGGGGTCTCTTTAATGTAAACATCATGGAGGGCATGGATGGCATTGGTTTGTGGTGATTTTTGTGTTTTTTTTTTTACTTTTTGGGCTTGTGATGGGGCCTTTTGTCCAGGGGTACTCAGTGGTGCATGGACCGAGTCTTTCTGTGAGGTCTCTTTAATGTAAACATCATGGAGGGCATGGATGGCATTGGATTGTGGTGATTTGTGTGTGTTTTTCGACTTTTTGGGGTGGTGATGGGGCCTGTCCGTGTGGGTGGGGGCCATTTTGAGGACTGGTACAGGCAGGGCCTGGCCATGTGGTGGGGGTATAGGGGCCATCTTGAAGCCAGGCAGTGTGCTTTGTTGTGCCATAGGCCTGCACCCAGTCTGCCATGCTTTCATCCATTATGCCCAGGGGTACTCAGTGGTGCATGGGACTAGTCTTTCTGCGGGGTGTCTTGAATTTGAACATGATGAGGGCATGGATGGCTTTAGATTGTGGTGATTTTTGTGTGTTTTTCTATTTTTGGGCTGTTTTGGGGGCCTTTTGCCCAGGGGTACTCAGTGGTGCATGGACTGAGTCTTTCTGTGGGGTCTCTTTAATGTAAACATCATGGAGGGCATGGATGGCATTGGATTGTGGTGTTGTTTGTGTGTTTTTCTACTTTTTGGGGTGGTGATGGGGCCTGTCCATGTGGGAGGGGTCTATTTTGTGGACTGGTACAGGCAGGGCCTGGCCATGTGGTGGGGGTCTAGGGGCCATCTTGAAGCCAGGCAGTGTGCTTTGTTGTGCCATAGGCCTGCACCCAGTCTGCCATGCTTTCATCTATTATGCCCAGGGGTACTCAGTGGTGCATGGGCCTAGTCTTTCTGTGGGGTGTCTTGAATTTGAACATGATTGAGGGCATGGATGGCATTGGATTGTGGTGATTTTTGTGTGTTTTTCGATTTTTGGGCTGTTATTGGGGCCTTTTGCCCAGGGGTACTCAGTGGTGCATGGACTGAGTCTTTCTGTGGGGTCTCTTTAATGTAAACATCATGGAGGGCATGGATGGCATTGGATTGTGGTGATTTCTGTGTGTTTTTTGACTTTTTGGGCTGGTGATGGGGCCTTTTGCCCAGGGGTACTCAGTGGTGCATGGACTGAATCTTTCTGTGGGGTCTCTTTAATGTAAACTTCATGGAGGGCATGGATGGCATTGGATTGTGGTGATTTCTGTGTGGTTTTCGACTTTTTGGGGTGGTGATGGGTGCTGTCCATATGGGTGGGGGACATTTTGAGGACCGGTACAGGCAGGGCCTGGCCATGTGGTGGGGGTCTAGGGGCCATCTTGAAGCCAGGCAGTGTGCTTTGTTGTGCCATAGGCCTGCAGCCAGTCTGCCATGCTTTCATCCATTATGCCCAGGGGTACTCAGTGGTGCGTGGGCCTAGTCTTTCTCTGGGGTGTCTTGAATTTGAACATGATTGAGGGCATGGATGGCATCGGATTGTGGTGATTTTTGTGTGTTTTTCGATTTTTGGGCTGTTGTTGGGGTCTTTTGCCCAGGGGTACTCAGTGGTGCATGGTCTGAGTCTTTCTGTGGGGTCTCTTTAATGTAAACATCATGGAGGGCATGGATGGCATTGGATTGTGGTGATTTTTGTGTGTTTTTTGACTTTTTGGGCTGGTGATGGGGCCTTTTGCCCAGGGGTACTCAGTGGTGCATGGACCGAGTCTTTCTGTGAGGTCTATTTAATGTAAACATCATGGAGGGCATGGATGGCATTGGATTGTGGTGATTTTTGAGTATTTTTCGACTTTTTGGGGAAGTGATGGGGCCTGTCCATGTGGGTGGGGGCCATTTTGAGGACTGGTACAGGCAGGGCCCGGCCATGTGGTTGGGGTCTAGGGGCCATCTTGAAGCCAGGCAGTGTGCTTAGTTGTGCCATAGGCCTGCACCCAGTCTGCCATGCTTTCATCCATTATGCCCAGGGGTACTCAGTGGTGCATGGGCCTAGTCTTTCTGTGGGGTGTCTTGAATTTGAACATGATTGAGGGCATGGATGGCATTGGATTGTGGTTATATTTTGTGTGTTTTTCGATTTTTGGGCTGTTGTTGGGGCCTTTTGCCCAGGGGTACTCAGTGGTGCATGGACTGAGTCTTTCTGTGGGGTCTCTTTAATGTAAACATCATGGAGGGCATAAATGGCATTGGATTGTGGTGATTTTTGTGTGGTTTTTTTACTTTTTGCGGTGGTGATGGGCCCTGTCCATGTGGGTGGGGGCCATTTTGAGGACTGGTACAGGCAGGGCCTGGCCATGTGGTGGGGGTCTAGGGGCCATTTTGGAGCCAGGCATTGTGCTTTGTTGTGCCATAGGCCTGCATCCAGTCTGCCATGCTTTCATCCATTGTGCCCAGGGGTACTCAGTGGTGCATGGGACTAGTCTTTCTGTGGTGTGTCTTGAATTTGAACAGGATTGAGGGCATGGATGGCATTGGATTGTGGTGATTTTTGTGTGTTTTTCGTATTTTGAGCTGTTGTTGGGGCCTTTTGGCCAAGGGGTCCTCAGCGGTGCAGGGACTGAATCTTTCTGTGGGGTCTCTTTAATGTAAACATCATAAAGGGCATGAATGGCATTGGATTGTGGTGTTTTCTGTGTGTTTTTCGACTTTTTGGGGTGGTGATGGACCCTGTCCATGTGGGTGGGGGCCATTTTGAGGACTGGTACAGGCAGGGCCTGGCCATGTGGTTGGGGTCTAGGGGCCATCTTGAAGCCAGGCAGCGTGCTTTTTTGTGCCATAGGCCTGCACCCAGTCTGCCATGCTTTCATCCATTATGCCCAGGGGTACTCAGTAGTGCATGGGCCTAGTCTTTCTGTGGGGTGTCTTAAATTTGAACATGATTGAGGGCATGGATGGCAACGGATTGTGGTGATTTTTGTGTGTTTTTCGATTTTTGGGCTGTTGTTGGGGTCTTTTGCCCAGGGGTACTCAGTGGTGCATGGACTGAGTCTTTCTGTGGGGTCTCTTTAATGTAAACATCATGGAGGGCATGGATGGCATTGGATTGTGGTGATTTCTGTGTGTTTTTTGACTTTTTGGGCTGGTGATGGGGCCTTTTGCCCAGGGGTACTCAGTGGTGCATGGACTGAATCTTTCTGTGGGGTCTCTTTAATGTAAACTTCATGGAGGGCATGGATGGCATTGGATTGTGGTGATTTCTGTGTGGTTTTCGACTTTTTGGGGTGGTGATGGGGCCTGTCCGTGTGGGTGGGGGCCATTTTGAGGACTGGTACAGGCAGGGCCTGGCCATGTGGTGGGGGTATAGGGGCCATCTTGAAGCCAGGCAGTGTGCTTTGTTGTGCCATAGGCCTGCACCCAGTCTGCCATGCTTTCATCCATTATGCCCAGGGGTACTCAGTGGTGCATGGGACTAGTCTTTCTGCGGGGTGTCTTGAATTTGAACATGATGAGGGCATGGATGGCTTTAGATTGTGGTGATTTTTGTGTGTTTTTCTATTTTTGGGCTGTTTTGGGGGCCTTTTGCCCAGGGGTACTCAGTGGTGCATGGACTGAGTCTTTCTGTGGGGTCTCTTTAATGTAAACATCATGGAGGGCATGGATGGCATTGGATTGTGGTGTTGTTTGTGTGTTTTTCTACTTTTTGGGGTGGTGATGGGGCCTGTCCATGTGGGAGGGGTCTATTTTGTGGACTGGTACAGGCAGGGCCTGGCCATGTGGTGGGGGTCTAGGGGCCATCTTGAAGCCAGGCAGTGTGCTTTGTTGTGCCATAGGCCTGCACCCAGTCTGCCATGCTTTCATCTATTATGCCCAGGGGTACTCAGTGGTGCATGGGCCTAGTCTTTCTGTGGGGTGTCTTGAATTTGAACATGATTGAGGGCATGGATGGCATTGGATTGTGGTGATTTTTGTGTGTTTTTCGATTTTTGGGCTGTTATTGGGGCCTTTTGCCCAGGGGTACTCAGTGGTGCATGGACTGAGTCTTTCTGTGGGGTCTCTTTAATGTAAACATCATGGAGGGCATGGATGGCATTGGATTGTGGTGATTTCTGTGTGTTTTTTGACTTTTTGGGCTGGTGATGGGGCCTTTTGCCCAGGGGTACTCAGTGGTGCATGGACTGAATCTTTCTGTGGGGTCTCTTTAATGTAAACTTCATGGAGGGCATGGATGGCATTGGATTGTGGTGATTTCTGTGTGGTTTTCGACTTTTTGGGGTGGTGATGGGTGCTGTCCATATGGGTGGGGGACATTTTGAGGACCGGTACAGGCAGGGCCTGGCCATGTGGTGGGGGTCTAGGGGCCATCTTGAAGCCAGGCAGTGTGCTTTGTTGTGCCATAGGCCTGCAGCCAGTCTGCCATGCTTTCATCCATTATGCCCAGGGGTACTCAGTGGTGCGTGGGCCTAGTCTTTCTCTGGGGTGTCTTGAATTTGAACATGATTGAGGGCATGGATGGCATCGGATTGTGGTGATTTTTGTGTGTTTTTCGATTTTTGGGCTGTTGTTGGGGTCTTTTGCCCAGGGGTACTCAGTGGTGCATGGTCTGAGTCTTTCTGTGGGGTCTCTTTAATGTAAACATCATGGAGGGCATGGATGGCATTGGATTGTGGTGATTTTTGTGTGTTTTTTGACTTTTTGGGCTGGTGATGGGGCCTTTTGCCCAGGGGTACTCAGTGGTGCATGGACCGAGTCTTTCTGTGAGGTCTATTTAATGTAAACATCATGGAGGGCATGGATGGCATTGGATTGTGGTGATTTTTGAGTATTTTTCGACTTTTTGGGGAAGTGATGGGGCCTGTCCATGTGGGTGGGGGCCATTTTGAGGACTGGTACAGGCAGGGCCCGGCCATGTGGTTGGGGTCTAGGGGCCATCTTGAAGCCAGGCAGTGTGCTTAGTTGTGCCATAGGCCTGCACCCAGTCTGCCATGCTTTCATCCATTATGCCCAGGGGTACTCAGTGGTGCATGGGCCTAGTCTTTCTGTGGGGTGTCTTGAATTTGAACATGATTGAGGGCATGGATGGCATTGGATTGTGGTTATATTTTGTGTGTTTTTCGATTTTTGGGCTGTTGTTGGGGCCTTTTGCCCAGGGGTACTCAGTGGTGCATGGACTGAGTCTTTCTGTGGGGTCTCTTTAATGTAAACATCATGGAGGGCATAAATGGCATTGGATTGTGGTGATTTTTGTGTGGTTTTTTTACTTTTTGCGGTGGTGATGGGCCCTGTCCATGTGGGTGGGGGCCATTTTGAGGACTGGTACAGGCAGGGCCTGGCCATGTGGTGGGGGTCTAGGGGCCATTTTGGAGCCAGGCATTGTGCTTTGTTGTGCCATAGGCCTGCATCCAGTCTGCCATGCTTTCATCCATTGTGCCCAGGGGTACTCAGTGGTGCATGGGACTAGTCTTTCTGTGGTGTGTCTTGAATTTGAACAGGATTGAGGGCATGGATGGCATTGGATTGTGGTGATTTTTGTGTGTTTTTCGTATTTTGAGCTGTTGTTGGGGCCTTTTGGCCAAGGGGTCCTCAGCGGTGCAGGGACTGAATCTTTCTGTGGGGTCTCTTTAATGTAAACATCATAAAGGGCATGAATGGCATTGGATTGTGGTGTTTTCTGTGTGTTTTTCGACTTTTTGGGGTGGTGATGGACCCTGTCCATGTGGGTGGGGGCCATTTTGAGGACTGGTACAGGCAGGGCCTGGCCATGTGGTTGGGGTCTAGGGGCCATCTTGAAGCCAGGCAGCGTGCTTTTTTGTGCCATAGGCCTGCACCCAGTCTGCCATGCTTTCATCCATTATGCCCAGGGGTACTCAGTAGTGCATGGGCCTAGTCTTTCTGTGGGGTGTCTTAAATTTGAACATGATTGAGGGCATGGATGGCAACGGATTGTGGTGATTTTTGTGTGTTTTTCGATTTTTGGGCTGTTGTTGGGGTCTTTTGCCCAGGGGTACTCAGTGGTGCATGGACTGAGTCTTTCTGTGGGGTCTCTTTAATGTAAACATCATAGGGGGCATGGATGGCATTGGATTGTGGTGATTTTTGTGTGTTTTGTGACTTTTTGGGCTAGTGATGGGGCCTTTTGCCCAGGGGTACTCAGTGGTGCATGGACTGAGTCTTTCTGTGTGGTCTATTTAATATAAACATCATGGAGGGCATGGATGGCATTGGATTGTGGTGATTTGTGTGTTTTTTTTTTACTTTTTGCGGTGGTGATGGGCCCTGTCCATGTGGGTGGGGGCCATTTTGAGGACTGGTACAGGCAGGGCCTGGCCATGTGGTGGGGGTCTAGGGGCCATTTTGAAGCTAGGCATTGTGCTTTGTTGTGCCATAGGCCTGCATCCAGTCTGCCATGCTTTCATCCATTGTGCCCAGGGGTACTCAGTGGTGCATGGGACTAGTCTTTCTGTGGGGTGTCTTGAATTTGAACAGGATTGAGGGCATGGATGGCATTGGATTGTGGTGATTTTTGTGTGTTTTTCGTTTTTTGAGCTGTTGTTGGGGCCTTTTGGCCAAGGGGTACTCAGTGGTGCAGGGACTGATCTTTCTGTGGGGTCTCTTTAATGTAAACATCATAAAGGGCATGGATGGCATTGGATTGTGGTGATTTCTGTGTGTTTTTCGACTTTTTGGGGTGGTGATGGGGCCTGTCCATGTGGGTGGGGGCCATTTTGAGGACTGGTACAGGCAGGGCCTGGCCATGTGGTGGGGTCTAGGGGCCAATTTGAAGCCAGGCAGTGTGCTTTGTTGTGCCATAGGCCTGCAGCCAGTCTGCCATGCTTTCATCCATTATGCCCAGGGGTACTCAGTGGTGCATGGGCCTAGTCTTTCTGTGGGGTGTCTTGAATTTGAACATGATTGAGGGCATGGATGGCATCGGATTGTGGTGATGTTTGTGTGTTTTTCGACTTTTTGGGCTGGTGATGGGGCCTTTTGCCCAGGGGTACTCAGTGGTGCATGGACCGAGTCTTTCTGTGAGGTCTATTTAATGTAAACATCATGGAGGGCATGGATGGCATTGGATTGTGGTGATTTTTGAGTATTTTTTGACTTTTTGGGGTAGTGATGGGGCCTGTCCATGTGGGTGGGGGCCATTTTGAGGACTGGTACAGGCAGGGCCCGGCCATGTGGTTGGGGTCTAGGGGCCATCTTGAAGCCAGGCAGTGTGCTTAGTTGTGCCATAGGCATGCCCCCAGTCTGCCATGCTTTCATCCATTATGCCCAGGGGTACTCAGTGGTGCATGGGCCTAGTCTTTCTGTGGGGTGTCTTGAATTTGAACATGATTGAGGGCATGGATGGCATTGGATTGTGGTTATTTTTTGTGTGTTTTTCGATTTTTGGGCTGTTGTTGGGGCCTTTTGCCCAGGGGTACTCAGTGGTGCATGGACTGAGTCTTTCTGTGGGGTCTCTTTAATGTAAACATCATGGAGGGCATGAATGGCATTGGATTGTGGTGATTTTTGTGTGTTTTGTGACTTTTTGGGCTGGTGATGGGGCCTTCTGCCCAGGGGTACTCAGTGGTGCATGGACTGAGTCTTTCTGTCGGGTCTCTTTAATGTAAACATCATGGAGGGCATGGATGGCATTGGATTGTGGTGATTTTTGTGTGGTTTTTTTACTTTTTGCGGTGGTGATGGGCCCTGTCCATGTGGGTGGGGGCCATTTTGAGGACTGGTACAGGCAGGGCCTGGCCATGTGGTGAAGGTCTAGGGGCCATTTTGAAGCCAGGCATTGTGCTTTGTTGTGCCATAGTCCTGCATCCAGTCTGCCATGCTTTCATCCATTGTGCCCAGGGGTACTCAGTGGTGCATGGGACTAGTCTTTCTGTGCGGTGTCTTGAATTTGAACAGGATTGAGGGCATGGATGGCATTGGATTGTGATGATTTTTGTGTGTTTTTCATTTTTTGAGCTGTTGTTGGGGCCTTTTGGCCAAGGGGTACTCAGTGGTGCAGGGACTGAATCTTTCTGTGGGGTCTCTTTAATGTAAACATCATAAAGGGCATGGATGGCATTGGATTGTGGTGATTTCTATGTGTTTTTCGACTTTTTGGGGTGGTGATGGGGCCTGTCCATTTTGGGTGGGGGCCATTTTGAGGACTGGTACAGGCAGGGCCTGGCCATGTGGTGGGGTCTAGGGGCCAATTTGAAGCCAGGCAGTGTGCTTTGTTGTTCCATAGGCCTGCACCCAGTCTGCCATGCTTTTATCCATTATGCCCAGGGGTACTCAGTGGTGCATGGGCCTAGTCTTTCTGTGGGGTGTCTTGAATTTGAACATGATTGAGGGCATGGATGGCATTGGATTGTGGTGATTTTTGTGTGTTTTTCAATTTTTGGGATGTTGTTGGGGCCTTTTGCCCAGGGGTACTAAGTGGTGCATGGACTAAGTCTTTCTGTGGGGTCTCTTTAATGTAAACATCATGGAGGGCACGTACGAAATTGGATTGTGGTGATTTGTGTGTGTTTTTCTACTTTTTGGGGTGGTGATGGGGCCTGTCCATGTGAGTGGGGGCCATTTTGAGGACTGGTACAGGCAGGGCCTGGCCATGTGGTGGGGGTCTAGGGGCCATCTTGAAGCCAGGCAGTGTGCTTAGTTGTGCCATAGGCATGCACCCAGTCTGCCATGCTTTCATCCATTATGCCCAGGGGTACTCAGTGGTGCATGGGCCTAGTCTTTTTGTGGGGTGTCTTGAATTTGAACATGATTGAGGGCATGTATGGCATTGGATTGTGGTGATTTCTGTGTGTTTTTCGATTTTTGGGCTGTTGTTGGGACCTTTTGCCCAGGGGTACTCAGTGGTGCATGGACTGAGTCTTTCTGTGGGGTCTCTTTAATGTACACATCATGGAGGGCATGGATGGCATTGGATTGTGGTGATGTTTTTGTGTTTTTCTACTTTTTGGGGTGGTGATGGGGCCTGTCCATGTGGGAGGAGTCCATTTTGTGGACTGGTACAGGCAGGGCCTGGCCATGTGGTGGGGGTATAGGGGCCATCTTGAAGCCAGGCAGTGTGCTGTGTTGTGCCATAGGCCTGCACCCAGTCTGCCATGCTTTCATCCATTATGCCCAGGGGTACTCAGTGGTGCATGGGACTAGTCTTTCTGCGGGGTGTCTTGAATTTGAACATGATGAGGGCATGGATGGCTTTAGATTGTGGTGATTTTTGTGTGTTTTTTTATTTTTGGGCTGTTGTTGGGGCCTTTTGCCCAGGGGTACTCAGTGGTGCATGGACTGAGTCTTTCTGTGGGGTCTCTTTAATGTAAACATCATGGAGGGCATGGATGGCATTGGATTGTGGTGATTTCTGTGTGTTTTTCGACTTTTTGGGGTGGTGATGGGTCCTGTCCATATGGGTGGGGGACATTTTGAAGACCGGTACAGGCAGGGCCTGGCCATGTGGTGGGGGTCTAGGGGCCATCTGGAAGCCAGGCAGTGTGCTTTGTTGTGCCATAGGCCTGCAGCCAGTCTGCCATGCTTTCATCCATTATGCCCAGGGGTACTCAGTGGTGCGTGGGCCTAGTCTTTCTCTGGGGTGTCTTGAATTTGAACATGATTGAGGGCATGGATGGCATCGGATTGTGGTGATGTTTGTGTGTTTTTTGACTTTTTGGGCTGGTGATGGGGCCTTTTGCCCAGGGGTACTCAGTGGTGCAATGACTGAGTCTTTCTGTGCGTGCTCTTTAATGTAAACATCATGGAGGGCATGGATGGCATTGGATTGTAGTGATTTTTGTGTGTTTTTTTTACTTTTTGGGGTGGTGATGGGGCCTGTCCATGTGGGTGGGGGCCATTTTGAGGACTGTTACAGGTAGGGCCTGGCCATGTGGTGGGGGTCTAGGGGGCATTTTGAAGCCAGGCAGTGTGCTTTGTTGTGCCATAGGCCTGCACCCAGTCTGCCATGCTTTCATCCATTATGCCCAGGGGTACTCAGTGGTGCATGGGCCTAGTCTTTCTGTGGGGTGTCTTGAATTTGAACATAATTGAGGGCATGAATGGAATTGGATTGTGGTTATTTTTTGTGTGTTTTTCGATTTTTGGGCTGTTGTTGGGGCCTTTTGCCCAGGGGTACTCAGTGGTGCATGGACTGAGTCTTTCTGTGGGGTCTCTTTAATGTAAACATCATGGAGGGCATGAATGGCATTGGATTGTGGTGATTTTTGTGTGTTTTGTGACTTTTTGGGCTGGTGATGGGGCCTTCTGCCCAGGGGTACTCAGTGGTGCATGGACTGAGTCTTTCTGTCGGGTCTCTTTAATGTAAACATCATGGAGGGCATGGATGGCATTGGATTGTGGTGATTTTTGTGTGGTTTTTTTACTTTTTGCGGTGGTGATGGGCCCTGTCCATGTGGGTGGGGGCCATTTTGAGGACTGGTACAGGCAGGGCCTGGCCATGTGGTGGGGGTCTAGGGGCCATTTTGAAGCCAGGCATTGTGCTTTGTTGTGCCATAGTCCTGCATCCAGTCTGCCATGCTTTCATCCATTGTGCCCAGGGGTACTCAGTGGTGCATGGGACTAGTCTTTCTGTGGGGTGTCTTGAATTTGAACAGGATTGAGGGCATGGATGGCATTGGATTGTGATGATTTTTGTGTGTTTTTCATTTTTTGAGCTGTTGTTGGGGCCTTTTGGCCAAGGGGTACTCAGTGGTGCAGGGACTGAATCTTTCTGTGGGGTCTCTTTAATGTAAACATCATAAAGGGCATGGATGGCATTGGATTGTGGTGATTTCTATGTGTTTTTCGACTTTTTGGGGTGGTGATGGGGCCTGTCCATGTGGGTGGGGGCCATTTTGAGGACTGGTACAGGCAGGGCCTGGCCATGTGGTTGGGGTCTAGGGGCCATCTTGAAGCCAGGCAGTGTGCTTTTTTGTGCCATAGGCCTGCACCCAGTCTGCCATGCTTTCATCCATTATGCCCAGGGGTACTCAGTAGTGCATGGGCCTAGTCTTTCTGTGGGGTGTCTTAAATTTGAACATGATTAAGGGCATGGATGTCATCGGATTGTGGAGATTTTTGTGTGTTTTTCGAATTTTGGGCTGTTGTTGGGGTCTTTTGCCCAGGGGTACTCAGTGGTGCAATGACTGAGTCTTTCTGTGGGGTCTCTTTAATGTAAACATCATAGGGGGCATGGATGGCATTGGATTGTGGTGATTTTTGTGTGTTTTTTTTTACTTTTTGCGGTGGTGATGGGCCCTGTCCATGTGGGTGGGGGCCATTTTGAGGACTGGTACAGGCAGGGCCTGGCCATGTGGTGGGGGTCTAGGGGCCATTTTGAAGCCAGGCATTGTGCTTTCTTGTGCCATAGGCCTGCATCCAGTCTGCCATGCTTTCATCCATTGTGCCCAGGGGTACTCAGTGGTGCATGGGACTAGTCGTTCTGTGGGGTGTCTTGAATTTGAACAGGATTGAGGGCATGGATGGCATTGGATTGTGGTGATTTTTGTGTGTTTTTCGTTTTTTGAGCTGCCGTTGGGGCCTTTTGGCCAAGGGGTACTCAGTGGTGCAGGGACTGATCTTTCTGTGGGGTCTCTTTAATGTAAACATCATAAAGGGCATGGATGGCATTGGATTGTGGTGATTTCTGTGTGTTTTTCGACTTTTTGGGGTGGTGATGGGGCCTGTCCATGTGGGTGGGGGCCATTTTGAGGACTGGTACAGGCAGGGCCTCGCCATGTGGTGGGTCTAGGGGCCAATTTGAAGCCAGGCAGTGTGCTTTGTTGTGCCATAGGGCTGCACCCAGTCTGCCATGCTTTCATCCATTATGCCCAGGGGTACTCAGTGGTGCATGGGCCTAGTCTTTCTGTGGGGTGTCTTGAATTTGAACATGATTGAGGGCATGGATGGCATTGGATTGTGGTGATTTTTGTGTGTTTTTCAATTTTTGGGATGTTGTTGGGGCCTTTTGCCCAGGGGTACTAAGTGGTGCATGGACTAAGTCTTTCTGTGGGGTCTCTTCAATGTAAACATCATGGAGGGCACGTACGGAATTGGATTGTGGTGATTTGTGTGTGTTTTTCTACTTTTTGGGGGGTGATGGGGCCTGTCCATGTGAGTGGGGGCCATTTTGAGGACTGGTACAGGCAGGGCCTGGCCATGTGGTGGGGGTCTAGGGGCCATCTTGAAGCCAGGCAGTGTGCTTAGTTGTGCCATAGGCATGCACCCTGTCTGCCATGCTTTCATCCATTATGCCCAGGGGTACTCAGTGGTGCATGGGCCTAGTCTTTCTGTGGGGTGTCTTGAATTTGAACATGATTGAGGGCATGTATGGCATTGGATTGTGGTGATTTCTGTGTGTTTTTCGATTTTTGGGCTGTTGTTGGGGCCTTTTGCCCAGGGGTACTCAGTGGTGCATGGACTGAGTCTTTCTGTGGGGTCTCTTTAATGTAAACATCATGGAGGGCATGGATGGCATTGGATTGTGGTGATGTTTGTGTGTTTTTCTACTTTTTCGGGTGGTGATGGGGCCTGTCCATGTGGGAGGGGTCCATTTTGTGGACTGGTACAGGCAGGGCCTGGCCATGTGGTGGGGGTCTAGGGGCCATCTTGAAGCCAGGCAATGTGCTTTGTTGTGCCATAGGCCTGCACCCAGTCTGCCATGCTTTCATCTATTATGCCCAGGGGTACTCAGTGGTGCATGGGCCTAGTGTTTCTGTGGGGTATCTTGAATTTGAACATGATTGAGGGCATGGATGGCATTGGATTGTGGTGATTTTTGTGTGTTTTTCGATTTTTGGGCTGTTATTGGAGCCTTTTGCCCAGGGGTACTCAGTGGTGCATGGACTGAGTCTTTCTGTGGGGTCTCTTTAATGTAAACATCATGGAGGGCATGGATGGCATTGGTTTGTGGTGATTTTTGTGTTTTTTTTTAACTTTTTGGGCTGGTGATGGGGCCTTTTGTCCAGCGGTACTCAGTGGTGCATGGACCGAGTCTTTCTGTGAGGTCTCTTTAATGTAAACATCATGGAGGGCATGGATGGCATTGGATTGTGGTGATTTGTGTGTGTTTTTCGACTTTTTGGGGTGGTGATGGGGCCTGTCCGTGTGGGTGGGGGCCATTTTGAGGACTGGTACAGGCAGGACCTGGCCATGTGGTGGGGGTATAGGGGCCATCTTGAAGCCAGGCAGTGTGCTTTGTTGTGCCATAGGCCTGCACCCAGTCTGCCATGCTTTCATCCATTATGCCCAGGGGTACTCAGTGGTGCATGGGACTAGTCTTTCTGCGGGGTGTCTTGAATTTGAACATGATGAGGGCATGGATGGCTTTAGATTGTGGTGATTTTTGTGTGCTTTTCTATTTTTGGGCTGTTGTTGGGGCCTTTTGCCCAGGGGTACTCAGGGGTGCATGGACTGAGTCTTTCTGTGGGGTCTCTTTAATGTAAACATCATGGAGGGCATGGATGGCATTGGATTGTGGTGATTTTAGTGTGTTTTTTGACTTTTTGGGCTGGTGATGGGGCCTTTTGCCCAGGGGTACTCAGTGGTGCATGGACTGAATCTTTCTGTGGGGTCTCTTTAATGTAAACTTCATGGAGGGCATGGATGGCATTGGATTGTGGTGATTTCTGTGTGTTTTTCGACTTTTTGGGGTGGTGATGGGTCCTGTCTATATGGGTGGGGGACATTTTGAGGACCGGTACAGGCAGGGCCTGGCCATGTGGTGGGGGTCTAGGGGCCATCTTGAAGCCAGGCAGTGTGCTTTGTTGTGCCATAGGCCTGCAGCCAGTCTGCCATGCTTTCATCCATTATGCCCAGGGGTACTCAGTGGTGCGTGGGCCTAGTCTTTCTCTGGGGTGTCTTGAATTTGAACATGATTGAGGGCATGGATGGCATCGGATTGTGGTGATGTTTGTGTGTTTTTTGACTTTTTAGGCTGGTGATGGGGCCTTTTGCCCAGGGGTACTCAGTGGTGCAATGACTGAGTCTTTCTGTGTGGTCTCTTTACTGTAAACATCATGGAGGGGATGCATGGCATTGGATTGTAGTGATTTTTGTGTGTTTTTTTACTTTTTGGGGTGGTGATGGGGCCTGTCCATGTGGGTGGGGGACATTTTGAGGACTGGTACAGGTAGGGCCTGGCCATGTGGTGGGGGTCTAGGGGCCATTTTGAAGCCAGGCAGAGTGCTTTGTTGTGCCATAGGCCTGCACCCAGTCTGCCATGCTTTCATCCATTATGCCCAGGGGTACTCTGTCAGTGGTGCATTTTATTGGTCTTTCCATTTTGGGGGGTGGGTATAATAAAAATGTTTACTTGCAAACTATTAATTGAAGCGCCACATATTAATACAAACTATTAATTGAAGCGCCACATATTTAACTGTTGTTCCTCTGGCTTTGTTTGCTTTTAGGTGCAGAAAGACAAATCATCAGCCTCATTGTTCCTCATCAGTGCCAGGAACAAGTCCTGCTGCGGTGTGTGCAGCACAACGTCACGTGTGGCCACAGACAACTCTGCAACTTGTGCAACTGCGGCCTGCTGTTCTGACATCTGAAGAAGATGGCCCCAAAAAAAATTGCCCGTAGATCCTCTAGCAAGAAAGTTGGCAGTAAGGAGCAGAAGAAGCAAGTGACACCACTTACCAAGGAGACTGGTGTGCAGACCGCGGCATTTTTTGGGAATAACAAAAAAAAGTACGCCTTCAGCAGCAGCGGGGTCTGCTTGGGACCAAGCTGGGAGCAGCACCCCCGCTCCATTGGGCTCAGTGCCACCACCACCACCACGCCAACTTAAGTCCAAGCCCTTGAGTGCTTTAGAGGCAGCCAGTCTAGTTTTCAATCACCATCGTCCAGTGATGTTTGCTCATCGCAAGAAAGTAGCAGCATCCCTCAATCAACACAGGTTGTTGTAACCATCTGATGAGTGTTCAAAAACCACAGCCGCAACAACAACCACATGTGCAAGTACAAGCCCAAGTACATGTGGAAGGAGAGGCAGCGCAAGGAGTTGCGCAAGCAGAGGTGCATGGAGCGGCACAAGTGCCCACAATAGTTGTTCCTCCCGAAGTAGGGGCACATCAGGAAATCGACATTCAAGCCGAGATATCATTTGAGGAAGCCACTCCTCCTGATCATTCATTCTCTTCCAGATCCCTTCGAAGGTAAAGATCAAGGATGGTGTCTACATCTTCTTCAAGCCCCCTTCCTTCTGATGATATGGATGACAATTGGGAACCACCACAGCCGTCTGAGAGTGAGGCACACCATGATCTGACAAAGGTAGCTAAGCGTAAAAGGAAGGTCCCCGAAAGTCTCGTACTTATGGAGTGTGATGATGACGCTGAAGAAGAAGTGGCGTATACTCCTGCTGAAGAAGACTCTCACGATGACGACGCAGTCATCATAAACGTCACTCCAGGCTCAGCGGGCATGCAGCAAACAGACAGTTTTTACCCTAGCCCGAAATGCTGCTGAGCGTGATGTTGGCGACGTGGGAATGGGACCACCACCAATGCAGTTAACTAGTACACCACCACCTACCGCTTCCATATTTTCTCCCCAGAAGGGACCTCCATCCACCTCCACCTCCATTTCCTCAATTAGCGGTGCTGCAAGTGCACAACGTAGTAAAGTTCGGCAACACACATCCTCCACTTCATCTGGCATCAGCATTACCAGTATTGCCTCCTCCGCCACCCACAGACATTTGAGGTCCGCAGTTTGGGACTTCTTTAGTGTTTGCCCAACAAGGGAAAACATAGCCATTTGTACCATTTGTAAGCTTGGAGTTAGTCGTTGTAAGCTTGGTACCAACTATGGTACCGGAGGCCAGAGAGGTCATCTTGAGAGACAGCACTTTGTCAAATGGCAGTAAGGAGCAGAAGAAGCAAGTGACACCACTTACCAAGGAGACTGGTGTGCAGACCGCGGCATTTTTTGGGAATAAAAAAAAAAGTACGCCTTCAGCAGCAGCGGGGTCTGCTTGGGACCAAGCTGGGAGCAGCACCCCCGCTCCATTGGGCTCAGTGCCACCACCACCACCACGCCAACTTAAGTCCAAGCCCTTGAGTGCTTTAGAGGCAGCCAGTCTAGTTTTCAATCACCATCGCCCAGTGATGTTTGCTCATCGCAAGAAAGTAGCAGCATCCCTCAATCAACACAGGTTGTTGTAACCATCTGATGAGTGTTCAAAAACCACAGCCGCAACAACAACCACATGTGCAAGTACAAGCCCAAGTACATGTGGAAGGAGAGGCAGCGCAAGGAGTTGCGCAAGCAGAGGTGCATGGAGCGGCACAAGTGCCCACAATAGTTGTTCCTCCCGAAGTAGGGGCACATCAGGAAATCGACATTCAAGCCGAGATATCTTTTGAGGAAGCCACTCCTCCTGATCATTCATTCTCTTCCAGATCCCTTCGAAGGTAAAGATCAAGGATGGTGTCTACATCTTCTTCAAGCCCCCTTCCTTCTGATGATATGGATGACAATTGGGAACCACCACAGCCGTCTGAGAGTGAGGCACACCATGATCTGACAAAGGTAGCTAAGCATAAAAGGAAGGTCCCCGAAAGTCTCGTACTTATGGAGTGTGATGATGACGCTGAAGAAGAAGTGGCGTATACTCCTGCTGAAGAAGACTCTCACGATGACGACGCAGTCATCATAAACGTCACTCCAGGCTCAGCGGGCATGCAGCAAACAGACAGTTTTTACCCTAGCCCGAAATGCTGCTGAGCGTGAGGTTGGCGACGTGGGAATGGGACCACCACCAATGCAGTTAACTAGTACACCACCACCTACCGCTTCCATATTTTCTCCCCAGAAGGGACCTCCATCCACCTCCACCTCCATTTCCTCAATTAGTGGTGCTGCAAGTGCACAACGTAGTAAAGTTCGGCAACACACATCCTCCACTTCATCTGGCATCAGCATTACCAGTATTGCCTCCTCCGCCACCCACAGACATTTGAGGTCCGCAGTTTGGGACTTCTTTAGTGTTTGCCCAACAAGGGAAAACATAGCCATTTGTACCATTTGTAAGCTTGGAGTTAGTCGTTGTAAGCTTGGTACCAACTATGGTACCGGAGGCCAGAGAGGTCATCTTGAGAGACAGCACTTTGTCAAATGGCAGTAAGGAGCAGAAGAAGCAAGTGACACCACTTACCAAGGAGACTGGTGTGCAGACCGCCGCATTTTTTGGGAATAAAAAAAAAGTACGCCTTCAGCAGCAGCGGGGTCTGCTTGGGACCAAGCTGGGAGCAGCACCCCCGCTCCATTGGGCTCAGTGCCACCACCACCACGCCAACTTAAGTCCAAGCCCTTGAGTGCTTTAGAGGCAGCCAGTCTAGTTTTCAATCATTATCGACCAGTGATGTTTGCTCATCGCAAGAAAGTAGCAGCATCCCTCAATCAACACAGGTTGTTGTAACTCATCTGACGGGTGTTCAAAAACCACAGCCGCAACAACAACCACATGTGCAAGTACAAGCCCAAGTACATGTGGAAGGAGAGGCAGCGCAAGGAGTTGCGCAAGCAGAGGTGCATGGAGCGGCACAAGTGCCCACAATAGTTGTTCCTCCCGAAGTAGGGGCACATCAGGAAATTGACATTCAAGCCGAGGTATCATTTGAGGAAGCCACTCCTCCTGATCGTTCATTGTCTTCCAGATCCCTTCGAAGGTAAAGATCAAGGATGGTGTCTACATCTTCTTCAAGCCCCCTTCCTTCTGATGATATGGATGACAATTGGGAACCACCACAGCCGTCTGAGAGTGAGGCACACCATGATCTGACAAAGGTAGCTAAGCGTAAAAGGAAGGTCCCCGAAAGTCTCGTACTTAAGGAGTGTGATGATGACGCTGAAGAAGAAGTGGCGTATACTCCTGCTGAAGAAGACTCTCACGACGACGACGCAGTCATCATAAACATCACTCCAGGCTCAGCGGGCATGCAGCAAACAGACATTTTTACCCTAGCCCGAAATGCTGCTGAGCGTGATGTTGGCGACGTGGGAATGGGACCACCACCAATGCAGTTAACTAGTACAACACCACCTACCGCTTCCATATTTTCTCGCCAGAAGGGACCTCCATCCACCTCCACCTCCATTTCCTCAATTAGTGGTGCTGCAAGTGCACAACGTAGTAAAGTTCGGCAACACACATCCTCCACTTCATCTGGCATCAGCATTACCAGTATTGCCTCCTCCGCCACCCACAGACATTTGAGGTCCGCAGTTTGGGACTTCTTTAGTGTTTGCCCAACAAGGGAAAACATAGCCATTTGTACCATTTGTAAGCTTGGAGTTAGTCGTTGTAAGCTTGGTACCAACTATGGTACCGGAGGCCAGAGAGGTCATCTTGAGAGACAGCACTTTGTCAAATGGCATGCGCACCTAAAGGAGATCAAGGAAGCCCGAATTGCAAGTCAACAAACTGTATCCGTTGATGTTTCATCTGATGATGATGAGGAGGAAGAAGCGTCAAACATTCCTTCAGTTACACCCAGTACCCTGTCAGCAGCACACCCCCTGCAAGGTATATGAGCCACACTAAGAGTGTGGGAGAGAGTGAGACACCAATGCGAAAAAGTTCATCAACATCACCGAGTGTAACTGCGTCGAAAAAGTCATCATCATCCCGTAAAATCATGGTCCAGCCCACCATTAGAAGCATGTTGTTTTCAGATGCGCCATTTGAACGCACCCACCCAATGACGCGTCTGTGTAACACTAAGCTGGCTAAAATGCTAGCTCTGGACCTTCTCCCTTTTTCTTTTGTGGAAAGGATTGTTTTTCTTGAATTAGTGGCAACGCTCTGCCCTAAATGGAAGGTTCCTAGCCGGTTCTATTTTGCCAGAGTTGCAGTCCCAGCACTACATGAAGATGTGCTGGAGGTGATTGGGGCAGCTTTGCAGAAGAGTGCTGTTCACACTATACATCTGACAACAGACATGTGAACCAGTTGCCAAGCCGTTGATTACATGTGCATCACTGCACAATGGGTCTCTTTTTCAGGGGCTAAAGCAAAGCTAAACGCAGGTGTTGACCCGAACAGTGTTTTTAAAGCTGCTCGGAAACATGCAACACTAGCCATGTTTGGCATGGAGAAAAGTCATACAGGAGAAAACATTTTGCAGGAGTTTAACACAAAGGTCTTTCAATGGCTGTCCCCCAAAATACGCAAGATTGATTATGTTTCCACGGATAATGGCACCAATGTAGTTAAGACCATGGATATGGGTAACTATTTCAGAGTGCCGTGTTTGGCGCACTGTATAAACCTGGTTGTTAAAAAATTCTTGAGTGAAGAAAGTCCAGTGTGCGAGTAACTGACCACCTGCCGAAGAATGTGCACACATTTCAACCATTCTTTTAAGGCCCGGAAGCATCTGAGGGGCCTGCAACATGAACGTAAACTGCCAGTGAAAGCACTCATCCAGGAGGTGGCAACACGTTGGAACTCAACCTTCTACATGCTTGAGCGTCTGTTTGAGCAGTGTGCGGTAGTCGATCAGTATTTCTTTACACAGGGTGCAGCTATGAAGGACCTGAGGATACATGTGGAGCAATGGAAGCTAGTTCAAAGCCTGACAGACATGCTTTGTCCTTTTGAGGTCTTCACACGTGCAGTCAGCAGGGAGGACTGTAATTTGGGAAAAGCTATCCCTTTGTTGCGCATGCTAGAGCACCAACTAAAGGCGGTGTGTTCTACGTTTCAAAAAGATGAAAAAAAGCAAGAAGCTTTTGATTTGGCGGAGAAATTATTAGAGCGCCTACTTTGCGATGAACGTCTTCAAAAGATCCACGCAGAACAGCATTACATTTGTGCTACTATTCTGGATCCACGGTACAAAAAGGCACTGGCAGGCATAGTATTCTTTCCTTTTGATGACGCAGAAGTTACAAAGTACAAACATTGGCTAGCTGTGTCAGCCATGAGGTTTGAAAGAGAACGGCAGGATATTGAAGGAAAAGGCAGTACATCAGCATGAGCAGGCCATCCAGAGTTAAAAGAATCCACTTCTGCATCTGTGGCTGTGGCAGAAGTGAGTGATTTTCCCTCTCAGCCGTTAAAGATACCAGCAACCGGATCATCTGCACCAGACACAACAGTAACATTGTGTGAAGAAGAGGATTGGCTAACTCGGCTTGGGTTTGCTTCTCAAAAAGTCCCAGCAAAAAGTAAGCAAAGTGGAGGAAACGTGGAGAGCCTTGAGTCGATAGTGCAGGACTATCTAAATAACTCAACAGAGGTCTATGTTCATGATGACCCATTGGCGTATTGGCATGGGAAAAGAGAATTGTGGCCAGAGATCACCAACATGGCTATAAATTACTTGTCTTGCCCACTCACAAGCGTGTCTTCTGAACATGTTTTCAGTGCTGCTGGTGGCATTGTAACTTGCAAAAGGACCCGCCTCTCGCCCAAAAATGTGGAGAGGTTAACAATGATCAAGATGAATCAGCACCTCATACCACTAGATTGCAAAATACGAGAATACACGCAGGAAGAAGACGAGGACGAGGAGGACACCAACTTAGAAGAGGGAAGTTCTTCTCTGTTAGGTGACCTACTCCCGCCTGAATTTGCAGAGTATGAGGACAAGCTCTTCTTCCCTGACACGAGCCGTGAAAATGAGTCAATGAATCAATATCTTTGTTTTGCAAAATCCATAGAAAAAAAACTTTAATCACCTAATCACAAAAACAAGCCCATCAGCAGAACTGTCTTTACTTATTTGCTTATTGATTTGAAGGTGCCACAGTCTGCATTCCTCTGGTTCACAAGTTCACAAGAACATGCTCCTCTATCCTCCTCCTCCAGACTCCTATTTCCCTCAAAACAGATGGCTGGATTACGCCCAATGAAGAAAGACTCTGCACTTGTGGGGGAGTTCTACTTCTTTGAGGGTGAGTTGACGGGTCTGGGGCCATTGCTGGGAAGGTCTAATACCGGATAAAAGTGGTTTGGAGAAAATCGGAGCAGAAAAAGATTTTGCGCTTTTGATCACTTGCCTGTCTTTGGGGTGCTGTTTGGCGGGCTTTTAGGTTGTTGTGGGTGGGTTTTGGGGTCTGGGAGCCCTGCTGGCACAGTCTAAAGTGAATTGCTTTTGTTTTTCAGGAAACCATGGTGGAAAAGGGAAGTTAGGGCCTAGCTGCACAGCGCGTTTGGACAGAATTCCAGGTAGTAGGCCCATTTTTGCTTTTTGTCAGTTTGGGGGTGTTCTGATTTTTTTGCGGGTGGCTGCAGGGGTCTGGGGCCATTGCAGGGAATGCCTAATACCGGATAAAAGTGGTTGGGACAAAATCGGAGGCGAAATTGTTTTTCGGTTTTTGCTGACTTGCTTGTCTTTGAGGTGCTGTTTGGGGGGTTCCGGGTGTTTGTGGGTGGGTTTTGGGGTCTGGGAGCACTGCTGGGTATGGATACTTTTGATTGCAAGAGGTTTGAAGCGAATCCATGGTGGCAAAGGGGAGTTAGGGCCTAGCTGCAGAGCGCGCGTGGAGTGATTTTGGAAATTTACCTGAAAATTTCTAAGTCCCCTTTTTTGTAGTTTTGCTTTTTGGCTGTTTGGGGGTCTTCTACTTGTTTCTGCCTGGGTTGACGGGTCTGGGGCCATTGCTGGGAAGGTCTAATACCGGATAAAAGAAGTTTGGACAAAATCGGAGGCAAAATTTATTTTGCGTTTTTGCTGACTTGCTTGTCTTTGAGGTGCTGTTTGGGGGGGGGGGCGTTCTGGGTGTTTCTGGGTGGGTTTGGTGGTCTGGTAGCACTGCTGGGTATGGACACTTTTGATTGCAAGAGGTTTGAAGCAAATCCATGGTGGCAAAGGGGAGTTAGGGCCTAGCTGCAGAGCGCGCAGGGAGTGATTTTGGAAATTTGCCTGAAAATTTCAAAGTCCCTATTTTTGTAGTTTTGCTTTTTGGCTGTTTGGGGGTCTTCTACTTGTTTCCTCCTGGGTTGACGGGTCTGGGGCCATTGCTGGGAAGGTCTAATACCGGATAAAAGTGGTTTGGAGAAAATCGGAGCGGAAAACGATTTTGCCCTTTTGATCACTTGCCTGTCTTTGGGGTGCTGGTTGGCGGGCTTTTAGGTTGTTGTGGGTGGGTTTTGGGGTCTGGGAGCACTGCTGGCACAGTCTAATGTGGATTGCATTTGTTTTTCAGGAAGTCCATGGTGGAAAAGGGGAGTTAGGGTTTAGCTGCACAGCACGTTTGGACAGAATTCCAGGTAAAAGGCCCATTTTTGCTTTTTGCCAGTTTAGGGGTGTTCTGCTTTTTTGCAGGTGGCTGCAGGGGTCTGGGGCCATTGCTGGGAATGTTTAATACCGGATAAAAGTGGTTTGGACAAAATCGGAGGCGAATTTTATTTGCTTTTTTGCTGACTTGCTTGTCTTTGAGGTGCTGTTTGGGGGGGTTCTGGGTGTTTGTGGGTAGGTTTTGGGGTCTGAGAGCACTGCTGGGTATGGATACTTTTGATTGCAAGAGGTTTGAAGCGAATCCATGGTGGCAAAGGGGAGTTAGGGCCTAGCTGCAGAGCGCGCGCTGAGTGATTTTGGAAATTTGCCTGAAAATTTCTAAGTCCCCATTTTTGTAGTTTTGCTTTTTGGCTGTTTGGGGGTCTTCTACTTGTTTCTGCCTGGGTTGACGGGTCTGGGGCCATTGATGGGAAGGTCTAATACCGGATAAAAGTGGTTTGGACAAAATCGGAGGCAAATTTTTTTCGCATTTTTGCTGACTTGCTCGTCTTTTGAGGTGCTGTTTGGGGGGGTTCTGGGTGTTTCTGGGTGGGTTTTGGGGTCTGGGAGCACTGCTGGGTATGGATACTTTTGATTGCAAGAAGTTTGAAGCAAATCCATCGTGGCAAAGGGGAGTTAGGGCCTAGCTGCAGAGCGCGCGCGGAGTGATTTTGTAAATTTGCCTGAACATGTCAAAGTCCCCATTTTTGTAGTTTTGCTTTTTGGCTATTTGGGGGTCTTCTACTTGTTTCCGCCTGGGTTGGCGGGTCTGGGGCCATTGCTGGGAAGGTCTAATACCAGATAAAAGTGGTTTGGAGAAAATCAGAGCAGAAAAAGATTTTGCGCTTTTGATCACTTGGCTGTCTTTGGGGTGCTATTTGGTGGACTTTTAGGTTGTTGTAGGTGGTTTTTGGGGTCTGGGAGCACTGCTGGCACAGTCTAATGTGGATTGCATTTATTTTTCAGGAAATCCATGGTGGAAAAGGGGAGTTAGGGCCTAGTTGCACAGCGCGTTTAGACAGAATTCCAGGTAGTAGGCCCATTTTTGCTTTTTGCCAGTTTGGGGGTGTTCTGCTTTTTTGCGGGTGGCTGCAGGGGTCTGGGGCCATTGCTGGGAATGTCTAATACCAAATAAAAGTGGTTTGGACAAAATCTGAAGCAAATTTTTTTGTGCATTTTTGCTGACTTGCTTGTCTCTGAGGTGCTGTTTGGGGGGGTTCCGGGTGTTTGTGGGTGGGTTTTGGGGTCTGGGAGCACTGCTGGGTATGGATACTTTTGATTGCAAGAGGTTTGATGCGAATCCAGTTTGGCAAAGGGGAGTTAGGGCCTAGCTGCAGAGCGCGCGTGGAGTGATTTTGGAAATTTTCCTGAAAATTTCTGTCCCCATTTTTGTAGTTTTGCTTTTTGGCTGTTTGGGGGTCTTCTACTTGTTTCCGCCTGGGTTGACGGGTCTGGGGCCATTGCTGGGAAGGTCTAATACCGGATAAAAGTAGTTTGGACAAAATCAGAGGTGACATTTATTTTGCGTTTTTGCTGACCTGCTTGTCTTTGAGGTGCTGTTTGGGGGGGTTCCGGGTGTTTCTGGGTGGGTTTGGGGGTCTGGTAGCACTGCTGGGTATGGACACTTTTGATTGCAAGAGGTTTGAAGCAAATCCATGGTGGCAAAGGGGAGTTAGGGCCTAGCTGCAGAGCGCGCGCGGAGTGATTTTGGAAATTTGCCTGAAAATTTCAAAGTCCCCATTTTTGTAGTTTTGCTTTATGGCTGTTTGGGGGTCTTCTACTTGTTTCCTCCTGGGTTGACAGGTCTGGGGCCATTGCTGGGAAGGTCTAATACCGGATAAAAGTGGTTTGGAGAAAATCAGAGCAGAAAAAGATTTTGCGCTTTTGATCACTTGCCTGTTTTTGGGGTGCTGTTTGGCGGGCTTTTAGGTTGTTGTGGGTGGGGTTTGGGGTCTAGGAGCACTGCTGGCACAGTCTAATGTGGATTGCATTTGTTTTTCAGGAAGTCCATGGTGGAAAAGGGGAGTTAGGGTCTAGCTGCACAGCGCGTTAATTCCAGGTAGTAGGCCCATTTTTTCTTTTTGCCAGTTTGAGGGTGTTCTGCTTTTTTGCGGGTGGCTGTAAGGGTCTGGGGCCATTGCTGGGAATGTCTAATACCGGATAAAAGTGGTTTGAACAAAATCGGAAGCGAAATTCTTTTTGCGTTTTTGCTGACTTGCTTGTCTTTGAGGTGCTGTTTGGGGGGGTTCCGGGTGTTTGTGGGTGGGTTTTGGGGTCTGGGAGCACTGCTGGGTATGGATACTTTTAATCATTGGTGCCCACGCAAAACTCCGCGAGCGTTAGATCTCCAATCATTGGAGCCCACGCAAAACTCCGCGAGCGTCAGACCTCCAACCATTGGAGCCTACGCAGTAACTTCGCCACTCCGTGCGTAATATGACGTAACTGAAAGAAAAAACATGTGCAAATGATTTACACCAATTAACTTAAGTATATATACAAGATCTGCGAACGGGTAATCGTTCATCATTGCCCCGCGCTTGCTGTTACCAGACGTACTTACCCGCCACCGGACATAGAGAGCCCTGCCGACCATCCTCAGGTGAGACTCCAGACCGAATTCAGCCACCAGAAACTATAGTTAAATTGCTCATAATGGAATTTAATATTCCCCTCTTCTTTATATTCACAGGCAGGGAGATCTTTTAACACTAATCCTTCATATACAAGATTCGAGAATCTTTTTTAATATCATCGAGATCTCTGAAGTACAAGAATCCAATTTTCTAGGTAAGACTGCTAACAATAAAGTTAGGGACCCAACTATCAGAAAATAGAAAATATATAACTTACCCTTACATCTATTTCTTTCTAGGCCAATAGGAAGCCATCAAAAGCAATACTTTGTTAACAGATCAAATCATAGAACAGAAGCCTAAGCTCAAGATATCAAGAAAACATTGCTAACTTAATAGGTAAGATTAGATTAAATACAAACAAAGGAATACTATTCCATTGTGACACACTATGAGCAACCTTATTTAATTATAACCACCACTGAGAATATGAAAAGTAAACATTTCCTTATCTCTCTTTATACTCTAAAAATTAGATACCCAGAATATCCCTGGAAGAACTCACCCTGAATATTATCCAGCGCTATTCTATATAAAGGGTTCCGGTTGGCGGGCAATAACTATTTAACTTCCAAACCAATCAGGTAAAGTCAGCTTAAAATGGTTGTTTGAAAAGTAACGATAATTAGCCAACTCTAAAAAAACTAATAGCCAGTATGATATCTCTCCCCCCTTTAAGTTTCGGCAACACCTGACGTTGAAAGAATCATAATAAGAAGCAGAAACTTTACTTGACCGTTTCTTTAAAACAAAAATGTCCTACTAGTAAGTATCTTTTGACTAATAAAATCAGATAAGAGAAATGCTTCATATTAGAGTGATTTTTAATAAAAACCAAAAATATATGAGTCAACTATAGAAAACAATAATAAACTAACGTATAAGAATGCTATCTTTAATTGTGCATCTGTTTCTTCATCCACGTTAATATAGCAAGCCTTTCATATGTCCTAATGGCTGTTGTCTCTTATCATGCATCTGATTTCTTACCATACATCGCATATATCGAACTCCAAAAAATCCTATTGCCGTTATAAAATAGTAAACCGATAGATATCGTTGTTAAATACTCGCTGCTCTATCAAGATCTAGAAAAATTATAAAATGATGAATCAAGAACTATCGCCTTAGGTACTATATATATGCCTATCGATGTCAATTTCTCTCCCCCCTTCTCATTTATCATTCAAGAATCGTTTTTGTTCTGTAGATAGTCAGAATACCGCAAGGAAATGACAACAAAAAAGGAAAATGTAAACTAGATTGTTTTTAACTAGTAAACTACAGCTGCTTAAACTTAAATCTGTTCGATGTTAGACTTTTTTAATCTGTCTAAGTATGTGATTTTGAAACAATATAATTTTGTACTCTATATGCATCTTTATTCTATAGATATTACGTGGCTGTTCCAGGAAGAAAGCGCTGGCCGCCGAAACGCGCGTAGAGACTTATTTTTGTGCTACCTATCTACTATAGATAAAGAATCCTTTTATACTGTTTATCAACTTCTGTGTAATGGTGTTTATGATAATGTACATTGTGAATTTTTAACCCTGATTTTGTGTTATGTGAATGAATTGTCAACTGTTTTAATTACTAAATAAAAAACTATGTCTTTTAGTCAGCTGTAGTCAACTATTCATCATTTTTTACCATTAGGGTATTTTAAATATTAGTTGCCTAGGTTGTTATTTTTCAATTGTATGGATACTTTTGATTGCAAGAGGTTTGAAGCAAATCCATGGTGGCAAAGGGGAGTTAGGGGCTAGCTGCTCAGCGCGTGTGGAGTGATTTTGGAAATTTGCCTGAAAGTTTCTGTCCCCATTTTTGTAGTTTTGCTTTTTGGCTGTTTGGGGGTCTTCTACTTGTTTCCACCTGAGTTGACGGGTATGGGGCCATTGCTGGGAAGGTCTAATACCGGATAAAAGTGGTTTGGACAAAATCGGAGGGGACATTTGTTTTGCGTTTTTGCTGACTTGCTTGTCTTTGAGGTGCTGTTTTGGGGGGTTCCGGGTGTTTGTGGGTAGGTTTTGGGGTCTGGGAGCACTGCTGGGTATGGATACTTTTGATTGCAAGAGGTTTGAAGCGAATCCATGGTGGCAAAGGGGAGTTAGGGCCTAGCTGCAGAGCGTGCGTGGATTGATTTTGGAAATGTGCCTGTAGTTTTGCTTTTTGGCTGTTTGGGGGTATTCTACTTGTTTCCGCCTGGGTTGACGGGTCTGGGGCCATTGCTGGGAAGGTCTAATACCGGATAAAAGTGGTTTGGACAAAATCGGAGGCTAATTTTTTTTTGCGTTTTTGCTGACTTGCTTGTCTTTGAGGTGCTGTTTGGGGGGGTTCCGGTGTTTCTGGGTGGGTTTTGGGGTCTGGGAGCACTGCTGGGTATGGATACTTTTGATTGCAAGAGGTTTGAAGCAAATCCATGGTGGCAAAGGGGAGTTAGGGCCTAGCTGCAGAGCACGTGTTAAGTGATTTTGGAAATTTGCCTGAAAATTTCAAAGTCCCCATTTTTGTAGCTTTGCTTTTTGGCTGTTTGGGGGTCTTCTACTTGTTTCCGCCTGGGTTGACGGGTCTGGGGCCATTGCTGGGAAGGTCTAATACGGATAAAAGTGGTTTGGACAAAATCGGAGCAGAAAAAGATTTTGCGCTTTTAATCACTTGCCTGTCTTTGGGGTGCTGTTTGGTGGGCTTTTAGGTTGTTGTGGGTGGGTTTTGGGGTCTGGGAGCACTGCTGGCACAGTCTAATGTGGATTGCATTTGTTTTTCAGGAAATCCATGGTGGAAAAGGGGAGTTAGGGCCTAGCTGCACAGCGCGTTTGGACAGAATTGAAAGAAGGCCGAAAATATTCTAAGTATGAGATTTTCCATTTTTGCTTTTTGCCTGTATGGGGGTGTTCTGCTTTTTTGTGGGTGGGTTGGCAGGTCTTGGGGCATTGTTGGGAAGGTTTAATACCGGATAAAAGTGGTTTGAAGAAAATTCAAGGCTGAAAAGCGTTTTGGCACATTAACTTAGGGCTCGTTAGGGTCAGCACTAGCAGCAGGATTGCATGTGTTTCGGGGTGTTCTAGATTTTTGCAACTGAGTTCTGGGGTCTTAGAGCACTCGTGGGAATGTGTAATTTTGGTTGCAAGTGGTTTGAAGAAAATCCATGGTGGGAAAGGGGGGATTTGGCCTAGTTAAAGAAAGCGTTTGCCACTATTCTTAACTTAGGGCTTGTTAGGGTTAGCAGCATTGTATTGCATGTGTTTGGGCGGGGGGCTGTTTGTGGGGGGTTTGCGAGTCTTGGAGCGATGCTGGGTATGGATACTTTTCCTTGCTTGCAAGTGGTTTGAATACAATCCATGGTGGGTAAGGGGGGATTTGGGCCTACTTTACTTTCAAAGTATGTTTTGTCACCATTTTCTACTATGCCTCGTTTTTTGGGATGTGATTGGGGGGTCTTCTACATTTTTCCCACTGGGTTTAGTAAGGGTCTCGGAGCACTGCTGGGAAGGTCTACTTTTGTTCTAAAACACAGTTTACAGTACACCTAGCTTGAGGGGAAAGATCCGCTAAATTAATTCGCCCATACTTATTTATCCTTCAAAAGGAGACTCAGACAGAGTACGCACTTTCAAAAATATTGTACTGTCTATTCGGAAACTCAAAGTGTGACTTTTTGCACTACACAGCGTACATACCTTATATTTATTTGTCAGTGGTGTTCTAATATCACTTCCTGTTTTTCCATCAATAATTACAGGCCGGGTTTCAGCCTGTGCAATGGGAAAAGGATGAAATCAGGCTTCACATTAGCGAGCCGCAATTCAGCATCCGCCAGGCAGGCAGTGGACAGGGTGTCTTCTGGTCACCAACATTGATGGACGGAGCGTCAGATGGAATGGAGGAGTCCCGATAATAAGAGGAATGGTTGAATGCATCTTACAACTTCCCAAATTCAACAGGACAACTACAACAACACACAGATACAGTATCCGTTCTTTTCTAATTATCTTTTAAGTAATGTTATTGCTGTGAACTTCTTTGAGTGTGACTCTGCATTTCTTTGATCTCTGCTTCTAAATTCATCCCTACAGCCATTGTATAGGTTTTACTTCTGCTATTTTTCAAACCTAATTTTATGTACAAAGTGTTTCTCTGAGTGCAGAGATAGGCAAGTGAAAACGCATAATTATTACTGCAGCCCTGTACTGTTGCATTCTTTCATTCACGGTTGTCGACTCTGCAGTAGTGCATTCACTTCCTTTATGTCACTTAAAAGATTTATGGTTAGCTTTGTAGCCAAAGATTTGTTTATCTTCAATTATTGTTTGTCCATGCTGTGCTTTTTTTTCTTCTCTCAACAAAATTTTCCCAAAAACCCCCATTCCCATCCATTTTCCAAACCCTAACCCTCTACCCCCGGGCTGTGTGGTTTTGATTGATGTGTGACTAAATGACAGCAATAATTCCACACACTTGCTGGGGAGGATAAGGTCATAGCAACAGGCTGGTAAAGGAATCCGAGGATATATTCTTACTCAGCTTGACACTGAGTCACTATTGGCAAATGAAAGCAGATTTTCATGTGCGCCATCAACTTGATTGATCATCAAGAACATCCTCCTCCTAGACGTGGCAAATGATTACCCTGCTGTGTCCTTCACCTTCAGTACTATTTCTTGTAGTAGTAGGCAATGTCAAAGAAATTCAACACAAGTACTAGTTATACTTTTAATACTTTACCATTTGTTTTTGCCAACCTTAATTGCCATTTCCCGTGCAGCCAGCCCTGTGCCTAGCCCTATTTCCAAACACAAATTACAGGTAAGATAAGCGTTTGGGGGGAGGTAGTATTATGGAGTATTAGGAGAGACGAGAGACTGACGGTCCTAGGACTATTGAATTCACTTACTCTGTGACAGGCACTTAGTTTTGAAAACGTTTGGGCCATTAGTACTTACACAACTCGAATCAAGATGCCACTTAAGTTTCAGGACTGTTCAACCCCCACCCACCAGCCTCAAAAGCAGTAAAAAACACGTATGCTAAGATAAAGTTTAAAGTATATTTATATATCCCTAAGATAAATAATCTCCCGCAAGACCCAACCCACCCCCCCTCCCGAACCCCAACAAATGTCCCTGAACTCCCCCCCCAGAAGTCTTTAAAAAAGGGGCAAGGGACAGTCTCCTCCTACGGCTGGCTGCTGTTGACTTTTCAGGCCAGGTCGGCATGCTCCTTGCGGAGGGTCTCGAGCAGGGTTTTGGTGTTGAGGAGCTCCTGCTCGAGGTAGGACACCCTCAGGGAAAGGCGGTGCATCCTTTTTTTGCAACTGATGTGGGGGGCAGCTGATTTCTTTGCTGCTCAGCGGTGGCGGGTGGCTGCGGTACCCCGGATCCGTATCGCTGGAGACCTGCTGTGCTGACTGGCTGACCCAGGGAGCGCGGAGGAGGATGCAGGTGTCGCAGTGGATGTTGTTGACGTACTCTGTTTGTCCTCCTCCTCCTGGGCCACGAGCCGCCGATATTCGGCGACAGTGGCCTCCAGCCACCGTTGCGGGGCCCTTTTAGGCAGCTCCTTCCGTGTTGGTTTGGAAGGAGCATCTATATGAAGAAAGAAAGACATAGTCTGGAACCAAGGCTCTTTAAGATTAACACAAAATGATTCAGCAGAAAGTTGTGTCACAGTAGAACTAGCAACTTGCAAGCGCAGTACATAACTATTATGGCCAATATCTATCTAACCTCCCACTTCTTCATCCTTGCTCTAACATTAGTGGGAGTTTAAGGAATCAATTCTACGAGCACTATGGACTCACTCCATTAGAGTCGACTATGACAGTACACCAGTCTTATTCTTATTCTTCTCTCTTGTTTAGCAAAATTGGTACGTTAACTTCTGGAGGCCGGCATAATGCCAGCACAGTCAACTTGCACCCGAGAAAAACAGACGCCCACCATGATGAGTGAGACAGACTTGCGTTACTGTACCAGTCCAGTACATGCAGGTGGTGATGCTCTTACTTTTCTCTTATGGGTGGCACTGAGAATACTCTGTTACAAGGGCTACTGCTTAATTAATTTAACTTTCACCCTACAGTGCCAATGAATACTAGTTAAAGGAAAATGAAGAAGATAAATAATCTGATTATCTATCACTGCACATGGTATGCATTTGCTTACATATGGGATGACTTTAGGTGCTTTGCTTTTCATTGAGTGAACAGTGATACATACACACATGAATGACCGAGTTCTACTAAACTTGTTAATAGAGGTAGTGAGTGGCCATCGTAATAGCCGGATATATGCTGTGCTTGCAATACAAACTACTGCTACTATTCATGGTAGTATTCGGACAAAATTACAACTTCTTTTCCTTGCCTTTCCTACACTGGGACGGACGTGCAGGTGCGGTGTTACATGCTCTTCAAAGTAACACTTAGTTCATCCAGCGACCGTCTACTCTCTCTAGATACACATATGCTACCTAAGAGTCCGATAGTACCATGACCCAGGCATCCATCCATTCAATCTATATGTCAATCATTCTTCTTCATGTCTCTCATCTGGACAAACCTTACGTTTTCTCACGGGGAGCACACTATGCAGTCTGCAATCTCAATAAGTAAGGAATATAAGAGCTTACCACTGCCCGCCACTACCGTGGCAACCCGCACAGCAGTTTTGCCTGGCACTTGCACTGCCTCCTCCCCTGAAGTCTCCTCCTCCACCTCCGCGCTGGGCCCAGCAACAGATGTTCCACCTACAAAGTAAATTTAAGAATGTTAGATGTCATAGACATATACCACTCACTAGTATTTTGTCTAGGAATGAAGAAATGTGAATATAAAAACCAATCTAATAATTTGTGACTGTCTACTCTAAAGTAAAAATGTCCCTTTTTCCAGGGAAGGGTGTTGTCTTGCTGCACTTTTTGGCACAACTGATGAATGCTTGCTTTTTAACACGCACCATTTTTCTCATAACAGACAGAAGCTTCACTTCTAAGAACAAATCATCATCACTAGGACGGCGTGACCAACGATTCGGCACCAAAAAGAAAAATTTAAGTTCAAACCTGGTGAGGGCTCGGCTCGCCCACAATAAATGTGTGAAATAAATCATCACTAAGCACTTTTCCATTTTTAATCAACCGTTTATGTTTTATGACAAGCTTGATTTTATTAAATATTTTTACTTTTAATAAAGCTTTAAAACTTAAATAGACTCTGTGGTTTTTGGTCAAGAGTGAATGAGCAAAAGGTTTTGCAATTTACAAGTATGAGTCCGTGCCTCTGACACTTCTGGACTCTGACTCCGTACTCTTGTCCTGCGTTGGATAATCATCATTGGGGATCAATCATCGATTAATTCAGGAGCTAAATGACTCTGCCACACTATCTAGTCAGTAAGGAGATTGGGGTTCTTCAAAGTCTGATATCACTGAGGTATGTGGAAAGTCTACCTGCGCCTATTATAAGTGATAAACAATGCACTATTTAGTGTCCATAGTTCTGTTTGTGCAGATTTGTCCCTGCAACAGTAGTAGTATGGATTGTCCTCCTATCCAAACCAAAAGTAAAGTAGTATCTTATTCTTTCTTGGTGGTCATTCACATTTTATTGTGGGGAATTGTCAAAGCTTAAACATTTAGAAGACTTGAAAAGACATTATGGACAATCCCAGAGGACTGCACTCAGTGCTTAGAGCTATTGCCGTCTAGAATGGGAGTTTCGGTTAACACCTTTTGCCAACTGTGCAATCTTAGTTAGCTACACAGACAGACTAATATGAATAATCTAGTAATACCACAGGGAGTCATAGTAGAGGCAGGATAAGAATTTAGATACAGTCTACAAGAATATCAAAGACGATTTAGAAAAAATCGAATGAGGAACGCCAGGAAAAAATAGGTACTCTGTATTAAAATGAAAACTCACTGGGGCCAGCAAAGAAGCCCTCGCCTGACCGATCCTGGCCTGCATCCAGTTCCACAGCAGCCTCCTCCTCTGTCCTCTTGCCCCGGGGGGAGCTGATGTACAACATGAAAGAAAGAAAGACCCGAAAACATGGATGATTGTTGTCAACCAAATCAAACATTTCAAAAGAACAATAACAAAATATTTTGGCGAAATAGCAAATAGACAACTATTCCACGGGATATATTGACCTATCTCATGTGGTCTACTACGATATTAGTATTGCTTGATTTGCGGACCGTCGACTTGGAAAGTTATGTAACTCACTAAACAAACTACTAAAAAGGTTCGCCTAGGACTGGCAGGCAGCAGTCCGCAGCACGCGAAGTGACAGACAAACTCCAGCGTAATTGCAGATCAGCGACAACCCTAAAAAGTTTCCTACTACATTAACCAGTCATTAAAATACTCAAACTATCATTCCACCACCACTATTTCTTCTCATTGCCAGGTGTACAAAGAAAGGACTGTAGGGGCAGATTTACAAGCCCCTTGCAGCTCTTTTGCTCCATTGTTGCGTGACTTTTGTGACGCAGCGGCAGAACAAAAGAGGCGCCATGGTGCGGCGTATATTAACAACGGGATGCATATGGGAGATGCATCACGTTGTAAAGCCCTGCGCCATCTGGGGGCGTTCCGGCGCAAGGGCGGGCGTTCCTGCGCAGGAACGCATCCTAAAAGTGGCTGAGGGAAATTTACAAGATTTCAATCAGTCACTTTTAGGACAATGATGCGTGACTCAAACCCTGCGCCTGCTTGAAGCAGACGTACGGCTTGACGCAGCATTGGGGAGATAGGGCACCCCAGAGCATTGCTGGAGCTGCGCCATCGTTGCGACGCAACTACAGCAATGCACCGCCTTTACGGCACAGATGCGTAACGCTTTGGTGACGTTGTGGGCCCATGGTGTGCCGCATTGTAAATACGGCGCACCATGGGTGGTGGTGGCGTGGCACACAATTACTGGTGCATCCCTGCTACTTTGCAGGGATGCGCCGGTAATTGAAAATCTGACCCTTAGTGTCTAGCATTACGCAGTTCTTTAAACTACACTCATAAATAATTTCTCAGGCCACTGAAATGAACACAAAATCGAAAACAAATAAGCATAGTAGCAACGCTACTGAGAAGGAGAGCAGTGCACCTGAAATGCCCAGAAGATTTTGAAATATAATTAAATTTACCTACAATGTAATCGGCAGCATTATTGCTCTTGGTAAAAAACAAAAATTTGCAATATAATAACACACAGAGCAGGAGAAAACAGAGTAGAGATGAAATAGCTACTACTACTCACCAAGCCCGGGGATCTCGAGGCCGAGCAGGTCGACCAAGTTGCGTTCCCGGTCCAGGAGATCCGTCCAACGGTGGGTGGCCTGGTTGCAGGTGCGCCGGACCCGAGAGTGTTGGTACATGGCCCGGCACACCTTCTCCCACCGCTTCCGGCGCTCCCGGATCCCGCAGCCGCTAGCGATCTTGCCGTCTGCCATGATGGTCCTGGGGAGGCGGCGCTGGACATAAAAAACTAGTGCGGCCACCTCTTCCGCGCTAAAGATCTCCCGGGCTGTGACTGTCTCCCCCCTCAAACGCCCGCACGGGAGCCGGGCACCGGGTGTGGGACCCTTCCCCTTCTCAGGCTGCTTCCCAGCTCCCTTTACCATGGTCTGGGCAGAAAGGAAGGTAAATAATAAATAAGAAATAGAATAGGGAAGAAGAAAAGAAAAGAGTTAAAAAAAGTAGTTTAAAATTAACCAAAAGTAGCAGAAAACACAAAAATATAGAGCTAGAAAAATAGAGGGATAGATAATAAGTAAAATAGATTTAAAAAAACTTCAAACAAGCAAAGGATGGCAGAGATTGACAGAGGATACAGAAAGAATGCCCAGAACCATAGCAATGACTGAGAAACAAATGGCTGTGCCCATTCACGACCGCGTGGGTAAGTTCGCGCGAGATTTCCCTCGCGATCACACGCGAACTTGTACTAGCGAGCCGCACACTTTGCGAGATTACACATAGCGCCCGGAAACGGAAATACGTCACACAAACAAGATGGCCGCGCCCGTGAACGACCTTGAGGGTAACTTCGCGCCGTTGCGCTACAAGCGGCTCGCTAAAACGCACAAAACCTTGCGAACTTACACGCCGCAAAAAAACAAATCGCATATTCGCACGAATTTGTGGCTTCCAAATTCGATCTCGCGCAAATTCGCGCCACGTGAATCCCACGAAATTGCAGAAAAACGATTTTTGCAAAACTGAAAGCACTCAGCAGGTGCAAAAGTTCAAACTCATCATTAGTAACCATTCCCTGTAGTGCTTCCTGAGGGCCCCCTCCAGAGTTCAGTTGCCTACTTGCAACTATTCTATTACCCTGCTCTGACCCTCACAGGAGGCTGCAACAAAAAGCAATTACAGATAAGGAACAGGTGCCAGACTGGAAGTTCAAATTCAGAGACACATTAATCAACCAAAAATTGATTCATGTCAGTTGAAGCAGGGCAGGTGTGCTTTTCCCCCCATAATCTACAGTGATGAACAAGAGGGTGGCAGTGATGTACCAGAGGGTGGCATGGGTGAACCAGAGGGTGGCAGTGGTGAAACAGAGGGTGCTGTGATGAAACAGACATACTAGAAACAACATAGTTGCGACCGTTGTGACCCGACAAGTAAGTTCGCGTTTGCGAACTGGTACAAAACCCTTGCGAACTGGCAGAAACCCTTGCGAACACAAAAAAAAGAAAAAATCCGTAAATTCGCGAGAGGTCGCGGATTTTGCGGATTGCGAATTCGTGAATACGCAAATTTGCGAACCGCGAATTCGCAAAATTCACCCATGCTTAGTCATCACGACAAGACCCTGCAAAACAGAGCTGGATCTATAAAGAGGCCCCTTGAAAGGCTAGGGCCAGGGCCAGAGCCCATTTTGCCAATGCCTTAAAACGTCTCTGGCCGCTGGATTGGAAGAGGGATGCACTTGCCGCCCTCAGAGATTTCCCCCCACACACAAAAAAAGAGCATCTTGTTGTGAATTAGTGTCACAGTCTCTTTAGAAATGTTATGGGGGAAAGTTTAGAGGATGTAGAGCAGCCGGGGCATGAAGTTCTATTTAAGGCAGTTAAGTCAACCCAACCAAGAAATTTCTACATTGTCCCACTGATAAAGATCCTTGAAAAGGGTTGAAAGCAAGGACAGAATATTGCTGTCATAGAGGGAGTTCATGAGAGTCAGAAGTCACACCCCTAGGTATGTTATTGTGGATGTGAGCCACTGAAAACAGTCCTTCTAAATGAGTTCCCTGATACTGCCGTATGTGTAAGAAATCCTCAGACCATATGATTTAGAGTAAATAATTATGAAGCCCGATGCTTGTGCAAAACAGTCCAACTCCCTTAGCAATGCCACTATGCTTGCATATGTGTCAGTGACAAATCATAGTATGTCGTCGGCAAACAGGGCCAGTTTTGCTCCTTGCCATTTACCATCATTACACCATTTGCAGGATTGTTCTGGATCTTAGCCACTAAAGGTTCCATGGCCAGAGCAAAGACGATCACACCTGCCTTGTACCCCTGGTGACCGTACTGGAAGTTGAGAAGGTGCCATTGATTTTGAGATTGACCGAAGTTTTTTGTACGCTTGTCTGGATGAAAGTTTTCATCTTGGGACCCAGGCGGGCTTTATCCAATAGTTTTGACAGGTATGGCCAGTCTACTCTGTCAAATGCCTTCTTGGTCCCAAGATCTCGAGAAGACATTTGACAGAGTAGACTTTAGAACCATCCACTGACATCAATATTCCGCCACTTCCTACAGCTTCTGGAATGGTTGCTGTGGATGAGTGTGTCCAACTGCTAACCACACCGGGCATGGTCGGATAAAACCCGGGGGGCGATTTTGATGTAGAGGAGCTGAGGGAGTAGGGACCGAGAAACCTGTAAGCAGTCGAGGTGCAAATTCATCTTGTGGACACTGGAGTAGAAAATTCCATTCCACTCTTAAGGATGTTGGTAACACCAAGCATCCACCCTGGACAAATCCAACATTCCCTGTGTCAGGGAAGCAGGTGTAAGTGGCTCACCTTGTTGCAGGTGGGAGTGATCCAGCCCTGTGTCAAGGGGAATGTTAAGATAAACACCCTTCACAATGTCCCTTTTTGCGAAGTGGGAAATACTCTCGAAGAAGTCTGAGTAAAACTCCTCTCCATTCCCGTTGGGCCCATAGATGGAGACAATGGTCAATGGAGTAGTTACTAACATGCCTTGTATCCCCACCTGCCCACCTTCCCAATCTCTGTATATGCTTTCTAATTTGAATGAGAGGTCTCGTCTGAAAATAATTGCCACCCCCTAGATTAACGGATATAGGACAAGTGGAACTGTGTGGATTACCAACATGAGCAAAAGCGTTTACCATCAATTTTGAGGAGGTGGGTCTCCTGAGCAATGCCACATCCCCTTCCTTATGATACAGCCAATTTTTCAGGTCTCTGCATTTGATAGGGCTGTTTATTACCTGCATGTTAAGGGAGAAAATGCGCATAGTCATCATGGCAGATCATATGAGGATCCCCGCCTATGTGGAAGGTGTAGTAAAGGAGATGTTCCTCTGTCCTGCCATCCCGGGACTCACTGCATGTGTGTGTCAACAAGGTAAATAATAAACTAATCAAAAAAATAACATAAATGGATACTCCATCACCTGATTGATCCGTCTGGCCCTTTGTTATTCTCAGGTCCAAAAGTTCATCCTTCAAGATATGGAAAGTGGGAGAGAAAAAGGAAGCATGAGATACAATCTGGAAAGATAAGGGCACCCTCATAAAAGACCATTAGGTCCCCTTCCCCCATTAATCATAGTCAGAATCTACATAGGTGAATCAATGTTCGGCAGGAGATAATAAAGTATAACCTGTTGCCCTTGGGTGGAATGCATTATGGGCTTCTGCCGCAGCTTGATAAGTTCAGGGTGCGGTGTCATAGTCTGGCGAAGGTGCCCTGTGCCCCTTTTCGGTCTGGTGCTGCTGCTTTCAGTCCTTCTCTTTCATTGGGTGTGTGGGCTGAAAACACAAGCCCCATCCCCTTATCCATAGGCAACACATCTCCTGATCCAGGGGTGATTTCCAAGTCTGCACAATGCCTCACGGGCCTCCGGTAGTATACGCACCATGGCCCACATATCATTGAAGCTGAAATGTAGGCGGAGTGGAAAAACCCAGTGATACGGAATCTTGCTACGTTGCAGGGGCTGGGTCATATTCCTGAACTATCTCTGGTGGGCCAATGTTTGAGCAAAAAAATCTTGGTATAAGGAGATATTGTCTCCTAGAAACATGATCAGCTCTTGTTGTCTGGCTGCTTGTAGTAGCTACTTCTTCATGTGAAAATAGTGGACTGTGGTGAGACTGTCCAGGGAGAGGTTCCATTGTTGTTGGAAAGCCAAGCACACCCTACGTGTGTGGTCCAGGAATACCGGCTGGTCCTCACATAGTTGCTGGAGGAATCTCAAGAAGGGCTTGAACATGGACCTAGAGGTCTGCTTGAGAAACCATAGACACTATGCCTATGATACGTATGTTGTTTCATCTAGGACGGTTTTCAAGATTGTCAATCTTGTCTTGGAGCCCTGCCTGATTCCATTGCAATTTCTCTATTTGTGCTATGAGATCAACATTGTTGAGAGCATTACCCGCCTGCGTCACCACCACTCTGAGGGTCATTCCAAGCCAAAGGCTTTTGTCCGAGTGGTCCCGCTGCTACACTGGGAACTACCTTCATCGCTACCCCACCAGGTGCTCCTACCAGTTCTGAGTCCCACCACGGCAGGTCCACCATTTCGCCGGTGCCCTGTTAAATTGGCACATCCTCAGTGCCCTCCTTCTGCCTGCCACATTGTGCAACTTATTCGCTGTGGTAGGCGCTTCTCTGTCCCTGCTCCCATCACTCACGGGGGGTAGCCGCTTATGGGGTTGCCGTGGTTCTCATTTGTTGTGTGCTCCAAAGTCTCATGACTCCCCTCGTTTTCAGGGGCACTCGCACCAGTGTGGAGGTTGTATGCGACTCAACTGCAAAAAAGCCGCCTCGCAGTCATTGATGGCCTGGCTCGGATCTCTTACTAATGCTTATCTGTCTGATTATTTATTTATTGTCTACATCTTTTCTGTCTTTCTTTGCGAACTAGTGAAAAGGAACTCATGAGCAGTGGATTACGGAAAAAGAGGCCTTGGACACAAAGAATCTCAGGACAACTGTTGGAGAAAAAAAACCTCAGAGGCAGCTATAATAGACATGGAAAATAAGGGGATAGTGGGAGAGTGTACAAAGGACTCAAAGAAAGTAGGACTAATCAACATAGGGACTGGAAATACACACAACAACATATGGATGTTGAACTTGTATCCCATTACAACGGAAACAGTCACTGCAATAGAGTGACCAGTTTTCAGCTACAAAGAATCAGGGAAACAAGAACCCAGGTCTTTATGTTTCCTTTAGAAACTAGGGCGCATATTACCAAGGGCCATTATCGCCGCTTTTGCTGGACTTTTTCCCGCTAAAGCGGCGATAATTTTATCGCCCTATCACCAAGCTGTCGCTAACACCAGTCAGCGATAGCTTGTAGGCGATAGCGGGCATTTTGGGGCCTGCTTTGCATGCCAGCAATAATTATCGCTAATGACATGCAAAGTGGGCTACCAAAATGTCAGCGACTGAAAACAGTCGCTGCAATCGCTATCGCCTATGATCAACACAGGCGTAGTTTTGGAAATATTTGCGCTAAGCGCGAATATCTCCAAAAGCTAACGCCTGCCCTGACCAGTTCTTAGCCATGTTATCCAATGAGAGGTGGATAACATGGCTAAGAGCATTGTCACGGTAATGCCTGAATATCGCTGTATTGACAGCGATATCAACGGATTTTGCCTGTTTTTTATCGCTTCTGAGATAAACCTTGCTAATACAAGGTATGTCAGCGATAAAAACAGGTGAAGGGCGGCGATAGAAATATTCCCGCTAAGCCAACATAGCGATAATTATCGCTAGTTGTTGATAATATGCCCCTAGGTGCGGAACACTACACCCTAGACTAGAAACAGAAAATCCCCTAACATTGCACTAAAAACACTCTGACATGCCACCACCTAGGTTGTTTCGAAGTGCACAAGACCATTCACTCCTATGTAAAAAGGCTGCCACAGCTGACACTAGGTATGCAGAGAGGTTGAATATCTAAACTCCCACTGCGAACAACCACATAGAAATAACCTACTACATTTACACGGGTTTATTTATTTATTTATTTATTTTTTATAGAGTTTTGTATAGCGCGAACAAGACCCGTGGGTATCAGAGCGCTTAACATAGGGTAGGTGAAAAACATAACATATATATAGACAGTAAAAAGAATCACAGATATGAGGTAGATGAGATGCAATCATTCTTGACACATGTGCCAGTGTGATCAAGGTGAGTTGCAGCTCCAATTGTATCAAAAGCAAAGTATATACACATAGGTGAGGTAGATAGTTATAAGTCCCTGAGGGATGCGGTTATAAGGTCATTTAAAGATACCGTTTGGAGGTAAGTTTTGGGCCGTTTCATAACCTAGAATTAGCAAATCTTTATAATATTGATTATACTTCGCCTTTCTGATGTCATAAATGTTCTGAAGTCAAGCAGCAATAGATCAGGGCAGTGATCGATGTTCTTCTCTATTTATTGTATTTGTTCATCAAAAGGCTCTTCACTTCCCGCTTGAATGCTGCCACATTTTTGATCTTCCGAATGGTTGGAGGGAGTGAATTCCAGATTCTGGGGGCAGCTCCTGAGAATGCTCTGTCATAGGTTTTTTTCTTTCTGAAAATGGCTGGTCGTAATAGCAACTCCTCAGCGCTTCTGGCTGGTCGGTTACCTCCAGACAGCTGAATTTTCTTGGCTAGGTATCCAGGGGTGTTGTAGTGGAGCGCTTTATGAGTGATACAGGCTATCTTCATTTGGATTCTGGCTTCGTAAGGTAGCCAGTTTAAGGCTTTCAAGTGAGGGGATATATGATCATATTTCCTAGATCCAGTGATAAGTCTTGCCGCGGCGTTGAGGCAGGCTTTTAGTGGGGCTGTGGATGTTTTTGGTAGGCCAGCTAAGGTGGTGCAGCCATATTCAATCCTAGAGATAACCAAGGATTGGATTGCCAGTTTGAGATCTGGCTCTGAGATGAATGGTTTCAGTTTTCTTAAGTAGTTCAGGTGGAAGCGGGCATTTTTAGCCATTGAGTTAATGTGGGCTTTCATGTCTAGATTCTCGTCTAGAGTTATTCCAAGCGATTTAGCTGAATTGACTAGGGTTGGGGTGCAGTTGAGCGCAGTCACGAGTTTCGTCCATTCCTTTATTTCCGCCTGGCTCCTTGGTGGTGAGATTAGTAGGAACTCTGTTTTGTGAGCATTTAGTTTCAGATGGTTGTTAGTTAGCCATTGTAGTGCCCTTTTTAATGTCTCGTTCATTAGATCAATGTCTTTTAGGGATGCGATCTTTATGTATATCTGCGTGTCATCCGCATACATGTGATATGATATCTGTGATTTTTGGAGAATTTCTGTAAGTGGTTCGACGTATAGGTTAAACAGATCTGGGGATAACGTCGATCCTTGAGGGACTCCTATTGAGATAGGGCATGCAGATGAGATAGATTCGTTGACCCGGAATCGCTGTGTTCTGTTTTGTAAGAAGGAGTTGAACCAGTCCAGTACAATTCCCGACAATCCCATCCTGTCCTGCAGCCTGGTCAGTAGTGCTTCATGGTTTACTGTGTCAAACGCCGATGACAGGTCAAGGAGAATCAGTAGGCATGCTTGATTTTGGTCAAGTGCCTGTATCGCATCGTCGACAATATGGAGAATCGCTGTTTCCGTGCTATGTCCTGTTCTGAATCCTGACTGGCATTCGTCAAGCAAGGAGAACTTGGTGATGTGTTGGCTGAGTTGGTTCTGGACGCATTTCTCAATTAACTTGGCTAGTACAGGGATATTGGTCACTGGGCGAAAGTTGTTTGGATCTGAGGTGTCCGCTGAGCCCGTGTGTTAGGCTGGAAGATTATAAGACCAACCTCTTTCCCCTTTACAGACACAGGATAACTAACATGCTCCTGAACTACACTGGTGTGGGTGTGTTTGAGGAACAAAATCCCATATTAGAGAACATTTGATGGATGAACCAGAACCACAACCATAGAACGATGTCTACACTATATGCCAAGAGTCCTTGTAATTATCAAGCTCTTCACAGTATAAATATGCACTGCAATAGGATGGCAAAAGCGTTTACAAAGGGGAGCAGAGAATGCCACAGGATGGAAAAGATGCAAGGTAGGGTGGGGGAGAGCTCCTCGTGCAAGAATGAAAGTGCAAGGCCCACTTTGATGGGGTGTACACGGCGCTCATGGTACAAGAGGATACCACCGGCCGCAAAGTAGTGCTGCGTGTAGGGGTGATCGCCGAATGAGCACTGAGCAGAGTGCAGGACAGTGATGTCCTTTATGGGCAATCTTCTTTGAAGATTCCATGATGTGGAAAGCCACACGGTGACAAGTAAAGCCCGTGTGTGTGCAGCTGCTTGACATTTGGGCTTGCATTATTTCATGAAACGGGGAGAGGACTTGAGTGCTCTGTCATTCGTTGTGGGTTGGTGCCACTGCCCCCTTCTCTTGTTCTCTAATTAAAAAAAACATCCTTCTTCTTCTCCCTGAAGAGTTCCCCTCCTCGTAAAGCCCCACTCCTGCTCCTCACGTCAGTATCCACTGTTCTTGCTTCAAAAACCCCTTCAAACATCTGTAGCTGCCAAAGAATCAGTGCAGGGTGATTCACTGAGAGCCGCAGGTAAGTACAGCCACCCGAAAAGAGCTAGCATCTTTGTCTGAAGCTCCAGAATAAATGGTACATTGGTAGCCATCTGTCCGATTCACAATTATGCTAGATGGGTGCTGTGCTTCTCCAGATTTCGTTCTTCAGTGTTATAAAAATAGTGAAGCAGATGCGCCATCATATCTAAATAATGGAGAGTATATTACAGTTGAATCCTTAACCATAACTGAAGTCGTGTGAAGTAGGTATAGAAAGTGAACCAGCTGTAGAAAGAGTACTTTTATTGATGATGCAGTTACCTCCTCCTAAGGACATTTTGCTATAGGTCTTACAGAAGAAGAATATTAGTGACAATCGATTTACCCTCCACTATAATGATCCCAAAAATTATTACGTGGCCTTGTTTTTTTTCTTTAGAGTTTTATATAGCGCGAACTAGACCCGACGATTTTGGGTATCAGAGAGCTTTACATGAGCACCAGTTTCGCTACACAAGGACACATTTATTTTTGTGAGGCACGGGGACATTAAGTGATTTACCAAGAATCACAGGATGTTGAGCTTCGTTGCAGATACTCAAACCCGGTTCGCCAACTTCGAGGTCGACCACTCTAGCCGTAAGCCAACATCCTCTCCCCATCATCCAAGATGTCATCATCCATTTTAGCCTATATGTTAACGGCCCATTGCCGTGCATAAGTGAGGTCAGGGAGGGTATGGGTGCTCTCTTGCTTAAGGTAAACATTGAAAAAACTAAGCTAATGATAGGTGATAGACTTCTCAAACTGCTGATCATTGTTTAGTTGAAATGTCATCCTTCCCCACTCCAGTCAACACTACCACGGAGTTAGTTTAGGATTTGTTGCCATCCATAGTATGAAAGCCTATATTAACAGTTACTTCAGCCCGATTTTTCATATCAAACCTTTCATAACCATACAGGCCGGAGGGTATGTATCTTAGACATAATACACCCAAAGCTAAGGGCCAGACCCGTGACCCCCACCCCCGACAGCCGTTGGAGAAGCACCTGATGGTCCACGGTGTCAAAAGCAGCACTGAGGTCCAGGAGGATCACTGCCACTGATCCCCCCAAATCCAGTATGCTCCTTGCATTCTCCACGACCGCCAGCAGGGCGGTGTCAGTCCCCTGACCGGGACGAAAACCCGTTTGGGAATCGCCCAGGAGGGAATTGGCTTCCAAGAAGTCCGAGAGGCGCCTATTCACCAGCTTCTCGGCCACCTTACTAATACCCGGCAGCAAGGAAATAGGCCGAAAGTTGGCAAGGTCGGCGGGATCGAGATTGGGCTTTTTCAAAAGGGCCTTAACCACTGCCCCTTTCCAACTAGGGGGGACTACCCCTTGGACGAGGGACAGATTTATCAAGTCCGTCACAGGGCCGCTGATTGTAGAAGACACCTGTTTTAGATATTTATTCGGTGCTGGGTCTTTCGGGGAGCCACTCTTCATAGACCTCAGAACCGCCAGGACTTCCTCCCTCGTGACCGGACCTAGAGAGGCCAGCTCCACCAATGCATCTGAAGTTGAGAGCTGGAATTATCCTCAGAAGGGGAGACCTCCTCTAGCCGGGGAAGGAAAGCCAATATATTGTCAATTTTGTTTTTAAAGAAAGAGGCCAATTCTGCGCATTTTTTGCGAGGGTCCTCATGAAGAACCTGAGGTACGGGAGCGTGCAGTAGCTCCTTAATGACCCTGAAAGACTCTTTAGCAGAGTTGGCCGCAGAGCCTATGCGCTCTTCAAAGAATCCTGTTTTAGCCACTCGAATAGCGGATTTATACCTGCTCAGAGCCTCGCGATATTCTTTGCGACTCGCCTCACTCCACTCTCTCCTCCAGGACCGCTCTAGCCTCTTACATCCCTTCCTCAGGGTTCTTAATTCCAACGAATACCAAGGTGCGGAGCCCACTCTCTTCCCTCTCGTAAGTTGTTTCTTTTTAGGTAGGAGAGTGTCCAGAGAGTCTACGAGCCAGGTATGTAAATTTGCGTCAGCGACTATCGGGTCGACTCCCTGAGGGGGCTGAGTAGCCTCCAGGTGTGCCGCCCAAGTGTCTACTGGGAGCCTCGACCAGGCTCTCTCCAGGGTGTGCACTCTAGGGACCACCGCAACAGGACTGTCAAATTGCCAAGCCGCGGACACCAAAAAATGGTCTGTCCAAGGCAGGGCAAGAGCCGAAGATGGAGTGAGATGGTCCAAGTTGGAGAGTATAGGGTCGAGTAGATGGCCTTTCTCATGGGTCACACCCGAGTTGGCTAAGTTAATTCCAAATGATTTAAGGTCGTCGAGCAAGTCAGCTCCCGCTACATTGGTAGGATCATCAAGATGGATATTAAAATCCCCGAGAGCAACAAAGTTGGCAGTAGAAGAGGCAAGAAGAGCAGTGACTTCTAAAAGAGAGTCAGGGAAGCTGCCCAGAGGTCCGGGAGGGCGGTAGATCAACAAGCCTACTAAGGATACTGTGGGTGATACCCGAAGGGAGAACTGTAAGCTCTCACAATCAGTCACCCCTCCGTTTTGAATCTTACAAGTGAGCGTGTCTCTGTAAAGAACGGCAATTCCTCCTCCCCTCCCTTTCGGTCTGTCAAGGTGAAGTATATGAAAGCCCGGAGGGAGTGCTCTGACCATATCAGGGCCAGAGCTGGGGGAGAGCCAGGTCTCAGTGAGGAACAGCACATCAAGCTCATGGTCCAGAATAAGTGAATTAATTTCGATGGCATGGCTCGGCAAGGACCGGCAATTAAGTAAGGCCATAGACAAAACGGATTTCACCGCCACTGAATTATGACCGGAAGGACAGGCTCTACAAGGTAAAAATGGAATAGTTCCCGCCTGTGCAAAGCTACAGATAATAGGGTGGTGCGGACGTAAGGCAATAAGAGCATCCCTCCCGTAGTGAAGCCTGGTGGAGGAAGGCGCCATAGAGTTGAGCATAGTGACAGGCCCTGGGCCTGTCTGGGCACGGACGGGCGCAGACGGGCAGGACTCTGGCACGACTCCGGCGCAGGTCCGGCGCGTCCGCTGATCGCGTCCGCTGCGCGGAGTCATGACCATCTATTTTTATAGCGCCGTCGATGGGCTCAGTTACCTAGCCCGACCCAAGATGGCCGCCAAAACCGGCGCCCAGCGCTCTCGGCGTCAATACTCGGCCGAGAGCGGGACCGGAGCTAAAGGATGGGGCAGAAGTAATTTCTAGGCGCTGCTGAGCGCTGGGGGGTCCCAAACACCAATTAAATCTGGTGTAGTAAATTACAAGAAAACGAGCAGCAAATGTTTCAAAAACACAATTTAAAAACAGGGAAAGACAAGAGACCTCCCGGCTTCCGCCTCAGGAGGGGAAAGGTGCATGAAATGTCAAGGTTACCAGCAACCTATTCCCGGCGCCTTATATAGCGCTGTCGATGGGCTCAGTTACCTAGCCCGACCCAAGATGGCCGCCAAAACCGGCGCCCAGCGCTCTCGGCGTCAATACTCGGCCGAGAGCGGGACCGGAGCTAAAGGATGGGGCAGAAGTAATTTCTAGGCGCTGCTGAGCGCTGGGGGGTCCCAAACACCAATTAAATCTGGTGTAGTAAATTACAAGAAAACGAGCAGCAAATGTTTTAAAAACACAATTTAAAAACAGGGAAAGACAAGAGACCTCCCGGCTTCCGCCTCAGGAGGGGAAAGGTGCATGAAATGTCAAGGTTACCAGCAACCTATTCCCGGCGCCTTTTATAGCGCTGTCGATGGGCTCAGTTACCTAGCCCGACCCAAGATGGCCGCCAAAACCGGCGCCCAGCGCTCTCGGCGTCAATACTCGGCCGAGAGCGGGACCGGAGCTAAAGGATGGGGCAGAAGTAATTTCTAGGCGCTGCTGAGCGCTGGGGGGTCCCAAACACCAATTAAATCTGGTGTAGTAAATTACAAGAAAACGAGCAGCAAATGTTTTAAAAACACAATTTAAAAACAGGAAAAGACAAGAGACCTCCCGGCTTCCGCCTCAGGAGGGGAAAGGTGCATGAAATCTCAAGGTTACCAGCAACCTATTCCCGGCGCCTTATATAGCGCTGTCGATGGGCTCAGTTACCTAGCCCGACCCAAGATGGCCGCCAAAACCGGCGCCCAGCGCTCTCGGCGTCAATACTCGGCCGAGAGCGGGACCGGAGCTAAAGGATGGGGCAGAAGTAATTTCTAGGCGCTGCTGAGCGCTGGGGGGTCCCAAACACCAATTAAATCTGGTGTAGTAAATTACAAGAAAACGAGCAGCAAATGTTTTAAAAACACAATTTAAAAACAGGGAAAGACAAGAGACCTCCCGGCTTCCGCCTCAGGAGGGGAAAGGTGCATGAAATGTCAACCTTTGGTCTGCTAGACTATGGTCTGCCCGTGGCTCCCTGCGTTTGGCGCCTGTGGTAAGAGCGTGGGGGCAGTGCTGTTGATTCCCACTCCAGCCACAGTTAAGAGTGTGATGGGGGGATTGCAGGCGTTTCCCACAATAGTCACAGGTAGGAGGGAGGGAGGCCGCCACCACCAAAACTCCTGCTGCGTGGGGCGACCGCCAAACAACACCCCCCCACCCTGCAACGCTTATGCTATGCCACTGATTGACTTGTTTCAGTAAGATTCTTGAGGGAAAAGGGGCTATCCAAAGTCAATGCAAATCTTGTTTCGGACCCTCCATAAACAACTTGATGCCTGTTTCTTTGTTGATCTAAATGTGCTATTAAGAGAAGACACAGCTATAAACAATTTACTTGAGTATAATACCAAAAGGAACACGGAGAGTAACTTTTTTTCAGTTATCATTTTCCTCTGAAATAGTCGGATTATCTATTTTTAGTAAGGACCAGTGGTTTTGCCGTCACAAGGTAGTCGGCCAAACTGACATGCGCAATTCATACTTTTCAGCAGCAATGATGAACTGGCCCACCTCCTTCGCTTGTATGGAGGAACTGCCGCTGGTAAGGATGGTGAACAATGAGCAGAGGGGAATACGTGTTCTGTCTTCTCCAAAGATCAGGTATTACAGTAACTTAAGATACTTTAACCGCATCATCTCTGTTTTCATGCATTTATGGATTGATGTCAATGCCTGCTCGCCAGACCATTTTTTTTGCGCTTTGATTATTTTGTGCTTGCAAATGTAATTGCAAATTTAGTTCACACATCTGACATTTAGCTTAAATTATTTGATATGATGGGTGCTTACAAGCCTTTTATATAAGTGCACCCACACGAATGCGTCTTTGACCAGTTCCAAAAACTGCTCTTTTTAATTGATTTGGAAAAGTCCAAAAAATGTCATAGGCCTACATTAAAGAGTAAGTGTGTTTGGCCTACACCAAACATGAGTTAGACTAAACAGTACTTGTGATTACTTAATGTTGGATAATAACTAATCTTAATTCCCTAATATCACCCATCAACAGTCGGCTCAAATAGATCAGAGAAGCAAGTGACATGATATGAGATTAGTGCAACCCCACACTATGCACGAGGATGACGGAATTTCAAATATAACAATAAAAACACTGAAATATAAGAATGGGTCACTGCTTTTAATCCAGAAGAATTAATTCTTCAGCTAACAATACTTACAAGCCCCAGAATCAACATCAACCGCAGTCTCAGCTGCAAAGATCACACTACTAGCTAAGATGCAGATGGTCTGGCACCAACAGTGCAACAAAAGCAAGACATAACTCCCAGAGCATAACGTTTGAAATCTCACTCAGATCCTAGTCCTCACATACCTAAATGGGACAATGCCTTGATTTCAGCAGTTCAGACATCCATGTTACTCTACAAAACAGAATTTGCCATACATGATGACGAATGGTTTCAATAGCTTGCTGTGTCCTTGTCTTCCATTACCAGTCACAACTCACTTTCACACTCCTTTGTTTCATGAAATCTCTAATTCTTCTTTAGGAACAAACTCATGTGAGATGTGATTTCAGAAAAACGAGGAACAAACCATGCATAGAATTCCTCCAACCCAAGGAAGGACAGCAAATGATCTTTTCCCTTAGGATAAGGAGCTTCATCATTACCATTCAGTAAACACTCATTAGGCACCATCCTATTGCCTTATACTCGGTGACTAAGATGATCCACATGATATACAGGTTGTCCTATTTATTCTCATCTGCAACGTGGCCTAGAATATCATCCTGCAGAAAAGTTACTCCAGTAACACCCCAGAAGAAGCTATTGAAAACCCTTTTGGAAGCACAAAGAGGGTGATGCTCACCCAAAGGGCATCTTCCTGTTACAGAATGCATGCTCAGGACTCACAAAAGATGTTCAGTGACGGTTTCCAGATGGAGTTCCACCTGATGATAAACAGATGACATGTCCAATGTGATGGACACAGAAGCCACCTTGAGCATTGCCAATATATTTGTGATGTTGGACAGGGTCTGAGGGTCTACCCGAATGTTGTGGTGCAGATCATACAACTGCATGCACCTCATTAACCTTCAATTGGGCATGTGTGCCAAGTCAATGAGAGACAACTGCTGGGAGCTCTCAATTTGTTCTATAATGTTTAACTCTGCCAGCCTATTCAGATTTCTTTTTCAAATCATCCCTCAAAACTACTAGCCCCCTCTTCACCTTATGTGCACATGGTGTAAGATCTGCAGCATACGCTCACTCATTCATGCTGGGTGGGCATAGAGATATGTTTCTCTGAACTCCATTGTGGCTTGAGTCTTCCACTGCAGAGAAGGTCAACAAGTATAGATTACTCTTGGTGTGAGGCTTTGCAGCTACAATACTTACACTTCCTAAAACATGCAAACGGAGTCAAGATATATATTTGATTGCTGCTGATGGAACTTTGTTGCCAAGAGATTGTAACTCATTGCACTTGCATCAGAAGTTATCAAAGTCTTACAGGTGTAGGGCTTCTATGCGAGAGATCAGTAGGTGGATGAGGGAGAACTGGCTTAAAATGAATCAATTGAGAGTCGAAATAGTGGTGTTCGGTGTGTACAGTTCACTCTGGACTGAACACTGGTGGTCAGATACTTTTTGTACTTTACCTAACTAAAATAGCATCAGCCAAAAACCTGGGTGTGATGTTTGATAACACCTTGACCTGTGACAACCAGGTTAATAGAACTGTATGTTCTTGGTTTTGGATGATCAACATCTTGAAGAAAATACTGCCTCTTCTTCCAAAAGAGCTCAGGGTACGAGTGGTCATTGAACTCATCATCTTCCATTTGGACTACTGAAAGCCCTATATTTAAATACCAACCAACATTTGTTAAACAAGCTCCAAATCATTGAGAATCCGGCTTCATGCCTGGTCCTGAGAGTATGCAAATACTCCTTGGTCAGGGAAGGTTTGAGATACCTTCACCAGCTGCATATAAAGAAACGGGTGTCCTTTAAAGCGCTTTGTTTTGGCAGATAAAGCTCTCCACTCTCAGGGATCGAGCTATCTTAAGACAACCCTGAATTGGTACGTTCCCATGAGATCTTTGAGATCAACGGGACACCATAAGATAGCAGTTCTACGATGTAAGAAAGCCAGGTGGGGGGAACAGGCTTTCTTAGTGGCAACTGCCAGGCTGTGGAAACCCCTTCCTGAACATATCAGGAGCCTGAGTTCACACCCACTGTGACAAGCCGACAAGCTTTTGGTGATCCCCGGAATAAAGAGAGCACACTGGGGAAGGAGAAGTTTCATTGCAGGAAACGAAAAACTCTGGGACATACTCCCATTAAACCTAAAAAACAGTTCCAACATAATCACCTTTAGAACATCAACATAAAAACTTGACTCTTTCACAACTAGTAGTATTTCACTCTTATCTGGTATCATCATTTCCACAAAGCAGCGCCAAGACGCCTCGGGGCATTCAAGTGCTTCAGAAAACTAAAAATCTAATCAAATCACTGTTCTGTAACAACTTATAATGTGGCTTTTTGTGGATTAGGCTTCTATTGGGGATTGCATTGCATTGGGTATGTTTGTTTTGGGTTCCCACTGTTCGCTCTGTTTCTTTACCATTCGTAGCACTTGAATAGCAATACATTTGTATTGGCATATACCTCCAAGGATTAAAAACTCTACAGCATTGATTACTTGTTATTTCATCAGAGAAACATAGCTCATGAACTTGTTACATTGAGAATTGATCAGAGCACCGTCTTGATTTACAGTTCACTGAAAGTTGTTTAGAAGCACATATTATAGTTCCGGTAGTTTCATACCTCTATCATCTATGATTCATTTATATTTCATCTCCAGAAAATCAGAGGCTTACTAACCCTAGACAGCCAGTTATACAGAGATGGTCACATGGTATATTGTAGGAAAGTAAATAACACAAACAGAGACTGTTTGAAAGCGACGCACTTTGCACAGGCCCCCGCGGGGTGCTCTATAAACCAAAGTAATATTTGATATCAAATCTTAATGTTTCAAAACAATATATATAAAGGTTCATTCCACCAAAGCATTGTCCATATTCCTCTGCATCAAGAAGTATAAACAAATCAAATGAAGAACATCATATTTTAATGGTAATTTTCTTTTCCTGTGCTTTTTTCTTCTGTCTTGTGGTACATTACTTCATGTACATCCATTCATCTTTTTCAGTTAATCCCAATGCATTTCGGTATAACAATACCTTCATCAGGGGATTACTGTAATCAAAATCAACACAGTAACAATAATCAGAATTGGGAATTGGGGAGCCCCAGACTCCACCTCATGTGCATATCGGTTCTAGTGCAAGTTTGTCATAACAAGTACCAGCTTAGCTTAGCCTTCACCAGAGTGTCTGAAAGCAAAGGATAAAAACCACCACGTAATACACTGTGCCCATATCCAAATTAATATTATAATAGACTTGTACCTGACTCGATGCAATTCACGACTGTGCTGTAAAAAGTGTGATATTCCTAAATTGGTAAAAAAAGCTGGTAACTATCTATGCTGGCCATTTCTGAAAACTCTAAGAACAGAAATAGACTGCCGCCTACCTATATCGATCAGCGTTCTCCCATGTGAGTGAGCGTCAATGTTGCCTGGCCATTCGTTTTCTTAAACTGAAAAAAACACACACGGTGCCGTTAATGCCCCGCTATCTAATCCTGTCATCTCCCCACCCTTGACCCGCATCCGTGCCTCTCGTTACCTTGCTGCTGGAAACCTATCACTTCTCTCGTCGTCTTGCGTTCAAAGACGCTGTCTCTTCACCGTCCTTATGAGTTAGCTGCCGTTTCCGCATAAACACTAAAAACGGACTCCATGCGCTAAGCACTACAACGGGCGCCATTTTTAGCTAGTCAATAGTGTGAGTGATCTAAAAATTGGGTGAATAATGAGACAGATTGGACATTATTAAAGGGTGTGTACATGAAAAATGAAAAATGAAAATGAAAAGGGTGCTAATGCATATATCTCAACTAAGTGAGTGCTGGTTGTGACAAAGTTGCTGTTCAGGCTGTCAATGATAATAACAATTGTTGTACACAATATATATGCTTGTTACAGAAAACATGCAAATTCAATTTTATTGTTGAGTCCATCCGGTTCTAGTGTATTCAAACTGCGAATCCAGTATGTCTCCCTTTGTGATAATTGGCGATTGGTGTCAGCATGTACCTCCTGATTTATACTTTCTAACACGGTGAAACGCAATTGTGGGATCGTGTGCTGTCTCTCTTTCCAGTGCATTGCTAAGTTAGATTTGGGATTGCAAGTTCTTATCAAGCTTTTGTACTCCGTGATGCGGACCTTAACCTTTCTAGTGGTTTTACCCACATATACCAGCCCGCAAGGGCATTTAATGGCATAGACTGCCATCACCATGCTGGTGTTGCAATCTGACGTGTGTCTCAGCTGTATGTGATTGCCTGTCTGTGGATGTGTAAAAACATCCCCTACCATTACGTTACCGCAGTGGCCACAATTGTGGCACTTCACCATGCCTCTGTGTCGAACATTGCCTGTTCTAATCTGAGGTTGTTTTAATATCTCTTTTATGTTCTTGGATCTAGTATGTGCAAACAATGGTTTGTCAAAAAACACATCTTTGAAATCAGTCTCTTGTTCAATCACTTCCTATCTTTTCAGAATGCATTTCTTAATGAATCTGCTCGATGTGGAGTGTTTGATTACAAATACCTCCCTCTGAAGTGGTTGTTTAACAGTTTTTACTAGCAGTTCTTGTCTGTCCTTCTGACTGGCTTTTAGTTTAGCCTGTTGTAATACCTCTTCGGGATAGCCTCTCTCTTTGTATGCCTGAACCATAACTTCCATCTCATGGATACCTTGTTCCTCCTGTGAGCAAATTCTGCGTGCACGTAAGAACTGTGAAAAAGGTAGGTGATTTTTTAAAGACAAGGTGTGAAAGCTGCTATAGTGTAATGTACTGTTGCGGTCCGTGGATTTTTTGTACAGTCTTGTGTGTAGGCCATCTCCCTTATTTTCTATGAGTATATTCAAATAGTTAATGGATTTATCATCAATGGAGTATGTGATCTTGATTTGGTCATGACAACAATTTAACTCAGTCAACAAGTTCTCTAGCACTTCGTGTGTACCATCTCACACCATTAGAATGTCGTCAATATACCTGACGTAAAGCTTAAGATGTTGTGACCATTGGGAATTCTGCAAAATGTTCTCATTCTCATACTTAGCCATGAATATATTAGCAAAAGTTGGTGCCCCAGTAAAACCCATGCTAGTGTGTGTCCTTTGGAGGTAAAAACTGTCTTGCCATCTGAAATATCCATGGTACAAACAAAAATGCAACAACTCTAAAAGAAAAACATTGATGCCCTCATCATAATCATGCTGTAGTAACATCCATTCCACTGCCTCTATACCCTCCTGATGAGGAATAGAGGTGTATAAAGCTGATATATCCACTGTGCATAACAATACATTTTCTTCTGGTGTTATGATAACTTCACTGATCCTTTTTAAGCAGTCTGTGGTGTCTTGTATATACGTGCTCCATTGCTGTACTAGTGGTTGTAGGTAGTGATCTAAAAACTTGCCTAAAGGTTCATGCAGAGACCCACATCCCGCCACAATTGGCCTGAATGGGGGATCTGTTGGATTCTTGTGCATTTTGGGCACCATATATATATGAAGTCTCTTGGGGTATTGGACAGTCAAAAATTTACGGGTTTGCTCATCTATCCAATCCATATCCTGTGCTCTTTCAAGAATTGTGTTCAAGATAGTTTGAAAACGGACTGTGGGGTCAGTATCCAATTTCATATATGTGTCTTCATCGGTAACATGCTGATTGACTTTTGCCAGGTAATAGGAAAGATTGAGCACAACTAGTGCTCCTCCTTTGTCTGCTGGTACGATCTTTAACCTATTGTTCTGTGCCAATTTTGCCAATGTTTGATGTTCTAATTTGGTCAAGTTGTTTTGTCTAGTCTTTGTGGTTGAAACCTGTTCTACATCTTTTCTTACCAGAGTTTCAAATAGATCAAAGGCCTTGTGTGAAAATGGAGCCATGAAAGTACTCTTAGGTCTAAAGACCTGTGGTTTTTCTGGTATGGTAGTTGAGATTGCAGACTCCGAGTTAATCGTATGGAAAAAACACCGAAGGCGAAGTTTCCTCATAAATTTAAATAATGAAACCTCAGTTTCCAATTTGTTGGTGGAGTACGTCGGTACAAAAGACATGCCTTTGTTCAAAACCCTTAATTCAGTTTGATTTAGTTGGTAGTCTGAAATATTCATCACAAGTTCCTCCTGTTTCTTTGCTATTTTGGTGAACCTTGTCCCCTCCTTGTCCGTTTCGTTTTGACTGGGATTGTTCCGTGGGGGGGTGGTTGGATGTTTTGCCCCCTCTAAAAAAGCCGGCCCAGGGGTGATGTTTGAACCTCCCTCAGCTCCTGTCTCACTGCTTGTGCTAGGAGTTGCTGCAAGTGGTGTACGGGTAGGTAAAGTGTCTTGTTCGGTTGCCACACTCTCTTCTGAAGAGGAAGCTCGGGGTTTTTTGTAGGTTCTTCTTTGGGCATACTGATCTGCCCAAGAATAGACCTCATCTAGCTTATAGTCTATTGTATCACTCTTAAACTTGTGCAGTTTACGTTCGTGTACTTCCCTGGTGTGCTCTTCCAATTGATCGTTAATGTTCTTAAGGGTGGTAGCCAATTCCTCCTCTGATAACCTTGATGATAATTCTGTCTGCATTTCTTGTATCTCGGTGTCTAATTCTTTTAAGATATTGGACAGCTCTTCCACTATGAGCAAAATCAAATCTAAAGAACACTTGTTAAGTATCGCATACCACCTTAACATGAACGGCTTGTTGAATTTGAAAAGTAGTGGTCTAAGGGATATACGCAATCCGCGTGGAATTCGCTTTACTTTGTGGTATTGAATTAGCGTAGTGGCGTGAAGCCTTTGGTTGATTTGTTTCCTTAATGTGTATTGTAATTGCTTTATCATTTGTGGGGTGGACCCAGGTTTTCCCTGAAAATCTCTGACATCTTTTATCAGTGCATACACACTCTCTGCTTCCTCTGCTGAATATGCCTTTACATCTGCTTGATTAGTTGTTAAGTGTGAAATGTCATCGAAATCCATGATGTGTGGGTGCTGAGTGCCAGGAGTGAGCCCCTGGGGTAAAGAATATGTGCCTGAAATTGACACTCTGCACTCCAAAATGCGAATCTAGTGCTCTAAACTATCTACTCTTGTTCCTTATTTTCTAGGTGCTGTCGCTTAACCTGACTGGCTGACGTCAGTAACACAACAAATAACACAAACAGAGACTGTTTGAAAGCGACGCACTTTGCACAGGCCCCCGCGGGGTGCTCTATAAACCAAAGTAATATTTGATATCAAATGTTAATGTTTCAAAACAATATATATAAAGGTTCATTCCACCAAAGCATTGTCCATATTCCTCTGCATCAAGAAGTATAAACAAATCAAATGAAGAACATCATATTTTATTGGTAATTTTCTTTTCCTGTGCTTTGTTCTTCTGTCTTGTGGTACATTACTTCATGTACATCCATTCATCTTTTTCAGTTAATCCCAATGCATTTCGGTATAACAATACCTTCATCAGGGGAATACTGTAATCAAAATCAACACAGTAACAATAATCAGAATTGGGAATTGGGGAGCCCCAGACTCCACCTCAAGTGCATATCGGTTCTAGTGCAAGTTTGTCATAACAAGTACCAGCTTAGCTTAGCCTTCACCAGAGTGTCTGAAAGCAAAGGATAAAAACCACCACGTAACGCACTGTGTCCATATCCAAATTAATATTATAATAGACTTGTACCTGACTCGATGCAATTCACGACTGTGCTGTAAAAAGTGTGATATTCCTAAATTGGTAAAAAAAGCTGGTAACTATCTATGCTGGCCATTTCTGAAAACTCTAAGAACAGAAACAGACTGCCGCCTACCTATATCGATGAGCGTTCTCCCATGTGAGTGAGCGTCAATGTTGCCTGGCCATTCGTTTTCTTAAACTGAAAAAAACACACACGGTGCCGTTAATGCCTCGCTATCTAATCCTGTCATCTCCCCACCCTTGACCCGCATCCGTGCCTCTCGTTACCTTGCTGCCGGAAACCTATCACTTCTCTCGTCGTCTTGCGTTCAAAGACGCTGTCTCTTCACCGTCCTTATGAGTTAGCTGCCGTTTCCGCATAAACACTAAAAACGGACTCCATGCGCTAAGCACTACAACGGGCGCCATTTTTAGCTAGTCAATAGTGCGAGTGATCTAAAATTTGGGTGAATAATGAGACAGATTGGACATTATTAAAGGGTGTGTACATGAAAAATGAAAAATGAAAATGAAAAGGGTGCTAATGCATATATCTCAACTAAGTGAGTGCTGGTTGTGACAAAGTTGCTGGTCAGGCTGTCAATGATAATAACAATTGTTGTACACAATATATATGCTTGTTACAGAAAACATGCAAATTCAATTTTATCGTTGAGTCCATCCGGTTCTAGCGTATTCAAACTGCGAATCCAGTATGTCTCCCTTTGTGATAATTGGCGATTGGTGTCAGCATGTACCTCCTGATTTATACTTTCTAACACGGTGAAACGCAATTGTGGGATCGTGTGCTGTCTCTCTTTCCAGTGCATTGCTAAGTTTGATTTGGGATTGAAAGTTCTTATCAAGCTTTTGTGCTCCGTGATGCGGTCCTTAACCTTTCTAGTGGTTTTACCCACAAAAAGATGGGAAGTAATTGAACAAGAGACTGATTTCAAAGATGTGTTTTTTGACAAACCATTGTTTGCACATACTAGATCCAAGAACATAAAAGAGATATTAAAACAACCTCAGATTAGAACAGGCAATGTTCGACACAGAGGCATGGTGAAGTGCCACAATTGTGGCCACTGCGGTAACGTAATGGTAGGGGATGTATTTACACATCCACAGACAGGCAAGCACATACAGCTGAGACACACGTCAGATTGCAACACCAGCATGGCAGTCTATGCCATTAAATTCCCTTGCGGGCTGGCATATGTGGGTAAAACCACTTGAAAGGTTAAGGTCCGCATCACGGAGCACAAAAGCTTGATAAGAACTTGCAATCCCAAATCCAACTTAGCAATGCACTGGAAAGAGAGACAGCACACGATCCCACAATTGCGTTTGACAGTGTTAGAAAGTATAAATCAGGAGGTACATGCTGACACCAATCGCCAATTATCACAAAGGGAGACATACTGGATTTGCAGTTTGAATACGCTAGAACCGGATGGACTCAACGATAAAATTGAATTTGCATGTTTTCTGTAACAAGCATATATATTGTGTACAACAATTGTTATTATCATTGACAGCCTGAACAGCAACTTTGCCACAACCAGCACTCACTTAATTGAGATATATGCATTAGCACCCTTTTCATTTTCATTTTTCATTTTTCATGTACACACCCTTTAAAAATGTCCAATCTGTCTCATTATTCACCCAAATTATAGATCACTCGCACTATTGACTAGCTAAAAATGGCGCCCGTTGTAGTGCTTAGCGCATGGAGTCAGTTTTTAGTGTTTATGCGGAAACGGCAGCTAACTCATAAGGACGGTGAAGAGACAGCGTCTTTGAACGCAAGACGACGAGAGAAGTGATAGGTTTCCGGCAGCAAGGTAACGAGAGGCACGGATGCGGGTCAAGGGTGGGGAGATGACAGGATTAGATAGCGGGCATTAACGGCACCGTGTGTGTTTTTTTCAGTTTAAGAAAACGAATGGTCAGGCAACATTGACGCTCACTCACATGGGAGAACGCTCATCGATATAGGTAGGCGGCAGTCTATTTCTGTTCTTAGAGTTTTCAGAAATGGCCAGCATAGATAGTTACCAGCTTTTTTTACCAATTTAGGAATATCACACTTTTTACAGCACAGTCGTGAATTGCATCAAGTCAGGTACAAGTCTATTATAATATTAATTTGGATATGGACACAGTGTGTTACATGGTGGTTTTTATCCTTTGCTTTCAGACACTCTGGTGAAGGCTAAGCTAAGCTGGTACTTGTTATGACAAACTTGCACTAGAACCGATATGCACATGAGGTGGAGTCTGGAGCTCCCCAATTCCCAATTCTGATTATTGTTACTGTGTTGATTTTGATTACAGTATTCCCCTGATGAAGGTATTGTTATACCGAAATGTATTGGGATCAACTGAAAAAGATGAATGGATGTACATGAAGTAATGTACCACAAGACAGAAGAACAAAGCACAGGAAAATAAAATTACCATTAAAATATGATGTTCTTCATTTGATTTGTTTATACTTCTTGATGCAGAGGAATATGGACAATGCTTTGGTGGAATGAACCTTTATATATATATTGTTTTGAAACATTAACATTTGATATCAAATATTACTTTGGTTTATAGAGCACCCCGCAGGGGCCCGTGCAAAGTGCGTCGCTTTCAAACAGTCTCTGTTTGTGTTATTTGTTGTGTTACTGACGTGAGCCAGTCAGGTTAAGCGACAGCACCTAGAAAATAAGTAACAAGAGTAGATAGTTTAGAGCACTAGATTCGCATTTTGGAGTGCAGAGTGTCAATTTCAGGCACATATTCTTTACCCCAGGGGCTCACTCCTGGCACTCAGCACCCACACACCATGGATTTCGATGAAATTTCACACTTAACAACTAATCAAGCAGATGTAAAGGCATATTCAGCAGAGGAAGCAGAGAGTGTGTATGCACTGATAAAAGATGTCAGAGATTTTCAGGGAAAACCTGGGTCCACCCCACAAATGATAAAGCAATTACAATACACATTAAGGAAACAAATCAACCAAAGGCTTCACGCCACTACGCTAATTCAATACCACAAAGTAAAGCGTATCCCACGCGGATTGCGTATATCCCTTAGACCACTACTTTTCAAATTCAACAAGCCGTTCATGTTAAGGTGGTATGCGATACTTAACAAGTGTTCTTTAGATTTGATTTTGCTCATAGTGGAAGAGCTGTCCAATATCTTAAAAGAATTAGACACCGGGATACAAGAACTGCAGACCGAATTATCATCAAGGTTATCAGAGGAGGAATTGCTACCACCCTTAAGAACATTAACGATCAATTGGAAGAGCACACCAGGGAAGTACACAAACGTAAACTGCGCAAGTTTAAGCGCGATACAATAGACTATAAGCTAGATGAGGTCTATTCTTGGGCAGATCAGTATGCCCAAAGAAGAACCTACAAAAAACCCCAAGCTTCCTCTTCAGAAGAGAGTGTGGCAACCGAACAAGACACTTTACCTAGCCGTACACCACTTGCAGTAACTCCTAGCACAAGCAGTGAGAAAGGAGCTGAGGGAGGTTCAAACATCAACCCTGGGCCGGCTTTTTTAGAGGGGGGCAAAACATCCAACCACCCCTCCCCCCATGGAACAATCCCAGTCAAAACAAAACGGACAAGGAGGGGACAAGGTTCAACAAAAAAAGCAAAGAAACAGGAAGAACTTGGGATGAATATTTCAGACTACCAACTAAATCAAACTGAATTAAGGGTTTTGAACAAAGGCATGTCTTTTGTACCGGCGTACTCCACCAACAAATTGGAAACTGAGGTTTCATTATTTAAATTTATGAGGAAACTTCGCCTTTGGTGGTTTTTCCATACGATTAACTCGGAGTCTGCAATCTCAACTACCATACCAGAAAAACCAAAGGTCTTTAGACCTAAGAGTACTTTCATGGCTCCATTTTCACACAAGGCCTTGGATCTATTTGAAACTCTGGTAAGAAAAGATGTAGAACAGGTTTCAACCACAAAGACTAGACAAAACAACTTGACCAAATTAGAACATCAAACTTTGGCAAAATTGGCACAGAACGATAGGGTAAAGATCGTACCAGCAGACAAAGGAGGAGCACTAGTTGTGCTCAATCTTTCCTATTACCTGGCAAAGGTCAATCAGCATGTTACCGATGAAGACACATATATCAAATTGGATACTGACCCCACAGTCCGTTTTCAAACTATCTTGAACACAATTCTTGAAAGAGCACAGGAGATGGTTTGGATAGATGAGCAAACCCGTAAATTTTTGACTGTCTAATACCCCAAGAGACCTCATATATATATGGTGCCCAAAATGCACAAGAATCCAACAGATCCCCCATTCAGGCCAATTGTGGCGGGATGTGGGTCTCTGCATGAACCTTTAGGCAAGTTTTTAGATCACTACCTACAACCACTAGTACAGCAATGGAGCACGTATATACAAGACACCACAGACTGCTTAAAAAGGATCAGTGAAGTTATCATAACACCAGAAGAAAATGTATTGTTATGCACAGTGGATATATCAGCTTTATACACCTCTATTCCTCATCAGGAGGGTATAGAGGCAGTGGAATGGATGCTACTACAGCATGATTATGATGAAGGCATCAATGTTTTTCTTTTAGAGTTGTTGCATTTTTGTTTGTACCATGGATATTTCAGATGGCAAGACAGTTTTTACCTCCAAAGGACACGCACTAGCATGGGTTTTACTGGGGCACCAACTTTTGCTAATATATTCATGGCTAAGTATGAGAATGAGAACATTTTGCAGAATTCCCAATGGTCACAACATCTTAAGCTTTACGTCAGGTATATTGACGACATTCTAATGGTGTGGGATGGTACACACGAAGTGCTAGAGAACTTGTTGACTGAGTTAAATTGTTGTCATGACCAAATCAAGATCACATACTCCATTGATGATAAATCCATTAACTATTTGGATATACTCATAGAAAATAAGGGAGATGGCCTACACACAAGACTGTACAAAAAATCCACGGACCGCAACAGTGCATTACACTATAGCAGCTTTCACACCTTGTCTTTAAAAAATCACCTACCTTTTTCACAGTTCTTACGTGCACGCAGAATTTGCTCACAGGAGGAACAAGGTATCCATGAGATGGAGGTTATGGTTCAGGCATACAAAGAGAGAGGCTATCCCGAAGAGGTATTACAACAGGCTAAACTAAAAGCCAGTCAGAAGGACAGACAAGAACTGCTAGTAAAAACTGTTAAACAACCACTTCAGAGGGAGGTATTTGTAATCAAACACTCCACATCGAGCAGATTCATTAAGAAATGCATTCTGAAAAGATGGGAAGTGATTGAACAAGAGACTGATTTCAAAGATGTGGTTTTTGACAAACCATTGTTTGCACATACTAGATCCAAGAACATAAAAGAGATATTAAAACAACCTCAGATTAGAACAGGCAATGTTCGACACAGAGGCATGGTGAAGTGCCAAAATTGTGGCCACTGCGGTAACGTAATGGTAGGGGATGTTTTTACACATCCACAGACAGGCAAGCACATACAGCTGAGACACACGTCAGATTGCAACAACAGCATGGCAGTCTATGCCATTAAATGCCCTTGCGGGCTGGTATATGTGGGTAAAACTACTAGAAAGGTTAAGGTCCGCATCACGGAGCACAAAAGCTTGATAAGAACTTGCAATCCCAAATCCAACTTAGCAATGCACTGGAAAGAGAGACAGCACACGATCCCACAATTGCGTTTCACCGTGTTAGAAAGTGTAAATCAGGAGGTACATGCTGACACCAATCGCCAATTATCACAAAGGGAGACATACTGGATTCGCAGTTTGAATACGCTAGAACCGGATGGACTCAACGATAAAATTGAATTTGCATGTTTTCTGTAACAAGCATATATATTGTGTACAACAATTGTTATTATCATTGACAGCCTGAACAGCAACTTTGTCACAACCAGCACTCACTTAGTTGAGATGTATGCATTAGCACCCTTTTCATTTTCATTTTTCATTTTTCATGTACACACCCTTTAATAATGTCCAATCTGTCTCATTATTCACCCAAATTATAGATCACTCGCACTATTGACTAGCTAAAAATGGCGCCCGTTGTAGTGCTTAGCGCATGGAGTCCGTTTTTAGTGTTTATGCGGAAACGGCAGCTAAGTCATAAGGACGGTGAAGAGACAGCGTCTTTGAACGCAAGACGACGAGAGAAGTGATAGGTTTCCGGCAGCAAGGTAACGAGAGGCACGGATGCGGGTCAAGGGTGAGGAGATGACAGGATTAGATAGCGAGGCATTAACGGCACCGTGTGTGTTTTTTTCAGTTTAAGAAAACGAATGGCCAGGCAACATTGACGCTCACTCACATGGGAGAACGCTCATCGATATAGGTAGGCGGCAGTCTATTTCTGTTCTTAGAGTTTTCAGAAATGGCCAGCATAGATAGTTACCAGCTTTTTTTACCAATTTAGGAATATCACACTTTTTACAGCACAGTCGTGAATTGCATCGAGTCAGGTACAAGTCTATTATAATATTAATTTGGATATGGACACAGTGTGTTACATGGTGGTTTTTATCCTTTGCTTTCAGACACTCTGGTGAAGGCTAAGCTAAGCTGGTACTTGTTATGACAAACTTGCACTAGAACCGATATGCACATGAGGTGGAGTCTGGGGCTCCCCAATTCCCAATTCTGATTATTGTTACTGTGTTGATTTTGATTACAGTATTCCCCTGATGAAGGTATTGTTATACCGAAATGCATTGGGATTAACTGAAAAAGATGAATGGATGTACATGAAGTAATGTACCACAAGACAGAAGAACAAAGCACAGGAAAAGAAAATTACCATTAAAATATGATGTTTTTCATTTGATTTGTTTATACTTCTTGATGCAGAGGAATATGGACAATGCTTTGGTGGAATGAACCTTTATATATATTGTTTTGAAACATTAACATTTGATATCAAATATTACTTTGGTTTATAGAGCACCCCTCGAGGGCCTGTGCATAGTGCGTCGCTTTCAAACAGTCTCTGTTTGTGTTATTTGTTGTGTTACTGACGTGAGGCAGTCAGGTTAAGCGACAGCACCTAGAAAATAAGGAACAAGAGTAGATAGTTCAGAGCACTAGATTCGCATTATGGAGTGCAGAGTGTCAATTTCAGGCACATATTGTAGGAAAGGGCCATTTTTGTGTGGTCACCCTTACACTTTTTTTGCCAATGATGATGGTATTCCCTCTGAAAGTGCACAGGAGTCTGCTAATCAGAACCCAGTGACCTCTCCCTAAAATATGATGCATATAAATTGGTAACCCCCACTGGCAAGGACTTTAACCTCCTATAAAAGGCCCAGGTAAGTGGTACCTGTGGTACCCAGGGCATGGGAGTTAACGGGGTCACCAGGGCCTGCAGCACTGGTTGTGCCACCCTGAGTGACTCAAGTAAAGAGATGACAGCAGGCCTGCCATTGCAGATGGCCAGAGCAGAGCAAACTGGTCAAACTTGACTTTGACCTCACCATGGGTGGCAAGGTCACAGCACTAATTCTAATATATGTCAGTCACCCCTAAGGTGGACCTCCTACACCCTCACACACCCTAAAGGATGTTATGCTTTATCATCGGGCGGTTGATCCTGGTTGGGACAGCGCTGCAATGCCCTACAGCAGCAGCGGCCCGTGGAGGGAGTTCCGGTGGGGCTGGAGGGCGGGGCGGGGGAGGGGTAGGGTGGAGATGCTAAAAACAGAAATATGGATAATTGGAGGTAAGTAAACAATTTAATAAATAAAACGAATTTCGTAGCGCGCCCTGCATCGCAAAATGCGACGCAGTGCGCGTTATGAAATTTGTTTTATGAATTAAATTGTTTACTTACCTCCAATTATCCATATTCTGGTTTTTAGCCACCCCCACCCTGCCCCTCCCCGCCCCGCCTTCCTGCCCCACCGGAACTCCCTCCACGGGCCGTGGCTGCCCTACGGGTCCCGAAGGGCATGACATCCTTAGGGGTGTGAGGGCATAGAGAGACAAGACTTGCTCTTGCCTCTAGCCTGTGGAGTGTAGACCTAGTCCTTTACCTTTTCATTTTCCTTCCTTCCCTTTGCTGTGGATGACTACTGCGCCCACCCCTGGAACAGTTACCCTGGTTTGAATTTGAATTATCCTGGTACTGCACAACTGTGACACGTCCTGGACCAGAAACCAGCCCCAAAGGAAAGAGGAATCCCTCTGCCAGCCAAAGGCATCTCCAGAGCTTCCTTGGATTAGAGGTACTCATCCCCTGCAGCCCGCAGGTAAAGCACGCTCCCAGAACCAAAGACTCACTGGCCATTGGGCCTCTTGATGGACCACTCAAAAGTAAATGGTACAGTGCATAGTAGGAAATATAGTCCTGATCTCCAGCAAGTTTCAGGCAACTACTGTTTTCCCCCGGACTCCAGGGCGTCAAAATACACAAAGGTTAGTTTTGCTCTTACTAAGGCTTTTTGGTGGCTGGTCAGGCTACCACTACCTTATTCAATGCTGTGCCTTGGTGGTACCCCACAGCATCCTCAACCTGATGCCCTAGTGGTCCTGTTGTTGGTATTTTGCATCACTTTCCTTATCCAAACTGTCCAAGCAGCAAAACCAGCACCTGTGGCTCCTGCATTCAGCACCAGAGACAGCCAGGACAACTCTGCAACCAGGCCCTATGAGCCAGGTAAAATTCAACTGACTATCTGGCCCTGGACCTGGGACCCAAATTACCTTACCACTCAGTGGTTTCCACTGAGCTTGACCTGCAAGTGTTCGAGTGTCATTAATGTAATTTCCCAATAACCACTATTTTAAGGTTTTGCAGTTGTGAAAAGCCCTGATTTTTTCTTGCTTTAAAAATCCATAACTCCGATGGTCTTTTTTTATGTATAAGTTTATATAAAATCTGCTTTATTTTTATAAATTGGTGTCAGATCTCTTCTGAGTTGTGTCAATTACTTACCGCCCATGTTGGTACCATCAAAGGTTTAACAAACGTTCCTCTAGTAAAGCCTGACAGCTCCGTGTCACACTACCAGGACTGAGTGAGGGATTAATTAGTGTGAATCCAAAGGACCTTTCTGCGGTGGCTGTGTTTTTCTATCTAGTGCAATTCCCCTTTACCATGCCTGCCGCTGGCCACCAAAAATATCCTTTGTATGGTCATCAGCGAGTTTCAGGAAGTGGGAATATGAGCACTGCACCTGGTGATCCAGATTGCCAGGTTGGTGCAACTCCAACATATGGCAGAACGACTTCCCTCAACCTGATTTTTTGGGTGCAGTCTTTTAACTTTCCCAGAATTTCCAAAAGAAACCCATTCCAATTTCCACTCGTACTTTTTTTATATGTATTTGATTTCGTAGGAACTAATTTACTTTGGGCCATATTAAGAGTTTGGTGGACGGAATGCCATCCACAAAAAAAGCGGATGTCCCATGGCATGTGTAATACAGTGGACAGCGCATCTATCAATCACATTATGACAGAGTATGTGGTTTTTTGTTCGAGCTTTAAAGGTGATCTGATTGACGCCTGTGAAGCACTCCGGGAATACGTGCCGCGCATTGAAATAAGCCACGAGCGTAGACTACCGGGGTGCACTGACGCCTGCGAAATACCACGGGAATACGTTTCGTCCTTTAAAACAAGCCACGAACGTAGATTACCCGGGTGCACCAAGATATTTTAAACACATATGGACTAATCTTAAAAAACAGAACAAGAAGCAGGAAGGATACCCGTTTTTGTGGACAAGAGCATTGCCACATATGAATATCTGGAGGTCTTCAAATGAAGAAATGAAAACGAGTGTAAAAATCTGAATAACACCGCATTTGATACCTCTCATCGTTTTTAAACATTGAGGATTTTTGGGAAAGCGGAAAATTGTGAGAATTCCTAACACTGACCACAGAGATATATATTTAGAAAAACATTTGATATAATTCACCAAGATGCATTTGCATAGGTGAGAGAGCGCAATTTGAATGCAAAGTATATCATAGCCATATCTAGACGTATATGTCATAAACGTAGGAATGAAACGCACATTGTAATGTTAAGTTGGCGATTATAGCATAAAAGCCAACGAATGTGATAACATGGTATAGGAAATGTAAATGTATTTACATGTTGAGATGCATTAGATTTAGAAGGCCCGTATACATGATGGGTAATGTAGAAATGCTTAGGAAATATCGAACGTGCACAGTAGAATTCGTGTATGTGTGTAACTTTAAACATGTGTAACTTTAAACGGAGAAACGTGGATAAATGTATAAGAGAACTCACATAAAGATGTAACCAAGGAAAATGTATAAGTTATATTCTATGCAGTCGTATTCTATGTATTACTTATATTTGATGTAGAATGTATTTAAGTATAACTAAGGCTTTTGCTAAAAATACGGATATATAAATGTATGCCAAAGGTTATACTGTGTAGAGGGTTTCTGTAGGAATGTTGGAAGAGTTTAGGTCATTTGTGTTTGTAACCTAACTGGTCAAGAGTTCGCAGGAGCATAGTCAAATGTATGTAATTTAGAGGACTTGTAAAAGTCGTAAATAGCTTGATGTGGACGTGAGAGCCGAGAAGTCTAGCACTTGTTAGATTTAAGGTGACAATGCCGGACGGAGCTTATTGCTCGAACGTGAGGAGAGACACTTTGAATGTGGACTATGTTTTGACAAGACCATTCACAGGACCTAGCAGGTTCAAGCTAAGAGACATAGAGTTAAAGCCTTGTCTAAATTCATATGATACTTGATCTGAAAGAATCAATAAAAGTCGACGATGAGATGATGAAGATGACATCTAAGAAAAAGGTCAACTTAACGAACGACGCAAGGAGTGGACCAATGGAAGAAGCAGGAAGTTGACATCATCGGGGAAAGTCCGTGGTGGGCGTCAAGGGGCGTTCCACCCACACTGTGATTGTGTATTTTAGGGACAGCACCCCGGGGAGGAGGTAGCAATTGGGAGATTAGGAACAGCGAGACGAATTGCTCAGAGCAAGGGCGAAGGGTAGATGCCTTGAGCAGATGCGCTGAGACATCAGAGCGCAAGGGAGCAGTAGGCCGAGGACCCTTAGAGAGCGGATGGGTAGGCAGATAGGGTACTACTTATGAAACTTAAGATTTCCTTTAGAGGCTAAAGAGAGTTTGAACTTCTTTGGAAGTCAAACTGCTGACACCTTTTTAGGGAAGAAACTTGCGAAGTAGGGTTGTCACATAGCATAGAGTAGGGACAGATTAACTTGATGATTTTTATCTTACTGCAGATGACGCAGAAGGAACCACTTCACATCGAAGCTTAAAGCAGCTGATATTGTAACCGATGTTGTATTTTGTATTCTTTGAGATTTTATCCTGAGTGGATTGTAACGCGTTCAAAATAACTTTATATAAAACTCTTAAAACTTTATCAGTTGTAAGTGGTTCTTCAGAGTGGCGTCAATTAATGGGATTTATCTAACCAATGCAGGGGTGGTCCTTTCCTCAATGACAGATACGAGCGGTCCAAACCAGATGAATGGGATTCTTTATTAAATTTATCATAATCATAAATTGATACCAAAATCTCATTCCCCGCAGTTGGTAGCAGAGGATGGTTATCTTCTTGAGGAAGACGACCTAGGCCAGGTTAGTTTACCCCAAGGTCCCTAGTCATCGTCGACCAGAAGAAGAATTGCAGCCGAAGACGGTGCTGACGGTGAGTCGAGAGAAAAGCAGCAGAGTCGGTCGAGAGTGAGTATAAGGGTCATGCGTTGTAAGATTGCGGTGTTTTATGTTGTTCCTGTGTTGTAATGTCAAGCGGAGTTGAATGCCTGTAGTGTGATTGGGGGAAGGTTGTGAGCGCGCGCAACCGGATGAAATCTTATGTCCAGAGGACTTAAGTGGTTCGGGTGTATCGAACACCCAGAGTAATTTGTCTACCATCGAAAGGGGGTCATGAGGTACCATTGATTTCCCGACAGACCGATGATAGGGGGAGCGTATGTGTGAGTGAATGAGTAGCGGACGCTGGTCGTACGTTTACTGTGTGTAAGTAACCTATCAGTTGAGGCAAGTGTCCGACCGTAAGAGGAAAGACGCTGTGCCAGTTGAGGTAGCAATTACAGTTAGACTGTGGCCGTACAGTCAGGGAAAAGTGATCGCTTGGACGGAAGTAGTCATTTTTCAATGTATGAATGAAAACGCATGTGAAATCGTGAGACGAGTTGAGGTACGAGAGAAGCTGCTGAAGAGAGAAGTGACGTCAGCGTAGAGCCGCGCTGAGATTGGTCAGTTAGCATAGAACTGTGCTGGGATAGGCTGATTAGCGAGAGTCGTACAGGGATTGGTGGTTGTTATCAAGACGCAAATAAGTAAGAAATATCATACGTGATCAAAATGAAGTGTTTTAAGGGTTTAGGAAAAATCTTTAAAAAGAAAAGGAGAAATTTATATGCCGGAGAAGAAGCTCCACCAGAAGGCACACCAGCATATCATATGGCAGTAAATGTAGGCTTACACTCGATATTATGGATTTCCGAGTGGCACAGGCTAACTGAAGGGCAAAAGGAACTGGCGTTTCCAAGATTTGGAACGTTTAAATTAGAAGTGTTGAACCAACTGAAGGCGACGATGCTTTCAATGAGACCTTTACCGAGGCCAACACAATTTGAAGCTCTTGGTGTGTGGTTTAGAACAGCACACGAAAGGGGCGTAAAGAGGCGACAAGAAAGAGTGAGAAGATCGGTAAAAGCAGTGCAGGATGCTAAATGGGACGATGAAGCTAAGAAATGGAGGGTACAAAAGATAGAAGCGGACAAACTGTTCACCATGATAGAGGCTACGGGAGAAAGGAAACCTCTAGAACAAGATGATGAGGAAAGCGAGTCGGAGGAGGATCTGATAGAGAGGCTATTGACAGACAGACCACCTCCATACAGCGGGGAACTTGCGAGTCCCATATTACCGCAAACGGACGGAGCTAGGTGGGGGGAGTATAAGTTGATCCCGGTAACAGAGTGGGACGCTAATAAGACTGAGGAAATACCCCAAACTAGTTCTGAACAGAGAGTAGTGGGAAGATTTGTGGTCCAGAAGGTGCCGGAGACGCAATGCGCTAGGTCATACCAAATGCCGGACGCTTTACAGGTCCCGGTCACCATAGGCCCTATTGTGTCAATCTATAACCCAGAAGGGGTCCAGCAGGAGGAACAGGCACGATGGGAAAATGAAAGAGCAGAAGAGGAGAATAGGAATGCCACAATGAATCCCCACAGGCAAATACGAGCACCAATAAGTCGGAGTACCCCATTAGATTCCGCAACGGGTCCCAGGGTAGAACAGGGAGGTCGAAGAGGACCAATGGATTTGAGGGGTCCTAAACCGAAAACCCATAAGGAATTAAGGGAATACCTGAGAGAATGGGACGCTGCCGAAGAGGCTCGGAATAGAAGTTTAGAAACGGGATCCGAGTGGAGAGAACAGGAAAACAGGATTCTCTCTCATTGTGGAGCTGGCGAAAGCAGCCCGAGTGGGAGAGAGGAAGCCAAGAGAGCGGAAGAGATACTTATCCTGCTGATAACAGCAATAGGCTAATGTGCGAAGACAGAAGTGCAGGGTGTGGCGAAGTGCCTCGCGTCACCTTCAGTGAAGGGGAACGTAGGACACAGGAGTACCAGAATACCTTTAGGTGCACACACCATGCCCCAGGTGAGAATGTGAGACATTGGAGTCACGGAAACATGGAGAGTCGCGAAGCGTCTCGACATGCATCCGGGGATAGTGGAAGGAGTCATGAGAATTTAGGAAGTCGCGAAACGTCTCGCCATGCATCCGGTGATCACGAAAGAGATCACGGGAACATGGAGGGTCGTGACGGACCCTATCGTTTATTAAGCGACACCAGACAACAAGCAAGTTATAGTGGGTTAGAGCAGAACGGTGGATCCTATCTCACATCTGGAGAAACCGAGCCTAAAAATCGGAACGTAGGGTTGGGGGACGGAGCCTTATTCCACCATACCCCACGTGGAGATGGAAAGGCTTGGGATCTAGAAGGGTGGGAACGAAGAGATGGAAGGAAGACTCCTCATAACTCACCTGTGCTCAGGCGTAGGGCGCATAGTGGAGGTGAGAGGGATATGAGAGAAGAACATAGAACTGAAATGCTGAAAGCTGAAATAAAAGCAAAACGGCTTGACGTGATGAGTTTGAAGGCAGATTTGGATGAATTGATTGATGGTACAGTGCCATTAGAGAGATTAGCCTCGTATACACCAGATGAGATACTGTTCCTATCCAAAGATATTACTCGGAGGGCGAGGTCAGCTCATGAGAACTTATCTAATTTAGCAAACAGGTACATGGTAGACCTGTCACGAACTAAGGCTTTACAGAGTAACCATAGGCTAACGTGCACGGATCAGGATTTGGATGATCGCAGAACGATCGCGCTGAAAGTACACATAAGGGAATTGATCGTAAGTATCAGAATATGGAGAGATCTAGATAGATGGGAGGAAAGATGGTCCAGAAAGGGCTCTGTCAGACGGAGTGTGCTTGAGGAGTCCCAGGACGCAGGCTTGATGCGAATGGAAGCCTTCCCTTTGCGAGAAATCGCGAATGGAAGCTACGTTCACGTGCCCTGGAGTAGGGGGGATTTGGCGGCATTCACCAATTCCTTCCCAAAGCTTAGGGATAATCCCGTCGAGTGGTATAAGCAGGTAGAAAGATTCGTGAAGATCTCGAAGGTACTGTGGATCGATTTGAACACACTGTTCGATATCGTAGTACCCGGAGATTTGTGGACGGCGTGCAAGCTTAGTGTTGAATGGCCTACTTGCGAGCCTCCGAGAAATATTCGGACAAATGGTCCATCAGTTAGAGTCATGGAAAAGTACGAGAGGGTAATAACATGGCTTAAAGAAAAAGTGCCAGTGCAAGACATAGACTGGGTAAAGATAGATCGAACTACTCAGGAGCCGAAAGAGACAGTTCATGAGTTCTATGAGAGATTACTGAAAGCGTTCAAGCAATACAGCGGGTTAGATGTGATGGATCCCAAGGACATAGGACAGTTTGTTTCGAAGTTTGTCCTCGGATTAAGACCAGAAATATGTCTAATGATCCAGCAGCATCTGATCTGTTGGCAGAACAAGCCTTTGGATGAAATTCTGAGGTATGCAAGGTACTGTAGTGACGAGATAGACTCTAAGACAAAGAAGCTTAAAGAAAAGTTAATGCTAGTGCAAATGCAAGCTGCTGGAAAGGATAAACCGCGGCAGCAGGGAACAGGAACGCAGGCAAAGAAACAGAATAATCAGAGCAGAAACGAGGAAGAAAGACAGAGACCGAGAATGGATATCGCGATACTGAAAAAGACAACAAGATGCCATCAGTGTAATGAGGTGGGACACTGGCGACGCGAGTGTCCTTACAATGTTGAGTCAGGGGATCTTGAGCAGGAGGAGGAAGAGGTTCAGAACAACGTGGTTAAGGGAGCCACAGTCCCGAAGGGCAAGTTTGTCAAAGGGGGGACTCAGACTCCTCGAGCCCCGTTTCCTCAACCACCTCGCATCTCAAACGGAGGGAAAACCTACAGACAGATGCCATTGTTTGTAGGAGGAGAGGAATGCTACTACGTTGATCCTCTTACAGGGCAGCGGGCGAATAGGGAGGAAGACTGTACTCTAGGAGCCGCTTTGGAAGTAGATCAGAGAGGACCATACGTAGAGGCGGAAATAGCGGGATGTCCTACAACCTTTTTGGTGGATACAGGGGCCACTCGATCCACGTTAAGATCTGCGGTAGTCCCGTGTCTGCCAATATCGGGAGAAACGGTTCAGGTGGTAGGAGTCGCGAACAAAAGGATGACAAATCCCTTGACCGAACCAGTGTCAGTAAGGATAGGGAATTACAGTGACGAACATCAGTTTGTGATCTGCGATTCTAGTCCTGTGTGCTTATTAGGGAGAGATTTGCTGTGCAAACTGAATTGCACGATACATTGCACACCTGAGGGAGTAGAAGTGCAGACCAATGATGAGGACGCTGATTTTAAAGTCGTAAACTCAAAGGAGTGCGTGGAACTTTATCCTACCTTAACAGTGGAGGAGCTTCCACAAGACTTGAGAGAGAAAGTCTCAGCTGAGGTATGGGATTTTACTGGGGAAGAAATAGGATTGATCAAAGGAGTGGAACCGGTAAAAATCTTGGTAAGACCCCATGCTGAGTATCCAAGAACACCACAGTATAAGCTAACGCCAGAGACGATTGCAGGGATCAAGCCTGTGATCAAATCCATGATTAAGCAGGGAATACTGAAAGAGATCGTGTGTAGTCCATGTAACTCCCCGATCATGGGTTTGCAGAAACCTAGTGGAAAATACAGAATAGTGCAGGATCTTCGAAAGATTAATAACATTGTTGTCTCATGTTGTCCAGTGGTACCGAATCCATCAGTCATATTGTTTCAGATACCGTTCCAAGCTGAATGGTTTACCGTGATAGATTTGTGCCAGGCTTTCTTTTCGATACCGTTAGACGAAGAGAGCCAGTATCTTTTCGCTTTCAAGCTGGAAGATCGCGTTTTAACATGGTGTCGTATCCCTCAGGGGTACACAGAAAGCCCGTCGATCTTTAACCAGTTATTGAAACGAAATCTTGAGAGTCTAGTACTGCCCAAGAAGTCAGTTCTGGTCCAGTACATAGACGACCTCCTCGTTGCGTCAGAAACTGAGGAAGCTTGCAGAGAAGACACCATCACCTTGTTAAATCACTTGGCCGAGAACGGACACAAGGTGTCTCCAAGTAAATTGCAATATTGTAAGACTGAGGTGCAATACTTGGGCCACAGGATTGAAAAGGGAAAGCGGAAGGTGTCTCCAGACAGAATAGAGGCGATTATGAAAGTGAACGCGCCTACGACACAAAGAGAAGTCAGGATGTTTCTAGGCATGGTCGGTTATTGTCGGCAGTGGATAGCCAACTTCTCACTGAAGGCAAAACCGTTATTACAACTGACGCACAAAGGAGTAAGTGATCCGGTACCATGGGACAAAGATTGTTTGATGGCGTTCTTGCAGCTGAGGGAGGACTTATGTCGTGCCCCGGCTTTGGGAATGCCAGATTACACTAAACCTTTTTTGCTTTACTGCTGCGAGAGAGAGGGATGCGCTTTAGCGGTATTAGCACAGGTCCATGGAGATGCGCGCAGGCCAGTGGCGTACTTTTCGGCTACATTAGATCCAGTAGCCGCAGCGTTGCCCGGATGTCTCAAATCCGTAGCTGCAACGGGTGTCAGCATTGAACGATCTGAAAGCGTAGTTATGGGACATCAGTTAGAAGTGTATGTACCACATTCTGTAGAACTGTTAATGACCAGGACTAAGACTCAGCATCTGACGAATAGCAGGCTCACACGCTACGAGCAGGTCATACTGGCTGCCGAGAATGTGACCCTAAAGAGATGCTCTGTCTTGAATCCTGCAACCTTGATGCCACTTCCGAATGAAGTGGACGACGAAAATTGTACAGAGCATGACTGCCTCGATGTGACTGAACTATGTACCAAACCGAGACCTGATATCGTAGATGAGCCATTGACAGACCCAGACGAAATTTTCTTCGTTGATGGTTCATGCGTAAGAAACGATGTCGGTCAGCTGAGAGCAGCTTATGCAGTATGCACGATTACCAGAGTTATAGAAGCCGCTTGCCTGGAAGGAGTACACTCCGCACAGGTAGCTGAAATTGTGGCTTTGACTCGTGCTTGCTTAGCAGGCGATAGACTTCGAGTCACTATATACACCGATAGCCAGTATGGTTTCGGCGTAGTTCATGATTACGGGCAGTTATGGTCTCAAAGAGGTTACATGACCTCCTCGGGTTCTCCTATTAGGAATGGAGAATTCGTGAAACTACTGTTAGAGGCTTTGCAAAAACCTATGGCCATAGCTGTGGTCAAATGTGTAGCACATACAAAAAATATGGACTTTGTATCACTAGGAAACAAATACGCAGATGAAGTAGCGCGTTACTGCGCAGAGCAGGGATATTCTCACACTGATGCCAAAGTGGGGGGAGTCCAGGAGAGAACTGAATTGACCATGTTGTTAGACACGGTGGATACGTGGGATGAATTGAGAGCTGTACAGGAAAATGCACCAAATGATGAGAAAAAGAGCTGGGAAACAGCAGGGTGTGAAAAAAGTGAGATGAATTTCTGGGTTTCTGCCGACGGGAGGGCAGTATTACCAAATGAGCTTGTTAGTCCAATGGCAAGGAAATTGCATGGATCAGCACACATAGGGAGAGATGCTATGGTGAGAGTATTCAGACAAACGTGGTTCAATCCTAAGTTTAGAGTAGCGGCAGAAGCAGTGTGTCAGCGATGTACGATCTGTCAGCAACTAAATGTGGGAAAGAGAACACCAGTTACCTTGAGTCACATAGGAAGGTCGGGGGGGCCTTTCAATAGGATGCAGATTGACTTCATAGAAATGCCTCCATGCAACAGACTCAGATACGTGTTAGTGATTGTCTGTATATTTTCTAGATGGGTTGAGGCTTACCCTACACGTAGGTGTGATACACTTACAGTAGCAAAATTGTTACTTAGAGAATTGATACCGAGGTTTGGGGTGCCATCCTCTTTGGAATCGGACAGAGGAACTCATTTCAATAGCGAAGTGGTGAAGATGCTGTGTTCAGCTTTGAATATCGATCAGAAGTTACACTGCAGCTATCGACCAGAAGCTTCAGGGATCGTAGAGCAAATTAACAGTACTATCAAGTCCAGACTGGCTAAAGTTTGTTCATCGACATCCCTGAGTTGGCCAGACGCACTTCCAGTAGTTCTTATGAGCATACGTAGCACACCTGATAGAAGAACAGGCCTCTCTCCACATGAAGTGATAATGGGGAGAGCTATGAGATTGCCATCGGTTCCGACTGCAGCGCTAGTGAACATCACAGACGATTTGATCTTGGACTACTGCAAGGGACTATCTGATGCCGTTAATTCTGTGTCCCTCCAGGTCCAGGCTGCAGAGGTTCCATCAGTACAAGACTTGTGCCATGACCTGAGTCCGGGAGACTGGGTCCTGGTGAAGAAGCATGTCAGGAAGAACTGCTTAGACGTGCGTTGGCGAGGACCGTTTCAAGTCATACTTGTAACGAATACCGCAGTGAAGTGTGGAGGTCTGCCAAACTGGATACATGCCTCACACACCCGAAGAGTGCCAACACCTCCAGAAGAAACAGCTCCTCTCTCGGATGAGAATCCGGCGGGAAGCGGAGAAGCCATAGAGGGGGAAAGCCAAGCTGTGGAGGTGATCGAAGAAGCTGAAACTGTGTTGGAACAGGACGACGGAGGTCAGGACACTAGTGGGACCGAAGTCGCCTCAGGAGAAGAAAGTAATTGGGAGTCCGACACAGAGATCGAGCAAACTGGGAGTGACCAAGAGACGGGTCCTGGAACAAGGAGCGGAAAGACGGAAAGCAACGAAGCCAGTTGGCCGGAGAGAAGGAAAAGGCCAAGTTCGGAAAGGAAAAAGGAAAGAACTCTTGCCCCGATCGCTGAAGAATCGGATCAGGAGGAAGAGACGACAGATTCAGGAACTGAGAGTCCACGAAGATCGAGAAGGGTACGTGTGCCCTGCAGAAGGTACGCCACCCCAGAGTGGACTTATCTAGCAGATGTATTGGGGACAGAAATCTGGGAGAGTGAAGAGCGTGAAAGTAATCGATCTCGATCCATTTGTGGCAGTGGAGATATGGATGTTGGCGCCTGGACTCGAGACTGAGGGGTTACTGACTTTCACACTTCCTATACCCCCACGTCTGAGTAAAATCCAAGATTTAGTGCTAAAAAGATTACAATTTCCAACAGTTGGTCAGCAAATGTCAGAGGAAGAAGAAAAAGTTATTCGCTTTGAACTGTTAATAATTGTTGTGAAAGCTGCAGGTCCGAAAATAATTGTTGATGCATAAAAGACTTTGTACGTATGTTATAAAGAAGAAGATAACTTAGCGCCGAGTGGAAAGAAGAATAAACTTAGGGATTACATTTAGAGGACGGAGAAGGGCTAGGGTTGTCTGCTGCTAAGAAGAGAAAAAGACATTGTGGTGAAAAAGATACCTGTTGACAAAAAGCACTTTAAAGACTGTGAAAGCAAACAAGCAACCAAAGACTGGAAAGAGAATTTTCGCTAGAGAACGAGGTACGCTGTTTTGATAACATGGAGAACGGCAACCCAAACAGGAAAGCTAGATTTATAGTAGGTACACTTATAGCAATAGTGATATTTCTTATAATAATAGTAGTAACGATATCTTACATGGCAGGACATGAGAATGATAAAAGAATAGCAAATGTAAAAATTGTAACGACTTTGAAACCTGCTCTCGTGGGAAAGAAGGAGGAGAGCAATGTTATACGTGAAAAGGCTTTACTTACAGATGAAGCTCGTAGATTACACATAGACGAGTCACAGGGAAACTTTAGGTCAAATGCATATGCTAAATTATTGTACGAATATATCGATGCCATGGAGGCCAAAGATTGCTACGTTTGTATGCAATTGCCGGCTTCTGTAGACGAAGGCATTAGATATCACCATCTCCCATTGACTTATGGGATAACCTGTAGTTTACTGCTTAGTATATTTTATGGGAGAGAAGGATTTGAGTACTACTTTTCAAATTATGATTCGGTACTGCCCGAAGTTCCGAATTATAAGCAAATGAATAAGTGGGACTACTACAAAAAGGAAGATAGACTGGCTAAATTCTTTCTTCCTTGGGATACATTAGATACATCGTATGCACGTAGAAATAATCTGACTTGTAAAGTTTCAGAGGTAGAGAAAAGGTTTATAGCACAAGTAGATGATCGATGCAGACGGCAGAAGATTCTAAAAATGTCAGGACAATGGAAAACAGATTGGACCGAAGAAGAGAAGGCACATAAAAAGAAAGGTAGCAATGGTCCAATAGCATTGGATAGAACGCAGAAAGGAAAGTTATGTTTAGCTCGAAGCAAAACGTATTATGAGAGTGAATTTGTAGGTGAAGTTAGTTGCGAGCACTCTTTTAAACTAGAGTACTACACGAAAGATTTTATGAAAGGGATGCAAGCTATTCCGAATGTGTATTTTGTTTGTGGGAGAAATGCCTATGTAAAACTGCCTGACAATTGGTATGGTTCGTGTTACTTGGCAATTGTCTTCCCCAAAATATATCATGCAAAGGATTTAGCGATCATAGAAGGAAAGGCTTCGAGGAGAACGAAAAGGGAAGTAGGAGATGCAGAAGTAGTGGGAGATGTATTTGGAGCGATGTTTCCATTGTTAGGTTTGATTCTTAACGATGTTAAGATTAGAAGGTTAGCAACAGTCGTGGATAGGTTGTCTGCCAGTACTGCAAGATCATTGATGTTAGTAGAAGGTGAGATGCAGTCGATTAGAGCAATGGTTTTACAGAACAGGCTTGCTTTAGATGTGATATTAGCAAAGGAAGGCGGAGTTTGTAAAGCTTTGAAGGTTCAGGAATGTTGTACATATATTCCTGATAATTCAAAACCACTTGAGAAAGTCATACAGAACATTACACAGATTCATCAAGAAATTGAAGATCTATCAAAAGTAAATGTTTGGGAAAAAGTAGGAAATGGAGTGGGAAAGGTTGGAAGTTGGTTTGCTAATCTAGGCAAAGGTATAGTTTGGTATATTTTAAAGCCTGTATTAATAGTATTAATTTGTATAATTACATTATTGGGATTAGTAAAATTGTATAAATGGTATAGGTCGAACCAGTTACAAAGATCGATGAGAGACCAAGAAAGGAGACTAGCTGTTCTACAAGATCAACAGTATAAAAGTCTGAGAACACTTGAATCGATAAAAAGAGGAACTGATGTAACTAGTTCGGTATAAGAGATGTATTCAAATTGCTTTTAGTGATGACTCCTAAAAGTCATCAAAGGGGGGAACTGAGAGAGCGCAATTTGAATGCAAAGTATATCATAGCCATATCTAGACGTATATGTCATAAACGTAGGAATGAAACGCACATTGTAATGTTAAGTTGGCGATTATAGCATAAAAGCCAACGAATGTGATAACATGGTATAGGAAATGTAAATGTATTTACATGTTGAGATGCATTAGATTTAGAAGGCCCGTATACATGATGGGTAATGTAGAAATGCTTAGGAAATATCGAACGTGCACAGTAGAATTCGTGTATGTGTGTAACTTTAAACATGTGTAACTTTAAACGGAGAAACGTGGATAAATGTATAAGAGAACTCACATAAAGATGTAACCAAGGAAAATGTATAAGTTATATTCTATGCAGTCGTATTCTATGTATTACTTATATTTGATGTAGAATGTATTTAAGTATAACTAAGGCTTTTGCTAAAAATACGGATATATAAATGTATGCCAAAGGTTATACTGTGTAGAGGGTTTCTGTAGGAATGTTGGAAGAGTTTAGGTCATTTGTGTTTGTAACCTAACTGGTCAAGAGTTCGCAGGAGCATAGTCAAATGTATGTAATTTAGAGGACTTGTAAAAGTCGTAAATAGCTTGATGTGGACGTGAGAGCCGAGAAGTCTAGCACTTGTTAGATTTAAGGTGACAATGCCGGACGGAGCTTATTGCTCGAACGTGAGGAGAGACACTTTGAATGTGGACTATGTTTTGACAAGACCATTCACAGGACCTAGCAGGGTCAAGCTAAGAGACATAGAGTTAAAGCCTTGTCTAAATTCATATGATACTTGATCTGAAAGAATCAATAAAAGTCGACGATGAGATGATGAAGATGACATCTGAGAAAAAGGTCAACTTAACGAACGACGCAAGGAGTGGACCAATGGAAGAAGCAGGAAGTTGACATCATCGGGGAAAGTCCGTGGTGGGCGTCAAGGGGCGTTCCACCCACACTGTGATTGTGTATTTTAGGGACAGCACCCCGGGGAGGAGGTAGCAATTGGGAGATTAGGAACAGCGAGACGAATTGCTCAGAGCAAGGGCGAAGGGTAGATGCCTTGAGCAGATGCGCTGAGACATCAGAGCGCAAGGGAGCAGTAGGCCGAGGACCCTTAGAGAGCGGATGGGTAGGCAGATAGGGTACTACTTCTGAAACTTAAGATTTCCTTTAGAGGCTAAAGAGAGTTTGAACTTCTTTGGAAGTCAAACTGCTGACACCTTTTTAGGGAAGAAACTTGCGAAGTAGGGTTGTCACATAGCATAGAGTAGGGACAGATTAACTTGATGATTTTTATCTTACTGCAGATGACGCAGAAGGAACCACTTCACATCGAAGCTTAAAGCAGCTGATATTGTAACCGATGTTGTATTTTGTATTCTTTGAGATTTTATCCTGAGTGGATTGTAACGCGTTCAAAATAACTTTATATAAAACTCTTAAAACTTTATCAGTTGTAAGTGGTTCTTCAGAGTGGCGTCAATTAATGGGATTTATCTAACCAATGCAGGGGTGGTCCTTTCCTCAATGACAGATACGAGCGGTCCAAACCAGATGAATGGGATTCTTTATTAAATTTATCATAATCATAAATTGATACCAAAATCTCATTCCCCGCATAGGTGATATACAAAGTGTGGAGAAAACTATTGATACTCTCCTGAGGAAGGAGGCAATAATCATTCAAGGCTTCCGAAACGCGTCAACGCAATTATAAATTGTTAAATTTGGTGGTGTCAACAAACTTATTGGTTATAAGGAAAAGAAATCCTTCCCAGTGTTGTCAGACAGGGGTTCGAATTAACAAGATTAAGATATTTGTTTATGTCTTTTCCAATTCTTTCTCCATTTCCACATTAGGTGGTTTATTATGATGTATTGAATGTGTTTTTAATTTAGAATTACATAGGAAATTATATGTTTTTATTGAAATAAAATGTATATTTTTACATAAACATTGATTTTTTTCTGGTGAGTGTTCCCCGAGCTATATGTTGATAGATGAATGAGTGATGTGGACTGAGTGAGACAGGCCTCTGAATTCTGTTCTTGGATCTCCCATAGGGAAAACATTTTTCTTTACTTGATAGTATATTGGTGCTCGATTTCCCTTTGGGTTACAACGAGCCCCTCTCTTTGGATTTCAACAGAGTATGTTGATCACCATTCTCTAAAGGAGGCCCTTGATCTAGATGGTTGTGATCAAGAAATATATGTAATTCCTTCTGTTCTCTCTACCCAATTAAACATGATCCATTTCAGCAAGATAAATTGCGGAGTTGTCCCTGCGATCTCAATTAGAGATTCCTTAAATGCAACAGCAATTTAAGTAACCGCAATTTTGCGATTTCTTAAATTGCGATTTTTGCATTTGGAATGGTGCATCCCAAATGCAAAAATACCGTTCGCAAAGGGGCAGATTCCGCGAATCTGCCCCTTTGCGAGCGGTTTTTAGCTTGATGCATCTATGCCTTAAACTTTAAATAAAATCTTCCATTTTCATTTTTAACATTACTTATGTGCCTTTGTTTACTATACTTATCAGTCAAAGGTCGTTAAGGCAGTTCTAGAGCACATTTTCAAATGCTTGTTATTCTGATTACTGTTTTAAGTATGTACTGATGTGGGTGGGGGGAGAATACCAGCTTTAGGCGATATTCCTAATTTTAATACAGCCTTGGACATTAAAATACGGGTCATGCCAAAGAAAAAAAGCCTGGAGGCTTTGCTGCCTCGTTCCTCGATGTAGGTTAGTAATTTGTCACATTTCACTGGGCGCGTAAATATAGTAGATTGCAATATCAGTAGCTGGGCATTGCTTTCACAAGTCAAGGAAATCCCATTTGAGGCCACCAGGGCTTATCCAGCTCTAGGTGTTGCGCACGGAGGCACGTCACGAGATGGTTCATGGATCACAGCCAAGTTCAGCGCTGCTGGACTCTCCTTAAAATGGACCCATTTCTGATTCCGTAATGTAATTGTGGCCTTCATGCTAGGACACAGCTTCGTCTGACGTGCCTGTCAAGGTGTTTTGAGTGGTGAGGCCATCAGCCCATAGAGACAGATAATTAGAGGGCACGCCGCATTAGCCGCCACAAAAATGCTGGGCACGTTTCTAAAGCTGCGCCCACAAGCAAATGCACAAGGTGTTTAAAAGCACAACAACCTGTCTGGAGCTATTTATATCAAAACATGTTGTAACGGTGGTTTTGGTATAATTAGCCAACGTGGATAAGATATTTACCAATTCAGAACAACAGCCAAATGGTATTCTAGTCTCAAACAGCCTGATTCATCATAGACCCGTTTTGCGAGTCTATAAAGCGATTCATAAGGAATCGCTATTAAAGACTCGCAAAACGGGATTCATGTAGGAATCGCAAAAAGATTTGCGATTCCTACACAATCCTTAGTTGCGATTAGCAAATTGCTAATCGCAAATAAGGAATAACTCCCCATTCATTCCTATGGGCCAAAAGGCCCATAGGAATGAATGGGGAGTTTTCCTTATTTGCGATTAGCAATTTGCTAATCGCAAATAAGATAGCGATTTAAAGGGTGCCAGGGGTGTCCAAAGGACACCCTGTAGCACCCCTTAAATGAAAATTGAAACAGGTGTTGCGCACACACATGTCCAAAGGACATGTGTATGTGCAACATGCAACTTAGAAAAATGCTTTTAAAAGCATTTTTCTAAGTTTTCGCTATTTACCACGAGGTTTGACCTCGCAGTAAATAGCGGGCCGAAATTGCGAATTCGCAATTTTTTAATGGATGATGAATTGCATTTAAGGAATCTCAAATAGAGATTCCTTAAATGTAATTGTTCGCAAAATTGCGACATCGCTATTACCGATTTTTGCATTTGGGATGATGAATCCCAAATGCAAAAATTTAGAGCTCGCAAATGGCCAGATTTTCAGAATCTGGTCCTTTGCGAGCCGATTTCGGCTTGATGAATCAGGCTGAAAGTGTTTAATCTCCAAGCTATGCGTTGCTTCTGCTGTACGTGTAGTAGTAGTAATATTAGCACTAGTAATAGCAGCAGGACTCATATTACAGTGGTAACAGGTGTAGTAAGAGTATTATTACCTGCAGTAATAGTAATAAGAACAGAAACTTGTAGTGATTGAGTCGGGTACGCATGATGAGTTTCAGGAAGCTTTATTCAAGATGGTACAATAAACCCCACCAGGAGCAGCCAGCATGCTGCTCAGCCCCGTCAACTGTGAACATTTGACTCATAACATTCTATAACATGTCATCGCAGTACGATTCTACAGGCAGGGCGTAAATAACATTGAACTCAGGATGTAACACATCATCATAAGGTTACGTATTAGTTGTAATAGTTATGAAAGTAGTAGAAGTAGCAGTAAAAGTAACAGCACCTTCGCTACAATAGCAGTATTAGTGGTAGCAGTGGCAAGAGTATTAGTTGGAGCAGCAACGACAGAAGTATTAATAATGTCAGCAGTAGCAGCAGCAGTGGTAGTCATAGCTGCAACAGCAGTATCTATATTAGTAGTAGTAGCAGCCAAATCAGCAGTAGTAATAGATGTAACAATAGTAGTAGGTATATCCGAAGCTCAATTGGCATAAGCAGAGGCAGAAATAATAGCAGTAGCAGAGATAGTAGTGATAGGAATTAAAGTAATAATTGAGTTCGGATATAACCCTAATCTAGAGCACAGCCATACTTATATTTCGTTTTATAGTATCTAACCGCCATTTCATTGACCACGCATAGCTATGTCGCCCAGCGGGCACGCTCCTTTTTTGAACTCTAATTGGCAATAGTAAGATACACAAAACACAATTGGCCCAGTCCACAAAAGCCTTTGCAGGTGCTCAAAAGGTTGATTTTGCAATTAGAAATTCCAAATAAATTCTGATGCAAAGAACCAGGATTATCAGATGTCTCTGGCTGAAAATTGCATTTACGAGTCCCGTCAGGGGAAATCCGTTGATATTGCAGAATGACTTCAGTTACAAATTTAGAGTTAGGAGTGGTAGCATGTTTCTTTCCAGGGGGCTCTGCCTTGAGGGGTGTCTTTGGGAAGATACTGAATACACACAAAGTTGCAGTTTTTTATAACCACAAATCTTCCAAATTGTTTTTCTCACCGAGGTTCCACATCTACTCTGTGAAGCATTGGAAAGGCAATAGGTTGCACATTTGCTTGTGTTAGAGCTATTGGCGTTGTAAATGACAATTCCTTTTACCCATGTCTTCTGGAGTGTATGTATGTGGTGTGTGATGTAATTATGTGGGTTGGATTGGAAATGTTAGTTGAGGAACTGTGTGGAGTAGTATTGTGTGGTGTGGATTTGTGGAGTGGAATTATGTGGCACTGTGTGCAGTGGAATTATATGGCTAGTATACATGTGGTATTGATTGTACTTGAATTAAGTGGTTTGGAATTGTGTGTTATGGAGTGGAATTATGTGAAATGCTATTTTGTGGAGTGGTATGTAGTAGAGTTTAATTATGTGGTGTGCTGTTGAATGTTTTGGAATTTTGTGGTGAGGACTAGATGCATGTGGGGTGTTGTGTAATTGTGTTGCTGGATTATGTGTTTTGGTGTCGAATTATGTGGTGTGGATTGGAATGTGTAGAGTTATAAGCCCCTGATCAAAACATATTCAACAGTAACATTCATAACGAAAAGCTCACACCACCACAATGACAAATAGAGCACTGGTATGTATGCAATCCATCGATTGTAGCCCTAGTGTCTGAAGGCAGAGGTGTAAAGCACATATAGACAACTGGTAGTGCCGTAATCAGAGTCACTAAGTGCAGTAGAGGCATTTTTACTCAACAAGCACACCAATCAACATGCTACCCATTTCAGCACATCCTCTCCGGCTAGTTATTTCACATCATATAAGCAGCATAACCCGCCACAGGCCAACAGAAAACACCGTCCAAAGACATGGCAACATTTAAGGTATTGAGTCCACACTAAAGAATTGAGAGTTCTTTCATATGACTGAAGAGCTCCAGGAGCAATGATCCAAAACATAATGTCTCAGAAACAAAGAGAGAATATGACTCAATGGCTCTAAAGATGGTGATTGTAACATGTTGAGGTTGTGATATAAACACAAGCCGATTTGGCTATGGTTGAGGAAAGAAAACATAAGTGAGAGCATGTTTCCCAGATGGCGGCTTGAAGTTGAGTGTGTGTAGAGGTTTGGCTCCCCCAAGTGTTTGCCTGACCCTTTCCATTGCAATTAGACTCCAACCCCTCCCCAGAATTTTGGCTTACTTACCTTTCTTAAAGCACTGTTGCTAGAGAAAAAGGATGGAAAAACACTGAAGGAAAACAGAGAAGGATATGCCATTTTGCAGCGTGCTTTAAGTGTGTGAGGTGCACTAATGTGACCGATCGGCATCGAGCAGGTTTCCCGACCCCCGACAAGACGACACCATGCAGGTGTACAACAAACAAAAACATCTCACACTTTATTTACGTAGATGGGGGGGGGGGGGGGGGCGAAGGAGATAGCGACAACAAGCAACTGCACAAAACAACTCGACCGTGTATTGCCATTCAAATACTAGTACGCATGCGCATGGTTAAGTTACTACTTAGGCAGGTCCCAAAATGTAGGCTCAAGGAATACGACATGAAATACAAACATGCCCCGTACCCACACAATCTCCCTTGCATTAGCCTTCTTTTCCCCAGTAATCGTCCTTCACTGCGAAACAGATTCTGCGATGTAAGCAAACAGAATGAGAATAAGAACAATTGCTCTCATCGCTCATCTATTGCTGTGTATATCGCAGCAATGTACAAAAGCAAACACACATCGCGCAATAAATAGGCCACGCAGTGTCAGTGTAAAAGGCCATTTATTAGACCAGGCTGCGTAATCTTACATAACAGTAAACAATAACAATAACAACTTCGAACCCCCAAACAACACTTCACTTCACACACGCTTCAGCCGTTCTACCTCATACCAGGCCCCTGCATACCCCAAACTGTCCCTCATTCATCCTCCAATCACCTGTCATCCTACCCGATCCTCGTGACCTTCCAGTCATGCCTCTAGCTGCCATTCAAAACTCCCCCCAAGGGATGGGTGTGCCCGCTCTTGACCCCCCTCTCCCTTCAAAGTACCGCCTAAACGCAGCTCTGGCCTAAACTGGCAAGCCCAACCAACCCAAAACCACACCCTTAACTGCAGGGCGGGTGGGTGGCCTTTGCTAAACCCTCCCGATGATGCCAGGCAACAGGAAGAGGAAGTTCCCTTCCTCCCCTGTGCCTTATACCTCCCTCCTAGCTCCTCCCCTTTCCCTGACTACCCTATCCCTGCGCGAAAGACCCCGGGGGAAGACTAGTCTGCGACTGTGCTTCCCCCGGGGCCCGGCATTCCAAATGCAGATCCGAACATGCATGTTTCTATGGTGTATCAAATCAATATATTGCTAAGTGGAAAACTACTCAGAGGGTACATGGATAAGAAGAGGGAGAACAAACGTAAAAATATATGGATCTGGAAGAGGTAGAACAAACATAAATAAATGGTTCCTCCAAACAACAGCTAAACACTGAGAAAACTTTACTGGGTCGGTGCTGCAGGAACCAGTTAGGAGGCAGGAAAGAAGAGAGACAGTGGACTATACCTATGGTAAGCAGCAGGCGGGAGAAAGGTCATGTTATTGACTACAGCAGGTCTTTCAGGCACTGCACGCACGCTGCCTAGGCCCGACCCAAAAATACAGTCCAGTAAACGTGCAATATGGGGTTGAAATATCTTATTTACAGAGCGTGTATTGGAAGGCATCGCTCCACATGGAAAATATTTCTGGAGGGGGAGAAAAATGCAGGGTTTATCTGGGACCCCTACAGCAGGTCACAATGAAACATAGGGCTTTTTGTGTGGTGACCAACCGTCCGTAAATTTCACTGACCGTCCGTAATTGGGAACTCACGTCCGTTGTCCGTGAGGATCTCTTTTACGGACGCCTTTTGACCGTAATTTTAGCCATTTCAAGGAGCAGCACTGCTCCCCTTTGAGAGGCCCTGGGCCCACATGCATCAATGTAGGATTTTGCATTTCTTAAATAGCGAAAATTAAGGAATCGCTATTTAGGAAATGCAAAATGCTATGCATCATTTTTTTCGGTATTTCTTTGTGATTCGGTAAAAATCGCATTTTTTACCGAATCCCAAAGAAATACCGAATTCTTAAGTTAATTTTCGCAATTTCCATTGATTCCTATGGGCCAAAAGGCCCATAGGAGTCAATGCAAATTGCGAGTGGCACTTAGAAAATTTCATGGGTGCAGGGGGGGGTCCAAAGGACCCCCCCATGCACCCCTGAAATGTATTTTTCGCATCATGTTGCACGCACACATGTCCTAAGGACATGTGTGTCCGTAACATGAATGTTGAAAAAATAACATTTTAAGCATTTTAAACACTTTTTCCAAATTTACCGAGTGGTTCAACCACTCGGTAAATTTGGAACCCTAAGTGCGAATTTTCACTTGTCAAAGTGATGATGCATTGCTTTTAAGAAGTCGCACATCTGCGACTTCTTAAAAGCACCCGCAATTTTAGAACTCGCAACAATGTTGCAAATTCTAAAATTGCTTCATGCATCCCAAAAAGCACTTTTGCATTCGCAAACGGCCGATTTTAAGGAATCACACCGTTTGCGAATGAAAAAGTGCTTGATGCATGTGGGCCTCAGCTCCCTGATGCAAGCGCCTCACACTCCTCCCCAAGCAAGCTCAAGTGCATCCCCACCCCGCCCATTGTCATTCTGTATTCCGGCTAATTGCCACATACAGAATGACAATGGGGCAGTCTGGGCTCCTCTAAGGACTTCCCGAAAATTCTGAAATATTCAAATCAGTGGGGGATGTATTCCAATGTGCGAATTTTTGGTTGTTTTGCGATATAAGTAGATAAAATCTCAGCTCGGCCTGTACACACACGTATTTTTTCGCACAAAGTTAGAATTGCTGAATTCATTGAAATGGTTCCTATTCTGCACAGAATGTTACCAGTATAGTGCGGCGACCCGTGGGAGGGGGTGGAAAACTCCCCACTTAATGGACATTTGGCACAGCCATGTGGGAATTGGTTCCTCTTTCTGAATCTAAACGTGTCCCTTCTGAGTATGGAGCGGTTGTCTCTCACTCAAGTATCGTCATTGCTGACTCCAGTTCATGAGAACTGTGCATTTTAGATAGCAACAAGTGCTCTCAACTTAAACGGGCGACTTTATTGATACCATACCAAGATGCTGGAGGATAGCTGCCAGCCACTAGCGTCTTCAGAGGGGGCCAGATGGTGCCCTGCTCTATTTGTTCAGCCTTAGAGAATGCAAGATGGCTCAAGGAGTTCCATGCTCACTGCTGTTACTTGAGGTGGTCTGAAGGTCACAAGTCCGAATCCCAACAAAGCTGACTCAGCCTATCATCCTGCAAAGGACGGTAATATGAGTCATGTGAGGCCTCCTACTGCCTCAGTGTACAGCATGGCATTCTGTTAGATGGATGAAAGGCAAAACACCCATGCTGCAACGTGAGAAAACAGTTTATATAAAGAAGCTTGAGAAACAAGTTAAAAATAACGGGTTATACTTTTTCAGTGTCGCATCATTTTAGAACTGACCCGTTTTCAATATTATATTCAACAGCCATGATTGCTGCTTTTTCATTTTAAGCAACTAACAACCATTGACAAAGCTAATAGTCTTGGCTTGTCGTAGGTGCAATGCACTATATATCCGGATGCAATGACAGAAACAACATAATGCCAGTCGGGCAGAACACTATGCTAAGCACATATTTTTAGCCTAGATGTTTTAAGCCCCACCCTTAATTACATCGAAGACCCCCTTTGAAAACACCTCCCAGTCTTTTTAACCCACTTAAGGCCCAGGAAACAACACCATGTCACCGTCACCTCACGTCCTGGCACTGTGCATCATGCATGTATCATGACTTCTAAGATTACCTATGTGCAGGGGCATAGTGAACCCTCCCCCACCCCACCCCTTGCTTTAGGAAGTACAGAAAGATGAAGTTCTTGATGGGCCTCCTCTATCTGCGACTCTGCAGACAAAGGCTCAGCTCATAATGTGAAAAGGTGGGTGAGTAAATAAGTGAAGGATTGGCTGGATGGATTAGTGAAAGGAAGAATGAAAGGGTGAATGGATAGATAATGAAAGAAAGGATGGATGAGTGAGTGAGTGGAAGGATAAATGAAAGGAAAGGTAAATAGATGGATGTTTGGGTGGGAGGATAGATGGATGGGTAAAAGGGTGGATGGGTGAGTGAAAGGATGGATGGATAAGTGAAAGGGTAGCTGATGGGCGAGTGAATTGGTGGATGGATGAGTGAAAGGATGGAGGGATTGATGAATTGATAAGTGAATGGGTGAATGAATGGATGAGTGAAAAGGTGGATGTAAGGATTGTTTAGTGAGTGAAAGAGGGTAGATGGGCAAAAGGATGGATAGATGAGTGAAAAAGTGTAAGGGTGGATAGATGAGAGAACGGATGGATGGATGAGTGAAAGGATGGATGAGTAATAGGGTCAATGAATGGATTCATGAATGGATGAGTAGATGGGTGGGTTGGTGGAAGGATGGATGGATATGTGAAAAGGGGATGGAGAGAGAAAGGGAGGATGAATGACGGAAATGGTGAATGGGTGGAAAGATAAGTGACTGAGTAGATGGATGAGTAAGTAAAAGGATGGCTGGATGGTTGAAAGGGTAAATGGCTGGATGGATGAGTAAATAGATGGATGGGTGGAAGAGTGGAAGGATGAGTGTATAGATGGACGGGGTGAAAGGGTGGATGGATGAATAATGGATGGATAAGTGAAAGGGTGAATGGAGGGATGGATGAGTGAAATGATGGATGGAAGGATACATGGTGGGTAGGTTTGCAAATGGTTGAATATGTTTGGATATAGATGGGCACATAGATGGAAGGACAGAATGAATGGTGAAGACTGAATGATAGATAAAAGAATGAGTACACTTTGTAGCACCCTTTATCTTAAGTAACATTTTCTATACATTGACTTTCACGTTTATATGAGTCATTGTCTCTATATGATGTGTGTGTGTTGTAATGTACTGCAACACCCGGCCCTACATACTTGGGATGAGTAGCACTATAAAAGAAATTAAATACACATGAAAGATGGTCTATGTGAAGATGAGGGGCACCATAGGAGGGTGATAACAAGGCGTGACTGGTTGGACGGGGCATTAAGTGTTACCCTGGGAGGCTGGAAAGGGGGGGGGGGACTGCAAAGTTCCTTGTATATCCAGTACTTTTCAATCAACAATAAAAGCGGCCCCACTTGTATTCAGGTATGGTTCACTATTGTCTGGTGTCTAATACCTACTGGAGCAAGATGAGAGTTTTGAATCGTCTAAATTAGCAAGCTGCAGGCATACTGAAAAACCATGAAGTGCACGATTGTCTCATCCTAATAGAAACTTATTTTGACTTGTACTTAAATGGGTGTCTATTTACTTACTTTTATACTATTGCGCAACCTCCTCTGACGTGTCCGTAAAACCTACCTTTTGTCCCAAAGTTTTGTCCTGAATTTTGACCTCCTGTCCTGAATTTTTGTTCTGAATTTTGACCCTTTGTCCTGAATTTTTACACTCACCATCCTGAATTTTCACCCAAGCCAGTTGGTCACCCTAGCTGCAGGAACCAGTTAGGAGGCAGGAAAGAAGAGAGACAGTGGACTATACCTATGGTAAGCAGCAGGCGGGAGTAAAGTCATGTTATTGACTACAGCAGGTCTTCAGGCACCGCACGTGCGCTACCTAGGCCCGACCCAAAAATACAGTCCAGTAAACGTGCAATATGGGGTTGAAATATCTTATTTACAGAGTGTGTATTGGAAGGCATCGCTCCACATGGAAAATATTTCTGGAGTGGGAGAAAAATGCAGGGTTTATCTGGGACCCCTACAGCAGGTCAGAATGAAACATAATGCTTTTTGTGTGGTAGCAAAAGTAAGACCTATATTTGTGAATGACTGCATATGAGAAACAAAATAATTAGAGACAACAATTCCCCTAGTTGTGATGTAATGTTACGTATTGGTTTTATTAAGTTGTATGAATAATTTTTCAATGGTCCCTAAAACAGTGAGAATGTAGAAGCAAAACTGCAATATTCGAGAAGATATGCAAATTATACAAAATCAATTTTGAGAGATCTCATGTGATGTCTGAACACGAGGGCATACCTAATTTTCGAAGTTTATGTGAGACTGGCTCAAGGTGAAAAAGTCTCTTCAGAGACATTTCTGGTTGACCCAGTCTACTGCAAGACATGTTCTGATCAAGCAGAAAAGAAATTGTACACAATAGGTTGAAATTTCACACCTGAGACATTTGCAGGATTTAGAGTAGTTCCTGTTAATATAATTCGTTTATTTTCACAATTTTCGTAGGCATACTTAAAATTTCACCCATCTGCAATTGGAAGTAGCACAAATCAAACTTCATTATATTGTTCTGTTACGCGGATTTGTAGAGCAAGCTCATCACCCGAGGGGTATCAAGGCCTGGTGGAGGTGGGTAGGCTAATTGGTCTTGTAGTCAAATGGCAGGTTTACATTTTCTTGCGGAATTCAAGAAGGGATGGGGGAGGGGTCCTGAGGTGGTGTGAAAGGTCTTTCCAGGATTTGGCAGCAATGTAGGAAAAGAAGCACCTCCTGACTTGCACAGGCGATTGAGGAGAGCGTGCACGAGGAGGAGTAAGGTTGAGCGCAGATGTCCATTGGGTTGGTGGAAGGTGAGGCGGTGGTTGAGGTAGGCAGGTCTGACGTTATGGAGAGCTTTGTATGTGTGGGTGAGTAGTTTGAATATGCATCACTTCTGGCTTGGTAGCCAGTGTAGCTATCTGAGGTGGGCTGTGATGTGTGCGTTGTGGGGGATGTTGAGAGATTAGTCTGGTGGCAGCATTCTGGGTGGTCTGGAGTCTTTGTAAGAGTCGATTTGTGCTGCTGGCATAGTGAGCATTGCCATAGTCCTGTCTGCTGATGATGAGGACCTGGGTGACTGTGCATCTAGTGTCAGTGAAGAACCAGTGGAATATTTTTTGAGCATGCATAGGATGAAGAAGCAGGAGGAGATGAAGGCGTTCACTTGTTTGGCCATTGTGAGTTTGTCGTCCACCATGATACTGCAGTTTTTGTTGTGGTGTGTGGTGATGGTTGGTGGTGGTGGGCATTGGCGTGGGTCCCAGGTCTGTTGATCACCAGAAGGAGTTCCATACAGACCTCCTGTTGCTGAAGATCAGTACTTTCTGTTTTATTTGTGTTGAGCTTTAGGCAGTTCTGTTTCATCCAGTTAGTTATGTGAGACATGCAGTTGTTGAAGGTGGTCCTGGTGGTGTGTTTGTTGTCTGTGAGTGATAGAATACGCTGGGTGTTGTCTGCATAGGATACAATGCTAATTCCATGATATTTTGTGACATGGGTGAGTGGTGGTATGTAGAAGCTAAAGAGGTTAGGGCTCAGTGCTGATCCTCAAAGACTCCACTAAGCATGGGCGGAAAATCCGTTCCACTCGCGGATTTTGCGGATTTTCGGTAAATTCGCAATCCGTGAGATTCGCGAATTTCCCGCAAAATCCGCGAACGGAACGGATTGGGTCAAAAGTTCAAGCTGACTTTTGTAACTCTTTTAGAATGGCGCCGGCAAGCTGCCAGAGTCATTCTAAAATAGTTACAAAAGTCAGCTTCAACAGGAATCTCTAATAGATAAAGTAAAGCAGGTGCTGCTCAAATTCAGTTACACAATCATTAACCACCCCAAACTTAGGTTGATTAATGATTGTGTAACTTAAGTTGACCTTCAACTGGAGCACCTGCTTTACTTTATCTATTAGTGCTTCCTGTTGAAGCTATTTCTAGCTATTTTAGAATGGCGCTGGCAGCTTGCCGGCGCCATTCTAAGTAGGATGAGGGCAGAAGGGCACAAAAGTGGGACAGAGGGCAGAAGGGGACAAAAAATGAGTGGGGCAGAGGGGCACAGAAACGAGTGGTACAGAGGGCAGATGGGCATAAAAAATGAGAGGGTGGCAGTGATTAAGCAGGCAAAAAAAAAACCTCGAACAATTGCAAAGCGCTTCGTGAACACCCGCGAAAACGCAAAGCGCCTCGCGAACACCCGCGAACACGCAAAAACAAAAAAATCCGCAAATTCGCGCGAATTCCCGAATTTTGCGGATTGCCAATTCGCAAATCCGCTAATTGTGAATTCGCAAAATTCGCCCATGCTTAGACTCCACAGATAAGGTTCTGTGGTCCCGAGGTGTAGGGCTGGAGCCTCATTTGTTCAGTCCTGTCAGAGAGGTAAGAGGCTATCCATCTCAGGGTGTGTCCATGTATTCTGGATTAGGGTGATGTGGGAGACAGTGATGAAAGCTGCGGAAAGGTTAAGTAGTATGAGTGCTAAGGTTTCTCCTTTGTCCTTAATGGTCCAGATTTTGTCAGTTGCTACATTGAGAGCGGTTTAAATGCTGTGGTTTTTGTGGAATCCAGAGTACGAAATGCCCAGTTAGTGGTGTTGTTCGAGGTGGTTGCAGAGTTGTTTGTTGATAGCTTTCTCCACGACTTTGGATGGAAAGGGCAGGTGTAAGATCGGTCTGTAGTTGCTGTGCTCCTTTGGGTCTGTCATTGGTTTCTGCAGGAGAGCTGTGATTTCTGTGTGTTTCCAGCTGTCCAGGCAGGTTCCACTTTGCATGGAGGTGTTGATGATGGTGGTGTGGTGAGAGCTGATCAGAGTTTCTCCAAGGTTGAAGATATAGTGGAGGCAGGGGTTGGTGGGGACTCCGGAGTGGATTGTTCTCATGATTTCACCCGTATCTTCTGGGGTAGGGGTTTTCAGTTAGTGTCCTTATGGTCCGATTTGGTGGTGGGCAGCTGTTTGTTGAGTTCTTGTGTCTTGATTTGAGGGTTGTGGTTGCTGTAGATGTTGAAGATTTTGTAGTGGAAGAAATTGGAGCGGTTTTCGCAGAGGTCTTGCGAAGGGGTGATGGAGTCAGTGGCAACTGAGGTATTGGGGAAATATATGACGATGTTGAAGAGCTCTATGCAGTTGTTGGAGCTGTTTTTCAGTGTGAGAGCTAGGGTGATTAGTTTGCCTTTTAGAGTGCAGATTTGTAAGAGTTTCTTATGATGGTGCCTTGAATGGTTCTTCATCTGTTTGCAGAGTTATTTGGAGTTTCTGTGGTTATCAGTGTGCCAGCTGGCTCATGTGTTGGTTCTTGAGTGTCTGGCTTTCTTTAGCGGTGCTAGGGTGTCTGCGCTAGTAGTGATCCAGTGGTTTGAAAGTTTTGATGTTGGCATGCAGGTTGCAGATGATGTTTAGCTGTTGGGCAGTAAGAGTGTTGGTCCAGTCTGTGTCTTTTATCTTGTTTCAGCTACATCTGAGGTTGAAGGTAGTCTTGGTTGAGGGGGTTTGAGTGCTTCGATGATACAGTGGATGATGTAGTGGTCCGTCCAGGTAAGCGGAATGAGGTGGCTGAACTAGACCTTGTTACTGGTTGTGAAAATGAGGTCGAGGGTGTGTCTCACATTGAGGATGGGGCCCTGGATGATCTGGGTGAATCTTAAGATCTCGAGGCTCTTGAGTAGGTCTGTGAAGTGGGGATCTTTTTGATCATCGAGATGGAGGTTGAGGTCACCATGTAAGATGAAATTGTTTGAGCTGATGGCGACGGGGTGATGAAGTCGGTGTGGAGATTGCTGAAGGAGGCGCATGGTCCACGTAGTCGGTAGGCTAGGGTGCTTTTAATGGAGGTGTTGTTGCCGTTCTGAAGTCAGGGTGCATGTGTTCCAAGAAGGTTGTCATCATCAGTGGAGGTGGTGCAGGTGATGGAGTCTTTGTGGATAATGGTGATTCCTATTTCCTGGTCAGTTCAGTCTGTGTAGCCTGGTGGGATAGCTGTGGCGATGGTGGTTGCTGATGCGAGTGACATGGTTTAGCCAGCTCTGTCAGGAGGAGGATTGACGGGGAGTGTGTCTCAATAGTGTTCCAGATCTCAGTAGTGTGCTTCTTAAGAGATCTGGTGTTGAGGAACATGCATACCAGACCGGGAGAGACAGTGTAGCACATGGGAAGTGAGTGCTGGTATACGTGAAATTGCAGTGAAGGTATGAGAAAGGCCCTAACGAGGAGCGAGGCGAGGCATGGAAGAAGCTGATGTGGCAGCTTCTGGTGCTAAGTAGATGCAGGCTGGTTGCTGTATAGTGATGGCATTCGGTTGGACCAGGATCCGTGGAATTCGGCATGGACCAGGTGTTGACAGGTGCAGATGGGCTTGCCTTTGGCGCGTCGTCGGTGCACAGCAGCCACCATTAAGTAGGTTTTGGGAGGGAGTAGGAAGCATGGGTGGAGAGTGGGGCTATGGAACAGCGGGAGAGCAGCAGGTCGTAGAAGGCACGGAAAGGAGATGCAGGAACACAGTGGGATAATGGGAGGCAGAAAGCACAGGAGGGGGTAGGCAGGAGGCAGGAAAGTGCAGGAAAGCCCAGGGCACAAAGTGACATAGAGAAGAAAAAACTGCACCAAGAATGGTAAACAGGGCACAAAGAGGCACAAAGAAAAAGAGAACAAGAGTGAAAAGTGAAAAACAGGCACAAAGGAGACCCAAGAGAGAGAGTGGAAAGGCAAAGGTGGGCACAAAGACTCCCAGGAGAGAGAGTGGAAAGTGGGTACTAAAAGGCCCAAGAGAAAATTTAACACAGGCAAAAAGAGGCCCAAAGTAAAAAGTGGAAAACGGGCAAAAAGAGCCCCAAGAGAGAAAACATGTACCAAGAGGCTAAGGAGAGAGAGTGGAAAGTGGAAAGCGGGAACAAAGAGGCTCAAGAGAGAGAGTGACAAGTAGAAAACTGTCACAAAGAGAGAGAAAAGGATGGGGAGAAGGGTGAGAAGAAGTAGCATGAAGCGAGAACTAAGAAGGAGAAGCATTTCTCATAGTCATATCTGTGTGTACCTGTGTATGTTCAGCAGCCTTTAGTGGTTGAGGCCAGTTTCTAGGATAGCTCCTAGCTCATCCCAGCTCGTCACAGCACGCCATGGCACCATCGACTGCCTTGTTTCAATTGTTATGTGTCCAGTGCCCTCTATCTTCCAGCTGGTTGTATCTACTACTCATCATAACATCGAGGCATAGAGGTGTCATCCCTAGAAATAGACGAAAGCTCAGAGTGGACTCCAGTCCTGGGGCCTCATTTATGAGAAATGACGCATCGCTGCATGAAAGCAGTGAGGTTTCACTTCTCAGTGCGCACTCCTTGCGACATACCTGATGCGTCATAGTTACTGTATGACGCATCATGTCGCAAGGAGTTACAGATACGTCAGTATTTCTGACATATTTGTATGGCGCAAAATGTGACGCATTGCTGGAGTGTGTCACAAAAGTGACGCAACCCCAGCAATGTGTCCTTTCACATGGGGCAAGCCCCATGTGAAAGAGCTTGCATCAGTCTTACGCCTGCTGTGAGGCAGATGTAAGATTTTGACGCATTTGAGTCTTAGAAGGGGTGTAGCACTAACGTCTGCAGCCCCTTTTGTAATACCAAATTGTCAAGTGCCAAAACGCCCGTTGCACCACCTGGGCACATAGTGTAATACAGCTCCTGGTGTCAGTTCTCTGCTATTCTAGTCGAACACCAACAGCGTAAAGGCAAAGACTGTAAAAATCAGTGTGAGTAAAAATCAGTGTAACATGTTCTACACTTTCAGTCTGAATTGGCAAAGGCCTCTGCGATTAAGAGGAAAAATATGGCTACGGTGAATAAGCCCTTTCAGCTCATTTACCTAAGAGAGAGACAGCATTTTATAAGCAGCCCACTGTTTTATTGGGAGTATTAGGGGTGGCCTGAGAGTTGGGGTTCAAACATTCCACCTTTCACATCATACCTCAACTCAGAGGGCCATATTATCAAGTAATTGCGATAATAATTGCAAAGCACGCTTAGCGCTTTTCTGTCTATCGCTGAATTACATCGCTGTGTTAGCGGCATATTAGCAACGCTTTGCTAACAGGCGATGTTCAAACCAGTGATAGACGATGATAATGATCATTAGCGTGTGAAATCAAGCAAGGATTTCACAGCTCTTATGAAAAGCTTGTAAATATGGGAGTCTGGACTTTAATCTTGTGGCATTCCATGACTTGATGTCATTTGGAATTACCATATGTCATTTGGAACCATCCTATGTTATGTAGAATGTTTTGCCTTGACTTGTACTGTTTTGCTGTGGAGTTGAAGCTGTTAAGACCTATCTTTCTACCTGTGGTTGTTAAGCTGTTCCTCTGGAATAAATCTTCTTGGAACCTACATTTTGTGTATTGGATTTACTACACAATTACTGGCGACGATTGGGGATCCAGATTTCAGAAGGAAACAGCGTTCACTTTTTTTTCTGTTAGATTGGTCATTTTTTTTTTCAACTCTAAGAAAACGCTACTTCTTCATTGTGTGAGAAACCTGCTTTTCAGAAAACGTGAGAAACCTGCTTCAAATGCGTGAAAAACCTGTTTTCACCTGTTTTCACCTGTTTTCTGCAAATGTGAGAAACGTGGACAAACGTAAGTTTTCTCATTGACTATTTACTAATTACTCGATTTATTGCCTCTTCGACCGCGTTTATCGAGCGGTGTTCTTCCAGGCATTACGAACTTTAAAGTAAATATTGCACATTTTCTTCATTTTCCAACGAAAGCGTGCTTCCCTAATTGTTTACATTTAAAGAGGCTCACCTCGAGAACCTTACTGTTCGTTTGCTTCACGAGGCGCCCTTCGAGCTTCCTACTCTTCGCTCTGTCATTGTTGTTAAACGGAGTTGCATCCTGGGATACACGCGTCATTGCGCATTCCTGACGTTCTTGGCGGCCATATTGGTAAAGACTGAAGCAGTATTTTCGTAATTGTCGGAATATTTTCAAAGACTTATTCAAAGACTTACTCCTGCCACTACTCACGCTTAAAAGCGATTTTAAAGGAAATAAACGCTGATTTATAAAGAGATAAACAGCAAAGATAAACAGCGACTTAAAAAGAGAAAAACGACATTTAGACAAGAAAAATTCATTTCAGCAAATCCATTACTACGGTGATTTGCACACCAATTACATTAATATTCTTATTTTTCAGGTTTCATGTTTATTTAATTACTTATATTGTTTGTTCTCAGCTGTATTTACAAATGTCTAATATCTCTGCACCTCCTCATTTTCTTCAAGTCGCAGGTGATCCTTCTATAGAATGGGATCTTTGGTATCCCATGTTTATTGCTTATGTAGAGGTATTAGAAAAAGATGGTTGTTCTGCTAAAAGAAAACTTGCTCTTTTGAGACATTGTCTTGGGGGTGCTGGAATTAAAGAATTTGACAATTTACCACCCTTAGAAGATGCTGGTGATATGGATGTTTTTGATAAAGCTGCCAAACAAATGAAGATTCGTTTTGGTAGAAGAATAAACACTGTAATGGAAAGGTTCAAATTTTATTCTCGTGAGCAGAAACCTGATGAAACAATTGAGGATTACGTGGCAGCATTACGTTCACTTGCTTGCACCTGTGCCTTTGAAACTATATCTTACGAACAAGTCCTTAGAGATCAAATAATGATGAAGACTAAAAGCAAAAAGATCCAAGAGAGACTTTGGTTAGGGACTGAAACCACATTATCTGCAGTAGTGAACATAGCTAAAGGTATAGAACATTCAGAAATATTTGTGTCTGAAATCAGAGGGAAAAATCAGAAAACACATGTTCCTGATGTTGAAGTAGCCATTGTCAAAAATCAACCTACTTCTGGTTTTTCCAGTAACAAAACTAATTTTAAAAAAGAATACATAAAGAATACCTATGATAATAGGAATTTTGTCAAAAAGAACACTATACTCTGCTACAGATGTGGAAGTTCCACCCATGTAGGTAACTACAAAGGCTGTCCTGCCTGGGATAAAATTTGCGTAAAGTGTAAGAAAAAAGGGCATTTTGGTAATGTATGCAGATCAGGTCAGAGAATTAACTACATATCTCCTGAAGAAGAGGAGGTTCTTAATAGTTTGAACTGTATACTTTCTGTTGATGAATGTGTTCAGCAAAAATTTCCTTCTTGTACTATTCTTATGGATGGTAAACCTGTTGAAATTTTTGTTGATTCTTGTGCTTGGTACACCATTATTGGCAAGAATATTTTTGAACAATTGTGGAATCAAAGAGAATTATTAAGCCCTGACATTTATCCTGGTGGTTACACAGGACAAAGAATCGCTTTAGAAGGTTTTTTTTGGGCTAAGCTATACTTTAAGAATTGGGATATTGAGGGAAAAGTTTATGTATCCACCAAAGGTGTATCCATTCTTGGTTGGCCTCATCAACGTAGTCTAGGAATCAAATTAGATCCTAATGCTAACCCTCCAGTTTACGTTGATGAACCTCGTTTCCAGAAGTCAATCACTGATTCCATGGTGAACTTAACACTAGATGTATCCAACAGTAGTTTCACTAAATTAGTACTTGAGAAATTTCCTGAGATTTTTAGCGATGAATTAGGAAAGTACGCAGATTTCAAACACAAAATTATCTTAAATGATAACGCTTTGCCTGTTAGACACAGAGTAAGAAATGTTCCTTTAGCCTACAGACCTAAATTGAAAGAAATTTTAGATGACTTAGTCAAAAGGAACATAATTGAGCCTATTGAATCCTCCCCTTGGGTTTCGCCCATTGTAATTTCTCTTAAAAGCTCAGGCGAACTTCGCTTATGTGCGGATCTTCGCAGCCTTAACAAAGAAATATGGATAGACAAACACCCTTTACCGAACATACACAAACTTATTTCTGCGCTGTCAGGCACTACTGTGTTTTCTTCCATTGATTTAGCCAGTGCCTACCATCAGGTGGAGTTACATGAGGACTCCAGGAAGTTGACTGCATTTGTCACTCCAGAAGGAATGTTCCAATACCTGCGCATGCCTTTTGGTTTGGCAAGTGCAGCCTCTGTTTTTCAGCGTCTTATGAAAGAATTATTAATGGAATGGAATGGGGCCATAGCCTTCCAAGACGACATTTTGATTTTTGGGAAAGATTGCATTGAACATGATAAGAACTTGTTTTCTGTTTTGGAGAAAATTAAATCTAAAGGCCTCACATTAAAGTTTACTAAATGTTAATTTAGACAGGATAAGGTTGAGTACCTTGGTCATGAAATTTCGAGCAATGGTTTCAAACCAAAGGTAGATCATGTTCAGAGTATTGTGAATGCATCTGCACCTCAATCTAAAGAACAATTGCTTTCTTTCTTAGGCCTCACCGAATTCTATGGCAAGTTTGTAAAAAATTACTCAGATATTGTACATCCTTTAAGGATTTTACTGAAAAAGAATGCAAAATTTGAATGGAAAAAAGAGCAACAAGATTCTTTTGAAATTCTGAAACACAAAATTGTTGAGGCTCCTTTTTTGAAACCGTATTCCGTAGGTAAGGAATGCATTGTCTATGTTGACGCTAGCAATGTAGGTCTAGGCGCTGTATTAATGCAAAAAGACAAATCTGGTGAGTTTGTAGTGTCGTATGCCTCTAGAGCTCTACGCGACGCTGAAAACAATTACTCAACTATTGAGAGGGAGCTACTTGCTTGTACTTGGGCATCTCAGCACTTTAGGCAATTCTTGTGGGGAACTAAATTCTCTCTAAGAACTGATCACAAACCATTGATCACCATGTTATCTGCTGGTGGTGGTAGAGTGCTCACTGCTCGCTTAGCAAGGTTAGCGGCCAAGCTACAGGAATATCGTTGTGAGGTCGTGTATGTTCCAGGACGTCTGAACGTTCATGCAGACTGTATGTCACGTTTTCCTGCAACTGTAACCGTTGGTAAAAGTGTTGATTGCGATGTTGCATTTTCACTTGCTGATGTCAATGTAATCTTGAGTCAAGAGGGTTCTTTTGTTTTTTCTGAGAAAGACTGGTTAGAAGCTATGATGAATGATCATGTCTTGAATCAAGTTAAGGAGTTCTTGATTAAAGGTTGGCCTGAAGAGAGGAAACTTTCCGGTGAGTTGTCATCATTCTACAAAGTTAAGGATGAATTGATGTTGTCACAGGACATTATTGTTAGATCTGATAAAATTATTCCTCCTTTGAAACTAAGAGAGACTATTTGCAAATTGGCACACGAGGGACACATGGGAATGTCCACTACTAAAAGGAGGATTAGAGAACATTACTGGTGGCCTGGTGTCGATGCTATGGTAGATAATTGGGTCAGGAATTGCTCTCCTTGCTCCCTGAGCGACAAGTCTGTAAAGAGTGTGTCTGTTGACACAACTCCCATTGAATATGCCAATGGTCCTTGGCGTAGACTAGCCATTGATATTATTGGACCTTTTAGCTACCAGTCTGGAAAAGAGTTGTTTGCATTAGTTCTTATTGATTATTTCTCTAAATGGCCTGAATTGAAGATTGTTGAGAGAACTTCCTCAGAGTATGTCATTGAATTTCTTGATGAAATTTTTGCTAGAGAAGGTCTACCAGAAGAACTTGTTTCGGACAATGGTCCACAGTTCATTAGTAAGGAATTTGAAGATTTCCTCAGTAATTGTGGTATCATACACAAAAGAACTTCAAATTACTTTCCACAAGCAAACGGCCAAGTTGAGAGGTTCAACAGGGTCATTAAGGAATCTTGCCAGTTGGCTGTGAAAAGTGGTTTGAAGTGGAAGAAAGCGCTTCAGGCGACCTTGTTGACCTATCGTTTATCTCCCAATACGGTGACTGGTTTGTCTCCTTTTGAACTATTACGTGGTAGGAAACCAGGTTCTAGGCTCTTACCTTGGTGGCTAAGAAGTAACTCTTCTTACGAGGTGGATTTTAAAGAGTTGAAGGATAAAATTGGCAAGTACCAGGAAAGAATGATTCAACATTCTGAAAAGAGAAAATACAATACTTGTAGTATTAAAATTGGTGACTTTGTTCGAGTAAAGTTAGGCGGACTTTTACACAAGAGAGTTTCTAAATGGTCTGATCCTGTCAAGGTCATTGAGATTTTTAGCAAAGCTGTCAGAGTGGAAGGAGGTAAAATATGGAATTTGAGGAGAATTTCGTTATGCAAGACCAGTACTACTATTGTTCCTCCCACTCAAAAGTCTACTGTTTCTGAGAAGTTCTACTTAGACCATAACTCAAATGGTTTTCCTGGTACACATGAGGTATATGACAATTTAGAGAATAAATTTGTAAATAATTCTGATCTGGGGATTCATTCTGACATTTTACCTAGTCCTTCTGTTGAAATTGATAATCCTTCTCTGAATGTTGACTGTGAAGAGACTTCCTTAAGACGTAGTGAGCGTATCAAATGTGTTCCTTCAAAGTTCAAGGATTATGTTAGATCTTAATTTTTTTAACCAATATTTCTTATATGTTTTTTTTTATTTTTATTTTTTTTATTTAAAGGGGGGAGGTGTGTGGTATTCCATGACTTGATGTCATTTGGAATTACCATATGTCATTTGGAACCATCCTATGTTATGTAGAATGTTTTGCCTTGACTTGTACTGTTTTGCTGTGGAGTTGAAGCTGTTAAGACCTATCTTTCTACCTGTGGTTGTTAAGCTGTTCCTCTGGAATAAATCTTCTTGGAACCTACATTTTGTGTATTGGATTTACTACAAATCTGTCAAGCCACCTCCCATTAAAAGATAGCTAAGTCAGGATTTTACCTGATGTTAGATTTCGGCGTTAACCTCGGTTAGCGCGGCTATTTTTATAGCATCGGGTGTCCAGTCCGGTTTGTTAATAGCGCAATTTTGTCTTTGCAACTATTTTGCTGTTGTTTTGTGAAGGAACGCCTACTTTGCATCTAATTAGCAATGCGAGGCGAGGCGTTAATAAAACTGCTGCTAACATGCGCTAATGCATGTTAGCAGAGCATTGATGATTTGGAGATAAATATATCGCCTCTTTTCGTCCGAAAACGGCCACTAAAGCGGCAATATTGGGCTTGATATTAAGCCCCAGAGAGTTCTGCAGTATTGCATTGGCAGATTGTGCACATTACAGAGAGATGCATGACAACTATGGAAGACAGATACATGGCCTATTAGAAAGGTAGGTTAGCAATTTAGTGTTCAGGTATCCCACTCCAATTTATCACTTCCTAGTTAGACAGTTTCACTTATTGGATAAAGCAGGCAGCAACCATGCTTAATTGAGACTCAGATACGTGCCCCTTGCATGACAACTCTTGCATTTTGCTAGCGTGTGCTTTCCTTTGCTACCAGTTAATACCCAACTTTATGAACCTCACCTTTGTTGTTTTTTTCACTTACGTAGTGGAATGCTACTTTCCATTTACTAATCTTTTCCAGTCATCTCCTACTAGTTACATGGAGTTTGGACCAGGATTTTTGTCCGGGTCAGCTCTAGATTATTGGTCCAGGTCAGCTCTAGGGAATTTTCGAGCACGATTTGGTGGATGCATGCTTACCACACAGACACACAATTTCTTTCTAGTGCTGCCGAGACCACAAGGGAGCGTTTGGCGTTGACATCGGTTTTTATCTTTTCTTTGGATCCTGACATTTTGCCAGGCCATTCGGATTGAACCCTGACGTTAATCTGCTACAATTTATAGTAAACGATCCAAGAGAATCTCAAGGCAGCATGCCAAGAAAGGGCATGCCTGTTATACAAGATCAACCAAATCAAATTCCAGGCCCTATTGGGGCTTCTCAAATCAGTCCTTCAGTACTAGTCAGCTCCCCTGTTCCTTCTGGGACCCAGCAAGTACTCGTAACATTTACAACAGTGATACAATTGGGTAATAATGCCTCTAGCAGTACCTGGCAAGTTGATGCTAACAAAAGAATCTGAGAAGAAAGTGGTCTCTTTGCAGATTCTCAGTTTCTGCTGTCAAACCTGTTTCAGTTGAAGGAATCAAGAAAGGTGCAATGCAAATAGGCAATCTATTAACTCGTCTAACAACTGCTGAAAAATAAAAGCAAATGAAACTTGGTTTATGCCTCTATTGTGGAAAATTGAGCATTATATAAAGGATTGCCCTACGTTGTCAGGAAACAGGTCAATTCAGTCTTGAATGAAAGACCCTGACCAAATGTCCCTCCAGAGAACAGATCTGTCATCCCAAAGATCCACTTCCATCTTCCACTTCTGTTATGTAAAGAAGAAGGTCTGTTACATTTATATGAGGGCTTTTAGTGGGCCGGGTCTCACCGGGTCTGAGCACCGGCAGGTTTTTTAAATGGGGCCTCGAACCTGGTCTCTATCGGGCTCTGTTTTGAGCCGTTGCAGTTGCATAGGAGGTCCCTTTTTTCGGACTGCAGTGACAGCAGGCACATCGATGTGCATGTGCTCACACTGCTCACTTATCACTAGTGGAGAAGTTACGGCATGACGTCATGCCAGGTGATCGGTGTAGGGGAAGGGAAATCCTTTAAAGAGAGTCATTTTCTCTCTGGATTTCCCTCCTCTTTTTGAAACTCAGGAGCAGCAACATTGTTGTTGTGTCACCAGGACTTTAAGTGGAAGCGTTTTCAATATTAAATACAACAAGCCAGACAGAGTTGCTGCTTATTTATCTTATGCAACTAACAACCATTGACAAAGCAATAGACCTGACTTGTTGTAGGTATGATGTTACTTGTTGTATCATATATCTGGATGCAGTGACAGAAACAGCAAAATACAAGTCGGGCGGCTCACTATGCTAAGCACAGATTTTTAGCTTAACTGTGTTAGAGCCATGCCCTTAATTACATTGGCCACGCCCCTTTAAGAGACCCCCCCCCCAGTTTTTTCATCCCACTTAAAGCCCTGTGTTTATGCTCTCTTACATTCTAGAGCTTCAGGCTGCTTCATGGATAGTAACTTTCAAAGAAACCATCCTACACAAATACAAAAAAAGCAAGAGTTTCCAAGGCATAGATGTCACTGCCCTCAGTTCTGGTGACATATTATGAGGGACTGAGCTTCTCAGCAGGCATTTGTCAAAGTTGCAAATTGAGATCATTGACACCCTACATTTGCTTTAATATTAGGCAAGTTTTCTTTTTGTCTGGCTCACCGTCGTTAAGTTATTGAGTGAGAAAAATCATACTCTGGACCACCTCCCTTCGAGATTTCTCAACGCGGGCGATTACGGCAGGTCGCTACTGCTCGCATTGAGAAACCTGCTGCTCGCGTTGAGGACGCTGCGCTTCACTAGAACATCTACTCAGGCAGTAGAAAGAAGTAGCAGCCTCTTGCACTGTGTGTGGTGCAGTTCCCACTTATTTTACAGCGCAAGAAAAACTCCTGGCACTAAAAATCCGCTGGAGCAGTGTGACTTATAGCAATCTGCTGCTCGCAGAACTCTGTTGATTGCAGTGGAGTTCCACATAGCAGAACTCTTCCCAGGCCTAGTCGTCAGAACATGATACTTTAATCTAATAGTATCAGCAAACTGCTAAATTCAGTTCTGTTCTGAAGACTGCAGATGTAGTTGTACAGCAGCTGCTACCCAGGTCCTCAGATTTTATATTGACAACCTTAAAGTGAAAGTGTTTGAAGCCCATTATGGGCATCCAGATCAGTAGCCACTGACTTTTTTAGAAGCTTGCAGATGCTGTGCTGATGTCATTAGCATCACAGGGGCTGACGCCTACTGTCACGTCAAGAATACGATTGAAATATGGATTCGATGCCCTACCCTACATTCCCCAGTTGAGCAGTATGAAGTATTCAAATGATACCTGTAGGACAGTTTGTGCAAAGAGTTCAATCATCATACCTCTTCTGTAGCTCAGGCACCAATATTTAACATTTCAACACCAAATTGTGAATCTAGACTGTGTATCGACAAAAGTGGGCTTAATGCATTAATGTTCAAAATAGATATGTATGGCATCTCATCTCTGTATTATTAGATCATATTAAAACTGCCGTATATTTTCTAAAGTAGACCAGTGGGAGGCCTACATATTGGTTTGAATAAGTGAGGGTGGATGCATTTAAAGACTTAATTTGATACTCAATATGGACATTTTGAATATGTTTCAACACCTAGTAAATTGTATTTTTAGCGATCTGGTGTATTCTTTATTACTCGTTTATCTAATGATATATTGGTGTTTACAGACACCTTGGAAGAACTTTGCATCCATCTTCAAGATGTTCTGTCCTCACTACAGAAGATCAAACTGTATATAAAACTGGAAAATTGTTGTTTGGAAACAGCCAGTGTTGCATTCCTAAGTTTTGTTATCTGTGGTTGGGGAATCATTCTTGATCCTGATAAACTGGCAGGAGTATGAGAATGGCTTCAGCACTGTTCCATCAAAGGCATTCAAAGGTTTATATGTTTTGTATCTTTTATAGCCACTTTTTCCTTAATTTTTAAACTTGGTAAACCCCATCATGGAAAAAAACAAAGAAAGGTGCTCCATTCACCTGGAGTCCAAAACAAGAAGAAGCATTAAAAAAATGTAAGTTGGCATTTACCCATACCATTACTACACCATCCTGATGTACAGCTCCTCTTCTTAGAAGAAGCAGATACTTTCTCACATGCAATTGGAACACTTATTTCTCCAAGACATCCTGAAACTGAAGTTTTGCACAAATAGTCATTCTTTTCTCAAAATCTTACTTTGACTGAGAGAAACTACAAATATGTAATATGATAGGAATTTGCACACTGGAGCCTACCTGGATGGTGTAATTCATCCTGTTCTATGAACAGTTTACAAAAATATCAAATTTCTCAAATCAGAAAAATGTGCCAATCTTCACTATTCTAGGTGGATTCTCTTCTTCTCCACATTTCAGTACACTATAGACTACCGACAGGCATAAAGATGTGGAAAAGCAGACACTCTGTCAAGACAAGACGAAGAACAATAAGACGAAGAACAATAAGCATCCCAACCATACTTGCAGTGTTCATGTAAAAAAAAAGGTTTCATTCAACAAGTACAAAAAGAGTTACAGACCATTGACCCTGAACTGTGGATCAAAGAGGGACCAGAAAAGGGAACTTTACAGGAACAACTCTAATACTGAGAAGGCAAGCTATATCTGTCCAATTCTGCTCTCCAAAAGAAAGCATTAGAGTGGTTTCATAATACTTCATTAGCTGGGCATCCGGGAGTAAGCAAGAACACTTTTGGTGACCTTCTCTTCCTAAAACAGTCAGAGCATTTGTTAAAAAACACTATTGTTTGTGCGTAAGCCAGATCTTCACATCAGAGATCTCAGAGACTTCTTCAGCCCTTCTCTACTCCATGAAAACCATGGTCACTCAAATCTATGGACTTTATTGTCGAATTGCCCAATTCACAAGGGTTCAGTACAATCCTGGTTGTAGTGAACTACTTCATAAACACAGCTCCTTCTGTATCTCATAAAGCCCTCCCTCTAACACCTGCTGTGGCAACTATATTTCTAAAGAATTATGTCACCTGTGCAGGTTAGCAGATGGTATACTAACTGAACAAGGGCTACAATACATTTTCAAGTTCTGGACAACTCTTTTGAAGTAATTGTTCTACAAGTTATTATCCTCAAACGGATGGTAAAACAGAAAGGTACCAATTATTGAACCAATTAACATATTTTTTTGTCATAACAACAGGACGGTGGTTAGCTATTGCTAAGTTTGTCTATAACAATTCTTTACATAGTGATTTCTGTAGCTCATCTTTTCCTGTCTGTATTGAGTACATTGGACATTGTTGTCTGTGGCATTGATTCCTACTTTGGTAGCTTCAGTTACAACTGTGTCCCGTTGGTTATCAGCTGTTAGTGAAGTGGCAGTACATTCATTCCTACTGTCATAACTTGTTCAGTGTGTTCCCGTGCAATGTACTCCCATACCCCTGCTTCAGTGGCAGCTTTACTGGCAACCCACACCGCTACTTCTGCATCTCATTCTTTGCCCTCATTATTGCCCCCCCAGTTTTCTTTGTCTCAAATCCTTCCCACACCCAAGGCAATTTTAAAGTGTTTACAACAAAGAGGGAGAAGAATTGCCCAGGGAAACTTATCACCTCCCCAAAGTCATAAAATGAACAAGATAGATAAGGTAACCCTAGCATAAGAAGAGGTAAACTAAGACCACTTGACCCATATGGGCGAAACCCTTGTGACTGCAACATGTAGATCAGATCAATGATACACAGGTCTTCAAATTGGCTGTGATCATCAGTACATTTACCTACTATGGTTACACCCTAGATAGTTTTAATATTAACCCATCCTTACAGTATCAAGAGCTCCCAGATCACTGGCTGATCCCACCCAACGATGAAGCAGGCCACAATACATACACGGGCAAGCACCTCTTTATAGCCCTAATGGGGTGTCTTAAGAAGGTTTTCTAAAAATTGATGTATACCCTCTCGTTCACCTCTTCTTATATCTGGACTACCTTATATTTCTTGTTAATGTAATAAACTTTTAAAAGTTAACTATGGGGCAAAGGCTTATAAGAAAGTCCTACTAAGTTAACGCTGTTTGATGTAAATAGCGGTTAAATGAACATTTATCAAAAACAATTGGGATGCAGAATGGTGAGCGAGTGTACATTGTTAATTGATGTAGGGTTTGATGTAAACAGAAGTACTGTCTACAAAAAAGTAGTGACTATCCCCCACATGCATCAAGCATTTTTGTAGTCGCAAACGGTGCGATTCCTTAAAATCGGCCGTTTGCGAATGCAAAAGTGCTTTTTGGGATGCATGAAGCAATTTTAGAATTCGCAACATTTATTGCGAGTTCTAAAATTGCGGGTGCTTTTAAGAAGTCGCAGATGTGCGATTTCTTAAAAGCAATGCATCAATGTTTTTGAAAGTGAAAATTCGCAAATAGGGAGCCAAATTTACCGAGTGGTTGAACCACTCGGTAAATTTGGAAAAAGTGTTTAAGCAGCCGAAAATGTTTTTTTTTCAACATTCATGTTTCACACACACATGTCCTTAGGACATGTGTGTGTGAAACATGATGCGAAAAATAAATTTCAGGGGTGCATGGGGGGATCCTTTGGACCCCCCCCCTGCACCCATGAAATTTTCTAAGTGCCACTCGCAATTTCCATTGATTCCTATGGGCCTTTTGGGCCATAGGAATCAATGGGAAATGCGAATAGAAGTCGCATAATATTAGCGATTCGGTAAAAAATGCGAATTATACCGAATCGCTAATATTATTAGAAATTGATCATGCATCCCGTTTTGCGAATTCTAAATTGCGTTTCGCTATTTTTCGCAATTTAGAATTCGCAAACGGCCGGATGATGCATGTGGGGGTTAGTGAATGCTTAATCAAACCTTGTCTATACTCCTAAAGTAGGCAGAACCAATGAAAATAGACCTTTGGTTCTCTTCAAGTTAATACAAGAGGTGAACTGGGGGCCTAGGCTTTTTGAGGAAGACGCGTTCAATGTTCTGCACTACATCTTTGTTCTTCTCTTTCCTCAATATACCCATCTCCTGGAGAGCAGTTGCCAACACTTGAACTGAAACGTGAATTTTCAATTATTCTCTAGAGACTTCAGTGGGTTTACGTCGCTGCTACAGAAATCCTGATTTCAGACGAGTGTACTGTAACAGCTACAGAAAAAAGCTGGTTACAAGGATTTGAAGATATGGCAGACCGGTTCCTAACTACCAAGTATGTGACTTATTTTGGCTACCTTCAAATGATTTTACCATTCCAAGCTCCAATCCCAAATTTTCCACCTTGATTTTTGGACTGTCCTGAGTCCAGCTGGTAGTGCAGAGTGCTGCGATTAGTTTACACATGCCGCCTTGTTTGTGACCCCTGTGCTGAGAGTAAAAAAGTAGGGGTGGGTGTAACTCGCATATTTGATGTAGCGTAATTATGGGAAATTAGAGCAAAATTACATGAGATTACTTGGAATTATGAGAGGAGCGAAACCCAGCATTCGGTGCTATTTTCACAGTGCAATATTTTATCACCAAGAAAATGCTGCTAAATGCAACAGAACAATTACTCGGATTACTCTTGTGTAATTAACAATTCGCCCAAGCCTGGAAAAAAGAGCAAATGACAGTTTTGTCCGACACCCTGTATCAGTCCCGGTTGATAGGTGAAACCGAGTTATAATTGACTCCCACAGGTGTAGAAAGCAATTCAGATCGATCTCCTGCGGTTTTAGTTCATGCCCCTAAACTGGCATCCCCGTTTCATTGTTTGCATCCTGAAACTCCAGTTCTGGGGATCCCTCTAGAAAGGAATTGTATTCTGGTGGGGGCTAGGGAGTTCTATCAGGATTAAGTTTGTTTGTAAAGTTGGCCATTCCACATTTTTTAAAGGCAGGGCATACGTTTTACAGACACATGAACGGTGACTGTGCAAAACAGAAACATGATGTATTAGATGGGCAGATTAGCAAAGTAATTTTAGGCTGCTTTTTCTGCTGTATTACTTCCTGATTAGACAGATTCACTTCCGTGGTAAACTAGACATCAGTAATACTTAATTCATAGTCTTGTACAATTTACTTACCTGGCAACATTTGTTTTACTAAGGTTCTCCCTATGGTTCTCCCACTTTAGCATACCACTTCGCACTGGACTATGTGATTCTCGCCATTGCTATTTATTTATCTACACAGTTTCTGGGTATTATTTGCGGCATGTTGCTATTTTCTATTGGCTAACCTCTTCATTTTCATCAATGTGTGTGCTTAGTTCTGCTTCTGGTCAAGTGACTGCAACTCCTCCCAGGTTCGCAGCAGTGGATTCCAGGTCAGCTCCAGGTATCCTTACATCACGTGTAGGTGAATGCCTGGCTATCACATGGCCATCCAGTTCATGTCTTCTATAACTCTGCTGGCTGTCCCCCGGTTTCGTCGAAAAAAATGGGGTGGTTCCAAATTCTCCACCATCGCTCCTATTTTCTGGAATTCACTTCCCTTTCAACTTAGGTCCCTCACGCAATATCCTCTGTTCCGAAAAGCGTTAAAAACTTTCCTTTTTTCACAAGCCTTTCCCCAATGAGTTACCCTCTGTCTCCTGGCTCCTTTTCCTGCAATTGAGGCTTAAGTGAACCGTAGCGCCATGAAACCGTCAGGTGTACGTGCGCTTTAGAAGTGATTTAAACTTAAACTTAAACTTAAACTCACTTGTGATAACCCTTTTACTCACGTGTGAATTTTTACTTTGTATTACTTGACTTCAGAAACTAAGCATGGGTCCATGTCGTGTTTTGATTTAGATTCCGTATGCATTTCCCGATTCATGCCCTTATAAAGGTATATTTCACATTGCCCTTATATAGGCATAGAAATCCAGCCCTTATTTCGGTATAGCCCATGCTACCCAAATACAGGCATGCTACTTACATCCGTTCATCTACATCACAACGACTTCTTGGAAAACCAGACTCTTAAGCTTTAGGGACTTCCCCTTGCATGGATATTGATTTCTCCAAGAACTCATTTATTATGCATGAACATTTATTCCTTAGGGGTTCATTCATGAAGTTCATATGCCCGACTTTTACGTCAATACTGGCATTCCTAAAAGTTCATATGCCCGACTTTTACGTCAATACTGGCTTTCCTAAACACCTTCAAGGTATAAATATACCTTCACTTGCTTTGGCAAAGCACGGTGTGATTCGGTGCAGTTCAACTACCTACTTGCATGACGCAGCTCGCTACAGCAAGTGCCGAAGGATGCCAACTCCCCAGCTGACACACTGACCAGAAGCTGTCATCCACCTGCCGAAAATCCAGCTCCAGTGTTTCTGACTCCCCTTGTGGGGTGTTGGGAAATCGAGTCCCGAGAAAGAGATACCAATCTCTCCGATTCTAAGGTATGGAGCTGATTAGAACCTAGAGAAACCTTTGGCAATTCTTGGCAAAACTAAACTATAGCTAAGACAGCACCTTCTTCTTCCCTCGTACTAGAGCTAGGTTAGGTACACTGGGGTAGGCGTATTTTATAAGCAGCAGTTGAGTATTTTAGCCTGTGTTATTTATGTATGTATTTTTATATATGTAATAGCAACAGACAATGCTATTACAGTATTATTTATATTACTGTTTACGCTGTACGCATTATACTTCCCGAATAAGGTATGTGTCTCTCATGTGCACCATATATCTGCTATTCTATTCTGTTTTTTAAGACAACCGGTTCTGTTCTAACTTTAGATGAAGGTACATATTTTGCAGGAGTGTGCCTTCTCAAAGACCATGCTGATCTAGTGCAACTTATCATCAAAAGAAAAACACTGGTAAGTCCAAAGGAAGAGATACCCCGCCACAGCCTAACACAAGGCCCTCATTGTTACAAAGCAAAACTGCTAAAGGCAGCTATAACCAGGTAAGATGCAAAAAGCTGAAAGCAGTGATCAACAAGTACGAAAAAAACGAAACCATCACTTACTGTCAAAAAAGAAGATGGTGCCCTATGATTTCCGATCAGGCATGATGACTCAAGTACAAGCACACGGCCGGTGATTGCAGGACGTACTGGCCCAGAAGGACAGCTGCCATCACCTGAACAGCATATACTCTTAACGGTAGTAGAAAAGAGTGCAAAGTACGATGCCACTATATTTCTGAAATCACCACCACCATTCGACATGGCGAAGAAGCAGAATATTGGTGCCAGATGGATTGCGTGGTTCAAGACGTTCTATGATCTCATAGATGCCGTGGAAGACATAGATGATAAGAAAAACATTAAGTACCTAAGAACCTTGCTGGTGATGGAGTAAAAGAAGTGATAAATAAAATCTCACAGACTGAGACAATCTCGTACCGTAAAATCAAAGAAGCATTAGGAGAAGTTCAATCCAATGCCAAATGTCGATTATAAAAGGTACATTTTCAATCAAGTGAGATAACATATTGGTGAAACGATGGATGAGTTTGTTGAGAGACTTTATGTGCTTCTCAAACATTGGAAATCTAGTGAATTTAATGAGGAAGAAGTCATGTGCCTTAGAGTCATTGATGGTTGTCTTTCAGACTCATTCAGAAGATGCATGCTGTGAGAGATGCTCAGTTTAGAAAAACTGCTGCAAGAGCTGAGGAAACATCAGATCAGCAAGCTGCCAACATGGAAGCTGGAACGGCAGTAATCATGAAGAGCAAACACAAGCACAAAGTAGATACTCTTATGCCAACATCTTCAAAGAAAGGAAAGATGTGCTTCAGATGTAGATGCCACAGGAGGGCAAATGTCCAGCCATCAGACAGATGTGCAAAGGTTGCCGGAAGGAAAACCACTTCATAACTAATGCAAGGTAATAGAGAGATCACGTGCATCACATCGAGATGAGAAAATGGATGCCTGAAAGTTCCAGATGCATCCTTGCCACGCGTACAAAGACGAAAAGCAAACTCAAATGTGACAGGTAGAAGCTCAATGAAGTTGATTGTCATCAAGTTCATCCAGCAAAAGTTTTTCAACGTCACAATTGAGCGACAGTAAAGAGGGTGAATGTGCAATTTTCATATCTGCCAAAAATCAAGATGCACACGTGAGGATTGCTGCATGCAAACAAGACAAACAAGTGGCAAAAACAAGTGACCCAACTAAACAAAAGAATTCACATGGGCACTGCCCCAAGATCACACTAATGATCAACGGTTGCCCCATAACCTTTGCAATTGACAGCGGTACATCAATCAACATCATGTCAGTTGAACAGTTTAACAGTTTGTCACCAGTACCGTGACTCAAAGCTTTAAACACAAAGGTGTACACATGGGCTGCTTCAAAACCATTGCAGAGTCATCGATCATTCATGGCGACCTTCCAACATAAAAATACGTCTGTGCAAGCCATAATTCACATTCTATAAGGTACTTCGGCCAGTGCATGTCTACTCAGTTTTTCAACTGCTGCTGACATGGGGCTAATATCTATCAATTGTAACCTACATACACAATCTGAAATTTTAAGTCAGTTCCCATCGTTATTTCATGGTCTAGGAAAGATGAAGACAACGAAGGTGCAACTTTATGTGCAGGAAGGGACACCTTCCGGCACAGAAACAATGATCGCCTCAATGCAGGCACCCTTGGACTATGGTGGAAGGGTACCTGTGTTGGTGCTAGGCACCTGACTTTAGCACCAGTGCAGAGAGAAATTCAGGAGTGTACAGTATTATTGTAAATATGGTGCATCCCTTTGTTTCTAAAGTGACGGAGCATGGCGTTAGCAATTTTGGAGCTCACCCACGCTCCGCCACTTTCTTATACATATACCCCATAGTGTCTTAGGACTAGGAGCGCCAGGACCCCGTGGTTCTGGGTGGACTCAAGAAGAGATTTACATAACCATTTGGTGAGGTGTTAAGGTGTGGTCCATTAATGGTTCGGGAATACTGAGAAGCTCAGTTGAACCCTTCCCAGCTAGGGTCATCGAGAAGGCCATCAAAGCCAACTCTCCGAGTTCATCGAAGTGACCCACATCCTGAACACCTTCCAATCTTGCTTCCAATGCAACCACAGCATGGAGACCGTTATCCTCGCCGCCACTGATGACATCCACTCCCTCCTCGACCGGGATGAGACCGAATCCCTCATCCTACTAGATCTCTTGGCCACCTTTGACACCGTCTCCCACCGCACCCTAATCACGAGACTCCCGACTCCGGCATCCACGACAAGGCACTGGACCGGATCCCCTCCCTCCTCACTGGACAGACTCAGCGAGTTAGACTACCACAGTTCCTCTCAGAACCCACACAGATCAGCTGTGGGGTACCCCATGGTGCCTCCGTGAGCCCCACCCTCTTCAACATCTACATGGCCCCCTCACAGCTATCATCCGAAGCCATGGACTCAACAGATGATTTTCCCCTTCACCAATGAACCCACAATCAACTTCCACAATGGAATGAAGGCTGTTGCTACTTAGATTAAAGACAGCTGCCCCAAGTTCAACTCAGACAAGACTGAAGTACTCATCCTGAGACCAACCCCTTCAGCCTGGGATGACTCCTGGTGGCCATCCGCTCTGGGATATCCCTCACCCCGATGGACAGCACACACAACCTCAGCATCACACTGGACTCATCACTCACAATGAACAGCCAAATAAATACAGTTTCCTCAGCCTGCTTCCACACACTCTGCCTGCTTCGACAGACATTCAGATGGATAGAATAGAATAGAATAGAATAGAATAGAATAGAATAGAATAGAAGGATTTTTGTATAGCGCATGGCTACCCGGGAGCATCCCGGCACTGTAGTGGTCACCAGAGTAGGACCTGCCTGCTAAGGAAAGAGCCAGGATTTTAGTTGTTTCCGAAATGCTAGATGGTTGGATTGTCTATGCAGATGCAGCGGCAGGCCGTTCCACAGTTTTGAGGCATTGTATGAAAAACGCTGGCCACCACTTCTGGCTTTTTTTTTTTTTTTTTGAAAACCTTTATTGACATTTCAACCAAATACAAGTAAGGGCCTACAACCCCCGGGGCTGGCCGCTAAACAGTTAGATTAGCAGAGAGCGAATTTTAAATCACATTCAGCACCTCGGGGAGCAGAATCACCATGCTATCTTACTCTTGGTCACGGAACAGCACAATTAGAAAAACAGGATATAAAAGGTTTTCATTTTATAGTATAGGATGGAAGGATCAGGTGCCGAACAATTTCCCAGCAGCGAAAAATGGCAGGCAGAATAGTAAACGTGTCAACAATAAACAGTAATCGGTCAAATCAATGGCGCTGAAACAAGCGGTTCAGGATATGAAGGAATATTACGGTCAATTCGCGCCTGCTAGTCACTTGCCCTTAGACCCAGAGAACACCACGAAAATTGAGGCACAGATGAAAAAGCAGTGATTGATACCAAAGGAAACCCACTGCACTGACCCAGAAAAAGAAAAAGACAAAGAAAGACAATAGAAGAGAACAAAGGCCATAGAAACAAAATAAAAACGAAAAATCCCCTCCCCCCAACCCCCACCCTGCACCCCTGCAGATGACTACGGCCCCCCCAGCAGTGTGCCTGTCGCCCGAGAACAAAACCCGAAATATAGAAGAGACAGAGAAAAAGGAGAAAGAAAGGAAACCCCATCCAACGGGGAAGTGGAGGAGGGCGATAGTCTCTGCGCTCCCGGTCTCTCCCCCCCCCGCCCTAACAAAGGGGGCCCTCCTAAGCCAGCACGAATAAAGTTGTCCACCATACAAAAATACCCCGGGGGGAACCACAAACCCCCCGCCCGGAATCCGTCTGTTAATGAAGCAGTCCCGTTACCAATAGATCCATCGTAAACAATTCAACCCACAATCTCAGCCCTAGCCCCGTCTATCAAAGTTGCCGAGTCCCTCGGATAAGTAAAGCCCCATCCCCGGAAAGTCAAAAGTCACACAGTAGCGGCCGAAGCTTGGGCCAGCAAATGGGAGAGGAATAGCAGATCCCAACGCACACGGCTTGCACAAACGATGGCCCTCCCCGTCTCCGAAGCCAAGCATCGTTACGTCCGCCATGTTAGGAGACCGATTGGGGAGGGGGTGCGACTCGTTCAGATGTGATACAATACATTGTGATAATACAAATTATAATGTGGGCCAACAGTGTCCAGGTTGGGGGAAGCAGTGAAATGTTCCGATAACTGTAGGACCGATGTTTCCGAGTACGTTAGAGAGTCACCAATCTCAGCACACACGATGAGTTCCATTTCTTCGGGGGCAGGCACAGCTTCCATCACCGGGTCCAAACGCACCACTAGGGCGCCCAACAGGAGGCAAGTCGGCTGCCGGGTCTCAAAAATTAAGTCAGGGCTTGCTCCCGGTCCTATGATCCCATCTGCTGCCAACAGCAGACGATTGACCTGGGCCCTCATCGTCTTGCGAAGCTCCGCAATTTCCGCCATTACCATCCGCAAGGAAGGGCCACATTGAGTCTGTTCCACCAAGTTCCACACGTCCACAGGCATAACGATCCCCACGGAGAGGCACCCTCCCCAGGGCAGGATACACCGGAGCAGAATCAAGCCGTGAGGGACGGGCCAGCAGCCCCAAACCGGGGCACCAGCGGTGCTAGTGCCGGGCCTCCGGGCCGGGGCCCCCCGCGACGCAACACCGCACGCCACCCGTCGCCTCACCTCAGGTACAGCACCAGGCAGCAGATGGTTGCAAAGTAGTCCAGAAACATTTTCAAAAGTTTCAAGGACCGGACCCAACCACTCTCCTCAGTCCGTTGTTGTTCACTTTGGACCCGGGTAGATCAGCAATCGAGACCCCGGCTTCCAGTCTGGGTTAGGCCTCAAAACATTTTCGATGTTACTGCACCCCAGAACATCAGAAAAAGTCCGTGGTCACACCATCGGGGTGCCAACTAGTTCACCCACACGAATCCGGGGCAGGAGATCAGGATATTCAACAGGATAAGCGAGCATAGGACGGAGGTAAGCGGATCTGGGAGACTATGCGGCCATCTTGGTTGGTGTCGTAGCTCCTCCCCCCACTTCTGGCTTTCTTAATCCTCTGTACCACTGCTAGGTACACCTCATCTGAGCGAAGTCTTCTGTTGGCCTTGTAAGGGCAAATCATGGATTTGATAATAGGAGGCCCATTTCCTCCTAGGGACTTATGGGCAACACACAGGGCCTTAAAATTCATTCTCTCCTGCACCGGTAACCAATGGAGCATGTGTAGTGCCGGCTTTGCTGAACAGCGGTTCTGGTTCCCATGAGAAGTATTGCAGCTGAATTTTTTACAATCTGCAATTTTGTGATGAATGCATTAGAGGCGCCCAGGTGAAGGGTGTTGCCATAATCTATCCTGGAAAGGATGAGCGCCTGGACCAGTGTTTTTTTAGCTTGGTCCGGTAGGAGTGGCAGTACTTTGCGTATCATTCTTAACATGCCATAACATAGAGCAGCGGTCTTCCTGGCTTGGACTTTAAGTGAGAGATCTTGGTCCAGCCAGACGGGTAGGCTTTTTATCTCAGTTTTTGGGATGGGTACCGGTCCCATACAACCTGGCCACATAGTATTAGATTTAAAGTTTTACTGGTTGCCAAGCAACATAAGCTCTGTTTTATCATGGTTAAGTTTAAGGTGGGACAGGCTAATCCATTTAGTAACTTCCAAAAGACAAGTGTGGAGATCAGAGGGCGTATGGTCATCCTGGGTCAATGCCATCACCAACTGAGTGTCATCGGCATATGTGACTATATGAATCCCAAAGAGGCAAACAACGTCCGCCAATGGATGCATATAGACATTGAAAAGGGTCGGGCTCAAAGATGAGCCCTGTGGGACTCCACACCTAAGGGGGACCGGATTAGAAAAGATGTCACCTTCAAACACCTGAAAACACCTGTCCTCCAAAAATGATTGGAGCTACATTAGTACCTTGATAGACACTTCTGTATTCCTGAGACGGTGAGCCAAGGTACAGTGATTCACCGTATCGAAGCAGCACTTATGTCGAGGAGTATAATGGCCGCAGTACCTCCCAAATCAAAAATGTTTCTCGCTTCCTCCACCACCGCTAATAAGGTCGTCTCTGTGCCTTGATGAGGGTTGAAGCCCATTTGTGAGGGATGGAGCAGGTTATTGGACTCATGGAACGTGGAGAGTGTACGGTTAACATATTTCTCTGCAATGTTGCCAATTACCGGGGGGAGCTAGATAGGGCGATAGTTGCCCAGATCTGCAGGGTCCAGGTTAGGTGTTTTAGCAGAGATTTTATCATTGCGCTCTTCCATTCGGGGACAACTATCCCTAATAAGTGGGAAGAATTGATCAGGCTGGTCATAATGGGGGCCACTGTAGGTTCAACTAATTTTAAAATGTTAGGTGGTGCAGGGTCCAGTGGTGATCCCGATTTGACCGAAGTTAAGGTAGCTAAGATTGACTCCTGCATCAGCGGAAGAAAAATTTCCAGATGGTGTTTATTTTCATACTGGCCCGGGGCGGTCGGCTCAAGTGTATCATTGTCTCTTTGTGGGAGATGCTTGAGAATGTTATGAACTTTGGTGGCAAAGTATTACGCAAGTTCGTTACAGTGGTGTCCTGAAGAATCGGGTGCCGCAGGGGGATCAGGGACTTTGAGAAGTCTTTTTTTGCAATCAGAAAGATCTCTCTGGAGGGGTTGGCTGCTATTGAGATCTTTTCCACATAATAAGAGAGCTGGGCTTGTTTTATTTCGGCCTTATATTTTCCAATAGCTGTCCTATATTCCTGTTTCTTAATATTTGAGAAATCTTTCCTCCATGTCCTCTCTAGTCATTTGCATTGTTGTTTTAATATATACAGCTCTGGAGAGTACCATGCAGACTTATTGTAACCCACTTTCTTCTGGTTTGATTTCTTTGGGAGCACCATGTTCAGTTACTCCTTAATCCAGTGTGTGAACCTCTGATAGTCTGTGACTGGATTAAGCTCCAGATTTGGTTTGGAATTTTCTATTTCCTAGATCCACCCTTCCATCGGAGGTTTGGGCCAGGGACAGATTCGTTTTTGAGTTGACTGTGTGTGCAAAATGGGGGACGGTGGGGCCCAAATTGAAGGAAATAAAAAGTGGTTTGACCATGGTATGAGGATGGGGACTTTTACTTTTTGTTCCACCAGGTTAGGATCTCCACAGAATCCAGAAAGACAGTCACCCACCCACTCATCACCAGCAGATTCGACTGTGGCAAAGCAATCTACATCGGGGTCACCCAGAAACAGCTCAAGAAACTACAGAACGATCAAAAAGCTGCAGCCAGACTGGTCCTCAACATCCCCCGCTGCAGCCACATAACACAACACCTCTGATTACTCCACTGGCTCCCAGTCAACAAGAGAATCACCTTCGAGCTCTTCACTCAGGCCTACAAAGCTCTACGTGACTAAGGACCAGCCTAGATGAACCACTGCATCGCATACCACGTACCCGCCAGACAACTCTGCTCAACTCGCCTTAGTCTCCATCCCCAGGATCCACAAGGCCAGAACCTGAGGAAGGTCATTAACCTACCTTGCCTCCAAGACCTGGAACACCCTGCCCCTCCACCTCAGGCAATCCGCGCCACTGACCCAATTGAAGAAGGACCTAAAGACCTGGCCCTTCTAATGACCTCCACCCAGTGCAGCCAGCAGCCCCCCACCCTCAGTGCCTTGAAACCCTCAGAGGTGAGTAGCCACGCTATACAAGCCCCTGATTGACTGGTTTAATTGAATGTCGGACGCTGGCAAATAAAGACGTCAGTTATGAGCTCCATGTGTGGCATGTTCATTTTCTATTCTCCCAGGCTAAGGGGGACGCTACAATATTAAAACAGTGTACATATTTATTTTAAACTTTTTTAGGTAGGCGCAACTGTTACTGTAGTAAATAATATCTACTATATGTACTTATTTCAATGGCTTAATTCATTTTACTTTACATAACATCTGGCAAATAACACGATGTGTGTGCTATGCGAAGAAAGCATAAGTTAAAAAAGCTTTGAACACTAAAATTCGCTGTTATGACAGTGAATGATTTAATTCTTCAAATTGAACATTGAGACCCAGTGCAAATATTTACATTCTTCATAAACTGCAATGCACAGCAATTCCGTGCCTGTCACGTTCTGCCAAATCTACATGAACTGTATCCCTATATATCATGACAAATGGTCAGTTTAAGCAAAGGCTCAAGAGAGACATTTTGAATTAATATCATGTTGTTAATTGTGCCTTTCTGTGCAAGCCAAACCTGATTACAGAGTGACACCGCAGTTGCGCAAAGGGATGTCACCCCATTAATGCACAAATCCAACCTCAACCACACTGAAGGTAGTGACGAACATCTGTCTGCTCAGTGACTTCAACCTCTCACTCCATACCCTGGTCAACAAGGGGGTCTGTGGTACATTCTACATGATGAGACCATTACACTGTATGTTCCCTTGCAGAGGCCTATGTCATAGGATGCAGGTATCGATAGTTGTAGTGTCCTCACATCTTGATTATACCAATGGCCCCTGCATAGAACTTCCTAGACATCAAATCAGCAGGCTGCAACGAATCCAGAACACTGAGCCAGACAAAGCCTAAACCTCAGTGCTGTGCCCATATTACTCGTTCCCTTAAGGTTTTACACTTGCTATCAGTTGTAAGAAGAATCTTCTTCAAAGTCCTCTGTATTACTCATTGGACCATCCATTGGATAGCACCAATCTTTTTTCAAACTAAACTGCCACTGTTTAGTCAAAGGAGAAGCAGCAGATCCAGAATGACTCCCCTCAGGATCATTTCCCTTTAATAAAGGAAAAAAGTATTGACAGGAACTTCTTCTCTGTTCTGACAAAGAGACTCCTGGCTCTGTGATAGAAAAGAAGGACCGCCGATAGTCTTATCTAGAATTTAGAAAAGCAAGAAAGACCTGGCTGCTCCCACATTCATGACTCACCTGTCTCTCAGACTACACGTCATACAGGTTTGAACATATAGTATGTAAAGCTATCCCTTGCACCACCTTTGCCCGCCACGAGATGCATAAGACACTGCTAAATGCCACTGCATCATATCTAGAGCACACCTCTAAAACTCATGCTGTTTGGGTCTCAAATGTGTTGTTGAACTGGCTCTGCTTAGCACTAATCAATAGTTTAAAATCGTAACACTAAGTCATGGGGTGACCTGACAATATTAGCCCTTCAATGTAGCACTCATATTGAAACACAATCCTCCTTTTAGGTCAGGAGGAAATGAAAGCTCCCCAGGCCGGTGTAATTGTATCTTTCTTTGACTAAAACATGATTCAGAATGAGAAAAGGGAGTGGTGCCAAAGTGGGGGGTGGAAACTAACCACATTTTCAGTTGTTGTCCTCTTTGAATTGCAATTTACCATTGGTCTGCGTGTTCATTTTCTTTTTGTTTTTTTATGTTAAAAAATAAGTTTATTTGTTGCTGAAGTGTGTGCATATGGCAACTGTTCCAGAGGTTGGTTGGTCAGGATCAGTGAAGTGCGTTTGACAGTCAATTGTGCACGAACTGTGGGGCATATTACCAATAAACGGAGAAAAATATTGCTAAGCGCCAGTGTATAGAAGGTAAAAAGTGACACATAGACAAACACTCTTCAGAGAATAAAAGACCAAATGAAGGCAACCACATAATATTTGTATGTGTATACATTAAGAGCAGGCAAAAAGTTAGGATTTGGCAGTGTGTGTGCTTTTATATGTGTGTTTTGAAAACATTATACAAGAAAAAACGGTACACAGTCAAAATATCGAGTTAGAAATATCGATGTACCAAAATATCGTGTCAATAATATCGAAGGTGCAGAATATCGAAGACAAGAATATCGTTGGACAGAATATCGACCCTAAGGTAAGTAATATCGAAATACTTAATATCGATGTAAGTAATATCGAAGTTAGTAATATCGATAGCATATATATCGATGTTACTAATTTCGATTACACTAATATCGATATTTGTATTATTTCTGTTGTTTATTATTATGTATCTGTTATATGTTTTCCTTAAGTAATTAAAATAAGTACTATTATATGTGTATTATATATATATCTATTAATAAATTTATTTATAAGTTAAATATATGTTTTAGTACCGGAGCGGGTTGTGGGTTTATAGGGGAATAGGGTGGGAAGTAATTTAATTATGTTAAATTGATTAATAATTAGTAGCTAATATTAATTAATTATAAATAATTGGTAATTAAATTTAAATAATTGGTTAATCATTTTAATTAATTGATTAATTGATAAATATGTTTTATAGCGGGTTGTAGGTTTATAGGGGAATAGGGTGGGAAGTAATTTAACTATGTTAAATTGATTAATAATTAGTAGTTAATATTAATTATTTATAAATAATTGGTAATTAAATGTAATTAATTGGTTAATCATTTTAATTAATTGATTAATTGATAAATATGTTTTATAGTGGGTTGTGGGTTTATAGGGGAATAGGGTGGGAAGATTTTAAATTATGTATAATTAATTATTCATTAGTAGGAATTATAAATTAAATTTAAATAATTGGTAATTATTTTTAAATAATTGGTAATTAATTTTAATTGATTGGTAAATAATTTTAATTACTTCATAAATAGATAAATGTGTTCTGTTGTGGGTAGTGGGTTTATAGGGGAATGTGGTGGAAGTAAAGTAAATTTAATTAAGTAAAAATAAATTTTTAATGATTGTTTTGTAAATAATATAATTGTTAATTAATTAGTAATTGGTAATTAAATATTAAAAAATGGTATTTTTAAATATTTATTTTTGCTTAAATATATTTAGGTAATCATGTTTTTTATAATTATGTATAGGTATTGTATATGGTTTGAATTTTTTAAATACTTTATATCATTATTTAAATAAAAAGATTTTATTTATAAGTATGTTATTTTAACCCCTACACTATCCAACATTTTCCCTACTGTTGCATTCTCTGGAGTTGGAATAGTAATTGTTACCCCTACGCTATCCAACACTTTCCCTACTGTTGTACTCTCTGGAGTGGAAATAGTAATTTTTACCCCTACGCTAACCAACGCTTTCCCTACTGTTGCACTCTCTGGTGTGGGAATAGTAATTTTTACTCCTACGCTATCCAACGCTTTCCCTACTGTTGCACTCTCTGGAGTGGGAATAGTAATTTTTACCTCTACCCTATCCAGCGCTTTCCCTACTGTTGCACTCTCTGGAGTGGGAATAGTAATTTTTACTCCTACGCTATCCAATGCTTTCCCTACTGTTGCACTCTCTGGAGTGGGAATAGTAATTTTTACCCCTACGCTATCCAACGCTTTCCCTACTGTTGCACTCTCTGGAGTGGGAATAGTAATTTTTACCCCTATGTTATCCAACGCTTTCCCTACTGTTGCACTCTCTGGAGTGGGAATAGTAATTTTTACCCCTACGCTATCCAATGCTTTCCCTACTGTTGCACTCTTTGGAGTTGGAATAGTAATTTTTACCCCTACGCTATCCAATGCTTTCCCTACTGTAGCACTCTCTGGAGTGGGAATTGTAATTTTGACCCCTACGCTATCCAACGCTTTCCCTACTGTTGCACTCTCTGGAGTGGGAATAGTAATTTTTACCCCTACGCTATCCAATGCTTTCCCTACTTTTGCACTTTCTGGAGTGGGAATAGTAATTTTTACTCCTACGCTATCCAACGCTTTCCCTACTGTTGCACTCTCTGGAGTGGGAATAGTAATTTATATTCCTACGCTATCCAAAGCTTTCCCTACTCTTGCATTCTCTGGAGTGGGAATAGTAATTTTTACCTCTACGCTATCCAAAGCTTTCCCTACTGTTGCACTCTGTGGAGTGGGAATAGTATTTTTTACCCCTACGCTATCCAACATTTTATATAATTATTTGTAAAAATATTAAAAGTATATTTAATTTGTTATGTTTTGTACATTTTAATTATGTTATTGCTTTATGTTTGTAAATGTATTAGTAAATTAGAATATATTGTAATAATTTATAAGTTTGTAAAATAATTATTACAACATATTGTTCTGAACATATATATTATATATTTACAGTATATATTTAATTAATATATTATTATTATATATGTATTATTTATTAAGTTTAAACATTATTAGATACTTATAACTATGTATATTATATTTATTAGTGTTATTTAATTTATTTTACAATTATATTTTAAAAGAAAAAAAACGATATTTTTAACATCGATATTTTTAACATCTGTATTATTTTTTCGATATTTTTGTACTTACCATGTTGTAGATAGGATGTCGATATTCTTGCCCTCGATATTTTAGACTCGATATTTCTGTAGGTCGATATTTTGAAGGTCGAAATTTTGTCAGTGATCCAGAAAAAACACATGGCTATTCCCTTAAATTTAAAATAGTGGCGAAAGTCTCCTTAATACTTGCGGGCATGTGTGCAAGAACTTAACGCCGCAGTAGTATACATTTTTTGACATTACGGCAGCTTTTTTTTATATTGCCATATTTACAAGTTGCCGCTAACTGCAGTATGCAGCACTTTTCCAGCATAAACGTTAATTTTTAAGATCACCACTTCTGTTAGAGGGACTTAACGAAAATGGAATGCGAGGTGGGCGTTCCTGTGAAAAAACTGCAGCTAACCTCACTTCGCGATATTTACAATGATTTTTCCGTCAGGCAATATTCTCCTAAAACTGCTGCTAAATCCAGTTAGCGGCAGTTGTTTAAAACCAGAAAAAAGCTGGTCTAAAAAATGGTGCAAACACACCTGTATATAAGGGAGACTATCCCAGTCCCTCATTGGCATTCTCAATGACGCCAAGGAGGTATTACTCTCGCAGCTTGGAGCTCCATAAGACCACCACCACCCCCGCCCCCAGCACCACCAAAGAGCAGAGCCGCAGAAGAGAGCAGGTCTACCGCCACGCATTACCCTGATAGTGTGATAGCCCACAACAGCCTAAAAAAGATCTCCACCCTAAGCATACTCACTCAGATAGCACCAAGGCTGCAGGCACCATCCCTCCGCAGACAAAGCTACTTGCAGTGCTGCACATGGTGGCCTCTAGTACCTTTCAACCAACCACTGCCAAAGTGGGTGGAGTCACACAGTCATCATTCTCCAGGTTCCTCCCAATTGTCTTCGATGCCATCATCCGACTGACGCCACAACACCTATGCTTCCCCAACAATGCACAAGGACAACTTGACAACAAGCAAGGCTTCTATGCCATTGCAGGATTTCCGCATGTGATGGTGCAATTGACTGCACCCATGTTCAACTTGTGCCTCCTGCAGACACTGCACATATATAAAGGAACAGGATGCACACACACTCAATGAACGTGCAGGCAATCGTGGACCACCTGGACCTGTACATCAATGTAGTGGCAACGTTTCCAGGGAGTGTTCATGACTCCTACATCTTTCGCCAATCGATCATCAACCAGTGGTTAGAGAATGGCACCTATGGAAATGGACTGCTTGTTGGTAAGTACAAACTGAACACACCACACACCTCAAGTCCCCAATCATGTAGCTCTTATATGTGATACTGCACATGTAGCAAATGTAATACGACATACCTTGTGACAGGTCTACCTACTATACACAAGCACCCAATACCAAACAACCAAGACATATGTAAGTAAGCCCAACAATGGAGTAGCCCAGAAAATCTCTTACAAGCCACTATGGAACTCTCGGAATATAGATTTTGAGAAACTCCTCAAACAAAAAATAGAAATTAATCAATGCAGCACGTGCCACAGGATGTATGCTTCTGCTGGGCTACATCCATCCTGAAATAAACACATGTGCCATATGTACAACAAGATGACAGATCACCCTGCTTTCCCGTGTGATGGTGCAAAATTAGCTGACATGCAAACACACAGTCATCCATTCACCATGCTGAGGGGGTGCCTGCCTCATGGGGGTGCAAGCATTGCTACATGAAGGGAGCCCCAACTGCACACAAACAATCACCAGAGTTGATTAAACATCAGTCTGGGTTGTGTCAGAATGGAACATGCATATAAAGGGCATACAAACAATAGAAATATCAATCTCACTACATGTTGTGCATCCATATGAATCCCCTGGTGAGGTGTAGCAATCTGATTAACAAATTTAGCCAAATAAATGCGTGTCGATTGGGAGCACATACACACACACACCAATATCTATGGGTATTACCCCAACATGCATACAAGAAGAGTCAACGTTAACTCCTACCCAAGGACATCAATGCACATATCCGTTGTCTTCACATGTCCCAGTAAGTCAAGTGCACCAGGTAGCAATGTCACTGTCACTCAAACACTGACCCACCTTGGGGGCAAAGTGGACGCACAATGAGTAAAACATTTAGCAGCCAAGGATTTTTGCTCTCAGCTACCCTCAACACAATAACTCCCAATGATGTATCTTGCTGATGTTCAAACATAATAATCTGCCAAAAGTCAAGGGGCCTGCTTCGCCAGGCCCATGTGCCAATGGTGCACCCTAAAACATCTGTGCATAAGTGACGTACTGTTCGTGTAACGGCCCTGTACATAACCTCAAATCTTTTTTGAGTGACCCAAACATCCTGACAGTCTCAACATGATGGTGATACACAGGACAGGCCAATGGCATCATGGTGATGTTTAGGCTGTTAAGTATAGGTAAGTCAATTTCAGTGATGCGGGTTAATTGTCTGCACCACCACATGACAAAGCAGAAAGTACAAAGTTGCACATTGCACACACACCAAAAAAGCCACTGTGCAAACACAGCAGGCACAAATACTAATGAACACATCCCTCCATTATCTGTTTCAGGTGATCAAGGATATGCACTCTCACCATGGCTGATGATCCCCATCAAAGTGACCCACACACAGGCCCAGAGAGACTACAATGTTGCACTGGGACGCACAAGGACCAATGTTGAACGGACCTTTGGAGTCATGATATATCAAGGTTCCGGTGCCTTGATATTTTGGGGGGGAGGAGGGGGACTCCTCTACAGGTCTGAACTGCTCTGTAAAATTATAATGGCTTGTTGCATTTTGCACAATATTTGTGTACGGACAAACACACCATTCCCTGAAGACCAGGATGAACACGAAAATTCAGAGGATGGCCAGGACAAATAAGCTTCTGCTGGTGGAACAGCAAGGAGGGATACCATCATCCACAATTCTTTCACCTAATCATTGCTACAAAGGTACCATTACAAACATTTATTTTAAAAAAAAGTCCACTACTTGTCATTTTTAAAAATAAAATATCACTACAACAACGTCTTGTATGCTTGGTTTTTGACTTCTGAAGTTAATCAATCTGGTAAGTTAAAGTTAACAAAACAACAGTGCTACACAGCTCTCACACCTAGCAGGGGGGTTGACACCAATTAAACGAGGAGTGGGAATGAAACAACGTATTGGGCATCTAAACCAATTAATGTGTATGGTCCAATAGTGAGAATCAATAACTGTGTGATGTGTCATCACAGGAGCACCTACAGGTCTGTTTACAAACAAGAGCGTAGTACAGCATACACTGTATGTCGGATGCATCTTTGTAGATGTGGCCACATACATAAAAACAATCATAATATGTGAAATCCAACCTATCTGTGAATGCAGTGGAACAGGATTAAAGGTAACTGACTACAGTATAAAATATACATTACTAATCTGCAATGCACACACTTGTGGGTGTTGAGGATGAAGATATAGAGGCTAGTAAAGATGCAATAACTGATGCAGTGTAGGGAATGCCACAAACACCAAGCATACACAGTCAAACAACAACAGAAAGTGGGAATACCTCAAAAGATGACACATGTGTCATTGGAGTGACCAATAAGCAAATGTCATGCATCATTAACAATATACATGAATCATCCAACAACACAGCAATGATCTGACAATGCTATAGTCACATAAGCATAAACAATGACATATATGTCATCCATGTACCAACTGGCAAGACAGCAGCACACAACAACATGGATGTAGGACCGTCCTGACCGTCCTGAAGCCTTCAGAGGCGGCCGCTCCTCATGCTGCTCCCGTTGGTATCGTAGCGCTTCACTGCCTCGCATTGCTCTGACTGACCTCTGTTATAGCTCGAATTGCTCTGACTAATCTGTGTTATAGTTCGCTTTGCCCCTGCATCCATTAGTGCATGCTCGCTGCTAATTGTCAGGTCGTAGCACTAATTAGCGTAAGCGCGCATTGACTAGCAATCATTGGTGCTCTGCTGCCTTTGACTATATTAATTATTTTGTGCCTGATTGTTGCCTGATTGTGCCGGTGCCACTGCCAACTACATAGCGCTTAGTAGGTTGTGCCCCAATCCAGTTTCGATTTTGCCTTGCAGCCATTTTGGTGTTTGTTGTTGTGCCTCCCTGCCCGCCTCTCCGCCCCGCTCCCGCCTCCCAGCTGCTCCTCCCTCCCACTGATACCACTAGCTCGACCCTCCGTGAGCGACGCTGTGACCGTCCTGAAGCCTTCAGAGGCGGCCGCACCTCACGCTGCTCCCGTTGGTATCGTAGCGCTTCACTGCCTCGCATTACTCTGACTGACCTCTGTTATAGCTCGAATTGCTCTGACTAATCTGAGTTATAGTTCGCTTTGCCCCTGCATCCATTAGTGCCTGCTCGCTGCTAATTGTCAGATCGTAGCGCTAATTAGCGTAAGCGTGCATTGACTAGCATTCATTGGTGCTCTGCTGCCTTTGACCATATTAATTATTTTGTGCCTGATTGTTGCCTGATAGTGCCGCTGCCACTGCCCACTACATAGCGCTTAGTAGGTTGTGCCCCAATCCATTTTCGATTTTGCCTTGCAGCCATTTTGGTGTTTGTTGTTGTGCCTCCCTGCCCGCCTCCCCACCCCGCTCCCGCCTCCCAGCTCCTCCTCCCTCGCCCCTCCCCCCTCCACTAGCCATTTATGAAGAGATGCTTTTGCGTGCAGCGTTCACGCGCAGCGGTCACGCCCCATGCACGCCGAAGGTGCGCCAAAGGTAAGCCCGTCTGCGCCCGTCCGCGCCGGGACTGCGCCCAGCGCCAGACCCCCTGTCCCCCACAAAATCCTCCCCGCTCGCATAACCTACGACGCTGCAACCCTTTCAGCCCTTAAGCCCGCCCGCCCTCCTACCTGCTATCAAGCCCCCCCTGGACACACCAATGGACCCTCCACCTGTCACTCCTGCAAGTTCGACTGCATCAGGACTCACACCAAATCCACAAACTCCAAACAGAACTCCGACACTAACCAACTAAAGTGCATCCTGCTCAACACCCGCTCGGTCCACAGACACGCCATTGAACTTTGGAACCTACTCGACAATACATCACCGGATGTCGCCTTCCTTACAGAAACTTGGATGAACGCTTCATCAGCTCCCGACATCGCCATGGCCATCCCGGACAGCTACAAAATCATCCGAAAGGACCGCACCAACCAAACTGGAGGAGGCATCGCCATCGTCCACAAGAACACCATCCGCATCACAACCAATTCCGACGACTACCTCTCAAACGCCGAACACCTTCACTTCCAGATCCACACCGATCCTAAGACCACACTCAGAGGCACCCTCATCTACAGACCACCAGGACCCCGCTCACAATTCAGCGATGACATCACTGACTTCATCAGCCCACACGCCCTCCCCTCCGAGGACTACATTCTACTGGGAGACCTCAACTACCACCTTGAGAAGAAAAACGACCCCAACACCACCACCCTCCTGGACAACATGACCAACCTCGGACTCGAACAAATTGTCAACACCCCCACCCACTATGCCGGACACAGGCTCGACCCAATCTTCACCTCCAGCAAACACATCTCCTTCAATCACACCACTGCTCTCCACTGGACGGACCACAGCTGCGTTCACTTCAACTTCAAAAAGACCACGACCCACAACCCCCCACAAACTATTCCCCGAAGAAACTGGAACAAAATTACCACCGACCTGCTCTTCTCATCGCTACACCAAAACCCCCCTACCAAATCATCGGACCCAAACCAAGCAGCCACCAACCTCACACAGTGGATCACCCATAGCGCGGACGAACTAGCACCCTTGAAGAACCATCAAATCAAGCAAGGTAACAAAAAAGCCCCCTGGTTCGACGACGACCTTAAGAAATCCAAAAAGGTATGTCGCACCCTCGAGAAAGCCTGGAGAAAAAACTCTTCCACTGACAACCTGATCACCTTCAAGAACGCTACCCGCAAACACCACCAACTGATCCGATACACCAAGAAATCAGCATTCAAGGAACGACTTGACAACAGCGCCCACAACAGCAAGGAACTATTCAACATCGACAAATATTTCACCAACCCCACCGCCGCCACCAACGACATCACTCCCTCCCAAAACCTCTGCGATTCCCTTGCATCTTTCTTCTACAACAAAATCGCCGACATACATAACAGCTTTGTAAACCAGTCCGGAAACCAGTCCACTACACTCACCCCCGAATCAACACTCCCTCCTAACAACCTCTGCGCCTGGAACCCAATCACCACTGAAGACACCATCCGTCTGATGAACTCCATCCACTCAGGATCGCCAACCGACCCATGTCCCCACCACATTTTCAACAAAGCAGACTCCATCATCGCACCCCATCTCCGAGACGTCATCAACTGCTCCCTCAACTCCGCTACCTTCCCGGAAAGCTGGAAACATGCTGAACTCAGCGCCCTCTTGAAGAAACCTACAGCAGACCCCACTGAACTTAAGAACTACCGCCCCATTTTGCTCCTCCCATTCCCGGCCAAAGTTATAGAGAAAGCCGTCAACAATCAGCTCGCCACCTTCCTCGAAGCCAGCAACTCCCTCGACCCCTCACAGTCCGCCTTCCGAGCCAAACACAGCACCGAACCCGCCCTCATCGCAGCAACAGACGACATCCGAACGCTACTGGACAACGGAGAAACAGCGGCCCTCATCCTACTTGACCTCTCCGCAGCTTTCGACACAGTCTGTCATAGCACCCTCATACAATGCCTCAGCAACATCGGAATACAAAGAAAAGCATTAGACTGGATCATCTCGTTCCTCGCCGGAAGAACCCAGAGAGTCCGCCTCCCCCCTTTCAGATCGGAGCCGACCGAAGTCATCTGCGATGTACCACAAGGATCTTCACTCAGTCCCACCCTCTTCAACGTATACATGAGTCCCCTCGCATCCATCACACGCCAACCAAACCTCAACATCATCTCCTACGCAGACGACACCCAGCTGATCCTTTCCCTTACCAAAGACCCCGACACCGTCAAAACCAACTTACATGAAGGAATGAAAGAAGTCGCCGAGTGGATGAAGAACAGCCGGCTAAAACTAAACTCGGACAAAACGGAAGCTCTCATCCTAGGTTCATCCCCCTCCACCTGGGACGACTCATGGTGGCCTCCGGCCCTGGGAACCACACCTATACCGACGGATCACGCACGTAACCTGGGCTTCATCCTGGACTCCTCCCTCTCGATGACTAGACAAGTCAACGCCGTCTCATCCTCATGCTTCAACATCTTACGCATGCTCAAAAAAATCTTCAGATGGATCCCCACCGAAACAAGAAAGACGGTCACCCACGCACTGGTCACAAGCCGTCTAGATTACGGAAACACCCTTTACGCCGGAACCACAGCCAAACTACAGAAAAAACTCCAACGCATCCAAAACACCTCAGCTAGACTCATACTGGACATCCCCCGTCAAGCTCACATTTCCGGTCACCTGAAAGACCTCCACTGGCTTCCCGTCAACAAGAGAATTACGTTCCGTCTCCTCACCCACGCACACAAAGCCCTCTACAACTTAGGACCCGAATGCCTCAACACGCGACTGTCCTTCTACACCCCCACCCGCCAACTTCGATCATCCAACCAACCCCTCGCCGCAATTCCCCGCATCCATAGATCCACCATGGGAGGAAGAACCTTCTCCTACTTAGCGGCCAAAACCTGGAATTCTCTCCCCACCCACCATCGCCTTATACAGAACCACCTCTTCTTCAGAAAGCAACTCAAAACTTGGATATTCGATAAGTAAAATATTCCCCCTCCCCCAAGTGCCTTGAGACCCTCTGGGTGAGTAGTGCGCTATACAAATTTCTGAACTTGAACTTGTACCCACCAATGCATGGTCAATAAAGTGTTGATGTCACATGCACAATAACATGAGAGTGTCATGGCAATGAAGGTGTAGAATGGGCTACATCCTCTTCCAATAACTCTTGCTCTGTGTTCACACCCCCAAGCAGAGAACAGGCTTACCCATGAGTGAAATGCTACAGAGAATACAATAAGTACAGCCAAAATAGGCTAACAACGTGCAACCTATGACAACAGGAATAGACATTGTTTTTGGTCATTCAGACATGAAATTAATTATTTTAGCCCCCAGAAGGTGCACCACCTAGTACTGGATTATCACTACAAGTTAACTAATGTCAATTGCACGATGTGTGTAATTTTGCTCTTCAGCACAACTACAACAATCAAAGTAGCCACACATCTGTAGGCACAGTTGAACACATAGACAAGCATGCTTCTAGGAATAAATGTTAATGTCACACAATGTTGTATCTCTCAAGCAGTGTACAAATACTCCTCATGAAACAGTGTTGGGCAAGCTGGCCAGCCATCATGTATGGTTCATGTAGCAGTCCAGTGTGGACAAGCCACTCCACTCCAGTCAGGATTATGCCCAACAGAAATATCTGTCCCAGTAGCATCCATGGAAATCCGATGTACACTCAAGAGCTCTATAACATGTGGGGACAAAAAGCTGCACCACATGTTTGCCTCATGAAAGGCCCATATTGTCCATGGAAAACTGTTTGGTACAAACAGTCTGTTTACGACCAAAGTGCAGATACAACCCCTGGGCTTCCTCTGCTTCACAGCCAACCATCTCCCAAACTTGAATACTACACTAGGCCTCAAATCAGAACATCCTCTCTGAGTCACTGACTCAGCCAGCGTAATACTTGGTCAGTCCAGATCATACAAACCTGGGTACAGCATAGTACTCTAAGAATGCATTTGAAACAACAGAATACAGATACAGGAGATGCAAGTGGACCCTCTTAGATGCCTACTGACAGGTCCCCTGCATCACAAGTCTTGTAGAGTAGATGGGCCTCACCCTCAACATTGACGGACAGCACAACCTACTTGTGCATAATGATGTTGAGAGACACTTCAAAGATATAGGATGTCTCACCTGTCAGATTAGTGTCCTCTTGGTGTATGTCATGCAATGCACACCACCCTTTGTACCTGATCAGTAGCACATTGAATGATCAACACAAGTTGCACCATGCGTACTTCTCATATCAGCAATGTGTAAACCTATAACATGCCATTCCTTGTCACCAGGTAATGGTCATTGCTGACACACCGATGGCAAGAGCCAGGGCCCACCGTCTCACGCACAACGCAAGCATAGCTGTCAGAACCACCTAGCATTCAGAAAGCAACTTAAAACGTGGATATTTGACAAGTAATTCCCCACCCCTCTCCAAGCGCCTTGAGACTCTTTGGGTATGTAGCGCGCTATATAAATTTATTGACTTGACTTGACTTGAATGTCAGCCGGCTGTAACTATACAGTATCTGTGTCTAACCACCTGGGTCTCATACAAAAGCTCAGCATGGTCTCTAGGCCATGCGCACTGTTTGGCTTTCAGGCATCCGTTGCTCTTCTGTTGCAAAGATTTTACATGCAAAGTGCTGCTTTGCTGTTCCAAAGTAACAATGTTATTTTCACCTGGTTCTACAACATGTTTGTACATGGCTCAGTGGGGCATGTTGACCTAGGCATAATTTGGATTTGGATGCTCCATTATGCTATCTGTAACACACATTTAAGTATGCATTATCTGAGGTGTCCCTGTAAGCTCTTGTAGGCTTAGGTGATACAAAATATGGGATGGAACACTAACATCAATAAATCGTCCTATTATCTGCACAGCCGTAACATCATTGACTATACCAGATACTATTTGCTCATTGCTGTCAGGCTAGATGGATCTTAAAATGTTGCTTACACAAGAAGATCCTTAAACCATGTAACATCTGGTTTAGCATATTTGTAATGGTGACAATGAATCTGGTCATTAGACACCGGTCAAAGATCATGTCATGCATAGCACAGCATAAAATGCATTGACCTATCTCTTGAAAATATGCCCTTTGCACAATCCGTCATCAATGTACACCTCTGTGCCTCCAGCTAATCAAATACTCACATGTGAATGTGCAGTCATTGTTGTGCATTGTATGCTGCATCACTTATCTCATAGACAAGTAGTGACTGCCTGTTGATCAAGTCCATGTGTGTAGCAAGCCCATCTAACTGGCACAGACATCACTGCAATGTGAGATGTAAGATTCTAACATGTAATGACACATACCACCAATGCTAACACTAATGAGTGACACAGAGACATGCTTTTTCGTACACACAAGACCAGTCATAGACAGACATCGATATGAGTAACTACTGCCTCTTGACAGCTCAGGATCACTCATATCAGAACAGTCCATATAGACTATACTCCAGTACAGCACACAGATCACATTACATATCCATATTGTTGTTGTTAGGCCTATTAAATCAGGTAAAATGGTACATATAGTGATTAAGTAGCAAATTGCTGATAACATTTTAACGCAAATCCATGTTAGCGATAATATTTTTCATATCCGCCATGGAAAATACTCACTAAATACATGTATATGCATGAAATATTCCCTTTTACCACTTAGCGGGTAAGATTTTGTCACAATGTCTGAAAACGGGCCTCAAACGCCCAGGAAGCAATGTCAGTCTGAATCCTGTTTCTGTGCCTAGTCTACTGTCCCTACTGTCTCTTTTGAGTACAGTGTCTTTGTCCGTACGTGGTTTTTGTGTCTTAGTGATTGTCTTGATGGGTGTTTGTCCTAGCCGTACATTCGTATTTTCAACTGTTATTTGGGTGTTTTTGTGTTTGTTTTTCTTATTACTGTGTTCAATTACGTTTTGGGAGACGTTGGGTTAGGGTAGGGAGGGCAGGATGTCCGAGGGGCCCTTGGGGGCTTCTTACAGCTCATAAAGTTTTATTTACCATGAATGGTTGAGGCTGGGGGAAGTATCCTCCAGGGATACAATATAAAAATACAGACGGTCAGGTAGGAGCACATCAGAGAAAAGATGATGAGAATGTTTGGTGTGGACAGGACTGTCCAGCAGTGGAAGCACCATTAGCAGGATTCCGTAGGGCGTGAGGGAGACCTCATGGATCACCTGGACTTCTTTATTGGCAGGGAATGTGGTAAGTACATGACCAAATTTGTATCAGATCAAACGATTAATCCACTGACCACAAATTAGGTTCTGGACAACAGCTATGCCCCCCTCATGGAATATGCTACATAGCTAAATGAAATGCTTGCAATGATGAACTGTCCATTAATACGCACATTGATATTGGAACACCTAACATGGTTAACTGGGTGTCAAGCTCTGTGAGAAACATAGGGGGTCATTAGGATGGAGGATTTTCCGCATCCTCCGGGCCGGCGGAAGCCACCACCGGCCCGGAGGATGCGGAAAATCCTCTGCGGACCCACCAGGACCCACCGCCACATTAGGATGGCTGGTGGGTCATGGTTTAGGTCCGCAGCTTTTCCGCCGAGGCTGGCTTACAACCGCGGCGGAAAAGCACTAAAATGGTGAAGGTGTCTCTTAGACACCTTCAGCCAGATTAGGATGTGCATGAAAACATGCTTTTCCGCGGCGGCTTTTCCACCGTGGAAAAGCATGTGTAACTGCACTGCAGGGGCCCATTGCGGGCCCCCTAGGTGTAGTGGGGGGTGGGGGGTGCACATGGGGGGTACCTATGGTACCCCCCTGCATTTGCGTGCACAGAGCATGCAGCCGCAGCCCATGCGGACGTTCCCTCATGCTCTGGGGTCGCGGACGGACTCAAGTCCGTCCGCGATCCTAATGACCCCCATAATGTGGGATATCAACATGTCAAGGGTTGTGATACACCTGTGGGGTGGCAAATCGACCCATTTGACCAAACAACGTCACATATATTGGTGTTGTTGAGGTACAAAGTTAGTCATGAAACTGTAGATCAAATTATAGTCTGTTTTATCCCAATGATCATGGCAGGAATATCCAGTAGGCCAAAAGGCAGAAATTGACATGGGTTGGGTGTCAGACAGGAGCACATTGCAACATGTATTTAACATGGACACACACCAAACAGTTACAGTGAATGACATTGTATCAAGAAGATCTCAATGATGTACGTGAGACATATGAAATGTGATGTTAATTACATATATCTGTGTTTCCATCCATTTTTCACAGCTGGAAGACCCTTGATCACACAGGGAGATGTGGATGCCTTTGTGGACCCACACGCCACTGGTGAGTGCATTGCCCCTACCTTGTAATTGTATGTGTTGACATATATGTGTCATGCCACTGGCCCTGTTTGTTGTTGTACACAGTCTGGATGTGAATCACATGGACCTTCACTTCTAGTGTGATGATGCAGCTTTAAGTCAAGAGTTATGCACATCATCATCATGTGCTGATGGAGAACAGCATTGGTCTTCTTGACTTGAGATTGCAACTGCTCATATTATTCACTATAACTCTGCCACGTACAAGCAAATAGTCAATGATTCTGATGTATTCATTGCAATGTCATTGAGCCAAACATGCAGCATCACAAACATCTATGCACCCTGACATGATTGTGCAAGGGGGGCAGATGTGGTGCTGGCCATTGCAATTGTAAACTGTTATAAATGATGATAAGTTGGGGGGGCTAGGGGTTAATTATCTCCTGCAGAACTGGGTCAAGCATGCTCCATTTTGCTTCTAGGGATAAGAAAACAAAAATTTTGGGGGTGCTTCGCTGGATTTTTATAGTTTAACTTTCCTGCAAAAAGTGTTGTCATGCTTATTAGCATGCGTTTTCTGGCCTTCTTTCATGTTTGTGGCAAGATTTTCATCGCCATGATGTTGGTCTTAAAGTCAACATTTCCAACCGTGATACAATACTATGGCCATGTAGCGACGTATTGTGAATTCATTGGTACCATAGTGATATTTTCGGCTGTTCGTAGCAGTAAGAAAATTGTCGCTAACTAACATTAGCGTTAGTAGCTGCAATTCCTGTACATATACCCCTTAGAGCCTTATCTGGAGTTTGGCGAACAGGAAACTTCATTGCTAAAAACTCCATCACTAACATAGCGGATGTCTCGTCTGCAATATTACAAGTGCCTTATAGACTATGGGAATAGCGGGCACATTTTGACAGCGTATCCCATAAGATAAACTAAAAAAAAATAAGATAAGCCCTTACTTTTCAGATTTCGCCTGGCGATCCGCAGCGCAGCAGCGTTCGCGCAGGCGAGAACTTTTGTTTCCCAGTATGGGGCTTTGTCCCGCCTCTCTGTTCCATTGGCTAGCTCCATAAATGGAGGCTAGCCATTGGAACAGATATGCGTCACTCATTCCCCGAGCAGATTCGTGGGCGTTCTGGCGATTTTTTTGCTCTCCTCCCCTTTGCGAACGTCATTGCCGCTGTGGGCGGTGGTTAATTTTTTTTTTCTTCGAAGGTTTGTTTTGGTCATTTCTCCAGGCTGACCGCCGCCGGAAGAAGTCCAGGTGAGTGCTCCCCTCTCCACCTGCTGTCCGTGTGCCCGTTTCCGCCCCCTCCCTCCCGCTGTCCGTGTGCCCGTTCCCGCCCCCCTCTCCCGCTGTTCGTGTCTCCGGCCCCACTTGTAAATGCCAGCATTGGGGATTTCCGATGACCAGGGCGGAGGGAGGCAGGCTCTGCAGCATGCTCTCTCTCGCCTGGCCGGCACCCGCACCATTGTACCAGGACGCGCGAGCGGCCTGGAGAAGACGTAGTTACAGCTGAATTGTAAGTGCGTACCTCACTCAGTGAACAGTCCCATGCTTAAAGCTGTGTGAAGTGATTTCACCCTGGTAGGCTTTGCAAGTTTGTGCAGGCGGAGGTTTGTGTATGCGCCCATGCACGTGTGCTCAGGTTCTGGTGACGGCTGACGCAGTCCGCCCATGCATGTTTGCGCAGATTGGTGCACGTTGGTGCCAACTTGTATTTTTTTTTCACAAGCGTATTCAGGTTTCTGCAGGGCCTGGTATACGTTTTTGACGGTGATGGGGTAGACACGTGCAGGTACTGGGTCAACTGTTGTCATGTGCTAGTCCAGTCAGACATTGCTGTAATATTGTGCAGGCTCTGCTGCAATGTTGTTCCAGCTCTGGTGCAGGCATGTACCAGAGGCGCTGCAAGGTTTGTGCGAGGGTGTAATGGCTGGATTTTCTGAGTAGGTGGGATCAGCCCCTAGGGGCCCCTCCAACCCAGCCAGAACGTACTCACCTTCCCTCCTCAGGACTAACTATCCAGGCACCTGGTACCTACCTGAGGATGGGGAACTCGCAATATACAAGCTCATATTATTAAAAACACCACTAAATCTATAGGGATACTAAGAATACTCACTGATTACTAGGGATATCCATACCCTACACCACACTTATTCACATCAGTTGGTCTCGCGGCCACCCCGACCCAGACCGTTCTACCCTAGGGCAGATATGACACACAATCCGGTGCGTCTACACACGGGCCTGCAGAACCCAATGCTCTCTTCTCCAAATTGTTTGCAATCCTGCAAAACTACACACTAGTTCGACCTCCTAGTGTTCTCATTTACTCAAGCCACAATCCAGTGGGTATACACACTGATCTTCTACTCAGTGCTCTCATTAACGCCGCATATCAACGACGACCACATTCCTATGAACACCTATATATATATATAGTGGGAAGTCTCTTCACTAAGGGTCTGCTACTACAATAATATTATGGGATGGTGTACTAACTTAGTCCCTTGGTTGCAAGTCTCCTCTCTCCCTCACTATTACTTACCTGTTCAGGGGTAGCATCTGTTCAAACAGCAATACCTACCAGGAAAGATTACCCTTACTGTATGGGGATAAAGATATACACACTATGTGATTGAGTTATTTCTTGATTTAAGCGCTCCTACTCCCTTTTGATCCATCAGTGGCTCAACAGCAACTGGCTAGAAGCCAGGATAACTTTATCATAAAAGAACTCACGCACACTAATTCACTAATTAATGGGGTCATTTATTTAATCAATAATAAAACATACATATACAAAACTATGGGGGGGTCTCTATAACTAGCAGTAACTTTAACACACCGCTGAAAGAGAAGGATTAAACATAACAGGAACACTCTGCTGAAAGGGAAAGGATTAGTTAGACATCCTAGGGAATAAGAACAAGATTAAGGTGCAAGTGTAAAGTAAACTAATGTGATGAAAACAATATCACCTGATTAGTGTGAAGTCTTGTTCTAGCTGTCATCTGGGTTCCTCTCTCGTCTGTGCCTTGGCTCATCTCAGACTCTCTCTCTCTCCTGCACTCTTGGTTACACCTCTGCGCTGATCACTCTGTCTCTGGACTCCTCTCCCCCACACGAACTGTCTCCACCTCCCATCTTCAATCTTAATGGTTCCTGCCGCTCTGATCACCGTTCATTCCACTAGCTTATTCACTCTGTCTCTGCGCCAATGTCCAATTAACTCCATCTGCTCCCATAGGTTAGTCCACGATCTCTCCTCCGTCTCTTCTAAAAGGCATTACTTCAGACTCCAGCTATTCACACCTCCTCCTGATAAGCAACTGCTTCTGACTGCTTCCTTCAGTTCCAGCTCACTATTCAACTCAGCTCTTCTCCAGCTTGAACCCTCTCTCTCTGCCAACTCCACTCCACTGCTTTCCACTCCTCCTCCTTAACACGACCCTCTGGCCTCGCCACCTTCACTCGACTCCCTCTCTGCTTGACTCCCTCTGCTCGACTCACTGGCTCCGCCTCTGCACTTCACTGATATAGAATGCTGTTTCCTCATGGAAAGTTCCAGCCATCAGTCTGCCGCCCACCAGATCTCTGCACCACTTCGCATCAAGGACACACACCCAGCTGGCCAGCCTTTTGTGGTGTCTTCAACACAGAGAATAATACAGCCTACCGATAAGGGCTGGCCCAGACCGGTTCTCTCCAAGTGAAAAACAGCCTTAACTATAAACTTTGCCTTTGCCCTGAAACGCCTCTCAGCTTCATCAAGATGGAGTCCCTCTAGCTCTAGGCCTGTAGGCCTGAAAGGGGTGAAATGCTCCTCAGCTCTGTCAGAATACCTACATAAACCATACCAATGTGTCTAATATGTCAAAGCCAATAGGCAATAGACAGGTTAAAGTCAAGAATAAAGGCATATTAAGCAGCTATCCTCTTCTAGGTCTGGAAAAAGGGCTTAAAAGGGCCAACACAGGCTAAGAATACCTATACTAGATGCGAGCAAGATTAATGATCTATATCACTGCTAAATAAAGCCAAAAACTCTGCCATTACAGAGGGCGGTACTCAAGCGTTTTTGAATGCCCACATTAAGATTCGGGCTGGTAGTGTTGGTTTGTACAGACGCTGGTGGCGGTATGTGCGCTAGTGCTGGCACAGGCTTCTAGAGGGGCGGGCACTTGATTCTGTGAGAATAGTACAGACTTGTTCAGAGGAGCTACGCAGGCTCGAGTTGGTGCAGCTGCCTAAGTGTGTGTGTGTGTGCAATGAGTATGCAGTGTGTGCCTGCCCGCGCAAGGAGTATGCAGTGTGAGCCTGCCCGCGCAAGGAGTATGCAATGTGTGCCTGCGCAAGCAAGTAGCATCTAGGGTGTGACTGCGCGGGCAAGGGGTATGCAGTATGTATGTCTAGTATGGGGTTGGGTCATATGGCCTACTTGGATATTGAATGATTCTTTGGGGCGCTCTGTGATGGGCCTGGTAGGTGTAAGAGGGACTTTGGTGTGCTTATTGTGCTCTGGGGAGGGAGTGATTGGGCCATTCTAATGTATTTCCATAGAGTGGGAATAATTTAGGCCGTGTGATGTGCTTAGTGTTTTATGAGAGGTGACTCGTGTGTAACGTGAGTTGAAGAGTCAGGGGCAGTGATATGTAGTTATGATGCGAGTTGCTGAGATTGGTTTGTGGTGCTTGATCATTCCATGACGGGGGTGTTGCAGGTCATGAGGTTAAAAATAATCGGGTAAATTGAGCAATGAGTAAAAATGTCAACAGCAGCCAAACCTGTTTTACTGGATACCACATACCACTGGATACCACAAGTTGCATGACAGGCTGATGCGAGATAGGAGCAGCCTGCAGGATCTTTGTGTACACTCATCAGGGGATAATAACAAAGGAGTGATAACTCTGGTTATTAATGAACTTGATTTAGAAATCAGTGATTTGTCTACTCACAGATATGACTCGTGATAAAATAGGGTTAATGTTCCCACTGCAAAGCACAAAGTGTATCATGCAGCTCGCAGATTTAAATGTGTGTGTGTGTGTGTGTGTGGCTCTGGGGGGTGTGTGTGTGTGGCGCTATGGGTGTGTGTGTGTGTGTGTGGCTCTGAGTGTGTGTGTGTGGCTCTGGGTGTGTGTGTGTGTGGCTCTGGGTGTGTGTGTGTGGCTGGCTCTGGGTGTGTGTGTGTGTGTGACTCTGGGTGTGTGTGTGTGGCTCTGGGTGTGTGTGTGTGGTAGCAATTGCTGTCTGCTGAGCTCGTCCGTAGGGTGCAATAGCTCTCACATTTACAAGAGATTAAGCTAATGGCAATGTAAACGACAATGCCATTTATTTATCTGTTTTCAAAACCAACACATAAATACAAATGTTGTCATTTACAATGCCAATAGCTCTAACTTTTCCAAAGGCGAAACCATTGCATTGTAAATGCTTGTTTATTATACCAGCGCTTCTATTTTTTCCACTAAACATCAGAAATGTTTACAAGAACTTACAATTGATGTAAGTAAAGGGGGGCAATGGATACAGTAAATCGGGCACGATGCCCGTGAGTGGAATTGCTGCCGCCATTTTGCGGTACGTCGACGGTAATTCCACCAGCAGGCATCACTTTGACGGAGGGTTTACTGCAGCTGACATGAATCGACAGATTACACATTACCTAAATCAGGTCTTTTAATCCCTTCGTTCACACTTAATTGACCTTCGATATTTACCAATCAATATTCAATTCGGGGTCAGGTTGCCTTTGTGTACGATTCATTTATTCAGTATATGCTCTGTTTTAAAATTAACAGGAATCCTTCCTGGCAAGCCACTGCAACTGACTTGAACTAGTTAGGCCCCTCAATAGATGACTGATTCCATAGAAAACCTACTAGCTGTTAGGAAACTGACAAGTTTCACATTAACAGCCAACAACTGGTAGTCACTTAAGGCGTGCAGTTCCTATGTATCGATCCAAAAGAGGCACGATTTCTACTGAGCTATTCATCAAGGTTATCACAAAGCACAGCACGGAGAACTGAGTAATTACATAAAAAAGAGAAAAGTGAACTTAAAAGCCTTCGAACGTTTCTACGGCAAGCTGAGCTGATTCACCAAAGTGGACCACTTAGCTGCAGTAAAAGGTAACAAATTGCTAGCAATTCAAACTGTTTTCCGATGAAGAAACGGTAAACTTTATTTGCCGTTTGATGTTTTTTTATCCTTTCTTTCCACACATATATACTACATACCGTATTTGTACTTGGAGAGATCCTGCGATGCAGAAAAGTAATGTTTTGCCCTCTTATTTATGTTCGTTCTTTCCAGACAGATGCACAATATTCCCTTTTTGCATTTGAGGGACAGCCTGCAAATTACAGATGTGTTATTTGATCTCATAATGTTTTTCTTTCTATCTAGATAGATTCAGTACATTGATTGATTATCAGTATGGCGAAAGATCTTGCATTGCACCGATGTATATTTTGTCCCATCAAAAGAGTGGTGTGTTTTTTTCTTCAAGTGTCTTGATTGAGAGTGCGGTGCTAACTGTTCTCCTTCTTTCATGGGCGCAGTTTTCCTTACATGATGGCCACCTATGTATATCGGTTACCCTTATGAACTTCAAGAGTTCATTGAGCCTGCTGGATTTCCCTTTGTTTCTACCATTAAGAGCAACCCTCTAAGCTATTGTCTGTGGTATATTTCTTTATAGAAACTTGGAGCCAAGGCAATGAACAATCTCCGTCTTGTCGGTGCCAAGGTTGAGTTAGCCCCATTTGAGCCCACAATGCAGCATTGTATCGCTGTGGACTGAACCAGAGAGACGCCGCTGGTCCCATTCAAACCCAGTAGACTCTTGCATTACGCTTACCGGCGGAAGGTAGAGTTTAGATTTCCTCAAGTGACCTGTTAATAAAACCTCTTTTCACTTTGAGCTTTGCAATGCTACAATACATGCTTGTCAGTAGATATCATGTTATTTTATTTATTGCTTTTGAATACCACTCACATTGGTCGAGACACACTTTAGAGTACTTTTATCAGTAGGTGAGAATGAGAGTGTTAAAGACAAAGATCAACAGATGGGGAGACAGAGTTCAGTCTCTAGCTATTTGGAATAGCTAAAGTTTCAGACATTGCCAGTATTTCTCAAAGTCTGCGTGGGTCATAGGATCAGTGTCAGCTTCAAGTTGAACGGTAACTCAGCCTGGATAATAGTGGGCCAGTCAGCTTTCAGGTTTATATATTCCTAAATGTTAATATATCAAATGGTAAGCTTGTCTCTAAAGCAGCATCTGCAGGGCACCTTCTGTGGTCCAGCTCTTCCCTTCGAGCCACCTTGTAAATAAACGCTGGCCAGGGCTGGACTAGGAACCAAAAGCAGCCTGGCAAAAATGTTCATATGAGCCCCCCTCCCGACCTCCTCTCTCATCTCTGTCTGTTGCCGTCCCCTCATGCCTCTCTCTCGCACCTGCTGTAATTACTTGGGGAGAGAAATTTAAAATAAATCATGGAAAAAATATTGCAAAACAAGAATATCCTGTCAAAAAAATTCTGTCAACTCAAAAATATCATGGGACAGAATATAGAAGGCAAGAATATTGTTTTTGAAGCATATAATATAGTTTTTTTTAACATGTAGTTGTATACAATATTGTTTACTTCAACATAGTTGTATTATATTTTTTATGTTATTAATTTAATATATGTTAGTTATTTTTTTATGTTTAGGTATTCATGTTCTGATAATAATTGTTTTTATATGGCAGTAGTTTGTAATGTGTTATTGAACTTTTTTGGATCAAATTAGTAATTTTTAATTAAGTAGCATGTTGTTGGGCTTGTAGGAGATTAGGGTACGAAGTGATTTAAAATATACATTATTTTCTATTTTAAAAGGATGGATATAAAAAAAATATTTAATTGGCAATTAATTATGTAAATTATTTAATTGACTAATTGGTATTTTACTTATTTAATTATGTTTGTAATTTTTATGTTTAATCTAGATCATTTAATATTTAAGTAGTAATGTTTAATTTATTAGTGGGTTGTTGGGTTTGTGGGAGATTAGGGTGGTTAGCTATTTATAATAATAGTTATTGTCTTTATTTTTAAATCATTTTTTAAATTCAAATGATTAATTGATTAATTGTTATTTTAATTAGTTTAGCATAGTTTTCCAATGTATGTTCAACTGTATTTTTATTTTTATTATAAATTATATAGCATCACCACAGCCACTTGGTTGGCGAGGATCATATGGAGCAAAGATAACCTTTGCAGTTTCCAATTTTTAATGTGTAATTTTAATTTTAATCTTTAAATTAAATTAGTAATTTTTAATTTAGTAATCGGCTGCTTGGTTTGTAGGGGTTTAGGAACTGACATCCCTGAAATCATAAATTATTGTTTTTTACTATAATTTTAAGTTAACTAAAATATGAATGGATAATTAATGGTGCATACTATTTAATTGATATGTTAATTATACTTATTTGGTATTTTTAAATATTGCAATTCGTTGATCATTGTATTTAATAATAACATTATAAAGAAGAATTGCATATAAATATTTTAATTGAATTTCAGCTGTTTTATTTAATAATTATTTTAATGTTAGCAATGTTTTAGTTATAACTTTTTTGATTTTCTTTTTGAGTGTTGGTGGTTCTGTGTGGCAGGAGGGAGGTAGGTGTATTTATTTTAAAGATTTTTGAGTTTGTTTTACATTTTGTACATTTAGATTGTAATATGAAACTTGCTTTTGTTCCTTTACATTACATTTTATTAATCTATATTGTATATATCTTTTTATTTTTAATATGTTTAAATATTTTATTTCTTTATGTATTTATAGATTTTAAAAAAAGTTAAGGAGTGGGAATGGTATACATAACGCTTCCAAAGTACAACATTTTCCCTAATGTTGCTACAATTGGAGCGTAAATACTTAATCTAACCCCTCCAAAATCCAACACCTCCCCTGCTTTTGCTTAGGTTGGACTTGGAATAGTAAATCTGGCCCTTCCAAAGTCTGACATTTCCCTGCTGTTGCTTAGATTGGACTGTGAATATTAAATTTAACTCCTCCTAAGTTCAGCACTTTCTTATGATTGAGCGAGTACAGTTAAATAAAAACTCGCCAGAGTCCAACACTTTTCCTACTGTTGTTTAGGTTGATGTGGGAATAATACATTTTACTCCTCCAAAGACCAACAATGTCCCTACTGTTGCTCAGATCGGAGTGGGAATAGAAAATGCAAACCATCCAAACCCCAACATTTTCCCTACTGTTGCTCAGATTGCAGTGGAAATAGTAAATCTAACATGTCCAAAATCCAACACTTGCCATGCTTCTGCTCAAGTGGTAGGAGGAATAGTAAACCTAAGTCCAGCACTTTCTCTAATTTTTCTTAGATTGGAGTTAGAATAAGAAATCTGACTCCTTCATAGTTCAACTCATTTTCTAGTGTGGTTTATTTTGGATTAACATTACTTTTTTAAATAATGTTTATTGTTTATAAAAAAAATAATTTTAATTGAATATTAATTACATTGGTGTTTTTTCCCCCGTCTGGCTGCTCAAGGACTCTTACCAGGGCGCTCGAGACATCAAAGTCCGCTCTTGATGAAGTTCCACAATGCTGAATTTATAAGTACAGGTATCCTCTAAAAATCATTTCTATCCACCCTTTGTTTCATCAGGAGGGTGTGCAGTGACATAATTCCAGGCAGTGCATTGCTCAGTCTCAGAATGAAGCTAATGTGTCATAACTTCAACTGCCACAATAACTGGCTTGGACTGTTCCCATGGGGCACAGGGTCAAGACAGATTTGCATATGGCTGGGTCCACACTGGGGTGGCGTAGTGGGCAAATGAACAATGGATTTGACCTAGATCCTTTAACTGGGGGATATTGTTTGCATCGTCAGCATTCCGTCCATCATTTGTTTGCTGGAACACTTTTTGCCCTAAGTGGAATGGGTATGCCGAGACGTGGGTCTCTTGCTCACTGTGCCACTGGATTCAAGCTAGCCTGGCTGAAGAAGGGGGAAATACTCTGAAACCGGTCCCAGGATGCTTGTTTCTGGTCCAGGGAGGACCTGGCCTGGCAGTTTGGTCTTGACTGTTCCCATGGGGCACAGGGTCAAGACTGATTTGCATATGGCTGGGTCCAAACTGGGGTGGAGTTGTGGGCAAAAGAACGATGGATTTAACCCAGATCTTTTGACTGGGGGAGAGTGTTTGCATTGTCAGCATTCCGTCCATCATTTGTTTGCTGAAACACTTTTCGCCCTAAGTGGGATGGGTATGCCCAGAAGTGGGTCCCTTGCTCACTGTGCCACTAGATTCAAGCTAGCCTGGCTGAAGAAGGGGGAAATACTCTGAAACCGGTCCCAGGATGCTTGTTTCCAGTCCAGGGAAGACCTGGCCTGGCAGTTCGGTCTGGACTGTTCCTATGGTGCAAAGGGTCAAGACTGATTTACATATGGCTGGGTCCAAACTGGGGTGGCGTAGAGGGAAAAAGAACAATGGATTTAACTCAGATCTTTTGACTAGGGGAGAATGTTTGTATTATCAGCATTTCGTCCATCATTTGTTTGCTGTAACACAATAACTGCTCCAGCATTACCAGAGGTGATCAATCTGTAATGAGAAAGCGTCAGCTATGCTTTATTATGCCCATAACAACATAACAGGCAATATCTAACTCCCTGCATCAATGTTCTATTTAATATATTTCATGTTTTGTCATTGTATGTCCTTCACATGGCCTGATAAATGCTTCAAGCACTCATAGAAAGGTAGGTTTACTGGATATAGCGGGGGAAGGGGAATTTCCTCAATTTATAGAACTGCTGTAAGACAAACGGTCAGAGTTGTATAAAAAAATTAACAGAGGTTAAGTATGTTATTTTATGTTATGTTATATGGGTATTTCTTGAGCGCAAGTTAACCAACGGTCTCTCAGCGCTATGAATTGAGCAGAGCAGAGAGGGTTCGAAATCGGAGCAGTCTAATGATGAGCTAAGGTAAAGAGCCAGGCTTTGAGCAATTTTCTAAACCGTACATAATCTTCTTCAAGTCTCAGAGTGATTGGCAGTGAGTACCACAGCGTCGAGAACCGCGACCCTCCAGTGCGTTTACGTCTGAATCTCGGTACAACCAGTTGGTTCAAATGCACAGATCTTAAGGTGCGCTGGGGGCATACTTGCTGATTCTAGATGAGGAGATATAGCTAGAACCAGCCCCTGAATGGCTCTAAAAAGGATGCAATCTGTTTTAAACATAGTTTGTTGCCCCCCCGGAAGCCAGTGGAGTTCTTTCAGCAGTGGGCTATTGTGGCATCATCTATCTTTTTGATAGATGATTCTAGCGGCTTGGTTCTGAATCATCTGAAGACGGTGCTTCTGATGTTGTGAAAGGTCAAGTTACAATGGGTAACTGGACATAATATCGACTACATAATATCGAATGGACAAAATATCGACGGAAAAATATCGACATTAACTAAATATCGACTATAGGAATATCGTTGGAAAAAATATCGACTGTAAAAATGACCCAAAAATATCGAATACAAAAATATCGACTCAAAAATATCGACCAGACAAAATATCGAAATATAGTGAAAGTAAAAAATATCGAGAAAATGTTAGAAAATATTTATTTTATAAAATAATATATATAAAATATATAAATAAATAGTACTTAATGTTTAGGAGCGGGTTGTGGGTTTATAGGGGAATAGGGTGGGAAGTAATTTAATAATAATTAATTATTTAATATATGTTTGGTAATTGTTTTAATTAGATTTTAATTGGTAATTAATTAACATGAATTAGTTAATTGTTTAATTGATTAATTAGCATATAATTTAATTGATTAATTGATTAATTAATTATTATTAATTATTATTTTTATAAATTAATTTGTATATGATTTTAATTGATACATTGGTTATTAATTATTAATAATTAGTGAATCATTTTATTAAGAATTAGCATATTATTTACATTTATAATTGCTAACACATTAATTATAATTAGTTAATGATGTAATTAATATATTGCATATAATTTAAAAAAATTAATTGGTAATTAATTTATCATAATGACTTAATTACATTAATTGGATACATTTAAATGTAATGTGTTAATTTATGTTGATGTTAATTAATTAATTGGAATTAAACAATATTAATTAATCAAAATTATTATTATAGCTAATGTGATAATATATTTTATTATTGTTTTTGTAAAAAAAAAATTTTTTATTATATATTCATGTTTAATGTTGTGTTCATTATTATTTATAGTGTTCTGGCTCAGTTTCATCGTTTTTGTTATAGGTTAATTTTTTAGGGTTCAGGGTCATTTTTCTGTTCGTGAGTAAAGGTGTATTTAGTGGGATTTGGGAAATGTTTACGTTTGTGGGTAAATGGGTTTTTTTGAGGTTCAGGGTCAGTTTTCAGTTCTTGTGTAAAGGGCTATTTGTAGGGGTCAGGGTCAGTTTTCAGTTTGTGGGTAAAGGGGTATTTGTAGGGTTCTGGGTCAGTTTTCAGTTTGTGGGTAAAGGAGTTTTTTTGAGGTTCAGGGTCAGTTTTCAGTTTGTGGGTGTAGGGGTATTTGTAGGGTTCAGGGTCAGTTTTCAGTTTGTGGGTAAAGGGGTATTTGTAGGGTTCAGGTTCAGTTTTCAGTTTGTGGGGAAAGGAGTATTTGTAGGGTTCAGGGTCAGTTTTCAGTTTGTGGGTGAAGGGGTATTTGTAGGGTTCAGGGTCAGTTTTCAGTTTGTGGGTAAAGGGGTATTTGTAGGGTTCAGGGTCAGTTTTCAGTTTGTGGGTAAAGGGGTATTTGTAGGGTTCTGGGTCAGTTTTCAGTTTGTGGGTAAAGGGGTATTTGTAGGGTTCAGGGTCAGTTTTCAGTTTGTGGGGAAAGGAGTATTTGTAGGGTTCAGGGTCAGTTTTCAGTTTGTGGGTGTAGGGGTATTTGTAGGGTTCAGGGTCAGTTTTCAGTTTGTGGGTAAAGGGGTATTTGTAGGGTTCAGGGTCAGTTTTCAGTTTGTGGGGAAAGGAGTATTTGTAGGGTTCAGGGTCAGTTTTCAGTTTGTGGGTGAAGGGGTATTTGTAGGGTTCAGGGTCAGTTTTCAGTTTGTGGGGAAAGGAGTATTTGTAGGGTTCAGGGTCAGTTTTCAGTTTGTGGGTAAAGGGGTATTTGTAGGGTTCTGGGTCAGTTTTCAGTTTGTGGGGAAAGGAGTATTTGTAAGGTTCAGGGTCAGTTTTCAGTTTGTGGGTGAAGGGGTATTTGTAGGGTTCAGGGTCAGTTTTCAGTTTGTGGGTAAATGGGTATTTGTAGGGTTCAGGGTCAGTTTTCAGTTTGTGGGTAAGGGGTATTTGTAGGGTTCAGGGTCAGTTTTCAGTTTGTTGATAAAGGGGTATTTGTAGGGTTCTGGGTCAGTTTTGGCCTTTAGGGTGAAGGGGTCTTTTTAGTGTTTTGGGACAGTTTTGGGTGTTTTAGAGTGCTGATGTATAGTGTAACTTAAGACTGATACATTAAATCTATTACACGAAAATAGCTATTATTATAACTTTACATTAGTACCATTTATTTTGATCAAAACAATATATGTATTAGCATGTTTCCAGACAGTAGCTAGAGTGGAGTTGGAATTCTAATTATTAATTGGTTGGTGTCCAGCACCATCAGTAATATTACCTACACTGGAGTTGGATTAATAAAAATACATTGGTCAGTCTCCACCACATTTTATGGTATTACCTTGAGTGTAGTAGGAATAGTAAATAATTTTTTGCTAGTGTCCTGCAGCTTCTATGATATTAGATTGACTGGAGTAGTAATAATACATATAAAATTGGTCAGTGTGCAGCACATTTGTATACATTTGTTCATTACTGTATTTTAATATTAAAAATTAATGCAACATAGATGTTTTCAAATAACTTTATTAAACAATTTTTTAATTTTTTATTGTGTACTACAATACAATCACAAACAAATATAACATCACATTTTTTTGACTTTTATTATTCACAGAATAACATCTTTACATTTATATACATGTGGTTAATGTAAAAAAAAAAATTTGATTACTAGATTCTTTCAGTAAATTTTACATATTCCCATCAGTCACTTACAATTTAAAGTATTTATATAGAAATACATAAAACAATGATTTGTTATACATTTCTTACATTAATATTTAATAATGTTAATATTAAATATTAATATAATAAAATATATATAATACATATTCCTTTTTAACAAGTAACATGACTATTATTACATTTGTTAGGATAAATTGAAATACAAAAAAATATTTTCTTGGTGTATATTTCACAAAATGTTGTTTTTACATAAAACATATAAATCGATTTGGTTGTAAAGTTTATAATTGTATAAGGAAACAATATGTTTAATTATAATATCTGGTATTGACCAAATATTAGTAAAGCAATTATATAATTTTGTTATAGTTAGAAATAATGATAAAACTTTTTGTAATAATTAATAATAATTATAATTATTTTATTAATTATTATTATTATTAATTAATAAACATAAACATTCATTTATTATTAACAAAAATATATACATTCACAGATAAAATAGATACTTTTTTTCAGGCCATTCTTTATATACTAAATGGTTCTAATTGTTATATTAATAACAATAAATAAGTTATATTATTTATCATTATTAATTATTACCATAAACATTTATAATGTATTATTAAAATTATACACAAAATTATTCATATAAATATACACAATAACAAAATATTTACATCTTTTATTCAAAGTCTTACATAATTATTTAATATTATTAATATATAATAAATATTATATATTAATTTATATTAAATATATTTATTTTTGTTAATAAAGGAAAATTGTCATGAGTATAGTGTATAAATGTGTTACATTATACATGTGTATGTATTATATATTTTACATATGACATTGTTTATTCTATTATCCTTTTACACAAATGGGTTAAGGGGACTACTTTTTTACCGCGTAAGGTTATTGCGCTCCATTCAGGACTGGAGAAGCTCGCGGTTGGGAGTTGCTTCGCGTGGAGAGAGGTAAGGTTATTTTTAACTACAAATTATAAGTAAGTGGCCATGTTTGAGGGTATAATCGAACTCTGTAGTGTTTTTTGGTGTATGTATTAATAGTTTAAGTAGCGTTTGGGTGAAAAGTCTCCGTTATAGATGTGTCGTGCTTTTTTTCCTTCAAGTCTAATTTTAAGTGTTCGGAAATGTCTTCTTACATGGTTAATGTTAATTGTTAGTATATTTACAAATGTGAAGGGGGTATTTGTGGGTGGCTTTCGTTATGTATGTTATTTTACAGGTTTCGGTTCCTCGCATGAAAACTACATGGAAGGAAGCGTGTTTTTTAACGGAGAAACAAATGTTTAAGTTATTATGCTTATATTTTGACTTTTATCTCCTATTTTTCGTGTTTGCCAGGAGCGGTTTTTACACTTTTTAAACCTTTTTCGGGTTTTTTTGAGGGTTTCGATTCGGATTGATACATTGATATGCGTGACCGTTTTTTTAAAATAGTGTGTATATAACTTTAAATCCTAAAGTGTCCACACTACTGTTTTCGGCATTTCCTGGAGCGTTTTTTTACGTTTTACATTTTATTTTCGGGTTTTTGAGGGTTTCCCATATTGGAATAGTTAGATATTGGATTGGATTGTATGGATTGATTTTTCCTTGATTGCGTCTCCCAAGTCCAAAAATTGTAAGTATTTATTTTACAATTTTGATTGGGTGGGAAATGTCGATTTCTAATGTTATGTGTATGTTATAAAAAATTATAAACATTGCATATTTGTTACAATTTTTTTTACATAAATTTAAAAAGTTTGTCAAACAAATATGTTTTATTTATAATTCATTATATATGTTTATGACATGTAATTTTTATTATTATTGTAAGAAGACATTCGTATATTTACTTGACATTTTTATAGTAGACTTTTTGCTATTATTGCCAGGTATTCTAATCCTCTAGTGGTAGGGTATAATGTGACTTGACTTTGAAGTAGTCGGAACATTTGTTGGGTTTGTTTAGTGAGTTTTGGACCTATTTGTGACACTGATTGTTCCATTCTTAGTTCCTGATAGCTTTGTTCTTTTTTCAAAGCTTCTAGAAGGTTATGGAATGTGGGTTTGCCTCTGTTTGTAGTTGCTTGGAAAGCATTATGCCACCCTTCAACACTGTTGTTGGTTTTAGCCTCTTGGTTTAAAGTACTGAGATAGACATTCCACCAAGGGATTTGGAATTTGGGCTGGCGTCGATGTCCTGATCTGTGCAACCTTCCCACCCAAGTGTCTTCAAAATAGTCTAGCAATGGTGTTAGTTTATCCTCATTCCTCTTATAATATGCGCTGTCAATTAATAAATTGTAATGTTCAGCAACATCTGTAACAGGGACGTAGGCCAGGGCTATTAACTTTTTAACTTGATAGGCAAAGGTGCTATCTGTAGAGTATAGTATACTTAAAGTAGATTTTTGGAGATGCCTCCATATACTCTGATTAAAATGATAATAGCAACCCTGGATTGCTGTGTGGGGAAATGTTCTCAAAATGCTATTAATCATAGCTAATTTGAAATCAATAATTATTTTTTCGGGAAAATAATTATTGATTTCCGTTTTGAGAACATTTAAAATTTCGGTGTAAGTTGTTTGCTGTTTGTTGGGTAGCAAACAGTAAATGAAAGGTATGTTAGAATGATGGTATAAACCGTGGATGGAATACAGTTGGTAAAAAGGTTTTGGGCAGGGTTTAAATGTTCCATCCATCATCCATTGGGGACACTGTTGGATTTTTCGTAAATTACTTGCAGTTGCAAACATAATTATTCTGTTTGTACTGCTTTCATTATCAAAAAGAATACATTCATCTTTATTGTGTGTGATGGCCATTTCGGGTGAAATAATAATTTCTTCAAAACAAGTTGGGTTGGGTTGGGTTGTGCTAGTGAGTCGTTTAGTGCGTGCAATTGTGCGTTTCAGGGAGTCAATAGAGGGTAGTTGACCTGAAGCATGGGCAGGTATTTTTACCAGTTCTTCTTTAAGGATTTGTGTGGTGGGTTTGTCACTTTGTGTGCTAGCACTTTTAATACTTTCTAAAGCATCTCTAATTTCAATTTCTGTGACATTTGGGGGATGATTATGTTCTCTAGTAAATAGCACATTAGTTTCCTCAGTAGTGGCCCTCCCATAACATTTGTTGGAGTAATATTTTGTACACTTCCAAAAAACCTTTCTACCACTTTGTCTCTCCTGATTATACACATAACCCATGTAGCATAATAGTAATTTATTTTTCTGAGACATGACAAATTCTGCACCTTCAGTCATTTTGATTTACTTGTTCTAGGAAAGAGTAGAAAGAAACAAAATCAGTACACATTTTTTTACTTTTGTGGTGCTAACATCATTAGTGATGCATTTATACTTACAGTTAATCAAAGTAGTAGTCACAGAAGCAGAAATGTCTTTTCAATGATGTTCTTGTATGTATGTCTTTATTTGCTGTTGGTATGAAAATATAGAAAAGCAACGTTAATGTTTACATATAACAAACGTATTTCCTACTCAAAAGCAGTTGTCATTTTTGCCTACTAGTGCATTTGATGTAAATATTATATATACTTACTTGTTTAAATAGTAGAATAGTAGTAATTGCTGGAGTACATCAATTTAGTACAGGTATGATCTGTAGAGTAGATAGAAGAAATAAAAGCAAAATATTATAATTTTAATACTGAACCGTTTGGAAATGTAACAGATTTAAACGTATACTAACTTCTAAATATGTCGTTTTCTTTGTTGTAGGTAGAATAGCTGTATGATGTATTCAGAATATCTGTAGAGGAAATATAAAATAGATAACATGTTGTTAAGAACATAGTCTGTGTTATTTTCGGCAGTTTTAGAGAAATGACAAGTATACTTACATTTTTTACAAGGCTATTCTTGTATATTGGTATATTTTGTGTAGGATGTTTTCATATGATATGTAGAATAGATGTATGATGTTTTCTGAATATCTGTAGAGGCAATTCAAAATATATAACATGGTGTTAAGAATATAGTTAGCGTTTTTTGTGCCCACATTTTAGCAAATTACAATTATACTTACATTTTTCAGAAGGGTATTCTTGTGTTTTGGTTGATGTTGGATCTTTCAAATGATCTATAGGGAAGATGTAAAAAGCAAGATATGTTGTTTAAAAATGTGCATTAATGAAATTGGCAGTTTTATAACAAACACATCTATACTTACATGTGTAATTAGTGTAGTTTTATCGTTTTTGCTGTAGAAATAGCACAATTTCTATATATCTGTAAATGTAATGTTTATAAAAATTAAATACTCTTGTAAATTAGTGTTTAAAAACAGCAGTTGGTGTGTAACAGAGAATTATTATATACTTACTATCTGATTTTGCACGTGAAGAAATATGACCATGTAATAGGAATTGTGTTGGAGTAGTTTCTATCCGAAAAGTAGGAAGACATGAAAATAAAATAAGTGTAAGACTTAGGAGATGTAAGGAAAATAGTGCACTTCTAATTTAGTTTTCTAAAAAAATTATGTGTTACTTACTTGATTAATTAGCTAGTGAGCTGGATCTTTAAAGATGTTTATTCTGCAACAAAATCTTCAAAGTGTTGGCATCTACTTTCCAGAGAGGTAGCAGCAACAAATGGTAGAATGCATGTATCCCTTTTATAGTATATGTGTTATGTGTGCTTTGATTTGATTGGTTGTAGGATGTAAGGAAGCATAGTATAGGCTAGTTTGAATTTTTTTAAGTTAATTGGAGTGTTTGTTGATGTGAGAATGGTGGTATGTGGTTATTCCCGCATTAAAGCAGGTTTGTGTTTAAATGAAATATATTTATATGTGAAAATAAGTAATGAAAATGTTAGTTAAATGCAAAGAATAATAGAAAATGATAAAATGCATGTAATAGAATGTATAGCAAATGTGGATTAATAGTAATTTTATGTAAGTAACAGGTATTATATGTGAAATGTATTTTTTAGTGAGAAATGACTTTTATTGATGATAAAGATGGTATTTTAGAAAGAAAAGTGTACAAACATGAACTCAATATTTTTTTTTTAACGATATTGTGGTAGTCAATATTTTTGTAGTCGATATTTTTGTAGTGTTAGGGCTAATTTCATGTCCAACGATATATTTGTAGTCGATATTTATTTAAGCGATATTTATGTATTCGATATAGTTAGTACTCGATATTTTTTACTCGATATTTTTGTAGTTTGTGTAATAAGTATAGTAAGTCGATATTTTTGTCGTCGATAATTTGTCAACGATATTTTGGTAAGTCGATAATGTGCCCGTCGATAATATTTCAGTGATCCGTTACAATGCATTTCCATGATCAATTTTGGAAAGAACCAGGGCAATAATGATTTGGATGCTATCCTCTCTGCTGAAGAATCTTCTTATCTTGCACAGCTCACGAAGCTGAACAAAGAAGGCCGAGGTTACTGATCCAATCTGGGAGTTCATGGTGAGATCCGAGTCAATTTTAATCACTGGCTTATGGAGATAAAGTTTTTCTTTGCATCCCATGCTGTGTCTGCCAAATGTCGGGGTTGATGGAGAGTAAGGTGACTTATACTTGATTTCATCTCTAGCATATTTATCCCTGCACCCTTCCTTCCCACTCTGGCAGGTTGCTTTCTCCTTTCCTTAATCTTTTTCTAGCTCTATCTTCCTTCATAGTCCTTTCTCTGCTATTCTCTCTCTTGATAAAGATCAAACACTGATAATGAAAAATAAGTTCTGCTCTCCAAAAGAGAGCGCTGGTGCTAACCTCTTGCACCTTCCAGCTTTTGTAGAATTGCACAAGGTCTGCAAAGTGACAAAACTGTGGACAAGAGAGTTCTGCTAATATGAACTATGTATATGTGTGGTAAAATACACAAATCGCAACATGTGTGCACATTTTGACAAAACTGCAACACCCTGGTTGGTTTTGGGTTGTTTAATACATTTTGTGTATATTCAATTAGCAAGCCTTCCTAATATATTCTTTGATTAAAGGAACCTCTACTTAAGGGTACAATGCTTATAATTTATGGCGAGTCACATGAGCCTTGGAAACCCACATAAAGGGATAGAACCAACAGTGCTTCTATCATTAGACATGGAGAAGGCCTTTGATTCAATTCAATGGGGATTTATGCTGTTGGTTCTCCAAAGCATGAGCTTTGGCACAAAATGTATATGGTGGTCCAAATACTATAGACATGCATAAGGGCATGTGTAATGGTGAATGGAACAAAGTCAAAGGGGTACACTTTATACTGTGGCACCAGACAGGGCTGTTTGTTGTCACCCTTAATATTTGCACTAAACATTGAGACATCGGCTTGTAGGATTTGGGTGGCTGCGCAATACAGAGGACTGAATATGAACGGGGTCAAGGATTCGAGGACATAATTGTGGGTTGATGATACATGATGGAACCTGATGATACAATTACAAGAGTAATGGATATCTTCCATATAAACGGCAAGTTTTTCAGCTACACGATAAACTGGGCCAAATCGATTCTATTCTCACTAATAGACTAATAGAATGAACTCTCATGCCTATCTATAGAGGTCTGCTGCATATAAATACAGAGAGCTTTGAATGTCTGGGTGTATACTTCAGCAGAGATAGAATCAAGTGCTACCATGTCAATCTGCAAAGAATAATAGATTTATGACAATTGGGGCAAACTATCAGGACCTCTCTCTATCTGTACTGGGGAGTGAAGCAATGCATAAAATGATGAAGCTATCAAGATTCTAAAACATCCGATGTGGGGCATCCAGAGAATGTTTTCACAAAGTAAATGGACAAATACAAAAACACTATTATGGGATGAAGGCTCTGTGTCTTGCTGGAAAAACTACATAAAGAGGTTTATAGTAAGAGTATTGGGCTCCCAGGTATACAGCAGTACTATTGGGCAACCCAAATAGGAGTACTAAACATATGTACATTCACACCTGTCAATGATCCAGTGCAGTGCTTAATTTGCAAAAAGGAAGTGCCAGGGTCCTTCTCGAGAGGCCACTGAAGCCTGCACCAGACATTGCCCCTGACAGGTCTGCCAAGGGCAGTACTAACCATCGCACTTCTACATGTTTGATAACTCAGACTATTCCAAGCCACCCAAAACTATATTAACGGTGTGAGGTATTATTCAGGAAAAAGCCCTCCGAGAAAACAAAGTGCTGAAGGAAAGCCTAAAGAAGAAAATAATCGCACAAAAGTTGCAAAACTCACATGATGATTTCACCTGAGGACCTAAGAATAGGTAGGTTGAGACAGGAAAGAGACCGGAGCCCACTAAAGAATGAGAAGAGGCAAGTTGGGCAACTAGGGAGGTGGGGACTAAGGCACGAACGATTCTGATTAATACAAATGAAGATACTACACTGAACAAATACTAGGATACAACTACATACGCACATGTACAATACATGTAAATGCACAAACCGATCAATGGCTAAAGGGGTGTGGACAAAAAGTAACCGTTATTCATACATGATGGGAGTGCCATAAGATAGCTTAATACTGGCAGAAAATAGGGGCACGACTGAAGGGAGCCTTGGGAGAACAAGTAAAATGGGGCCCTAATATTATGCTAATGGAGATTTGGGAAATACAAAGCATTATTCTGCGATACGGGCCTGATGGTAGATAAGTGAAACATTGCAAGACCTTGGGGAATTGACAAGATCTAGTTGGATGTGAATGGCTCCACCACATGAACTTGTGTATGTAAGCTGGAAAAAATCTATAAAAAAGGGGATACCTGCAAAGATTTGGGGGAAGTTGTGAGAAATACATGACCTTGACTGTGGTGAAAAAGTGTATTGATAAGAAGAGGACCAAAAATGGGAAGCGGAAGGGGTGCATGGGAAACACATTGAAAGGGTATCTAAGAGAGTCAAATAATGGGAGACATCTGTGAGGTCAAACCAAATGGAACACTCAGAGAAAACGTGTATTTTATACGGGCGTCTAAGCACTGTACAGCATAACTATAGCCAATACAAGGAGCAAATACAAAGAGTCACAGAAAAATAACACAAGCAGTAAAAATAGTGAATGATAATAAGCAAAAGTATGTGAGTGCAGGGAAACAATGGAATCAAACTGGTAAGGATAATCACATCAGCTATGAAGGACATTATTCAGTGATCTAATTTTACCTTTTTTATTTTAAAGATTAAATGATGGGTTGTTTCTGGTCTCCAGAGAGAGAGAGAATCCACATATTATTAAGTTATTTTGTTAATTTTCTTTTTGTAAACTTTTTGTGGTTTCAGTTCTGACAAGACAGTCTGTTCCCTCCCGACTGAACCAGTTTCTGAGCGGGGTTGTGAGGAGTGTTGTGGTGGATGGCTTTGTATGTCATGCAGGCTATTTTGAGGTGGATCCTTGGTTCATAAGGTAGCCAATTCAGGCAACGGAAGGCAGGGGTGATGGGATCCTTTCTTTTTGTGCCTGTGTTTAGCCGTGCAGCTGCATTGAGGGTAGCCCTCAAAGGTGCTAGTTTTATTTCGGTAGGCCCACGAAGGTAGCATTCCCAAAGTCAAGTTTGGAGATCACGAGCGCTTGAGATGCTTGAGCTGCTTGAGCTGCTTGAGCTGTTATTTTGAAATCTGAATTGGGCAAGAAGGGCTTTAATTTCCTTAAAGCATGGAGTTGGTAATTGGATCCTCTGATTGTGGCGCTGATGTGATTCCGCATGGAGAAGTTATTGTCCAGTGTTATTCCTAAGGATTTTGCTGAATCAACATTATATGGACTACAGTTTAAGGCGGTGAGAAGTGGGAGCCAGCCTATGATGATAGAGGTGGAGAGATTAGTAGAAATTTGGTTTTGAGGGCATTGAGTTTGAGGTGATTAAAACTCAGCCTGTGTTGAATTTTGATCAGGATGCCATAGAGGGTGTTGATGTCATCCAGAGAGGGAATCTTCATGTAATGTTGTGTATCATCAGTGTACAAGAGGTAGGAGATGTTAGAGAGGTTGAGAATTTTGGTTGGGGGTTTTATGTAAGGATTGAATTGGGTGGGGGAAAGTAAAGAACCTTGGGGTACACCGATTGTGACAGGTGTCTGATCAGATAAGGTGTGATTGAGAAGGACTCATTGAGATCTGTTTTGTAGGAAAGGGTGGAACCATTTTAAAACCATAACAAAGAGACCAACCTTGGGTTCTAAGAAGTTCAGGAGAGTTTTGTGTTTGACCTTGTCAAACGCTCACGATAGGTCAAATAGGATTAGTAGGCAGGATTCATTTTGATTGAGTAAACGTAGAGAGTCGACTGCGATGTGACCCATGGCAGTTTCAGTACAGTGACCTGGTCTGAAACCAGATTGGCGGTGGTCGAGGAGTTGTTGATAAGCAATGTGATTGCAGAGTTGCTGATGAACACATGTTTTCAGGAGTGTGGCAAAGGTTGGAATGCTGGAAATGCAGCTGTAGTTGTTGCGATCCAAGAGGTCAGCGTAAGGCTTTTTTAAGATAGAGTCGACTTGGCCACTTTTTAAACAGTACGGTATAGCCCCTTGTGCAAGGGAGGCATTGATAATTCCGGTCCCTAACAATATAAGGAGGTGTAAAGTCTCATTGAGGAGTCTGGAGGGGAGAGGGACATTGAAGTGGTTAGAGTACTTTGTGGAAGTCAGTAGCTTTAAGATGTCAGAGTTATCAAATGTCTTAAATATGGACCAAGAGGCATTGTTTTTAGGTTTGCGGAGCTAGTTGCCCGAACATACTTCCTCTGCAATGGAGGTGTGCTGCAGCGGGGTTTCAGTCACTAAGAGATTCACAACATTTCGGAGATCATTGTCATTTGATTTGGTTTTCTCAAAAAAGGAGGAGGAAAAGTTTAACAATTAGGTAGTGCTGTAGAGAATGACATGGTAGAATTACCTTTCCTAATAATTTGTTGTTTAACCAATTGTAAGAGATTTTTTGGACTGTTGAAGACCTTGGCTAGTTGCTGATGGAAATGTGAGGATTTGGCCCATTCTGATGCACCTATAGTAGGTACTTCATTTTATCCGCAGAAGTTTAAGGTTAGTCAGAAAGGGAGTCAGTCTCCAAGCTCTTTCCATGAGCCTATGGGCACGGCATTCCTCCCGGGAGCTACAGTTGAGCCACTGGTTGAATCTTATTATTGGGATTCACTTTATTTGTTTGGGGGCGATGGAGTGCAGAATGTTGCCAAAATATCAAAATAGTGCATAGTGAGGTCTTGAGCGTCAACCATGTCGGCGGAAGGGGGCAGGAGATTCTGGCTAGAGGGGGTTAGCAAGCCTGGAGTGAGGTTGAGGGTGTTTCTAACCCAATGCTTTGTTTTCATGGACTGGCCTTTTGAGATGATTATCTTTCCAGCTATTGAGAAGGTGATGCAGTGGTGGTTGGTCCAGTCACAAGTTAAGATAGGGTCAAAAAGGATGGTGTTTTCCTTGGCTTTGATTAAGTCTAAGATGTCCCTCTTTAGTATGAATAGGTCTGCAGTAGGCTTAGCGCAGGTTGAATTCACAGAGAAAGTCCTTGAAGCAGTTCACTGGTGGATCATTTGAGTCAATCCAGTGAATGTTGAATTTACTTAGTAAAATCTGGTTATTGTACAATGCATTGTTGATAACGGTGATCTTCATGATTTGTTCAATGATAGTGTGATTATCACCTGGTGGGTGGTACCTAGTGTGCTGGTAGCATTGTCTTTGGTTGAGATGCTGATCTTCATATATCTGCAAGCTGATGTTAGTGAAGAGTATCACTGTTTAACAGATAGGTTAGACCGATAAATGCAAGACCACCCCCAAGACGGCTAGCACGGTCTCAATGTATGTTCATAGCTAGGTAGGACTAAGATGTCAAGAATAGTAGAAGAGGAGCCATTTAGCCAAGTTACGGTGAGGATTAGGAGATCAAAGTCCAAGTCGAATAAAAGGGCAGCTATGTTGGCAGAGTGTTTCACTGCTGCCCGGCAGTTGAGTTTTGAGCATTTTAGGTAGGTTTCAGTAGCAGTACTAGAAAAAAGCATATATGAGATTAGCTTTAGTAATGGGTCTAGGATTTGGATAAGGTTTCCTAAGTGGTTGGGTGCTAATGGTTTGAATCCTTTCAGAGGGCATGACGTGGTTGATTGGGGTGCGGTTATAGAAAGCGAGAAGGAAGAGGATATCTTTAGTCAATAGTGGGTCTGACCAGTCTGCTGTGTTGGGCTGAATGGTCTAGATTTGGTTTGCGTCTCCATCTAGGCAGGGGTCTGGTATGGCAGAACTATCCGCATGATGGAAACTGGGGGAGGGAATATGATGGTGCTGGTGGTGGTTCGAATGGTTTGAGCGATTAAGTTCCAGGTTAGAGGTGATACGAAGAAGACTAAGGATATCAGCCCACAACAACCGTACATCTGATTTATAGCATCCAGCATAGAATAGAGTATTGTAGTTCCGTAGTTCGAAGGTCTGAGGTTCAGTGGTTCCGAACCCGTTCAATAAAGGTCGTCGGAAATAGACGATTTTGGTGTCAGCGGACCGCAAATCACGAGTGCGGTGTGTACGAGTGTTTTCGTCTTAATCGATCAATGAGAACACTATGTATTTAGGGATTTTGTTTGAACCCTCTGGTTCCATTTTGTGTACGGTAGCCATTTTGTGTGGTTGCTCTAACATAGGCCGATGATTACGGCCGAGCGAGTCCTTGGGACACGTACACCTTAGCTGACTTCTGAATGACCTGGCCGAACTGACTCCCTTGCCCGAGGCGGACCTCGCTGAGCCAGTTCCTTGTTAAGCAGTTGGTCAGATAAAGATCAAAGAGCAGGACATTGCTGAGTTTACAGTACACTGCACCCACCTTTCTATCTCGCTTCTCATCTGTTTCTGCTCCTTCCTTTACGACATAATCACTGATTTGGGTTGAGGTTTTATGATGGGTTTGTCCGGCCTTATCCAACAGGATATTGGAATGTGCTTGGTCATTTCTGGTGGGCTGGACAACGGAAAATGGGATTGTCGTCATGCGCAACTTTTGAAATGTCACACTGTCATTGGTCAGTTTGTATGTAATCGATGCTACTTTGGAATGTGATTTTTGGCATAAAAGACCATGCTCCGCTCATTGAAATTGTGCAGTCTCTAGCGAACCTTCCGTGTTGTGCTTCGTAGATCTCTGTTCCTGGTTGCAGCCAATTAACTTTGGTCTTTGACGTCATCAAGAAGTGTCCAGTGTCTCTGTTTGCAGAGGCAGGGGAATCCGAAGACTTTGAGCGTTTTCCCTGGCGCTGATGGGTTCTAAAACCCGGTTCTTCAGTTGGCGCCCAACGTAGGGCGACTTCAGCGGTACTGGTCCAAGCCCGAAGATCGTGAGGAGCTTTGAGTGGAAATTCTGGAGGAAGGCCTGCCACTTCATCGACCCCTGTATGTAGTCGTGGTCCGAAAGTCTTTGCTGCGAGGTTCCCCGCCTTCCGACGGCTATGAAGGACTGCTGCCCTGACTGTCGCCCTGTCTTGGAGCCATAGACGATTTGTAGAGCGAGACGATAGACGGGTCTTCTGGTGACGCCATCGACATTTCAGTTAAGTATGAGTGGAGCTTCTCCCAGTCCTTAGTTTGTTTTGGTATCCCTTCGAGGATCGCTTTTCATTTGGTACCTGCAGGCCCCAAAGCCGAGGGACTCGTGTATTCACGAGACTATCGTTTAAGATTTCCCTTGAAGTTTGAAGCTAGACTAGTGAGCGAAGATGCCTGGTCTTAGCAGACTTGAAAGATATTTAGTTTTGGGTGTTCTAGGGATTCCCAATTGGAGGATTTGTGTCCGGTTCCTCCATTTGGAACTCCGACCTATGAGCTCTATGTAAAACATGGTGTGAGCCCCATTCGTTATAATGACATCTGGGTTAAATACACGAGAAAAGACGGTGTCCTACAGTGGCCCCGTTATGGTAGTTTTGAAACATAGATTTTAGACAATCTTGAAGTTAAACTGTTCAAAAAGAAAGCCCGGTCGGCAATGTTTGACTCTTTCCGCATATGGCGCAAAGAAGCCAAACAGAAAGAAATTAAATTAGCGAAGAAGAATAAACGAGAACGAGGTTTGTCAATGGTGCAAGCTGCTATAGCGTTTAGGGATAATGAGGAAGAGCAAGAGAGCGAACAGATGCTTAGGATCAGGAAGTTAGCGGTAGATAAGTGCTACCCAGATTCGCCACCTAAAGAAAAGGAGGAAAAGAAAGATCTTGCGAAAGATCCTTTAATGTCGCATCTATTGAGTTCGCCACTCCCTTATGCACAGAATGCTACGGCACCACCGCCACAAGTTGTAGTTGCGCAACCTCCGGTTGCTTTGCCACCTGCGATTCCTCCACAGCCAGCTTCTCTTCCGTTGGCTACTATTCCTTTGGCACAGCCTTCTCAAGGGCCGCCAACTTTGCCTCCTCCTTCATCTGCTACTCCTACGCCTGTCTATAATACTCCTTCTGCTCCGACTTTTGCTTCTCCTAATATTGTTCCATCTTCTCTTATTCTGTCACCTTCTCCTTCTGCTAGACAGAGAATGACTGCTGCAGTTTCTAGTATCTTTTCTCCTCTGTTGGGATCCTTCGGTATGTCTCCTGTTGTTGAGCATAGACAATCGCGTAGTCAGTTGCCTGATGCTAATGAACGAACAGTGCTGGATCACATGGCGCGTAAATGGGTTACGTATTCTACGCAGTATGATCTTGAGGGTATTATGGATGTTTTCCATCAATGGGAAGCACCAAAGCAACGGTACGTCTTTGACATGATGTGTGTGTTCCTTCATGAACAATGGGTAGAAGAAGTGGGACAAGCTCCTTCTGAGTTGTACTGAATACGTTCCGAGTTTGCGAAAGGGACCGTTGTGGGTCTCGAGATTGAGAAAGCAGTTGCGACATTGTTGTCATTCCGGAGTGCAACTCCTTCTGAGCGACTGTTTGAGCCTGATTCGTCAGTTAGGAGAAAGGCGCGTCAATATCCGATGCGTGAGGTTCCTCTAGTTTGGAGACCTGGCGATGCAGCTGCTAATCCAGCGATTCCGCCACACTTTCATCGTGTTTGGGTACATGTTCCTTGGAAGCGTGCTGAAGTTTTAGCGCTTAAGCAGACTTTGCCTGATCCGCGGAAAAATCCAGCAGGATATTATAAGGAGTTGACTAGACATATTGTTTGGGAATGTTGTTCCACAGCCTATTTGGGGTAAGATTCGTCATACGGATCATGCGCAGGAATTGGGCGATACATGGAATAATCTTAGTGCTGCGAATGATAGACAAGTAGGTGGTGCTAAGCCTGAAGATATAATTACTGAACTTTCCGGTAGGATTATTACTTATATGAAGTATTTAATGCCTGAAGTGCGTGTCAATTGGGATAAATTGTCTGCATGCAAGCAGAAGAAAGATGAAACTGTGTCCGACTTTTTCACGCGGTTTGAAGAGACCTTTGTAGACCACAGTGGTGAGGACATGGCTACCGAAGGTGGTCAGAGATTGTTCGTCGATAAATTCGTACATAATTTGCTTCCCGAATTGTGCAATAAGTTGAAGGATTCTGAGAGTGCTTGGGCTGTTTCCACGTCAGCGCAGATTTTAGCTACGGTCCAGTCCTATGAAAATAGACACAAAGATGAGGTAGAGAAAGTGGATAAGAAATCTAAGGAATTGAACACTAAAGTTCTTCTACAACAAGCTTATCCGCCCCGTACTAATAATCAACGCGATTATCAGCAGAATCAGCAATATTCGAGAAACTCGCGAAGGAACGAGTCTTCTCAACAACGTTTTCCGTATGGGCCTAATCAGTGTGCGTATTGCAAAGAAGAGGGCCATTTTAAGAGTAGTTGTCCGGTTTTGTTACAGCGTACAAATGGTGCTTCTGGTGTGAGAGGGCGAGGTGCTCAACAAGCGCCTAGAGGTAGAGGTCGTGGTCAGAACGCGCGTCCTTTGAATGTCTGACATAATATCGACAGACAGAATATCTACATACAAAAATATCGACACAAAAATATCGAAATCAAAAATATCGGAGTCATATCTTCATAAAGGTAAGTACAAAAATATCGAAAAATTAATATCGTAGTACAAAAATATCGAAATTAAAAATATCGTTTTTTTAAATGTATTAATAATAATGTAAAAATAATTTTAAAATACATATAATTTTACAAATATTAAATACAAATATTAAACCATAATAAAAAAATTAAAACTAATACATATACATTTAAAATAAATTAAAAACTTAATAATTTATTGTAATTTTATTTTTTTTAATTTCATTTAATTGATTTAATTTAAATTTATTTTATTTTTACTCTGTACGCCTGTACCCCAAAAACCCAAATCTGACCCTGACCCCTAAAAATATCCCTGTCCCCCAAAAACCCAAAACTGACCCTGAACCCTAAAAATACCCCTTAACCCAAAAACACAAAACTGACCCTGAACCCTAAAAATACCCCTTTACCCAAAAACTGAAAACTGACCCTGAACCCAAAAAATACCCCTTTACCCAAGAACTGAAAACTGACCCTGAACACTAAAAATACCCCTTTACCCAAAAACTGAAAACTGACCCTGAACCCTAAAAATACCCCTTTACCCAAGAACTGAAAACTGACCCTGAACCCTAAAAATACCCTTTTACCCAAAAACTGAGAACTGACCCTGAACCCTAAAAATACCCCTTTACCCAAAAACTGAAAACTGACCCTGAACCCTAAAAATACCCCTTTACCCAAGAACTGAAAACTGACCCTGAACCCTAAAAATACCCCTTTACCCAAAAACTGAAAACTGACCCTGAACCCTAAAAATACCCCTTTACCCAAAAACTGAAAACTGACCCTGAACCCTAAAAATAGCCCTTTACCCAAGAACTGAAAACTGACCCTGAACCCTAAAAATACCCCTTTACCCAAAAACCCAAAACTGACCCTGAACCCTACAAATACTCCTTTACCCAAAATAATTAATTTTATTTAATTACCAATTAATTATTAATGAACAATAACAATAAAGTAAATATATTAGCACATTAGCTGTAATTAATTTAATTTAATAATTAATATTATTTTTTCCCAATTAATTAATTAACAATAACAAAAAATTATATATATAAAAAATTGCTCTAATTAATGTAATTAACTAAATAATATTAATTAATTACCAATTAATTAATAATTAAAAATATGTACAAAATTATATTAATTAATTAACTAATTAATATTAATTAATTACCAATTAATTATTAATTAAAAATATTTACAAACATATATTAATTAATTAATTATTATTAAATTACTTCCCACCCTATTCCCCTATAAACCCACAACCCGCTCTGATACTAAAACGCAAAATGTAAACAAATTTACAAATTTTCAAACATACATTACAAAACATGTTTAACAAACATATAAACAACATAATAAAATACATAACACTAAACAAAATTTCGATATTAGTAAAATTCGATATTAGTAACATACATACCTTAAAAAAAACGATATTCTGTCTGTCGATATTTTGGACATCGATATTCTATACTGTCGAAATTAAAACATCGATATTATTGTATATCGATATTTTAATTTCGATATTTTGTCTGTATACCGCGTCCTTTGCCTCCACAGAATTCTATGAATAGTTTTGATCAGCAGAATGGTGTGTCTGGTAGGACAGCTCAGTACTATACGGACGATTACTACGTCGAAGGTGAGGAAGTGGATGGTAATGATTGCTAGGACAGCCATAGACAAAGAGAGGGAGTTGTTTCAGTTCCAGTAGATCAGAGTGGACCATATGTTGAAGTGATTGCATCAGGTGTGTCAGAGCCTTTTCTGTTGGATACTGGTGCTGCGAAGAGTTCTATTATGCACTCTAAACTCCCTGGCGCACCTTTGTCTGGCTTAAAGAATGTTTCAGTAGGTTTTTCTGGCGCCCCGGTTACGAATCCGATTTCTACTCCGTTGCCTCTTTCTGTTGGACCTCGTAGATTTGAAGCACCCCTCATTTTGACGACCGGTTGTGGTGAGAACTTGTTGGGATTGGATTTGTTAAAGAGATTGTATGCGACGCTGTATTGTTCTCCGTCAGGAGTACATCTTACATTGGGCGAGAGAGTGATCTCTCCGATGTATATATCCAAAGATCGACTACCACCTGAATTGTCTTCCCTCCCTGTTTCTCTTTGGGCTACTGGTCTGAACGATGTAGGCCTCTTGGAGATTCCGCCATATGTTGTGACACTGAAAGCGAATGCTAGGTTACCCCGTATTCCACAGTATCGTATCTCAAGTGATGGTGAGCGAGCACTTTTGGTGATCATTTACGATCTGATCGAAAAGGGTGTGATTGAGGAAACGAGAGGTAATGTGTGCAATAGTCCTGTTTTGCCTGTTCTGAAGAGGACAGATTCTTCACAGCCTCCTGTAAATAGGTTTGTGATCGACCTTCGTGAGGTGAATAAGATCGTTGTTCCGCAATTTCCTGTTGTACCTGATATCATCGCTTTGTTGACTTTGATCCCGGCTACAGCCACATGGTTTTCGGTGATTGACTTGAAGAATGCTTTCTTCAGCATCCCGATTGCCGTGGAGAGTAGAGATATCTTTGGATTCTCTTTAGGAGGACGAAGTTTCCGCTTTAAGCGCGCTCCTCAAGGCTACTGTGAGAGTCTATCGATCTATAGCCAAGCTTTGAAGACGCAACCTGATTTTTTAGTTTTACCTGATGGTGCTGCTCTTATTCAATATGTTGACGACTTGTAAGTTGCTGCTGACAATGAAGAGATTTGTAGAGAGGCTACTTTGTCGTTGTTACGCCACTTGTCTGATTTTCATCACAAAGGGCCATATGTAGGTGGCCAAATACCGATCGGTAACACCGAAAATGGCTCATTTTCGGTGTTACCGACAAATAATTTGTAATTCCAGATGTAGGGGGCCTGAAAATTACCGATTCTGTATATTTACCGAATCGGTAATTTTACCGAATCGGTAAATTACCGAATCGGTAAATGTACAGAATCGGTAATTTGGGATGTAGGTGGCACTGGAAACAGTGCCACAGGCCCTTAGAAATTCGTTATTTACCATGAAATACAATGGCATGGTAAATAACGAATTTCTGTGTACATGCACATCTGTGCATGTACACCTGTGCCATGTGGCACACATACATGCCCTAAGGGCATGTATGTGTGTCACATTGCACACAAGCCAGAATCAGGGGTGCAACAGGGTGTCAAAGTGACACCCTGTCCCCCTTAACAAATCGGTAAAATTACCGAATCGGTATTTACCGATTCGGTAATTGCCATTGATTCCTATGGGCCTCAAGGCCCATAGGAATCAATGGCAATTACCGAATCGGTAAATACCGATTCGGTAATTACCGCATATTACCGATTCGGTAATATTTACAGAATGATTACCTACATGGCATTTACCGAATTGTAAATACCAAATCGGTAAAATTCGGTATTTACGATTCGGTAAATGCCATTTACCTACATATGGCCCAAAGTTTCTCTCTCGAAGTTGCAATATTGTCGACAAGAAGTAATCTACTTAGGTCACCTCTTATCGAAGGAGGGAAGGAAACTGACCCCAGAAAGAATTCAAGCTATTGCGAAAATGAGTGTGCCTACGACACAGAGAGAAGTACGTGCGTTTTTCGGTATTACGTCGTACTGTAGACAGTGGATCCCTAATTTCTCGTTGTTAGCGAAGCCTTTGATAGCTCTTACTGTTAAGCATACTCCAAATCCTTTTCCTTGGACTGACGAATGTCAAAAGAGCTTTTCAAAATTATGCAATGCGTTGTTTTCGGCTCCTGTGTTGGGTACCCCCGACTACAATAAGCCTTTCACATTGCATGTCCACGAGAGAGAGGGATGTGCATTGTCAGTGTTGACTCAAGAGTTTGGCGATAAGCAGTGTCCATGTGCTTATTTTTCGTCGACGTTAGATCCGGTAGCAAGAGCGTTGCCGAGTTGTCTGAGAGCTACAGCGGCAGCGGCTGTTTCGATTAAACAGTCTGCTGGTTTGGTTATGGACAATACACTGATTGTGATGGTTCCACATGCAGTGGATACCTTGTTGAAACGTACCAAGGCACAGCACTTAACTAGTGCTCGGTTTCGGGGTACGAATTGACCTTGTTAGCGAGTCATGTGCATATTAAAAGATGCAACACGTTGAATCCAGCCACGTTGTTGCCGATTTCAGCTGAGATAGATAATGTTGAAGAACAGCATGATTGTTTCCTTAGAACTGAGGAAGAAACGAAAGGGAGGATAGACCTTAGGGATACTCCTCTTCCAGAGTGTGATGGTACTTTGTGGGTTGATGGTTTGTGCTTTAAGCTTCCGAATGGTGATACGACTGCGGCATATGCTGTTACGACTTTGCATACGATTGTTGAAGCTGCACGTATCCCACACAATTCAGCGCAAGCAGCGCAGAGTTGATTGCATTAACGAGAGCATGTGTGTTGGCGAAAGGAAAATGAGTAAATGTGTATACTGACAGTCAGTATGCGTTTGGTGTGGCTCATAGTTTTGGACGTTTGTGACGAGAGCATGGGTTCCTGACTTCGCATGGGATGAAGATCCAGCATGGCCAGTTGGTGAATGAATTCCTTGAATCACTTACTTTGCCATTGCAAGTAGCGATTGTGAAATGCAGTGCCCATAAGAAAGTTACGGATGATGTTGGTCGCGGAAATGGGTTCGCAGATGAGGTCTCGAAAGAAACTGCGAGAAATGTGATGAGCCGAATGTACGTTGCAGGTCCGGGGAGATGGGTTCCAGATGGAATTATGTGTGAAGATACGATTGAGAGCGTGAAATCCATCCAAGCTAAAGCTACAGAGAATGAGTTGAGTGAATGGAGAGAGAGTAAGGGTAGATTGGACTCGAATGGTTGTTGGACTGATTTTTCTGAGCATCAAAGATGGTTGTTACCCGATGCATATGTGCTTCCAGTTGTTACAATGGCTCATGGGATGGCACATATCAGCGTGAAAGGGATTTGCAAGTTTTTGGCCCCGGTTTGGCAGAATGCAGGAATTCCCAAATGTGCAGAGAATTTGGTTAAGAACTGTATGGTGTGTTTGATGTACAATCCTGGTAAGGGAACTCCAACCCCGGCTGGTCATTTTGCTCCTCCTACGTATCCGTTCGAGGCTTTGCAGCTAGATTTCATCCACATGGAGAGGTGCAACAACCTGAAATATGTGTTGGTGGTTGTTTGTTCCTTTTCTAGATGGGTGGAAGCTTACCCTTTGAAGGACAATACTGCCCTGTCCACATTGAAAGCCCTTATCAAAGAGTTTTTCCCTAGGTTTAGATTGCCGAGAATGATCTGGAGTGACAATGGGAGTGAATTTGTGGGTCAAGTGATGAAGAGAGTATGTGAGGGATTAGGAATAAGGCAGAAATTCCACGCTGCAAATCACCCCCAATCAGCTGGTTTAGTCGAGTGCTATAATGGCACTTTGAAATTTCAATTAGCCAAAATTCAAGCGAGCTCTGGTTTGCAATGGCCAGATGCTTTGCCCCTAGCCCTTCTATCCACAAGAATGACTGTGCATTCGCGGATGGGTTTGAGTCCGTATGAGGTCGTGTTTGGCCGCCCGGCGAATATTTGGGGCGTGCCAAGACCGACGAAGTTTAGTGAGCTTGAACATCCTGTGTTACTTGATTACTTGTACGAACTGACGGCTAAACTGCGTGTCTTACACCCACAGGTTCACGATAGTCTACCACAGGCTTCTGAAGATCCAGGTCACGCCATTGAACCTGGCTCCTGGGTGTTTGTGAAGAATTTCCAGCGGAGCAAGAACGAGCAGCCCCGCTGGACCGGACCACACCTGGTTTTACTATCTACACATTCTGCAGTTTGAGTGGACGGCAAGAAAAACTGGATCCACAGCGTACACTGCAAACGGGCTCCGTTGCCCTTACCGTACGACCGGTGGGTCCGAAAGGGACTTCCAGACTCTGAGACTGAGACCGTGCCTCGTTTTCTGCCATTCAGCGATGCCCGTTTGATTGGAACGAACACCGAGAAAGAAAGTGACGATCTTCTGCAAGAAGCTGTGCCTCCTTTGAATCGTTTGAACACTACTGAGCCTGAACTCCTTTTTAGACATTGCCTGGAAAAGACTGTTATAATTTGCGACCAAGAGTTGCAGGACTAATAAATAAATAAAGTTTTTATGATTTTCCTGTTTACAGGTTAACTCTCCTCCGAGGAACTACTGATTTTTGTTTTTCGAACCGCCATCCGGGTTCAGCTGTAGGGTCGCGGTTGACAAGTCTTTGGAGTGCAAGCCTGAGACAATAGGTTGACGGTTCTGGTTGGCCTAAGGGAGTTGCCCTGGGCTGACAGAGGCATTCCTTGGCATAGAACACCCTACCACCGCGAGCAACATATTTAGTGAGGATGGAGTTCTTCGAGTTGGAGAGACCTGTCGAGACAATAAGTTTTAAGAGCAAGATATACAAACTACTGACCCGAAAAAGATTTTTAATATTGTGCTTGTTTATGCTATTGAGTTTATTGATATTTTTAATTGGTTATGTGGCATTCTCTTTTAAAGTGACGTTTATTCCCACTGTGCAACCTACACCTCCACCTCCACCTACTATTTCTTCTCATTCTTTTCACCCTCTGCCTGAACATGAAGTAGTTAGAAGATTGGAATGTGCCAATAATTCCTTTATTCAACTTTTGCACCAACACCAGCTAGATATGAACACGACAAATTGTTGGATTTGTGGCCTAATGCCCCATACGACCGGTAAAGGTATTCCGTACTTGGTTTTGCCTTTCAGCCTACATGGTTCTATTTGGGCATATAGAACGATGTTCATTTATGCCCATAGTGTCGATCCCCTACGTTCACCGAAAGACAATCCGAAGAATAGTGCTCTAGCTAGAGGTATAGTCGACATGGTTAAAGGGACTAATGCGGTTGAGACTAATCCGAAAGATGAGACACAACCAATTAGTGGTTGGGACGTTACTGGATATGGAGTTAGTCTGAGTGTTAACCAGCGAGCGAAAAGTTCTCCATCGATTAGGATAGTGCCCCATCAGGGTCGCTATTGACTGCAGGGTAATGGCAAGAATCCGAAAGCTCAGTTAGGGAAGAGTGTCTGCACTGAAACTTATGTATTTACGTCTCAGACTTCCCCAGCGTTTCTAGCAGCTAAGGGTACTTATTTTGTTTGCTACGACAAAGCGTATACATGGTTGCCCCCTGACTTTTCGGGCACATGTTTTGTTTCTTTCCTGTTGCTCCCCACTTTTACAGCTGCGGCAAATTACCATAAGACGAGAGTTGCTAGAGTTGTCTTCAGTCAGGAAGATACCACAGGGCAAGAGTTGGGAGATTTCTTTAGGGGTTTTCTGCCGTTCTGGGGACGGATGGCTAACAGCAGGAACATTCGCCAGTTGATGAGAGTGGTTGAGTCCACCATAGTTGAAACTGCCGGTGCCCTTAGTAACTTGACTGCTGAGCTTCAGTCGGAACGACTTATGACACTTCAGAATAGAGTTGCTCTTGATGTCATACTTGCAGACCGAGGTGGAGTGTGTAAACTGATTCAATCGAGCTGCTGCGTTTTCATTCCAGACAACGAGATTCTGATGGTCATTGGGATGGTCTAAGCTATCCTTTTCCTGTTCTGTCTCTGTGTACAGTGTGCTCCTGCGATTTGTGGCCTCTGTGCTACTTTGTGTGCGAGGAGACCTGTCCAGAGAGAGCTACTAAGTACTAGGATGATGCTACAGCAACATATCGATGATCTGATGAATATAGACCTAGATTCAGATTGACATGGGTTTGGGTTTATTGCCTCTGTAAGGGCAAAAGGAGGGACTGTAGTTCCGTAGTTCGAGGGTCTGAGGTTCGGTGGTTCCGAACCCGTTCAATAAAGGTCGTCGGAAATAGACGATTTTGGTGTCAGCGGACCGCAAATCACGAGTACGGTGTGTACGAGTGTTTTCGTCTTAATCGATCAATGAGAACACTATGTATTTAGGGATTTCGTTTGAACCCTCGGGTTCCATTTTGTGTACGGCAGCCATTTTGTGTGGTTGCCCTCACATAGGCCGATGATTACTGCCGAGCGAGTCCTTGGGACACATACACCTTAGCTGACTTCTGAATGACCTGGCCGAACTGACTCCCTTGCCCGAGGCTGACCTCGCTGAGCCAGTTCCTTGTTAAGCAGCTGGTCAGATAAAGATCAAAGAGCAGGACATTGCTGAGTTTACAGTACACTGCACCCACCTGCACCCACTGCACCCACCTTTCTATCTCGCTTCTCATCTGTTTCTGCTCCTTCCTTTACGACATAATCACTGATTTGGGTTGAGGTTTTATGATGGGTTTGTCTGGCCTGATCCAACAGGATATTGGAATGTGCTTGGTCATTTCTGGTGGGCTGGATAACGGAAAATGGAATTGTCGTCATGCGCAACTTTTGAAATGTCACACTGTCATTGGTCAGTTTGTATGTAATCGATGCTACTTTGGAATGTGATTTTTGGCATAAAAGACCATGCTCCGCTCATTGAAATTGTGCAGTCTCTAGCGAACCACCCGTGTTGTGCTTCGTAGATCTCTGTTCCTGGTTGCAGCCAATAAACTTTGGTCTTTGACATCATCAAGAAGTGTCCCGTGTCTCTGTTTGCCGAGGCAGGGGAATCCGAAGACTTCGAGCGTTTTCCCTGGCGCTGCTGGGTTCTAAAACCCGGTTCTTCAGTATGGGGTTACTAATGTGATTGGCATTACTGTTGAATAGATTTGGCTGGGTGAGCTATGTATTAGGTTTTGTGTGAGGGAATGAATCTTTGGTTTGAGGCATTAGGTAATAGACTTAGGAGTATCCTATACTAAGGAGATGGGATTAAGGTCAGACATTGTACTGTGAGGTGAAATGCGGGGAAAAAAGAGAGAGAGGTCATAAGACTGAAGGTGGAGAGATTATTGGAAGGCTCTTGACGAGAGGCAGTTATGTCTGAGAGGGAGCCGTTATATCTGAGGGCTTGTGTGCTATGTGTTTAGTGAGAGATGTTGTGGCAATGGTTCGCTTAATGGGGGTGAGGGAGCAGTGTTGTTGATAAGCTCATTAATAGGTTGGATAAGAGAATTGGCTAAGTTATTTTTGGGCTTAAGGTCGGTGCTAATCTAAGAGGAGATAGTGGTCTGTGGTGTAGAGACATTGAGTGTGAGAGAGTGGACTTCACTCAAGGTAGACTGGTGGGGTGCTATTGGGAATTGGGTTGGGTGGGCAGTGAATGTAATTAGGAGGGGATCAGAAGGTAGCTGTGATAATGGGGTGGGGTATAGTTCAAGTAGAGTTTATCCTCAACGTGAATGAAGGTATTGTCAAAGAGTTCCAAGTTGTGATTGGAGGACTAAATGAGCATAATGTCACTATTGTAGTTGTAGATAGTATGTTTAGAATTGTACACAGGAGAAGGCGAGATGATGAGATTACGTCAGTGAGGTATTTTCTTAGTGGAGTTAGATTTGAGTACTGTGGATGGTCCATTTCTCCACTGAGCATGACGATTGGTGAAGAAGTTAAGGGCATTAATTAACATATACTCATTAATGTAAAGTAGTGATCTAGAATAAGTGTTTCTGGGTGTGATTTGAGAGTTTTACGCTTTAATGTTTTAGTTACATACTTGAATAGATTGGGGGGATAGTGGATATTAAGCTAATTGTGACCACAGAAGGATAGTGAGGGATTCAACCTGTTGATATGGGGTGGTCCCATGATGCAAGACAGGAATAAAGAGGAGCAGGAGAGAGAGAGTGGGCGAGAATGGTAGCAAAGCCAGATGGAGCCCCTACCAGAGGGCTGAAAAGAAGCAAGGGAAGTGGTTTACCTGCTAGAAGAGCTGTAGGAGTCCTATTTCAGTTGTAGTGCTGGTGTGGTGGATAATAGTCTTATTTTGCTGTGTAATATATTAGGAAGTGAGGGTAAATTGAGTGAGATGATGGCCATCATGTAAATCTTGAGAGAGACTAGGTAAGGGTGAAGGGAAGAGGCAGAGATATAGGGAACCAGCTAAACAAAAGAGTAACACAATGAAATATAGGTTAATCATGGGTAAGACAATGTCCCAACATATGAACAGCTTGATGATCCGATAATCGAAGAGTCAGAGACACACATCAAAAGGCGGAAAAAGGCAAACTGAGCTAAGAGTCCTGGGGTGGAGGAGGTGGCTGCCACCCATGAGTCAAAAGTCAAAATTTCCCAAAAACCACCAATCAGAGGGGAAGCAGGCACGCTTAACTAAGTTAGGGACACTGGTAGTGCAAAAATTGAGAAAGCGGGTTCCGGTTACACCGGGGAGACAGAAGATTGCGTCGGAAAAATATGAATACTGAGAATTATGTGCAGGATCGAGGTATAGTTTATATCAATAGCCAAGAAAACAGAGTATAGCACCTCGTATAGTAAATCCAATTGGTCACTGTGAAAAATTAACTAGTTATTCAGTGAATTCACAGTCTGGTGGTTTTTTGCCTGTCTATGTGGTCTGGTATATTAGGCGCTGATTGTTTTAGCTATTTGTTTCTCATGAAAAAGTTCAGCACTGTTTGTCTCCCTTAACTTGCGATAGATAAAAAACATAAGCTGCATACAGAGCTTATTTTTAGGTGAGCCCAAGTACAGATCTCTTCCTAATAGCAGACATTAGAGGGAATTAAATGACTTTTCGCGGGGTATTCCTCACGCAGCCAAAATGGAAATTGAAAGCAAAATTCACAGTGCACTGAATTTAGTGAGCCTCATGAAGTTACATATTATTAGGTTTTCATGTGTGTTAGATCCAACTTTTACTAAATTACAATCTGTGTGGATCAGAAACGTATGATATGACAACTGTTATTATTGCACCACTATTTTGACTGGAAAAATTAAGAGCCTGATAAATGTCGCCAACAAAATCTGATTAAATTAATGATTTTGCACTTTATGATATAGTGAAATAGTGAATTACTTTTTCCAATTACATTTCGGGTCAAATTCTTCTACTGAAAAATATATGGTCCTGCCTCAGTTCAACGTGGGTGCGCCAAAGTCTCTACTGCTTTCAGACTATTGTAACTGACTCTACTGTTTCAATTTCTGATTCACCGTCCATGGCCGGATCATCCAAATTGCTACTGCTCATATGATTTTTGGGTTCAGTACGAGATTTATATTTTCTACCCATCTGAGTTCCCTTTATTGAATAGCCATCGAGACAACATAGGGGCATATTCTCAAGCCCCTATCGCCACGGGAAAGTCACTTTTTTGACGTTCCCGTGGTGAAAGAGCCAGCGCCCTATTCTCAAGGCAACGTTAACCCACTAAACGTGGCTAAAAGCCACGTTAAGTGGCTTAACGCTGTCTTGAGAATAGGGCTCCTTTCATGCTAAACTTAGCGTGAAAGGGGGCGTGCAGTGGGTGTTGTGATTGGATTCGACGCTGCCACCTATTATCAAGGGCAGCGATAATAGGTGGCGGCACCGAATTTAAGACCAGAAAAATCCTGGTCTTAAGTGGCGAAACAAGGAGAAATGCTTAATTTCTCCCCGTGCTATTTCCATGTGTGCTGCCTTGTACAGCACATATGGAAATAGCAAAATGCCATGGTTTGTTTATGTACAGGAAGGTGTCCCTTCCTGTACATGAACAAACCTTTTAAAAAATGCGGTTTTGTAACTTACATGTGTGCTGCATGAGGCAGCACATATGTAAGTTACTAAAGGGCATTTTCGGTTTGCTTGTGTGTAGGAAGGGACACCTTCCTTTACATAAACAAGCCTCCCTGCTCACAGACACCCTTGCACTCTGGTGTAAGGGGGCCTGCATTGGCCAGAGTGCAAGGGTGTCTGCGTTGGCGTTAATTCGTGAAACTTAGCGCCGTTGCAGGGGGAAATGCCAGGCCGCACTATATTCTTGAGAATAAGGCCTCGAACCTGGCGTTTCCGAAGTGGCGGTGAGAGGCGTTAAGCCAAGGAGGGTAACGCCTCTCACCACCACTTCCTCATGAATATGCCCCATTGTCTTTCCAAGGCACCCCTCAGGTTTTGCGCTATGCACTCTATGGCCCTATGCAGGGCCAGACTGGCTGTAGTGGGCATCAGGCATTTTCACGGGAGGCTGGAAGAGTTGGGACCGGTTTTTTAGCAGTAGGGGAGGGTTTTTGTTGCTGGGGGGCCAGTTTTGTGGTAGTGCTGCAATATCGGCTCCCAGTAAAAAAGCAGCAACGCTTCACACTTGTGCCCCCACCTTCCTCCCGGCCTCGTGGCTGGTCCAACAAAATTGCCAGGGCTGCTTTGGGTTCCCACTCCGGCCCTGCCCCACCTATCTTCAAGTCTGTTTTCAGAGGTCCTGCCCTTCAAGGCGTCAATGTTCCTCTTCTGCTCTCTAAGCACGTTCCTATAACCTGTAAAGTAGGGTGGATGCCAGAGCATTTGCCCACCTGACAGCGACAAATTGGAATTCCTTGTCTCTTCACATTCGCTTGGCTAACTCGTTATTACTTTTCGTAAGCTTGTGAAAAAAAGACATATTTGCAGTATATCTTCTTCTACACATCCCTCAATGCCAGGGCTCCGAGTTCCATGTCAACAGTATGTTTTGAAAATCAATCAGTCAACAACATATTATTTTTTCTGCAAAAAGAGTGAGGGTTTTCACTATTTAGTTAAAAAGAAACCAACAAACGTCAATTTGCAGGCTAATTTAAAATACGAAACGTGCTTTTGCAATATTTATTTTGCAGTTGTACTTTTTTTTAAAGAAAATTGAACATTTCTATACCATGACATTTATAAAAACCTTTCCCAGAATTTGATAGTGTCCTAAAAAACATTACCACGATTTAGCACACTCCTGGGACAAATGAATGCGTGACTGCAGTCGAACAAATTGAAACTATGTTTCTCAATTTGCAAACAACAACGTATCCATTAGTGAATTGTCAGACTTCCTTCCTCCTTAATGGTTGGCAAAAAAAACCCCAAAAAGTGGTCAGGTTTGTTTTGCATTTCATTTTTGAAAAGGGAACATTCATTATCACTTACATAAGAACTTTCTCTTGAGGAATATGGTACAACATTTATACCTTTTAGTTCATGGTTTTATTTGTTGGGCTTTATTTAGTGCATGAACACATACAAAGGCATCTATACAAAATATGGCCAAACAACAAATCACTAGTTAGCAGAGAGTCGTAGGACATCTGCCTTTTAGTAATGATAAAGCTGGGATTTAAGGTTATTCCTAAAGCTGGATAGATTTTCTGCCATGTATGGAGACAGATGCATTTTATTCTATAAAGAGGCGGCAGAAACGGAGAAAGCTCGACCGCTCAGGCACGTCTGCCTGTAGAATGGTATATGAAGAAAGGAAAGGGGTGCTAATCTGAGATTAATTGATGGATATTACCAGGGAAATCTGGAAAGGAGTGGTGAGGGAGAGGAAGCATACATTGCCTTGTTTACTAGGTAGAGGGCCTGAACCTGACGCATTTTGAAACTGAGAGCAAAGATGACAGAGCAGGGTAAATAAAGTCATGGCATGTTACTTACAGATGTAGCCTGGCAGCTGCAGACTGTACTAGCTGCAGTCTATATATTATTTTACGTGATAGACCTAAATACATTGTATTTTACGGTGCGGTGCGTCCATTGGGGCGTAGGGGCGTAGCCCCACTAAGCCCCATGGACCCACCGCGTCGCCACTAAACCACATACAATTTTTTTTTTAAATTGCGCTACCTGCCGGCCGGGAATCCGGGAGACACCCGACTTTCCCGGAGTGCGCAGGGGGGGGTGGGGGCCCGATGGGCCTGCTAAAGCTGCGCATGTCGTCTTTTGGGCACAAACATGCCCGCGCATGCGCAGATTGTTTCCCCCCTGATTTTCCCTTTAGAGAGAAGACATGGGGGCGGGGGGCAGCCCCCGGGGCTGTACAGGGCGACTGGGCGAGCAGTTATGGTGCCCCCCCAGCCAATCCTGGCTGGGGGGGCACCATGCAGCGCCAGGATTGGCTGGTCAATACCTAGCCCGGGTACATAACCCCCTGTCTGGGGGGCCAGAGCTCTCTCCCTCCCTCGTACTGCGGCCTCTGTTTGTTTATGGGGTTCGTTTGATGGAAGACTTGACCTCAGACCTGACCTGACCGGACCCAGGAAGGAATACTTGAGAGGGCGACACTGCGACAGTCAAGTCCCGAAGGAACCGCTCGGCCAGGGAGACCCGGCGTTCACACCAGCTCAGGTATGATCAGAGTGCTATGAAGGAACATTGTTTACTAAACGGGTTCACTGTAGTAGTGTAGTGTACACGGAAAGTGAAATCCGACCTTGAGAAATATAGATGCCGAGTGCTTTTTATTTATTAAATTATGCCGCAGTAGCAATCGCCAGTTAGGCAGCACAGGTTTGCTTATGAAATGTGGTGATAGAAAAGTAAATACCTGATTAACTCATTAAAGAAACACTATAGGAAGTAACGTCGTTATGCACGCACTTGGAATGGCGGTTTTTGGCGCGCTGCTACAAATGTGTAGCTTTGTCGGCCATCTAACTGCTTTTGTTGCCCTTATTTAGACTCGTTTTGCTGGCCCTTCTGCCCTCATTTACACTCGTTTTGCTGCCCTTCTGCAACTCGTTTTGCTGCCATTCTGCCCTCATTTACACTCGTTTTGCTGCCCTTCTGCAACTCGTTTTGCTGCCCTTCTGCCCTCATTTACACTCGTTTTGCTGCCCTTCTGCAACTCGTTTTGCTGCCCTTCATCCCTCATTTACACTCGTTTTGCTGCCCTTCTGCAACATTTGTGTTTGTCAGTGTTACATGCAATGTTTATTCCCCGCGATCCCCACCCCTTTATGAATGATGGATGCAGGATGGATGCAGGATAGATGAGTGGATGGATGGATGGATGGGCGGATGCATGAATGAATGATGGATGCAGGATGGATGGGTGGATGGATGGATGGATGGATGGATGGGTGCATGAATGAATGATGGATGCAGGATGGATGGGTGGATGGATGGATGAATGGGTGCATGAATGAATGATGGATGCAGGATGGATGGGTGGATGGATGCATGAATGAATGATGGATGCAGGATGGATCCAGGATGGATGGGTGGATGGATGGGTGGATGCATGAATGAATGATGGATGCAGGATGGATGCAGGATGGAGGGGTGGATGGATGGGTGGATGCATGAATGAATGATGGATGCAGGATGGATGGGTGGGTGGATGGGTGGGTGGATGCATGAATGAATGATGGATGCAGGATGGATGGATGGGTGGATGCATGAATGAAAGATGGATGCAGGATGGATGCAGGATGGATGGGTGGGTGGATGCATGAATGAATGATGAATGATGAATGCAGGATGGATGCAGGATGGATGGGTGGGTGGATGGATGGGTGGATGCATGAATGAATGATGGATGCAGGATGGATGGATGGGTGGATGCATGAATGGATGCAGGATGGATGGGTGGGTGGATGGATGGATGGGTGGATGCATGAATGAATGATGGATGCAGGATGGATGGGTGGGTGGATGCATGAATGAATGATGGATGCAGGATGGATGCAGGATGGATGCAGGATGGATTGGTGGGTGGATGGATGGGTGGATGCATGAATGAATGATGGATGCAGGATGGATGGATGGACGGATGGGTGGATGCATGAATGGATGCAGGATGGATGATGGATGAGTGGATGGATGGGTGGATGCATGAATGGATGCAGGATGGATGATGGATGGGTGGATGCATGAATGGATGCAGGATGGATGGGTGGGTGGATGGATGGGTGGATGCATGAATGAATGATGGATGCAGGATGGATGGGTGGGTGGATGCATGAATGAATGATGGATGCAGGATGGATGGGTGGGTGGACGGATGGGTGGATGCATGAATGGATGCAGGATGGATGATGGATGGGTGGATGGATGGGTGGATGCATGAATGATGTATGGATGGATGCAAGGTGGTTCCGGCTCGCTTGCTGCGCTCGCTGCGGTGCAATATGCAAATTAGTTTACGCCACACCACTTTCAAATGTCACTAGCCGCCCCTGATTACCTTAGTAGATCCTGTACGAATGTAAAGCAGATAGGACCATAAATTTATGCATAGAAAGTGGATAGATGCAGAATCCACTTCAGATTCTGGGGCTGAAAAGAGCATCAGCTAGCAGAATCTTTTAAGAAGTGAGCGTGGAGGGACTAAAGGTTATAATGCAAGGAGATGGAATTAATGAAGGATAAAGAATTTCAGTTTTATCCCAGTCGTTTAAGGAAATTGTAGGCCACCTATTTTGTATAGCCTTCGTACAATTTTGGAAGTTAAAAGCAGCTAATGTAATGCCTTTCTCAACTTGCTGAACAATTTGGGTATCATTCACATATAAACCGATACTCATATGATTCTGTCAGGTGAGATAGAGAGAGAACATGCAGGATGAATACCAATGGGAATAAAATATACGCCTGCGGAAATGCACAGTTTAGTGGCTAAAGCAACGAGTGTGATTTGCCCTTTCTACCTGTGTCATCGTACTGCTCAGAAAGTCTTTGTTCCAGGAGAAGGCATATCACAATCGCTCTAGTTTGGAATGTTTAATGGCTGCATCAGATTTCCTTCGATTTTGAGTCATTTTAGTATTGTGTTGCTTGCTATCGAAACTTGTCTGGAATTTTAGTGTGCTCGTTCTTAACTTTTGAACTGTTTTTTTTTGTTGAGTTCTATACCACATGCACTTTCTCCTAGGGGTGTATGTTTGTGCTCCGCTACCCAGGGTAAGATCAAAATTTCTTTCACGATTTTAAATTATTTATCTTTAAGGGATGTAAAATGCAGCCTTAATCAAGACTAAGGCCTTTCTTTCCCTAGTTATTAATTCACCTTACTGAAAGCACCCCAAGTCCGCCATTGCTGTATAGTTTCTTCAGCGAGGAAAAGCACATGCTGGAAGATCTGCCGGTGCATATAATGACTGAGAGTCCAAGTCTCCGAAGTATTTAATGGGATCGGGATACTTAAGGAACCGAGCATGTCAACAAGCCCTTAACAACCCTAATCTTATTCTTATTCAGTGCATAAGCACTGAAAAATATATGAATTGCACTGTAAAGGTAAATTAATGTGGCATTAACTCTCTTTACTCCACTGGCCGAAATAAATATGGTTTGTTCCCATTTATAGAAAGTCTGGATGTGATCCCTCATCTATTTCCACTAACTCATTAGGTAATTTAGTACCAACATCCCTCATTAACAGCAAGATGCTAAAAACGTCAATGGAGATTACCGGGCTTTGCCTGCTCGTGGGATGCCAGAATCAGTGACTGTGGTGCGCAGTTTTTCGGACAGTAGCTGAACAGAAAAAGCCAACACGATGGTCATGAGGGAATACCTGCCAGGTTTCTCTCTCTGACATTCTTCCCCTTCAAGGTATTCTCTGTGTTTTCTTGTACGGCGGAGTCTTTTTGTAGAAGCATGAAGCAAGGGCTCATCTCTGGAGTAAATCTGCATTGCCTCGGTGTTTGAAGTATTAACACCCCATCAATAAACTCAGGCTTTTTCATGGTCCTTTTAGTGTCATCCACGTCTCTAGTCCAGTATCTCAATTAGTTTGATTAAATGTATAGCTGTATTTAACGGCAGGATGAGGCCATTTTAGCAGACGTGTGCTAGAGTACCCACTAGACATTGAAACTGTGCTTAGTATCTTTTATCCAGAGATGACGAGAAAAACATGGATCCCTCATCATCTATCTTTGCAATGCTAACTCCTTGCTCCTTCTATCAGTGTCCTGGCCTGTTTATCACCATCCTTATTTTTGCAAACTCATAATGTACCTCCCTAAAGTTTATGTTGCTTTGTCAGATTCTTTACTTTACAGTAATTTAACTTGAGTTTGCACCCACCCCAGCTGTAGCAATTGACTTGGACCCTACACTTTCTCGCACATCACTCCATCTGCCTAAGTTGGAGCCTCTTAAATCCTAGTGTCACTGTTATTTCCTCTATCCCCAAGTAGGTTTATAGGGCCTCTTATACTGTGGACAGGTGCATTTTCTCTGTTGGGTCACCAGCAGTGATGTGTAATTAGAGGTATTTTTAAAATTTAAGCAGGGTCTCCATCCAGGAGTTTAAGTATTGCTTCTTAATTTCATCAAATAATTTTCTATCTGTCTGGTAATTTTGTGTGTAGTGAATTAAAAATATAGGGGCATATTATCAAGGGGGTTTATCTCTGCTTTTTTGGCTTTAAAAGCCAAGAAAGCGGAGATAAAATTATCTCCCTATTACCTAGCTGTCGCTAACACCAGTTAGCGACAGCTAGTAGGAGATAGCGACCATCTTGGGCACTGCTTTGCATGTCAGTGATATTTATCACTAATGACATGCAAAGTGGGTGTGCCAAGATGTTAACAATCGCTAACATCGCTATCTCCTATTACCAACTTTTGAAGATATTCGCGCTAAGCGCGATTATCTCCAAAAGCTAACACCTGCCCCATAGCAGTTCTTAGCCATGTTATCCAATGGTAGGTGGATAACATGGCGAAGAGCATTAGCTCGGTAATGCATGAATATCCCTGACTTTTCAGCAATATTCATGCATTTCGGCCGATTTTTATCGCTTAGGAGATAAACCTTGATAATAGCAAGGTTCCTAAGCGATAAAAATCGCCGCCGCTTGGCGATAAAAATATTGCCGCTAAGCCAACATAGCGATAATTATTGCTAGTTGTTGGTATACTTTCCTATTTCCTTTTTAGGTAGGTACTACTAGGCAGTACATGCCCTTATAAATCCAGTAAATCAGAAAGACAAATATAAATATTTCTTAAGATGAAAAAAGAATATAACATCTGTCATAATCACTTGACTCGATCTTCACAGCTAGTGACCCATGTTGCAGAACTCACCTGGATCAATCACGCCATTTTCCACTTCATTATCACAGGATCCCTAGGCACCACCACCAGGACTCCAAGATCATTCTACCGCAGTTGAAACAAATTGACAGAGACACAATGGATAGATGCCCTCAACACCACCCAGTCCACCCCGCAAACAACCTGGACCTGGCTATACAGAACTTCACCACCTGGATCACCAACTGCGACAATAGATTTGCCCCACCTAAGACAGCCAAGACCTGCAGAGCTGCCAAACAAGCCAGCTGGTACACACCAGAACTCAGAACAATGAAACGCAGCTGTAAACGACTGAAGGGGAGATGGCACCAGCATACAACCCACACACTGAGCCACCTTCAAGTCAGTTCTCAACACATACCATCAACGTCTTAAAGACACGAAAAGAGATGCCCTGGGAAACTGCATTGAAGAATGCATCAACTCTACCAAGGAACTCTTCAGCTTTGTCAGAGAGTTCTCCTACCTGGCAGCCACCAAGAACACAATCTCCCCTTTCCAGGAACTCTGTGACAAACTGGCAAACTAATTCCACAACAAAATATCCACCATCTACAGTAACTTTGAACCCCAACCCACTGACCTCTACACACCTAACAGATGCCACCCGCAACCAACCGCTCATGGCATGGGAACAGATCACCACACAGAGCATCACAGTCATCAGGCACTCCATCCACTTAGGACCACCAATGGACCCCTGCCCCCGCCTCCTCTTCAGCCTAGGAAGCAAGGAAAGCAGCTGCCAACTCACCCTCATTTTCAATAAATCCATCCCTTCAGCTGCCTTACACGACATATGAAAAGAAGCAGAGGTCAGACCCCTCCTCAAGAAACCCACTGCCTACCCCAGCAAGCCTAAGAACTACTGCCCCATCTTACTGCTCCCTTTCTCCACCAAAGCCATTGAGAAGGCCATCAACCACCAGCTTACTGAACACCTGGAGCGAAACAACCTGCTCAACACCTCCCAATATAGTTTCCACTCCATCCACAGAGCCGAGACTGCCCTGATCGCCGCCATCAACGACATCTGAACCCTCCTCAATGGGGGTGAGACGACAGCCTTGACCCTCCATGGTATCTCCTCAGCATTCAATGCTGTATCCTGCCACACACTCATCAAGAGACTCCACCACATCGGGATCCAGGGAGACGCTCTCAAATCATTCACATCCTTCCTCACAAGACTTACCCAGAGTGTCGACCTCAGACTTTTCCCCTCTGTACCAAAGAGCATCATCTGCGGCATCCCTCAAGGTTCATCCATCAGCCCACCCTCAACAACATGCACATGACGACCCTAGGCAAAATCATCAGATCCCACAACCTCAACATTATATCCTACTCTGATGACCCAGTTCATCCTCCTGCTCTCAGCAGAGCCCTCCACGACCAGAACCAACTTCCAAAACTGCATGACAAGTGTCGTCGACTGGATGAAAACCAACTGCCTGAAGCTCAACACGGCCAAGATGAAAGTGCTGGTTTTCAGGAATATCTCCTCCCAGTGGAGAGACACCCGGTGGGCTGCCAAAATCAGACCCACACTGACTGACCACACCCGCAACCTTGGCATCATCCTGGACAGCAAACTCACCTTGCAAGTCCATATCAACACTGTCACTTCTGCTAGCTTCCACACTCTCTGCATGCTCAGAAAGATCTTCAAATGGCTCTCTGTCAGCTCCAGTAACCGTCATTCTAGCACTAATTACCAGCTGGCTGGATTACAGCAACGCGCTATATGCAGGAAGAACCACACAACTCAGAAGGGACTCCAGACAATACAGAACTCAGAGGCCGGACTCGTCCTCAACCTTCCCAGATGGCTCCACGTCATCCGACCGACCTCAGGAAACTCCACTGGCTCCCCATCCAGAAAAGATGCCAGTTCAAGATGCTGACACCCACCTACAAATCCCTCCATGACCCAGGACCAGCATACATGAACCACTGCCTGAACATCCACCATCCCTCCAGACACCTTCGCTCCATCCTTCATACCCTCGTGCAAACTCCACGCATCCAGCGCAGCCACAGTGACATTACGCCGATCCTTCTCCTACCTCGCCACCAAATCTTGGAATGGCCTTCCTCTTCAACACTGAACTGTGGCCTCTCTTGCGGAGATCAGGCAGGGACTCAAGACCTTGCTTCTTTGACTGAGGCCAGCAAACCTAGCCCCAAATTTCATTTTATTACAAATCCGAGCTCAAAGCATTATCATCGATCGGCAACAAATGAAGAAACAATGATAATGTTCTGGTATGTCACTTAAGGCCTGAAATGCATTGAGACAAATTGGAATAAATTAATTGCTGCATTTAAGATGGAAGTTGGAAGTCAAACAATATTCTGAGGATGCTGAATTGTTTGGTTTTTAAACTAAGATTTATAACACATTTCTAAGGAAGAAAATAAACAATTAAAAAAATGTATGTCACCTGATCCAGTGTTTTTGGATAATAACTAGCGTTTATGCCAGTGGTGCTATTTCTACACACTGTACAGTGGCCTTCCCATGAAAGATAGACAACCCAATTGATGTGAGCCAATTTCTCCCCTTATCTAGGGCTCAGTGGACAATCACAGGGATATGTTGGGCAATTTTGCACCAAATTGTGGCAGTGGTCAGAGTCCATATACCTGTGGATCCCGTCAGAACCAAATTGGATGTGGTGTGGGAGGGCGCACAAAATTATGTTCTTTCCACATTGACTTAAAACCATCAATGCTCATTTTAATTCATCTGACATTGAAACACCATGCCTTCTTCAGATATGTCTTATTTTCTTTTCATTTAGAAACCTGACTATCTGCTATTATGTTAGCAAGCCACCGCCCATCAATTTCTTGGTACAATTCTTACCAAACACAATTTGCTTGTACTTTTGGCTGACCCTGTTACTGAAACTCCTCTATTGAAAGCTATGTGCGGCAAGTTATGCCCTTAAATGTGTTTATATCAAAATCTTGAGAGACTTCCCTCTTCAGCTGTTAATGGCTAAAGTGTCATTAAGTTTGCTCTTTAGTGCACTGAATGTCTTTTAGAAATTCTACAAGACCCTTTGTTTTGAAAGGTAGTCAGAAAGAAAGAAACATGGATGCAAACAAACAGTTACATCTCCAGTGGCGGCTGCCACCGTGTAGCATGGGTGGGGAGAGGTGAGGGGATTGAAAAAAAATTAAAACGTCCTCTGAAGCAGGAAGCATAGGCTCCCCTAAACCAATCACAATGCTCCAATACAGGGTTTTGATTGGTCTGAGTGCCGTTGTTCGGCGCTCAGAAGGGGACAGGGAGTAAGTATGTGCATGTCCCTCACCAGGCTGTGTAATGGAGCCTGGTGGAGAACATGCAAAGTGCACAGGACTGTTTGGCTGGCCCAAGAGGGCCGGCCATACCATCATGGTAAGTGCCCACCATTCCTCTCCTTGCTCGCTGTGATGACAGCCAAGCCCTGGCCTGCCCCGTAAAGCTGCATGACAAAGGGAAATTAAAATGATAATGTAGTGTTATTATAATTTAATTATTCCTTTTTTCCACTACAAAAAATGCAGTAGGGCGGCACTCTTCCGCCTTAGCGGAGGAGCCGCCACTGGCATTTCTGTGTATGAAGCACACCTATTAAAAGGTGTGCTTCTTACACAGGTCTAGGAGATAGCACCATTGTATTTCCCATGTTTTAAAAGCTGATGTTGCTTTGCATGTTCAGAACAAACCCAGTGTAGAGACTGGCTCAACTCTGCCATAATGCTGTACATTTTAATTATTAGAATTTACTTTGGACAATAAAAATAAACAATAAAATCTATATGAAATTTAAAATTTCGTTTTCACCTTTTATAAATTGATGATAACATTTCTGTTCTCTTTGAGCAAGGTTTCCTGGTCTTCATCTTCATTACAAGAAACGGTCTCCCATATCGAATTAATGAATATTCAGTGGCAATCAATCTATTGATATCAAGAAATATGGGAATGGCAATTAATTAATTGTTGGTTCTATGCGTATTGCGATTGCTATGCCAAATAATGTATATCTTGGGGAATATTCTGTTTAGCAGACAGCTATCCAAATCCATTGCCTGTGCTAGATATGGAAAGTTCCAGGTGTGAAATGGTTACCTAGGAAACTGGAGTGAACTTTCTTCCCTCTCTGATGTCTCTTCCCAGCATGGCTTGGCAGTACCGCTGCTTCTGGCCTGTGGGTGATAAACGACTTTAGTCCCTCTCCAATGTAAACACACTTTAGGAGCGCACCATCTCCCCGGGGACGCACATTATATTGTGAAATACAATATGCAATTGCCATGGATACAAAACGTGACATTTAATGCGACAAAAGCTGAAAGAACCCAGCCTGGAAATATAGCTTTAAGACATTTTTCAGCCTGCCATATGCTGAAAATTAAACATTCATTTCACAATCACCATTAACATTTATGTGAAAAGGTAGCCATACCTTTGATAAAACAATACTCAGAACTAATTATGAAACTTTAAAAAGCAAACAGTTACAAAGTGAGAGGACCTCCTGCAGTCTTTGTCACAATTCTTCATGAGCAGCAATTAACCCCACATTCAAAGAGCTCTTATGGCAACCATGAGTAAGACTCCTGAGGATGTCCTACAGCAAACTGAATTCAACTCACATGGCTCACATCAGTTCAACAAATGAAAGCGAAATTGATGTGAAAATGAGAAGATGAGGGGCTAAAATCCTTTGATATCCAAACATTGATTTCTACTCAGTGTGAACCATGCAACCTACGCTGTTGTAGGAACATCTCACAGAACCGTGGGGCATATTACCAAGCAATAGCGATAAGGTTAGAGACAAAAATTTACCGCTGAGCTGCGGCGATTTTTACCGCAAATAAACCTCACAAATGCGATAAAAATCGCCGCAATGCATGAATATCGCTGAAAAGTCAGCGATATTCATACATTATCGAGCTAATGCTCTTAGCCATGTTATCCACCTCCCATTGGATAACATGGCTAAGAACTGCTCAGGGCAGGTGTTAGCTTTTGGAAATATTTGCGCTTAGCGCGAATATCTCCAAAAGTTGGTAATAGGAGATAGCGATGTTTTCAGTCGCTAACATCTTGGCACGCCCACTTTGCATGTCATTAGTGATAAATATCACTGACATGCAAAGTGGGGCCCAAGATGGTCGCTATCTCCTACTAGCTGTCGCTAACTGGTGTTAGCGACAGCTAGGTAATAGGGAGATAATTTTATCTAAAATTTCTTGGCTTTTAAAGCAAAAAAAGCGGAGATAAACCCCCTTTATAATATGCCCCCGTGTCCGTGTGAAAACGAGACATATTCGTGGAAATATAGAAATAACATTTTGAGACTGAAACGAAAACGTTTTTAGTGTTCTCCAATGGCAACAGTACAACATTCAGATCATTTTATTGAACTGGTTTGAAATTCTCTGGCAATTCCAGTAGTACTCTTGGAATGTTCTGAGTGCCACAGTCATTAAGAAGAACTTGTGCGTTAATAGTTACACATTCCTAAATATAATACATATACGTGTATAAATGTCTGAGTGTAATCCATCAGTGCGTTTGCACCCCACAACTTCTTTACTTTGCTTCTCCTCAGTGAAATTTTTTTTTTTCACCTACACACCACACAATTTGGGGGAGTGTACACTCCCTTTTCACACTCAAAAAACAGTTTAAGGACCAGATTTATAGTTTAGCGGACAAGGTACCATGCCTGCCAAGCCTTTGGCCCACCTGCCTCATATAGAGACCTTAATTTTGCCATCAACAGAAACCCCATTGCTCCATCAACAGAAAACTTCCTCTGACAGCATGAATCACTGGAGGAAATACATTACACCGGGAATGACAGGAACAACATTATTTAGGATCGATGGTGTAATGTCCTTTTTTTCATGTTCGTCATCACCAGGAAATACCTGGTGGTAAGGGACAGAAAAAAGTATTATGACCACCACACTTTGGGACAAAACACTCAAAAGTTTGTTGAACAGCCAATCAAAATTGACATTAGCTGCCCTTTAAACATTTTGTACATTGAAAGGAACAACCTTGATGGTGGTTTATTTCATTTACATAGATTACCAGTGGACTGGCTGTCATCACTAAATTTGGCAGATGGTAGTCCATCAGGATGACAGAGGTAATATCCTCTGCATGGTGCATCTGATACAGTCCATCAAGCATTAAATCCGGTCCTCTATGGTCCAGTTGAAAATTATTAAAACAGTTTTTAATGACCATTTTAGGGTGAGAACTACCTGCAAAAGATATGAAAAATCTCGAAAATATACTGACATCTTAATATATACCAAACACTCAAAAGGAGATGGAAGAAGGCTTGCAACAAGACTAACCACTAGAAATTGTTTGGTAGGACTCCAACGCATCATTCTTTTGCCCATCATGCCGGGTCAGATTAGAACCTGCTATATGCAAATCAGACGTAGTCCTGCTCCTCAGGGGAACTGTCCAGCCCAAACTGCTAAGCCAGGTCCTCTCTGCACCAGAAAACAAGCAACTCAAGACAAGTTTTGCCCTGATTGGAGCGCTTCAGACAGGTATAGATTGGTTCCTAGAGCACAGTGTGCAAGGGACCTACGGCTGGGCATATCCTTGTCCATACAAACACACAAAAGGTGATGGCAGGATGCTTGCAACAAGTCTGACCACTGGCAATCTCTTGGGGTAGCATTCCAACCCATCATTATTTTGCCCACCATGCCACCTCAGATTTGACCCAGCTATCTAAATCAGTGTTAGTCTTTCTCCAATGGGGACAGTCCGACATGAAGTGCCAAGCCAGATCATCTCTGAACCGGATCACAAGCAACCCAAGACTGGCTTTGTCCTGATTGGGCCTCTTCGGTCGTCTGTAGCTTAGTTCCAGTGCCACAGTGAGCAAGAGACTCATGAGGACAGTAGTGCTATATGGTGACAATATTTAATGCAGAGCACTGCTTGTCATTCATGCAACCTACACTGATTTGACCACTATATTTTAGGGAAATCCTAAAGTTTTATTAGAAATATTAGAATACTGTTAAATGGGACGAATCTCAAACTTTTATCTGAGGGTAGGGTATAACTTTTTTTTCCATGTGAAATATTGGTAAACTTTGCAATTTCTGTCTTCCACCACTAGATACGTTCCGTTATTCATGCAACAGGATCGAAGTTGAGCACAACTTTGAGTCTTTCTGCAGACGTATCTACTATGCAAAAACATGACTGTGGTTACCGTGGAATCTATGAGCATTTGAAAAACTGATTGATTTCATATTAGTATCACAAAAATGTTTAATTGATCAATAATTTAATAATGTTGTCTGCAAGGTTCCTATTCAGGAAATTGTGTGAAACTAAACTGTGATTAGCAAATATGGCCAACTAAGAGAGGATGTGTTCCTCACTTCTTGCCTTGTTTATAAACTTCTGGCACAATCTTCAAATTGCCACTTTGTGTCTATTTATGTATTTGCTAGTAGAGTTGCTGGCACCTATTGTTCTAACACATCCATCTGTGAATAAACGCAGTGCTTATTTTCATCCAGTGGTTGCAGGCATTGCCGACTTTAGCTGTGGTGGCGCCCACTTCAATAATCTTCGTTGGTGTCCGTCCCCCTCAAAAACCTCCTTCTCCATGAATTCCCCCACAACAACATTTTACCAGTGCCCCTCATCTCTCCATAGCCCTTCTCTCACATGCATTTAATTTGTTTCATAGCGCTACTCATACCAATGTAGCATGTCAGAGCACTTTACATCACACACACATTATTTATACATAGCCAATGAATCATACATGTGTAGATCAGTCTATAGCAAATGTTACATAAGACAATGAGTATTGCAAGGTGTAGGAGTCACATTTCATTGATAGATTAATAATATTTGGCAGCATGCTTTAAGAGTGTTAGAGCTGGAAAAGCACAAACTCAGGATTTAAAATTTACCACAGTGGTTGTTTTTTTTTATTAAGAATGCATTTCTACTCAAATTAACCCTTTTTAGTAACATTAGGATAATGAATGAATGTGGGGCAATATAACGTTCTAAACTAAACCATGCAGTTTTGATGACAGTTCATAGCTCACTGTGCTCTATTGACATTGTAACTTATGAACTGCAAGTAACAAATAGACGCCTATGACAAAAGCACTAACCCTCTGAGCAATCCACATAAAATACAGTTTAGTGATTGGCGAGGCACATGTTCAATCAGCAGGCATATTCACCATCTCTGCTACTTTGTCATGAGTGGAAAATGCCACTAGACAAAAGAACTCTCTCCAGCAAGAACATTAGTCATCAGAGGTATTTTGACAAGTTTTTTGTTGCCTGAAAACTGCAGGACACAGAAGGAACCCTGCAGCAGGTGCTTTTAAAACTGTTTTGTTTTTCTAATCAAGAGCCCCCGATTTGAGCAGCAGGTGGCAATTATTTTTGGGGGCTGCCATTTTTTTTCCTCTTCAAACTTTGATCCAGAGCAAGGGAAACAAGCATTGGCAATGTAATCGTCTTGCATTTGTTTGAGTTAGAGAAATTGCCATTGTATATGGCAATGTCTTTTAGCTGTGTGTTATGGAGTGTAGGAATGTGGTGTGTAGTGGAACTATGTGGATTGGATTGGATTAGTTAGCTGTGTAATTGTGTTGTGTGGAGTTGTGTGGTTGATTTGTGCAGTATAATTATATGGCATGGTGTACTGTGGAATTATGTGGATAGTAATTATGTGGTATTGAGTGTACTGTAATTATGTGAGTAGGATTGTGTGTTATGGAGTGTGATTATGTGGAATGGTATTTTGTATTGTGGAGGGGATGTAGTGGAGTTTAATTATGTGGTGTGCTTTTGAATTTTGTGGCTCGATGTAGAATTGTGTGGTGTGGATTGGGTGTATGTGGTGTGTTGTGTAATTGTGTTGTTGAGTTGTATTATGTGGTTTGGTGTGAAATTATGTTATGTTGATTGGAAATGTGTGGCGATGAGTTGCATGGCATGGAAGTGCGTTAATAGCTTTACGTTTTTGATGATGAAAAATAACAAATAGGTCGGAGCTAAGCTCCAGATCTGTGTGTTTGGGTGTTTAAAAAAAAAGAGTTTGATGTATTGGCATTGTAAATGTTTTTTACCTATGTGTTATGAATTGGAGTGTATGTGTGTGGTGTGTAGTGCAATAATGTGGGTTGGATTGGAATTTTTAATTGTGGCATTGTGTGGTGTGGATATGTGTGGAATGGATTTGTGGTGTTGAATTATGTGGCATGGTGTGTATTATGTGGATAGTAATTATGTGTTTTTGGGTGTTTTTGAATTATGTGGAGTAGGATTGTGTGGAATGTGTTTTGGAATTACGTGGAGAGGGATTGTGTATAATGTAGTGTAATTATGTACAAAGTACAAAGTATTTTATTGTGATGATTATTTAAAATCTTACAACATTACACATCTAAAAAAATAATTTTTTAATATATGTTACAGCATAAAATCACATAAAATTGTCATTGCGAGACCTTTACAGACAATTAAGTATTTGCAGTAGTTACGTCTTCGAGTTTCCTTTTAACCAGCAGTAGGAACTTTACAAAGGATGCGTTTAGAACAATATCGTTTGAGTCCATACACTTAATCACTGCCTGCCTGCATGTCCGTATGCCGCGTGACTTGAGAGGAACCTTGAGCAATGTTTTTCTCTCTTGCAGGAGTACAGGGCAGGTACACAGAAGATGTTCAATGTCTTCTTCGCCCCTGTTACATAGTCTACATTTCATTTGGGTTTCTTGAAATTCCCATGGGGGAAGATGACATAGCCCTGGCAAGGAACCAAATCTCGCTTTAATGAGCACCTGTTTATTTTTTTCCGTCCTCAGGGTTTTCAGATATTGTTGTATCTCCTTCTTTTTATAGCCATTTAGCACCATCCAGGCGTGTTTTCTCTTGGTAAGGGTAGCCTTATCCTTTAGAATGGATAGGTGGTCTGCAGTTTTATTAATGATTTTCTTAAATGATGACTTGGTTATGTTACTTTCCCATATAGACATAACCACAAATTCATTAATCACATCTCCAAGGTAAAGAGCTCCACTAGAGTTAGTGTCCTTCTTTATTTCTCTCCATAGGAGCAACGATATCTCATTTTGGTGGTCCCTTTTTATTTGGTTCCAGACTTTAATAAAGTGGCCTTGCCTTGCAAAATGCTGATTTGTTAGGCCAAACTCCAACCTTACTTACGCCGGGGAAGCTTTCACTGGGATATGGAAAAGCGCTCGGTATACTCTGGTTATAATTTTGTTCAAAGTATCACTATCTTTACCCATTAAAGCTTCACTCCCATATGTAATAGTGGGTAAGAGTTTTGCACCAACAATGCTCAGGAGAGGACCATAGGTCAGGCTGGGAAGAGACTTCTGCACAGTTCTAAATGCAGCAGTTAATGTGTTCGCTTTTCTTTGAGCGTCAGCTTTTTGTAGATGGTAATTGCCCTTTGCATCGAATAATACACCTAGGTATTTAAAGACCTCTACTTGTTCAAGGTCAATTTTATCCATGAACCATTTGCTTTTTTGTTTGATCTTAGCGTTTTTGGCATCTACCATAATCTTAGTTTTGGTCTCGTTTATAACCATTCCATTCGCTTTTGAGTAGGTATAGGTCCTTCTCATTAAGCGCTGACGGCCCACTTTTGTGTGGCTCAAAGTATGATGCTGTCCGCATACATCAAACTTGTGAGACATTTGTCCGCTAGTTTTGGCAGATGTGCGTTTTCTTTGTCCAATATTCCTGGTAGATCAGCAAGAAACACATTAAAAAGAAGGGGGGCTAAAACGCAGCCCTGCTTCAAACCTTCATTTGCTGGAATCTCACTAGATAGCGTGTGCCCGTCACCCATCCTCACCCTCATCCATGTCTCTGAGTATAGGAGGCGAATTAGCTTAAGTAGTAGAACCGGAATTCTCATTTTTTTTAGTTTTTCCCAGAGTAATTTTCGGTTGACGCAGTCGAATGCCGATTTAAAATCTATAAAACAAAGATACAAGGGTTGCTTTAATCTAAGCGATTTGTTTATAAGTAAGGCGAGAACCAGTATATTAGTAGTAGTTTCTAATCCTTGAATAAAGCCTGTTTGATTTAAAGGCATTTTTTTTTCTTCCGTCACCCAGTCAGTTAGTTTAGTTAGTATTATTCTGGCAAATAGCTTGGCATCAGAGTCTTGCAGTGTGATCAACCTGTAATTTTCCGGCAGTGCCCAATTTCCTTTTTTAAAGATTGGGGTTATTAGGGATCCACGCCATGAATTGGGTACCCTTCCTGTCAGCCCGACTTCTACATACAACTTCTCTAGGATTGTTGCCCATAGTTCTGGATTTTCTTTCAAGAGCGCAAACGGAATCCCATTCGGTCCCGGAGCGCCGTTATTCTAATGTTTTATAAGTTTAATTAGCTCTTCTTTTTCTATGGGGAATTGCATATCCGTATCACCATCTCGATAAGTAATGTCATTCTCATTGTCAGATTTACGCCCCTGTTGCATTTCCAGTGAAGATGTGTGTATAGGGTCTTGATTCAATTGTCTTCTCAGGAACTTGACCCATTCCTTCTCAGTTAAAGGTGATGAGACTGCTTGCTTGTTGGGTCTAGCGAGGCCATTGATAATGTACCAAAAGTCTCTTGAGTTCTTCTGTTTACTGGCATGGAATATTTTTGCCCAAATAGCTTGTTTCGCTTTGTTTTTCTCGCCCCATAATAATTTCTTCAAATTCTGGTTTAATAACTTTAGATTTCCAAGATTTTCTGTTTTTACATCCGTTTTTTCCCTTAGTTTGATAATCCTATTTCGTTCTTTCTTCAGTGACCTTATTGTATGCAGGAGTTTAAATTTGCTTCGTTTTCCTTCTTCGGGTCATTCCCATATTTAAACTTTTTTGTTTTTGTTTGCCCTTGTGTTGTAGGCAACATGTTTTTGAATTATGTGGAGTAGGATTGTGTGGAACGTGTTTTGGAATTACGTGGAGAGGGATTGTGTATAATGTAGTGTAAATATGTGGAATTGTATTTTGTGTTTTGTTGTGCTGTTGAATTTTGTGGTATGACATTGAATTATGTGTTGTAATTGGGTATATGTGTTCTGTAGTAGTATTGTGTTGTAGAATGAAATAATTTGGTTTTGTGTTGAATTGTGTGGTGTGGAATGGAGTAGTGTGCATGCATTATTTTGAATGCAATAAACATGCAATACTTCAGTTCAATTCAGTTGATGTGAACTAATACTTCAGCTCCCAGAAAGCTGTAGTTACTGGAAGGGTTGCACTGGCCAAACAGTGGTAAGTTAAAATAAAATATGAAGTCGGGCCATTTTAGATGCCCACATTCCATAATGCAGCCCCTACTGTCTGACCTGCCCTGTGATACTGGGGATGAGTGCTACATTCCTGGGCTTTCTGTTGCCCCTTGGGGAACCGCTGACTGCATGATGGATGGGCTGTTGGACATTAGTGGAGAGCACAGGAATTAAATGAGCTATTTCCGTATCACGGGTGGGACTGGTGGAGGCCAAGTCTCCTAGTGAAGCATCAGTAGCAGGGTGAGACTGGTGAAGAACCGGGTTTTAGAACCCAGCGGCGCCAGGGGAAAACGCCCGATGTCTTCGAGTTCACCTGTCTTAGAGTACAGAGACACAGGATACTTCTTGGTGGCGTCAAAGATCAATTTTATTGGCTGCAACCAGGAACAGTGGTCTACGAAGCACAACACGGGTGGTTCGCTAGAGACTGCACAAATTCATGGAGCGGAGCATTGTCTTTTATGCTAAAAATCACATTCCTGGCTAGCATCAATTACATACAAACTGACCAATCGTAGGGTGACATTTCAAACATATCGCATGGCGACAATCCCACTTTCCGTTGTCCAGCCCACCAGAAATGACCAAGCCAATTCCAATATTCCTGTTCGATCAGGCCAGACAAATCCATCAAAAAAGACCTCAACCCAAATCAATGATTAAGCCATAAAGGAAGGAACAGAAGCAGATGAAAAGCAAGATAGAAGGGTGTGTGCATGTACTATAAGCTCAGCAATGTCCTGTCCTTTGATCTTTATCTGACCAGCTGCTTAACAAGGAACTTTGCCCGAGGTCAGCCTCGGGCAAGGGAGTCAGTTCGGCCAGGTCACACAAAAGTCAGTTAAGGTGTACGTGTCCCAAGGACTCGTTTGGCCATAGTCATCGGCCTATGTGAGGGCAACCACACAAAATGGCTGCGGCACACAAAATGGAACCTGAGGGTTCAAACAAAATCCCTGAATACATAGTGTTCTCATTGATCGATTATGACGAAAACACTCGTACATACAGCATTCGTCATTTGCGGTCCGCTGATACCAAAATCGTCTATATCCGACGACCTTCATTGAACGGGTTCAGAATCTCCGAACCACAGACCCTCGAACCACGGAACCACAGACCCTCCTTTTGCCCTTACATACCAAACCCATGTCAGTCTGAATCCAGGTCTATATTCATCAGATCATCAAGATGTTGCTGTAGCATCATCCTAGTACTTAGCAACTCTCTCTGGACAGGTCTCCTCGCACACGAAGTAGCACAGAGGCCACATATAGCAGGAGCACACTGTACACAGAGACAGAACATGAAAAGGATAGCTAAGATCATCCCAATGACCATCAGAATCTTCCATCCCCACTTGGATAACAATCCCCAAAACCATCCCATCAACGACCAACCTCCCTCATCCAAATGTATAGACTCAGAGATCTTATGTAGCTTGGAAATGGCCTGGAAGACTGTCAGAGCGTTGTCTGGAATGAAAACGCAGCAGCTCGATTGAATCAGTTTACACACTCCACCTCTATCTGCAAGTATGACATCAAGAGCAACTCTATTCTGAAGTGTCATAAGTCGATCCAACTGGAGCTCAGCAGTCAAGTTACTTAGGGCACCGGCAGTTTCGACTATGGTGGAATCAACCACTCTCGTCAATTGCTGTATGTTGCTGCTGTTAACCATCGGTCCCCAGAACGGCAGAAAACCCTTCAAGAAATCTCCCAATTTTTGTCCTGCGGTATCTTCCTCACCGATTACACCTCTAACAACTCTCGTCTTGTGGTAATCTGCTGCAGCTGTAAAAGTGGGAGGCAACAGGAACGAGACAAAACACGTGCCTGAAAAGTCAGGGGGCAACCATGTATATGCTCGATCGTAACAGACAAAATAGGTACCCTTAGTGGCTAGGAACGCTGGGGAAGTCTGAGACGCAAATACATAAGTCTCAGTGCAAACACTCTTCCCTAACTGAGCTCTCTGATTCTTGCCATTACCTTGCAGACAATAATGACCCTGATGGGGCACTATCCAAATCGGAGAGGATCTTTTCGCTCGCTGGTTCCCACGCAGACTAACTCCATATCCAGTAACGTTCCATCCAGTATACGCTAGTGTCTCATCTCTCAGGATAGACTCGTAGGAATCTATTCCTCTAATCATATCTACTATACCCTTGACCAGAGCACTATTCTTTGGATTATCTTTCACAGAACGTAGGGGGTAGACTTCACGAGCATAGATGAACATCGTTCTGTATGCCCACACAGAACCATTGTAGCTGAAAGGCAGACCTAGGTAAGGAATACCTTTATCGGTAGTATGGGGCATAAGACCACACACCCAACAATTAGTCGTGTTCACTACTAGCTGGTGTTGGTGCAAAAGCTGAACAAAGGAATTGTTAACAAATTCCATTCTCCTAATAGTTTCATGTTCAGGCAGAGGGTGAAAAGAATGAGAAGAAACAGTAGGAGGAGGTATAGGTTGCGTAGTGGGCATGAACGTCACTTGAAAAGAGAATGTCACATATCCAATTAAAAACATCATTAAACTAGGCAACATAAACAAGCACAATATTAAAAAACATTTCTGGGTCATCAGTTTACAGATTTTGCTCTTAAAGCTTATTCTCTCAACAGGTCTCTCCATCTCGAAAAACTCCATCCTCTCTAATTGCTGCTCACGGTGGTAGGGTGTTCTATGCTAAGGAATGCTTCTGTCAACCCAGGGCAACTCCCTTAGGCCAACCAGAACCGTCGACCTAACGTCTTCGGCTTGCACTCCAAAGACTTCGGCAACCGTGACCCTACAGCTGAACCTGGATGGCGGTTCGAAAAACAAAAATCAAAGTAGTTCCTCGGAGGAGAGTTAACCTTCAAAAAAAATAGCAAAGAAAGAATTCCACTTTTTTATTTGTCCAGCGACTCTCGGTCGCAAATTATAACGCTCTTTGCAAGGCAATGTCTGTTCACGGAACAGGAGTTCAGGTTCAAGAGTGTCCAAATGATTTGACGGAGGCACAGCTTCTTGCAAAAGATTGTCACTTTCTCGTTCAGTGTTCGTCCCAATCAAACATGCCTCGCTAAAAGGCAGAAAACGAGGCACGGTCTCAGTCTCTGAATCAAGAAGTCCTTTCTGGACCCACCGGTCGTACAGCGGAGGCAAAGGAGCCCTTTTACAATGTACGCCGTGGATCCAGTTCTTTTTACCATGCACTCGTACTGCGGAACGGGTAGATAGCAACACCAGATATGGTCCGGTCCAGCGGGGCTGCTCGTTCTTAGTCCACTGAAAGTTTTTCACGAGCACCCAGGATCCAGGTTCAATGGCGTGGCCTGGATCTTCAGAAGCTTGTGGCAGTGTATTGTGAACCTGTTGATGCAAAACACATAATTTAGCCGTCAATTCGTACAGGTAATCAAGCAGTACAGGGTGTTCTATCTCACTGAATTTTGTCGGCCTCGGCACTCCCCAAATATTTTCCGGGCGACCAAACACTACCTCATACGGACTCAAACCCGTTTGCGAATGCACAGTCATTCTAGTGGACAAAAGGGCTGGTGGCAAGGCATCTGGCCATTGTAAACCAGAGCTAGCTTGAATTTTAGCTACTTTTAGCTTAGGGGTGCCGTTATAGCACTCGACTAGACCAGCTGATTGGGGATGATTTGCAGCGTGGAACTTCTGCCTTATTCCTAATCCATCACATGCTCTCTTCATCACCTGACCCACAAACTCACTCCCATTGTCACTCCAGATCATTCTCGGCAAACCGAACCTAGGGAAAAATTCCTTAATAAGGGCTTTCGCTGTGGACAAGGCAGTATTGTCTTTTAACGGGTAGGCTTCCACCCATCTTGAAAAAGAGCAAACAACCACTAACACATATTTCAGGTTGTTGCACCTCTCCATGTGGATGACATCTAGCTTCAAAGCCTCGAACGGATACGTTGGAGGAGCAAAATGACCAGCTGGAGTTGGAGTTCCCTTACCAGGATTGTACATCAGACAAACCATACAGTTCTTAACGAGATTCTCTGCACACTTAGGAATACCATCATTCTGCCATACTGGACCCAACTACTTGCAAATCCCTTTCACGCTGATATGTGCCAATCCATGAGCCATCGTAACCACTGGAAGTACATACGCATCGGGTAACAACCATCTCTGATGCTCTGACAACTCAACCCAACAACCATTCGAATCCAACTTACCCTTACTCTCTCTCCATTCATTCAACTCTTTCTCTGTAGCTTCAGCTTGAATGGATTTCACACTCTCAAGTCGTATCTTCACACATACTTCCATCTGGAACCCATCTCGCCGGACCCGCAACATACATTCGACTCATCACATCTTTCGCAGTTTCTTTCGCGACTTCATCTGCAAACGCATTACCACGACCAATATTATCAGTAACTTTCTTATGCGCACTGCATTTCACAATCGCAACTTGCAACGGCAAAGTAAGAGATTCAAGAAGTTCATTCACCAACTGTCCATGCTATATCTTGGTTCCATGCGAAGTCAGGAACCCACGCTCTTTCCACAAACGTCCAAAACTATGAACCACACCAAACGCATACTGGCTGTTAGTATACACAGTCACTCGTTTTCCTTTCGACAACACACACGCTCTCGTTAATGCAATCAACTCTGCTGCTTGCGCTGAATTATGTGGGATACGTGCAGCTTCAAAAATCGTATGCAAAGTCGTAACAGCATATGCCGCAGTCGTATCACCATTCGGAAGCTTGAAGCACGAACCATCAACCCACATGGTACAATCACATTCTGGAAGAGGAGTATCCCTAAGGTCTATCCTCCCTTTCGTTTCTTCCTCTGTCCTAAGGAAGCAATCATGTTGTTCAGAAACATCTGTCTCAACTGAAATCGGCAACAACGTGGCTGGATTCAACATGTTGCATCTCTTTATTTGCACATGACTCGCTAAGAGTGTCAGTTCGTAACCCGACAACGGAGCACTAGTTAAGTACTGTGTCTTTGTGCGATTCAACAAGGTATCCACTGCATGTGGAACCATTACAATCAATTTATTGTCCATTACTAAACCAGCAGACTGTCGAATAGAGACAGCCGCTGCTGCTGTAGCTCTCAAACAACTCGGCAACGCTTTAGCTACCGGATCTAAAGTCGACGAAAAATAAGCACATGGACGTTGCTTATCGCCAAACTGTTGAGTCAAAACTGACAATGCACATTCCTCTCTCTCATGGACATAGAGTGTAAAAGGCTTACTGTAGTCGGGAGTACCCAACACAGGAGCCGAACACAACGCATCGCGCAATTCTAAAAAACTCTTCTGACATTCATCAGTCCAAGGAATAGGATTTGGAGTATCCTTGACAGTAAGAGCAATCAAAGGTTTCGCAAGCAACGAAAAATTAGGGATCCACTGTCTACAATACGACGTAATACCCAAGAAAGCACATACTTCTCTCTGTGTCATATGCACACTCATTTTCGCAATTGCTTGAATTCTTTCTGGGGTCAGTTTCCTTCCCTCCTTCGATAAGAGGTGACCTAAGTAGGTAACTTCTTGTCAACAATATTGCAACTTCGAAAGAGAAACCTTATGATGAAAATCAGACAAGTGACGTAACAACGACAAAGTAGCCTCTTTACAAATCTCTTCATTGTCAGCGGCAACTAACAGATCGTCGACATACTGAATAAGAGCAGCGCAATTAGGTAAAACAAGCAAATCAAGTTGTGTCTTCAAAGCCTGACTATAGATCGATGGACTCTCACAATAGCCTTGAGGAGCGCGCTTAAACCGGAAACTTCGTCCTCCTAAAGAGAAGCCACAAATATCTCTACTTTCCACGGCATTCGGGATGCTGAAGAAAGCATTCTTCAAGTCAATCACCGAAAACTAAGTAGCAGAAGCTGGAATCAAAGTCAGTAAAGCAGTGATATCTGGCACAACTGGAAATTGCGGAATTACAATCTTATTCACCTCGCGAAGATCAATCACAAACCTATATACAGGAGGCTGTGAAGAATCAGTTCGTTTCAGAACAGGCAAAACAGGACGATTGCACACATTACCTCTCGTTTCTTCAATCACACCTTTCTCAATTAGATCATAGATGATCGCCAAAAGTGCTCCTTCACCATCGCCAGAGATGCGGTACGGTGGAATGCGTGGCAATCTAGTATTCGCCTTCAACGTCACAACATATGGCGGAATCTCTAAAAGGCCTACATCGTTCGGACCAGTAGCCCAAAGAGTATCAGGGAGAGAAGACAATTCAGGTGGAAGTCGATCTTTAGATAAGTACATTGGAGAGATCACACTCTTACCTAATGTAAGCTGTACTCCTGAAGGAGAACAATATAGTTTTGCATACAATCTCTTCAATAAATCCAATCCCAACAAGTTCTCACCACAACCAGTCGTCAGAATGAGGGGTGCTTCGAATTCACAAGGTCCAACAGAAATAGACAACGGATTAGAAATCGGATTTGTAACCGGGTTGCCAGAAAAACCTACTGAAACATTCTTTAAGCCAGACAAAGGTGCGCCAGGGAGTTTAGAGTGCATGATAGAACTCTTCACAGCACCAGTATCTAACAGAAAAGGATCCGACACACCTGATGCAATCACTTCAACATAGGGTCCACTCTGGTCTACTGGAACTGAAACATCTCCCTCTCTTTGTCTATGGCTGTCCTAGCAATCATTACCATCCATATTCTCACCTTCGACGTAATAATTGTCCGCATAGTACCGTGGTGTCCTACCAGACGCACCATTCTTTTGATCAAAAATATTCATAGAATTCTGTGGAGGCAAAGAACGCGTATTCTGAGGAAACGCACCACGTCCTCTACCTCTAGGAGCTTGTTGAACACCTCGACCTCTCACACCAGAAGCACCATTCGTGCGCTGCAACAGAACCGGACAACTACTCTTGAAATGGCCCTCTTCTTTGCAATACGCACACTGATTAGGACCTAGGGGAAAACGCTGTTGAGAAGACTTGTACCTTTGCGAGTTTCTCTGATATTGCTGAGGTTGCTGATAATCGCGCTGATTACTGCGGGCGGATAAGCTTGCTGTAAAAGAACTTTAGTCTTCAATTCCTTAGTCTTCCTATCCGCTTTCTCTATCTCATCCTTGTTCCTATTCTCATAGTACTGGGCAGTAGCCAAGATCTGCGCTGACGAAGAAACAGCCCAAGCACTCTCAGAATCCATCAACTTAGTGCACAATTCCGGAAGCAAGTTATGAACAAACTTGTCAACGAACAACCTTTGACCACCTTCGGTACTCATGTCCTGACCACTATGGTCAATAAACGTCTCTTCAAACCGCGTGAAAAAGTCAGACACAGTTTCATCTTTCTTCTGCTTGCACGCAGACAACTTATCCCAATTAACGCGCACAGCAGGCATCAAAGTCTTCATATAATCGATAATCCTACCAGGGAGTTCAGTAATTACATCTTCAGGCTTAGCGCCACCTACTTGTCTAGCATCTGCAGCTCTAAGATTATTCCATGTATCACCTAATTCTTGCGCATGATCCGTATGACGAATCTTTCCCCAAATAGGCTGTGGAACAACATTACCAAACAACATATCTATATCGGCTAGATTCATAATACATGATTCCGCAGTTTGAGATAGCTCCTTATAATACCCTGCAGGATTTTTACGTGGATCAGGCAAAGTCTGCTTAAGGGCTAAAACTTCAGCACGTTTCCAGGGAACATGTACCCAGACACGCTGAAAATGTGGCAGAACAGGTGGAACAACTTGTGCATCACCAGATCTCCAAACTGGGGGAACCTCATGCATCGGATTTTGTTGCGCCTTCCTCCTAACTGATGAATCAGGCTCAAACAGTCGCTGGGAAGGAGATTCACTCCTAAATGACAACAACGTCGCAACTGCTTTCTCAACCTCGAGACCCACAACAGTCCCTTTCGCAAACTCAGACCATATACGGAACAACTCAGGGGGAACTTGTCCTAAATCACCATTTTCCCATTCTTCACGAAGGAAAGAACACATCATATCGAAAACATATCTTTGTTTCGGTGCTTCCCATTGAAGGAAAACATCCATAACACCCTCAAGATCATAAAGCGAAGGATACGAAACCCATTTACGCGCTAAGTGATCCAACACTGTCCGTTCATCAGGACCAGGCAATTGGCTACGCGATTGCCTACGCTCGACAACAGGAGACATACCCAATGAACTCAACAGAGGAGAAAAGAGACTAGCAACAGCATCAGTCATTCTCTGTCGAGCAGAAGGAGAAGTTGACAAAAGAACAGGAGACGGAGCAGAATGAGAGGAAACCAAAGGCGGAACAGTAAACAAGACACGCGTAGGAGTAGCAGACGAAGGAGGTAGCAAAGTCGGCGGCTCTTGAGAAGGCTGCGCCAAAGGAATAGGAACCAACTGAAGAAGAGCTGGCTGTTGAGGAACCACAAGTGGCAAAACAACTGGAGGCTGTCTAACTAAAGCTTGTGGAGGTGCTGTAGCACTCTGCACATTAGAGGATCTTTTTCAAGATCTTTCTTTTCTTCTTGTTGTTGAGGTGGCAAAGCTGGATAGCACTTGTCTACCGCTAGTTTACATTGCCTAAACAACTGTTCGCTTTCTTGTTCTTCTTTGTTATCCCTAAACTGTATAGCAGCTTGCGCCATTGACATACCTCGTTCTCGTTTATTTCGCTTCGCTAACTTAATTTCTTTCTGTTTGGCTTCCTTTCTCCATAGGCAGAAAGAGTCAAACATCGCCGGCCGGGCTTTCTTCTTGAACAGTTTAACTTCGAGATTATCTAAAATCTCTGTTTCAAAGCTACCATAACGGGGCCACCGTAGGACACCGTCTTTCCTGGTATATTTTACCCATATTTCATTATACGCGATGGGGCCCACTCCATGTTTTACGTAGAGCTCATAAGTCGGAGTTCCAATCGGAGGAACCGGACACGAGTCCTCCAATCGGGAATCCCTATTACAGCCAAAACCAAAACCAAATATCTTTCCAAGTCTTCTAAGACCATGCATCTTCGCTCACTAGTCTAGCTTCAAACTTCAAGGGAAATCTCAAAACAATAGTCTCGTGAATACACGAGTCCCTCGGCTTTGGGGCCTGCAGGTACCAAATCAAAGCGATCCCGAAGGATACCCAAACAAAACGAAGGACTGGGAGACGCTCCACTCATACTTAACTGAAATGTCGATGGCGTCACCAGAAGACTCGTCTTTCGTCTTGCTTTACAAATCATCAAAAGGCTCCAAGACAGGGCGACAGTCAGGGCAGCAGTCCTTCGTAGCTGTCGGAAAGCGTCGAACCTCGCAGCAAAGACTTTCGGACCACGACGACATACAGGGGTCGATGAAGTGGCAGACCTTCCTCCAGAATTTTCACACAAAGCTCCTCACGATCTTCAGGCTTGGACCGGTACCGCTGAAGTCGCCCAACGTTGGGCGCCAACTGAAGTACCGGGTTTTAGAACCCAATGGCACCAGGGGAAAACGCCCGATGTCTTCGAGTTCACCTGTCTTAGAGTACAGAGACACAGGATACTTCTTGGTGGCGTCAAAGATCAATTTTATTGGCTGCAACCAGGAACAGAGGTCTACGAAGCACAACACGGGTGGTTCGCCAGAGACTGTACAAATTCATGGAGCGGAGCATCGTCTTTTATGCTAATAATCACATACCTGGCTAGCATTAATTACATACAAACTGACCAATCGTAGGGTGACATTTCAAACATATCGCATGACGACAATCCCACTTTCCGTTGTCCAGCCCACCAGAAATGACCAAGAAAATTCCAATATTCCTGTTCGATCAGGCCGGACAAATCCATCAAAAAAGACCTCAACCCAAATCAATGATTAAGCCATAAAGGAAGGAACAGAAGCAGATGAAAAGCAAGATAGAAGGGTGTGTGCATGTACTATAAGCTCAGCAATGTCCTGTCCTTTGATCTTTATCTGACCAGCTGCTTAACAAGGAACTGGCTCAGCGAGGTCAGCCTCGGGCAAGGGAGTCAGTTCGGCCAGGTCACACAAAAGTCAGTTAAGGTGTACGTGTCCCAAGGACTCGTTCGGCCATACTCATCGGCCTATGTGAGGGCAACCACACAAAATGACTGCCGCACACAAAATGGAACCCGAGGGTTCAAACGAAATCCCTGAAAACATAGTGTTCTCATTGATCGATTATGACGAAAACACTCGTACATACCGCACTCGTCATTTGCGGTCCGCTGATACCAAAATTGTCTATATCCGACGACCTTCATTGAACGGGTTCAGAATCTCTGAACCACAGACCCTCGAACCACGGAACCACACTGGGCAGTGCCACTCTGGATCCAGGTGCGCCGGGAGTGGGGCAATCAGGAGAGCTATGGAGGTGTGCACCTAGCACAGGCTCTGCTGCATCTTTCAAGGTAATAAGAGGCACTCTGCAGCACGGAACCAGCGACAGCACATGATACTGGCATGGAGGGGACAATACTTCCGGATTGGCGGCAGTAGCTCACGGACGCCGCATGGTCCTGCCTCTGGCACTGTAAACAGTTGAGACGCTGAGGTGGGCAGCTATTTCTGCAGCCCTACTGACAGGTCCTATCCTGTAGCTGTGAGTGGTAGGAGGGAGGGGCTTATTCTCATGTATTGGAGTTTGCACTAGATACAACTATAGTACTTTGTGCATTTAATAAATAATACACATCATACTTGCTACAACTTCACAACCGGTAACGTTTCTGTTGAGTTTAACAGACACTTAGATGATTTTGACCCTCACACCTTTGAACACCACTGCCTTTCATGTTTAGTCGGAAACTTCAAATCTGGCTTCCATGGCCTCTGGCACTTTGGGACCTACTGTGTGACTTATCGAGTGGCCTTTATTATTTGTATGGCCGTGCCATTTTTAGATATTAAACCCTATATCTTCATACAATCAGGCAGGTCCTAAGGGATAAACTGTACGTCATTATCGCAAGCTTAATATCTGTGTCTGAATATGGCGCAACATATAGAGGTGTTGACTCTGGAAATGGAGACCGAGGTTTGAGTCTCGTGTCTGCTCTCCCCTCTTTGATGTTCAAATTAAACAATATCACATAAAAAGAAACAATGTCATATTTATAAATAGCTAAGACTGGGGTGAACAAAACCCTTTATGAATGCCTTATCATGCGGAAACATTGCATAGCGATGGGATGGCCACCCAAAATGATAGGCTGCATTCCCAAGCTCCTTCTGAGACTACCAAAATAAATAATTTGTAAAATCGCCATGGAGTGGGAACAGAGACAGAAAGGAGGGACAAACACCATAAAATGCCACCCTTTCAGAGTGCCACAGGTAACAACCAATGGCAATTGATGGGCACGCCAAAAGCCAACAGAAGAGGTTGCATGCGCTGTCTAAACTTGGCCTAAAATGGAAGGACGAAAAAGACCCAGGGAGAAAGAAATAAAGAGACAGACTTTGTCTGGTTATGGATTAAAGAGGCATGACATGGAACCAAGACTATGCAGCCTTGTTTTTAGTACCCAGGCCTTCAATAGATATTATCGCGGACGTCTTTGCAAGTTAAACTCCAGTAAGAAGGATTAAAAAAAGCAAGTACATCAAGCAAATAAAAGTTCCCCTATCGGCTACTTCAGAATGTAGAGTTGTCATTCCATGGTCATACAGTGTACCATTTCTATCTTAAACAATTTCGTTGAAGCATTTAAACAAAGACGGTCATGTTCTGCAAAGTGCATTTAACTCTGACTTGTTGAAAATTAGCACCAGCTGCTGGGGAAAGAAGGCCGAAGGACTGGGTTATTATACTGCCATTGAGCAAGACTTCCCCCCTATCCTTTTTAGGTTTTGACTGGCGATGCGTACTTCAGTACGCATGCGCCAAAAAACCTTATGAGTTGTATGTGGCGTCGGGTCTCTGCCCCCTCTTCCCATTGGCTAGCTCCATAAATGGAGGCTAGCCATTGGGAGAGGTAACTGTCCGTCAATCTCGGACCAGATTCGGGGGCGTTCCCGAGAATTTTTGGCTTTTGGCGACGTCACGCTACGTCAGCCAAAAGCCGAGAACGCCCCCGAATCTGGTCCGGTATTGCTGGTGTTCCTGCCTTCCTGCCTATTGGTGGGATGAGCCCCCTCAGTGCCGCCGCGCTAGGATTGGTTCTCGAGCTGCCGCATCATGAGCAAGAACGAAGGAGCTGCCCTCCCATTGGCTGAGGCGGTCGAGCCCCCTCAGTGCCGCCGCGCTAGGATTGGTTCTTGAGCCGTCGCGTCATCGCACTGCTGAAGCCGGCGTTTCTCCACATTGTGGACTCCCGGAGTTGTGCCCTCTGTTTCCAGCACTGGTACTGGTTCCCGTCCCCACCCCCTATCCATCTCCTTCCTTTACACGGCTGAGGCCTGTTTCGATTTCATGATCCGGCTGGCAAGGTTGGGGAAGTCGCCTCGAACACGGGGCCCTGCGTCACCGGGGGCGGGAGGCCTTATTGAGAAATCCCCTCGACCGGAGAATGAACTTCTCGGCACTCAGGAAGCCGTGCCGTGACCGGCCGCAGTTTCTGCCAAGCCAGCCAGACGAGTTCCAGGCAGCCCGGCCAGCCCGGGGCAGGATACGCCAATACTCGACACGAGAGGGATCCGGTTCCTCGCTGCCCTCTGTTTCCAGCACTGGTACTGGTTCCCGTCCCCACCCCCTATCCATCTCCTTCCTTTACACGGCTGAGGCCTGTTTCGATTTCATGATCCGGCTGGCAAGGTTGGGGAAGTCGCCTTGAACACGGGGCCCTGCGTCACCGGGGGCGGGAGGCCTTGTTGAGAAATCCCCTCGACCGGAGAATGCACTTCTCGGCACTCAGGAAGCCGCGCCGTGACCCGCCGCAGTTTCTGCCAAGCCAGCCAGACGAGTTCCAGGCAGCCCGGCCAGCCCGGGGCAGGATCCGCCAATACTCGACGCGAGAGGGATCAGGTTCCTCGTTCGTCAAGGGCAAACGGCTCTTGAAGCAAGTGTGGTTGTCGCGCGGCACGTAGTGGCAATTGGGCGCGAGGCCTTTCAGAGCCGCAGGCGGCCTGCCCTGCTGTGAGGCGGCCGGCGTCCCCGGAGGGAGTGATACCAGGGGATGGGGGCGTCTGCTGAGGCGCCTCCGGTGTTTTACACCTGACTTCTCGCTGAAGTCTGCTGGTTCCGAGATTGTTGCATCCTAATCTTTCTCTCTTTGCTTTTTTTATTTTTATCTTCTAGTCACAACATTATCAACCGTCTCAGGGGAACTACCACTTCCTGACGTTTTTTCGCGTTTCCTTCCTCTTTCTAGAGGGGTGTACTGCAGAGATCCGGAAGTTGTTCTAACTGCTCTGCTTGCACAGGAGGAGCCCCGGGGAAAGAGAACGTCCCTCCGCGGCCCCGGAGAGTCCCGAGGAGCGGGAGCTCTCGTCCAGCAGCCGCCGGACCCGGTGAGTGCCTGCAAGGGGAGAGGGGCGTCGGGACACATTGTCGGTATCCGCCCCCCCCCCCCCGTAGTAGAAGTCACCATGTCCCCTGCGCCTCTGTCCCGTGCATCCCTGTGCGCCTCCTCCTTCCCTCGTGTCGGGTCTCCTTCTCCGTGGATCTCAGCCGTCTGGCAAGAAGCTGGGACTCGGGTAAAGATATCCTGGTGGCTTCTGTAGTGCTTCGCAGCGATCTGTGCCTAGCTGCCTCCTGGCCGGCTAGAAAGCGGACAGAGAAGCCCATCAATCCGTTCATCCCTTCGATGAAAGTGAATGTGTGCCAGCATTTTTAACGACATAAAGCCGCCAGACTTTCGAAGAAATTGCTGTTATCTGTATCTACGGCCTGGTTTTAGCTTTACGTTAATTAATAGGAGCTTGGGCGCAGGCGCCGTCCCTACGTCTTTGCTATAAATCTTTTTCGGACGCAGAAAGAGGAGAAAAATGCAGCCCCCCCCCCTTTCTTTCTAGGTCCCAAAGTCGATAAGATTCTTATGCATTCATCCTGCCGTTGTCCTCGCCTCCCTGCGGCTCCGCCAACATCTGCTCCCCCATTGAACACTAACAAAAGGCGCTAGAGCAATTTGCATTTAGTAGAATTAAACCGGCGACTTGAAAGATGCGAAGCCGCAGCGACCCTTCACCCTTTTCTGCTTAAGGCCTTCATTGAACTATTCCTGCTCCGGGAAATCGAAGAAGACCTCCCCCCTCCATCAGTGCACCCCCTCTGAAGGATGAAGGCAAGAGACTGCGCCGCGCGCAGGATGGTACAGACACGGGGGTGTCCGGATCAGGTGTTCCCAACATGGGGGGGTCTGCACCCCCTGGTTCCCAACATGGGGTGCCCGCACCCACAGGGGGTGCGAGATGGGATTTCAGGGGGTGCAACAAAGAGGGGAAGAAAGTATGTACAGCATGCTTGATAGGAAGCAGGAAAGACTTCTGTAGAGGCGCGAACATTAATCATGCATTTCCAAGGGTGCGGGACATAGAAGAGGTTGGGACCCCAGAGGCATTGTTTAAAGACTAATCTTGGATGCGGGGTAGTTTTGAAATCTGTTGTTGGGAGGGGAGCAGTTTGCACCAAGTCCTTGGGAGCAATTGGAATCCCTGTTGTTGAATAATAGAAATGTTTACAGCCTGTGTGCGGTGGATAGTTTATCTGGGTATGTGTTGTGCTGGAGTTGGCAGCCTTCGTATGGTAAGGATGCATTTTGCAATCTATACCATGTTTGCATCATTATTGGAGATGGGGACAGTTCTAGTATCTATGTGAAAATCCCACACAAGATCAGCACAGTAACCAGTCGCAAACAGGAAAGAGAAACTTCTGCAAAGGCCCAGGAATGTGTTATGTTTTGTAACACAGATTTGTATAGCGTTTTACTGTCATTAGAATGCCTTTCAGCACTGCGGGGGTGGAGGCCGTGGCGCCCATTTCTTGACAATTCTAACACAGACCGCAGCCTCGTCTCTTTTTTCAGTGGGATTATCCATAGTGGGGTGGTGGTTAATACTTTGTGCATTTGGTTGTAGTGTGGTTTCGGGTGTGTCTGTCTGGTTCCGGAGATCTTTCCCAGTTTGGGTATATGTCCACTGAAGAGATGGTGTGTCACTGTCCGGTTTGGTGCATGTGTATTAATTAACTCAGACTATGGTGTTGTGCTAGAGGGAGCCCGAAGCATCCCTTTAAATCTGCCTATGGGGTGTTGGTGAATAACGGTTTGTGTTCCGGGGGAGGTGTGTGTTAGGAAGCGACTAGTGATGTTCAGTTAGTGGGACCTTCTTTCATGACTGAAGCCAGTCTGCTCAGCACGCCTACTCCTACAGAAGCAATCCCTGACACCCTTGGAATGTGCCCAGGATGTTTCTGAGACTCAAAAATACTCAAACAATATATTTGTCCTGAAGGCAGGTTTCTTTACTGCCCTCTCCGCAAACAGGTTTTGGAAGTCCCATATACACCCGAGTGATTAATAGCAAACGATTTCTGTGTCTGTTGTGTGTGCATTATTACCCCATTTTGCATGCCTATTTTTGTAGTTCCCACCAGAAAAAATGAAAAATATGAACACACTTTGGCTTCGGCTCCTAAACATCAATATCAGTTTTTCTTCGCTATATTGCCAGAGTTTGAACGACCCATTTGATGTCTAAATAATCTCTTTATTTCACATAATTGCACATTTCATTTTCCTTGCTGTCTGTGATTCCAATATTGCAGCTATAATGTCTTAACTAACATCTGCTAACATAACTTTAGAGAAAGAGCGGAGAAGTGGAACTCTAAACAGGGCAGGCTTGTTTTGTTGAACAAATTCTATTGATCTAAGATTTTTTTTAACATTCTGGGTTACTTCCCGGGAATTCTCTTCCTCTAGACCCCAGTCAGACTTGAAAAATACTTTCATAAATCAAAAATGTCCTGAAAAACAGGAAGGAGTGCTCTGTGTCCAGCCGGCTACTCCACTGCCCCTCTTCACCCAACCAAGCTGTCCTACCTGTCAGACAAGTAAGACCAGCTGTTGTCTCGATAGTCCAGTTCTGAGGACATTGATTTAATTAACGTAGGCTTTTACACACCTTGATGTTTTGAATGACACAATCCCTTTGCTGGCTGTTGAGTTCCTTTACCCTCAGAACATGAACCTCCAGCACTCCTACTTGAAGCATGCAGAGAATACATCATACTGACAAGCTTCCTGTAACAAAAGTCCCAGCTAAAAGAAACCCACTCATCCTGCCCAGGCTTTGAAACATCTTAAAAATCACATCAGACCTACAGGTAAATATCTACTGCAGAAGGGAACTGATCTCAACAATACGTTTTAACATGTGATATTTCCATTTATTGAGCTGTATGTTCCAAATTGGGTCAATAAATAGTTGAACACTAAGCATTTTTCATTTCATGCTAAAGTACCAGAGAAGGACATATTAATCCACTGGAGAAATAGAGCTATTTATAACCAGAAAAACTAGCTTCAAAGCAAAACTCCCCAACTTGACCAAATCTTTTATTCTTATCCAAATCTCCCAGCCTGCCCACTCCCAGCCTGTCCCCTCCCTGCCCTTTCCCAGCCTGTCCTCTTCCAGCCTGCCCTCTCCTAGCCTGTCCCCTCCATGACCTTTCCCAGCCTGTCCTCTCCCAGCTTGTCCACTTCCAGCCTGCCCTCTCCCAACCTGCCCTCTCCCAGCCTGTCCCCTCCCTGCCCTCTCCCAGCCTGTCCCCTCCCTGCCCTCTCCCAGCCTGTCCTCTCCCTGCCTGTTGTCGTGTCCCGGTGGCAGCAGGCAAGAGCGTGCACTGCGTCCCCGAAGTAACAGTCCTAAAGCAAGCAAGAAGTACGCCCCCCCTCCCACCAATCCCTGTTAGCTAGTGGAAACTGTCCAAACTGGGGTGCAGACAGCCCCTCTCACCTTTCGGCCTGGTACCACTGCACCAGCCGCACTACTTCCCTACGGACCGTTCTCCACTTCAGCCCCGTCTAAATTACAATTCCTGCTTGTGACTCTTTTGCCTGCTTGTGCTTGTTTTCGTGACCCTGTTGCCTGCTTGTGCCTCCGTGTGCCCCTGTTGCCTGCTTGTGCCTCCGTGTGCCCCTGTTGCTTGCTTGTGCCTCCGTGTGCCCCTGTTGCCTGCTTGTGCCTCCGTGTGCCCCTGTTGCCTGCTTGTGCCTCTGTTTTCGTGCCCCTGTCGCCTGCTTGTGCCTCACTTTTCGTGCCCCTGTCGCCTGCTTGTGCCTCCGTGTGCCCCTGTTGCCTGCTTGTGCCTCCGTGTGCCCCTGTTGCCTGCTTGTGCCTCCGTGTGCCCCTGTTGCCTGCTTGTGCCTCTGTTTTCGTGCCCCTGTCGCCTGCTTGTGCCTCACTTTTCGTGCCCCTGTCGCCTGCTTGTGCCTCCGTGTGCCCCTGTTGCCTGCTTGTGCCTCCGTGTGCCCCTGTTGCCTGCTTGTGCCTCCGTGTGCCCCTGTTGCCTGCTTGTGCCTCCGTTTTCGTGCCCCTGTTGCCTGCTTGTGCTTCCGTGTGCCCCTGTTGCCTGCTTGTGCGTCTGTGTGCCCCTGTTGCCTGCTTGTGCTTCCGTGTGCCCCTGTTGCCTGCTTGTGCCTCCGTGTGCCCCTGTTGCCTGCTTGTGCTGTGTGGGTGTCTGTGGAAGGCTCTGTGTGGGTGTGTGTGTGGAGAGCTTTGTGTGGCTGTGTGTGGGGGGGGACTTTGTGTGGCTGTGTGTGTGGGGGGCTCTGTGTGGCTGTGTGTGTGGGGGGCTGTGTGTGGGTGTGTGTGTGGGGGGGCTCTGTGTGTGTTTGTGTGTGTCATTTGCGAGAGATAAAGCTAGTGGCATTGTAAATGACAATGCCATTTATTTATGTTAAAAAAAAACATAAATAAAAATAATGTCAAGAGCAATGCCAATAGCTCTAACTTTAACAAAGGCAAAACCATTGCATTGTAAATGCTTGTTTCCTCTTTTCTTGCACCCGAATACTATGAGATGTAACTGAATATTGCACATTAAAAGCAAAAACAGCAGGTTCACATTATGAACCATTCAAGTAAAGTGAAAAACACCATGTTGTACCTACAAGAATCTCGACAAACTCTAAACGCTTTCTGCCAGCCTACCTTCATTGTCAGGACAGTGCTGAGCCAGACTCTGTCAGGCTTCTCTCCTCCACATGCCTTCATTCATTGCACTGCTCATGTGTGAACAAAGCCTGCATCCTTCCCGACACAGGTCATGTAACACTAAAGTGTCTAGGATCTACTGCCAACTGACCACATTCATTAAATAATATACAGGTGCTAGTACATGTGAAGGTAAATACTGCAGCCAAAAATCATCATCGTACCGTGCTTCTCCTGCATGCAAGCCAGTCGATGTGCTTTACCATGGGCAGTCATGACCATTCATGGTCATAAGACTGCAGCTCGAGTAGAAAATCTGCTCAAGTGGCACCAAAATCAACTTGAGTAGCTGCGCCCTCTGGCGTGCCGCGTTGGGTCGTTCGTGCTGGCTTTTCATTGCAGAACACGCTCCCGGCACTAAACCACAGCATGAGCAGTGCGGCGTGCCTATTTCTGCTGGTTTTATGTAACTCTCCACAGAATTCCACTGAGTCAAATTCTGCAAATTCTTCCCACCCGTAGTTACGACAAGCAACTTGCGGCACCTTAACTATCTGGCTAAGAAGGTATCTAGAATAGTAGCACTCCCTCCTGCCTACTGAGGGCCTCATATACGAGCTGGAAGCATCTAATATCTCCTGGTGAAACCCTGGGGAAAAAATATGTGGCAATTGATGCAGAACACTTTTTCCGGCAAGTTAATCCCCCAAATCTGACAAGGAGTGTTTCTACACACTAAGGGCTGAATTACATACAGAGCTCCTGGGGCAACAGGCATGGACACATGTCCACTGCAGTTTTACAGAAGTTACCACAGGTGCACGTGCTGCACTTTCTATAATCGCAATAGAATCAGAGCTACCTTATGGGGTTGTTACCTTGTTTGTATGTAAGAAGGGTCCTAGGCAAATAAGGAAACTCTTTGCCTCTGTTACTGCTCCTTTTATGGACACAGATGCAGAGACAAAGAGGTCTTCAGGGGGTGCACAGATTAAGCCCACAGTCAGTGCACCCCCCTCCCCATTGCTCTGAAAGGGGGAAAAGGGTTCCCTGGACCCCCATAGTCATTCCCCTGTGGGTGGGTGTAGTTCCGTAACATTATTTGTAATACATTACACTGTTCCTCTTTGCGACTGGCACTCCTCATTAACGGTGCTTTTCGACACACTTAGGGGCAGATTTATGAGTCCTAGCGCATCTCTGCAAATCAGCAGGGATGCGCTAGAACTGATGCGTCACGCAATTCCCTCCTTGCGGCACCACAGATGCGCCGCATTTACAATGCGGCGCACCATGGTGCAAGGAAGGGCAGATGCGTGACGCATCTTGTGGTGTACGGGCGGCGCATTGCTGGAGTAGCGTCGCAAGTGCGACGCAACTCCTGCAATGTACAGAGGCCACCCATACATAACGTGGTGCGTCACTCCTTACGCCTGCTTCAAGCAGGCGTAAGGATTTGACGCAGCAGCCTCGTAAAACTGACTCAGTGAACTCTTGTAGATTTCACTGTGTCAGTTTTACCGGGCTTTCCTACGAGGGAACGCCCACCCTGCGACAGAACGCCTACATGAAACCTGACGCAGGTTTCATGTGGCGCAGGGCTTTACAACGTGACGCATCTGCCTAGATGCGTCACGTTGTAAATAGGTCGCAGGGATGCGCCACGTTTCTGCGCCGTTGCATCACGCAACGGTGGCGTAAACGTGGCGCAAGTCCGTCATAAATCTGCCCCATAGGGTGTATAATACGGACCTAGGTATCCGTAACTCTGGGGGAAAGGTAGAAACATTGGAAAAATCTGCCCGACTAGCAACCCCCTCCTAAACTTTTATTCTAATGAATGTTTATGTCAATAATTTTGGCCTCAGGGTTGAATCAATGCCAAAATATTGGAAACAAAAATATCACGTGTACAGAATATAATGTCAAAAGTATTGAGGACCAAAATATCGAGAAGGTACGTGCAAATAGGAAAGCATATGTTTTATAATTCTTCACTCCACACCTATGTACCTTGATGAAAACTATATCGTCTAGGTACATAGATGTGGATACATATAGACCAAAACTTTGCGTACCTATAGAAATCTATCTCACAATATTTTTGTCCTCGATATCTTAACACAATATTTTGTCTACACAATATATTTCCCCCCGGTATTTTGTTTAAACCGCTTCAGGTTTTGTTGCTGATTAGGTTTGAAACAACTTTTTCATCACAAAAATTCTCTGTTGATCCCCGCGGTGGGGCTGACATATTTCTGAGAACCATCATAACTTAAAATGGCGCCGGTGAACCTGGCTTTGTGCCTAGTGTGTGTTCCTGGATACCAGCCTCACTCAGAAAAGGCATCAAATGAGCACTTTAGCGCCCTTAACAAATTAAAATGCAGGAGCATTTTACAGGAAAATGAATGCTATTCTGTTATCCATGGCAGTCTACCTCGTTTGAAAAAACAAAGAAACTCTGCAATGAGCTGCCTATTTGCGGTTAATTATGCCACGCTGATTGTTTCCACTCCTATCTCATTAATATAAAGTAGATCTGCAGCAGCTTGCGAGCACACTTTCCGACACTGGAAGAGCGAGCTGTGACTAGTAACACAAATCGATGTGTTTCATCCATTATTCATGGAAGGTAACAAAACAAACTAACGTCTTCCCTCCAAGCAACCACAGACCGAGGTGCCTTCTCACTCCCTCAGAGGTGCTAATGAAAAAGCACTTCCCAGACTGTCTTCAAACATCCATATAATTACTGAACAGAACCAGCGCACAAGCTTTAAAAGGCTATTTCTCATTCTATTTGGTGTTCCCTGTACATATGCATCCATCTAGAATGTGAGTGTTGCTCAATCAATAGGAGTTCTGAAGAGGTGGTGGGTCATTTATATGTTGCTTACATCCCCAACGAATCATTTTTGCCCTTTTTAAAAACGAGCACATTATTCATTTCTACAGAACTATCTCTAGAACTGTTAATAGAGGGCTTCTGCTGAAGTGAGCAGTGAGTTAGTGAGTGAATGTGTGACTGGGTTAATTAGCAAGAAGTAAGTATGCTTTGCATGAGTGAAGGAGTGAATGAGAAACTGAGTGACCGAGTGAGGAATGAGCTTTTTTGGGTGCATGAGGGAGTATTTTCGTGTAGTGCACACTTTAAACTGAATTCAGCCAGGTGGCTGTGTGAATAAAGAGTTTGGATGTATTGCTGTGTGTGAAGTCTGCATTTCAAAACCTTCACATAACTGCATCCTCCCTTACAATACCAGCTAATGTCTCTCTAACATTCTCAGGCAGAAGAAAAGGAGGGTTCAGATTCCATGATTTTCATCCTCACAAAATTGTTGCCCACTCTACAAAGACCTATAACAGTAAAATCTGTTTTCTGGAAACCGATTAGCTGGTTTGTGAGCTAAAGTCTATTAGTGATAGACATATCACCAGAACAAAACCATATGGATGGAAGGGTTAGAGTAGACACAGAGCAAAGGTATGCTTAATGTAAGGAACACACTTAAACTGCACTATCTTTATGGCAATAGCTTATCAGGGTACTGGTCAGCATATCATTACAATGTTTTCTTGGTATTTGAGACTGGTCGGTTGTCAGGACCGGTCGCAAGTACAGATGAATATACATGACATTGTTAAACTTGGCACCATTTGCTGTTGCCTCATCTGTTTTTGTTGGTCTAGATGCTTTGGCACTTTGCCACTGCTGTTCAGTGCCAAAGTCCAAGTGCTCCCTATTGTAAATTGTTGTATGAATTAGTGATTCCATGATTGGTTATTTGATTTACTTGTCAGTCCCTAGTGCAATGCACCATGTGGGCTCAGGGCCTGTAAATGAAATGCTGCTGGTGGGTTTGCAGCACTGATTGTGCCACCCCCAGAAGCAGCTTGTAAAATGTGGCTCAGGCCTGCCATTGCAGAGCCTGTGTGCAGTCTGGGGTTGCCATGCTGACTTGGCAAGTGCTCACACTTGACAGCCCCTAAACCACCCCTTATCTGCATGTTAGTCACCCCTAAGGTAGGCCCTAGGTACCCCTGTGGGTAGGGTGCATTGTGTGTGAAAAGTAGGGCATGCCCTGATGTGTGTGGCATGTCCTAATAGTGAAATACTGCCACTTTCGCTTTACACTATTGCAAGGCTATCTGTTCCTATAGGCCAGAATGGGCAGTTTGATTATAACATCTTCTAAACATAACTGACCGAGGGAACAAGATGTGAAAATAAAGTTTAGTAGCTCTGCCCACTGAGGATCAGATGACCTATGCTCCCATGAATTAATAGCTAGAGCTTTATAGGCAGAAATGTAGAAGTTGCTAGAAGCTGGAGTCTAGTATCTGAGAGGAGTATGTGTCTTTTTTTGCAGAGCCTTGGATGGTTGGGTGAAGGGTAGCAAAGTAAATGATTTTCAGGCGCTCTATGATTTGGTTGCATGGGAGCACTTGTCCAGTAATTGTTTTCCAGAGCTACGCCAACACTTGCTTGACAGTAAGCTGACTCCGCCAAGGAAGCTTGCTGAGGAGGCAGGCCGCTGCATCAGTACCAGGGTCCACACGGCTCATGTGGGAGACTTCGCCAAAGGTGGGCAGTGCCCCAAGCTGAAGAGTGGGCGGGACAAGGGTAAACAAAAGAAGTTCCAGAAAGGGCCCCAAAGTAATCTCCAAGGGAACCAAGGGAAAGGTTCCCAGTCTCCCACTGAGAAGAAACCCGGGTCCCTGACAGGTAAGCATGTTCAGAGGGGTCCCAAGACCTGTTTTGGTTGTGGTGAGGTAGTCCACTTCTTCTGGGATCCTAAGTGTCTCAAAAAGGTTAATGCAGCACCCACTGGTACACCGCCCCGGCAGATGGCTAGTGTTGCCCTGGGGAAGGAGTTGGGTGCCCAAGGTGGGTGGGGTCCTGCAGAGATGTGCCTAGTCTCTTTAGGAGACAGTGAGATGGTCCTTAGGACTCATCTGCTTGATAAGAAGTACAGGCAGTGGGTGGCCATCAATGGCCATAGGGTGGGGTCTCTGAGAGACACTAGAGCCAGTGTGACAGCCGTCAGTTGTTGGCTGGTGTTTGAAGAGCAGGTGCTCCCCAATGCATTCTACCCTGTAATTGCTGCTGACAATTCAGAGAGCAACTGCAAGGTTCCCTTTTAGTGGGGGAGGTCTCAGGTACCTTTCAAGTAGCTGTGAGGCCAGCCATGCCTGTTGACTGTCTGCTAGGCAATGAATTGGAGAGCTCCCATTGGGCTAAGATAGAGAGTAGGTCTCATTTGGAGATGTTCGGTCTGCCAGACTGGGCGTGTGTGACCACTCGGTCAATGTCATCCGGTAAGGGTTTTCAAGAGGACATGGAGCCTGAAAGAGTGGCCCAGGTTCCTGCCAGCAAGATAAAAGGCAGGTGGAGCGGGAGACCGGCCTCCGAAGTTCCCACGGTCCAGGAGGAGGCAGACCTTGAGGGGGATGCCCCGGAACCTACAGGGGAACAAGTAGCTCAACTTAACCTTAGAAATTCACTGAAAAAAACAAAGGTTACAGGAACATTATAGTTAGCATAGAGAATGAAAAAAAACCTTGGAAATTCACTGAAAAAAACAAAGGTTACAAGGACATTATAGTTTTGTTTTTTAAACTTTATCTATCCTTTTGTACCTTTATAAACAGTACATTAGCCCTATCTGCGTTGTTATATCACAAGGTGGGAGGAGAGTGCATAGTGTAGCAGGGACATACATTCAAAACAATGTTAATGAGGTGGTATAGTCTTGTGTCAGTGGGGTACAACCAGCAATCATAAAGCATATTACATATTAGCAGTAAAAGATTTTACATGGATCACATAGCACAGACTCCTTGTATACCATACCTATGTGTGTTCCTATGCTTATGTGCATTCTAGTCGGGAGGGCGTGAGTGTATAACATCCCCTGGCTCTAATCTACCCCCATTTCTGCCTGCTCACCCCTTCCGTCTTTGGCGGATGTCTTGTGAATGAGGTATGATTGGTAAGGTCCCCATGTGTTCCGTGACCTGCTGTCTGTTGGTATGAGGGCATTATAATTGTCTGAGTTCATATTACAATAAGACAGGTCAGTGCACCATTCCAATTAACTGGGCAGTGGTCCCTTCATCCATCGCATAGCTTTCTCCTTCTTGCGAGCAGCAAGCCCAATGTCACTAGTTTTTGGGATGCTCTTGGCAAGTCTTTGTCATATCCCAGAAGAGCAACTAGTGGCGTCTCAGGCAAGGGTGTCTCTGACATACCTTGTAGTGCTTCAAATATTGCTGCCCCAAATGAGCGAATGCCGAGGCAGTCCCAGGCAATGTTTTTGAAGTTGGCTCCCTCAGCCCCACATCTCATGCAGCTATCATACTCCTGCAGCCCATATTTGTGTAACCTTGCTGGGGTGTAGTATATTCTGTTAAGGCATTTGAAGTGCCTGCTGCCCGAACTGCTGGACGGATTTAGACTGAATTTGGCAGGACATTAGATTTTGGTTCACAGATCACGCTTTCAGTAATCCACTGTAAATCAGTTCAATAGTCGTTGAGAAATTTAAGGGAAAAGAATAAGGATATCTGTGGCCACAGTTAATTTGGGATTATTTTATGAATGCATGCACCAACAGGAATGCTGTGATTGGCTGACCACTATTTTACCGCATCGCTGCAGTCCCCGGGGCTGTAAGCAAGTAGAAGAGAGTGGCATAAGAGGTCAGGTTGTATGTGCCATAACTCCATGAGAGGAGTATAAGGATGTTTGTGAAGGAATGAATGAAAGGAATTTGGTATAGCGCACAACATCTACTCCAGCTAGAGTGTCCTGCCACTAAGATGGAAAAAAAACATGCTAGTGTGGACATAGTGGCAGGGTATACAGCTGGGACTAATTCTTGGAAAGCCAGGTTTTTAGATGCTTTCTGAAAGTTGCTAGGTCATCTGAGGCTTATGAGTATAATATGTAGAAAGAAAGGTTATTTTTTGCCACTCACAGTATTCGTGAATTTACCATGACCGTTAGTATATCCCCTCATATGAATATCACTGAAAAAAATATAAAAAATATGTTTATATGCCCACCCTCAGTATCACTCAGGCACTTACATACACCCACCCACCACCCACTTTGAGATTGATGCTGGCACTGAGAGATGCACTCAGATATTCATGGACTCACTCATGGACCCACTGATACACTCACACACTCACTCCCAGACCCACTCGGAGACTCATGTACCCACTCATAGACCCACTCACACACCCACTTATAGACCCACTCCGAAACATATGCATCCAGTCAAAGACTCACTCAGAGACTCATACACCCACCCACAGACCCACTCTGATTTTAATTCACCCACACAGGGACCCAGTTAGACACTCATGCACCCACTCACAGACCCTCTCAGAGATTCACAGATCCATTCAGACACACATGCATTCACTGAGAGACTTATTCAGATTCTCATGCAGTCACCCAGAGACCCATGCAGACACTCACACGCTTACTCACAGTGCAAAGCATTTAGAAATACCAAAATAGCTGATTAAGGAACAAAAACAACACAAATTCTCTTACAGTGAAGTCACTCACAGAATGCCTCAGACACTCATACACCCAGTCAGAGATCCACTTAGAGTCATGGGTGTACTCAGAGACACTGTCATGGACTCAGACACGCACATGCTTATCCATTTAGACAGTGATGCACCCACTCACAGGCCCACTCAGAGTCTCACACATCGAGTCACACAACCAATCAGAGATGGATGTGCCCACTGAAATACCCACTCAGACACTGACACACCTACTCACAGATGCAATCATATACTTACACACTCACACACTCACTTAGAAATATGTGCACACATGCAAACTCACTAAGAGACTCACACACCCACCAAAACTCATACACCTATTAACAGACCCAATCATTGATCCACTCACAGACCGACTCAAAACTCATACACCCACTCAGAGAGCCACTGAGATACTCATGCACTCACTCACAGACAAACTCAGAAATTCACCCACCCACTCACATACCCACTCAGAGACTGATGCACCCAGTCACAGAAACACTCAGACACTTATGCACCCACTCACCGACTCACTTGGACACTTACACACGCACTCACAGATTCATTCAGACACTCATACACCCACTCAAAGACCCATGCAGGCTCACACACCCAATCACATACACACTCAAAGACTGATGCACTCAATGGCAGACCCAGAGAAAAAATCATGCATTTACTTACACATCCACTCATAGAGTCATACACCGACTCTCAAACCCACTCAGGCACTCACTCAAACACTCATGCACCCACTTAGACACCTGCTCAAACACTCACAATCCCACTCAGACAGTCATGCACCCACTCACACACCCAATGAGTGGTTGTGTGAGTGGGTTTATGAAAGGTTGTATAGGGGTTTGAGTGGTTTTGTGGATGATGTCATGAGTGATATCATTTAAGATGTCATCAGTGATGTCACTGACCATGTCATGAGTGATGTAATATGTGAGATCATAAGCAGTGCATTGTGGGGGCCTAAGTTATAGTTAGATTAGCTAACTATAATTGCTGAATTTCTCTGGTTTTCTACAAGTTAAATCTGACCCTAATGATAATGTCCCTGTAACCTTAGTTTTTTCAGTGAATATATATATGTTTCTGTGAGCAAGGGCGGAAGCCCGAAACGCGTCAGATTTGGTAACTCGACTTCAATAAATACCTGTGCCTAAGAAGAAACGCTGGATTTGCGTGGGTTTTCTACTATCGCGTCGGCGTGTGGTGGGAGACTGCAGCTGGTGTATATATATACAGTTGGTTTGGTGTAGGGTGCTGAGGAAGGCGGAATGTGCCCAAATGCATTGGCCGTTACCGGACCTTGAACTCCATCAATAAAGCCTCTCCGAAACATTTCTCCTTTGTGGTTGCTGCCTTCTTCCGTGTGTGGAGGGCGTTTGTGGACATATATATGTATATATATATATATATATATATATATATATATATTCACTGAAAAAACCATAGGTTATAGACCATATATAGTTAGGGATTAGCATTTACAAAACCTTGAAAATTCACTGAAAAAACCATTGGTTATAGACCATATATAGTTAGGGATTAGCATTTACAAAACCTTAATTTACTCGCACAAAACCATAGAAATTCGCATATATAGTTAGTTGCAATAACTATATATCGCGCACCCGCAATCCACTGCTGATGATGTCACATATTACATCATTCATGGCATGGTCAGTGACATCACTGATGACATCACTGATGACATCTCAAATGACATCACTGATGACATCTCAAATGACATCACCCAATAACTGTATGTTTCTGTAAAGTTAAAATATGTCTTACATATTGAAGAATGAGTGAATGTATAAGTGTCTGGATGAAGGATTTAGTAGGTGCATGACTGACTGTATGAATGAGTGGTTTAATGTGTCTCACTGAGTGCATGGGTTAGTGACTAAACTGTCTTAATTTGTGCATCATTATGTCTGTTGTTCTGTAAACTGCTGCATGTGTTGATCAGTAGCTATATGAGTAACTATATGGGTTATTGATTGGTTGCCCAAGTATTTGTATGGGAGACTGAGTGTGTGTGTGGGTGGCTGGGAGGTGTATGACTCTGTGCATAGATGTGTGAGCAGTTGATTCACTAGCTGTATGGGTTCAAACGTGCATGTGGAAACAGCTGTATGGGCGGTTGACTGTCTGCATGAGTGTATTGGTGAGTGAATGGATATCTCAGTGCTACATGTCAAAGTAAGTACATATGTAAAACACAGTACATGTGAGAGTTGACATATATAAATAACTGTGCATAAGAGCCAGTGAATGTGTGAGTGGCTGTATGGATCATTGTGAACTTGTATCAGGGATTGTATAAGAGAGTAAATATGTGTTAGTATATGTTTGAATAAGTAAGGTGTGTATAACTGTATAGTTGAGGAAATGGAGGTGTGATTGATTCTTTGCATGACTGACTAGGTGTGTGTGAGTAACTCCATGGATGAGTGACAGTCTGTGAGTGTCTGTTTACACTGATTGTATCTAAGGTTATATTAGAGTCTGAAGAGGTTCATCGTATTATCACATGAATGATATCATCAGTGATGTGATCAGTAATGTCAAATGAGATGTTATCAGTGATTTCATCAGTGATGTCATTTGAGATGTCATCAGTGATGTCATCAGTGATGTCATTTGAGATGTCATCAGTGATGTCATTTGAGATGTCATCAGTGATGTCATCAGTGATGTCACTGACCATGTCATGAATGATGTAATATGTGACATCATCAGCAGTGGATTGCGGGTGCGCGATATATAGTTATTGCAACTAACTATATATGCGAATTTCTATGGTTTTGTGCGAGTAAATTAAGGTTTTGTAAATGCTAATCCCTAACTATATATGGTCTATAACCAATGGTTTTTTCAGTGAATTTTCAAGGTTTTGTAAATGCTAATCCCTAACTATATATGGTCTATAACCTATGGTTTTTTCAGTGAATTTCAATGGTTTTTTATTAGCAAATATCAAAAGCTGTAAAATGTATTCTTCTTTTACGCCCTCCTTGCATACATTATATCTGACGCAGGTATAATGTGGCGCAGGGTTTTAAAAAGTGACCCATCTATCTAGATGCGTCACTTTTTAAATGTAGCGCAACAAGGTGCATTTTTTTACACCGGTGGTGCGATGCATCACTTTTCTGTGCGCACTCCTTACGACATTCCAGATGTGTCATATTTAATGTATGACGAATCATGTCGCAAGGAGTTACTTTCTCCTCTCATACCTTTCTGTTCTTTCTTACTCATTCTCCTTTCAATTATCAATGCACTCTATTTCACTTACTCTTTTTCATTTTTTTAAGAATATAGCTCTTTGATGAGAATTGGAGGTAGTTCTGAAAATAACTTTTGGTTTTCTTCTTTTTCAAAACTGGAACAAAAACAAGGAATGGAAACTGCTCAACAGAAGCAAAAAAAACAAAAAAATTAGGGGTGGGAAGGACAGCGATGGTTCTCCAATGCTCGAACCATGAGCTGGACACTTTGCTCCCCATAGGTGAGGAGTTGATTGCAGTATCTGCATCTGACGACCCCATGGTTAAATGCAGGTTGAATGTTTGGCACCTGCTCCTGTGATTGCTCCCTCCCAGAAGAAGTTGCTCCTCCGGTTGATGTAGAGGCCCCATCTTTGGGAACCTCTTGTGGCAGAGCCCTGACACTTTCCCTGGCAAAATTCTGGGGGTGCTTCCTCTCCACATGCCGGATCATTGTAAAGTTCCCAAAAGAGTACTTTTTCAAAGGATTACCTCGAGACAGCTCTTCTTTGCAGATCCTGCACTGTACTTTTGGAGCATTAACCTTTTTTAGTCCAGGTGGGATTATAAAAAATTTCCAAATGAAATGCTCCTTAACTTTTCGTTGAGGAGGCTGTTCATTGATGAATTCATTGGAGTCATCCTCACTGCTGGATTGTCTGGCAGCCATGGAAAAACCAAGAAATATCCTGGAGCAAAAAGGCAGGTCTTTCAGTCACAAAAGTGAAAGAAGAAGTGAAGGAAATGGGTGGGGATGTCATTCTTTGTAAAAAAAACTGTTAGCAACCAATGAAAAGTGTTATTTTAAGGTCACATGACCCGACGCGCTTACGCTGCACGCTCAGGAGCGATTCCGGGTGCGTTTACGTGGCGCGAACGTAGGCGCTTCCGGGGCGCAAACGCACAAACACGGCGCGAACGTAGGCGCTTCCGAGGGCGCTTACGTTGCGTGCCGAAGTAACGTCAAGAAAATTTAACGGAAATGCATAATTATTTTCCTCATCTCTACTGATATATTTATTTTTAATGCAAATTTCAGCACAAAAAAGGAAGGAGAACAGAACGTTTCCTTTGAAAATTGCCCTAGAGATGAACAATGAGAAAATCATTGAATGCATTGACTTGAAATTCATGGACGAATCACGAGACCAAGAACTTCTACAATGTGTAGAATCTGTGGATTTGTTACTTCATTAAGAGGACGATAAAATGTGGGAAGTTATGTTCACTCAACAAGAGGACATTTCGGACAGTCAAATATTAGACAGTCTATTAAATATTGAAAAAGAATCAGAAAAATCAGAAGAATACATTTATATTTAATAATCAAAAAATGTTCGAGTCTTTAATCTTTTTTATATGTAATTCATAAACTAGTACCAAATTGATTATAATGTAAAGTCAGTCTTATAGTATACTGTAAAACTTGTTTATGTTACGTAGTAAATTTCCTCATAGTTACTTCCTTTCTCCAACTATATTATCTCCAATGTGTATTTAACATCTCTTTATCATCTCCTGCCTCCATATTGTTTCGGCTTTCCAGACAGACTATGGTATGAATTCCATATACCACAATAACTTCTGAAACAACTTGCAAGATATCTACAAAGGAGACGGCGTTTATTTATTTTTACACTCTGCATTGGTACCTACATGTTGCTACGTAAATAAAAATAAAAAATAAAACAAAAAAACGAACAATCAATAAACATACAAAATTTAAAAAGTCTTTCATTCTTGTTTCCCTATAGTACGCTCCCTGGACCGCTTCCGAGTGCGCGTACCGGGCGCACCCCACGTAAAAAAAACGTTTTTTTTTTTTAAACTCCGCGGGGCCCTTTTAAAGCTTCCACATCAAACCTAGGGGGTCAGGGAGGATCTACTATGCCCCCTTATGGTCATTTGCCCCTTCGTTTTGGCCTCCTCTTGTCTCTCGATCCTACCGAGAAACAAGATGGCGGCCGCTACGGACTGTTTAGAATGTTGACAGACACCGGAGAGCCAATCAGCTTTGCTTCGCAAAGCTCCGTTACGCGAAAAGTACGCGAACTGGTTCGCTATCCAGGACGCTGTCACAGATATATCTGTTTTTTTAAACGTTACTTTCTCAAAATCCACTGGAGCACATATATTGAGACCCAGCAAAGGCACATCGGGCTAACAGTCCCTACAATTTTGCCAAGTTTCGTGTAAATCCATTCAGCCGTTCGAGCTAAAAGTGAGGCCAAACGCCCTATGGAAAAATGAATGGGAAAAACGCGTTTTGGGACCCCCCTTTTTTCTCGGCCCTCCCTTGACGAAACCCCCCCAAATTTTCAGGGGCTGATCAGAAACAAAATGTACCATTTTCCTGAAAATTTCAGCCGATTCTGTCCACAAACGCCAAAGTTATTAGACATAGAATTTTCAAAAGTTCCATAGAGAAAAAATCCTAACTATATATACCTACTGGCGACCACCAGTAGGTAATATATATATATATGTATATATATATATATATATATATATATATATATATATATATATATATATATATATATATATATATATATATATATATATATATATATATATATATATATACATATATATATAGTTATATATAGTTATATATATATATATATATATATGCCAAACCTCCGTCACCCTCGAGCTGCCGGTTACACACTTAGCCACGACCAGGAACAGGCACAGACCACAAACTTGGATGCAGGGTTATTTTATTGCTGCCGCCACAACGTTTCGGCTCACATGATCACTCCGCCGAAGAGAAACGCACCACCAGAAGAGCGCCATCATCCTCCAACCTGGAGCCTCTCTGCGGACTCGTACAAACGAAGAGGGGGATGCGGTGCCGCCAGGGACCTGCCCTGGTATTGGACCTGGGTCAACTTTGAAAGTGAGCGGACCTGGGGAACCTTAGCCCACACAATCTTGTGTTTTAATTGAAAATAAAAATGACTCCAATTTCGGAACAGTAGTAAACTACATCACCCACTGGAGGGAATTAAACATTGGCCTTTGGAACTGCCGGAACCACAATGCCTTACAAACAGGAAGTAATCCTGACACTCAAGTACCACCGGAGGAAGTGAAACCTAACATCTATCATTGGACTGCAGAAACCAACGGTGCACAATCGGTGTAAATGGCTCACCTTGAGAAAGTTCAAGCAGAACGAAACGCGTCGGAAAATGCCACATGCTGTTCCTGTTTAAATAAATTGGCGAAAAAACAAAGGTTCGTGTTGCGACTCAATTACTTTCCGAGAGGGGAGAAGTGTGAGAAATATATATATATATATATATATATATATATATATATATATATATATATATATATATAGTTATATATAGTTATATATAGTTATATATATATATATATGCCAAACCTCCGTCACCCTCGAGCTGCCGGTTACACACTTAGCCACGACCAGGAACAGGCACAGACCACAAACTTGGATGCAGGGTTATTTTATTGCTGCCGCCACAACGTTTCGGCTCACATGAGCCTTGATCACATGACAGCGTGTCATTGAAATCAGTGTTCTTTTAAAGTTCAAGTGTTAACGTATGATTGGATCACTGTTAATAGTAGACATAAACAACGGACCAAATACCTTATTGTTTAAAATGAAACCTTATGTACACTTTTAAAAAAGGCAAGGTGAAAATGCAGGTAAAATACCGACACTAAAAAACTCCTATTGCACAAGCGTTAGATCACATAGTGACTCACATACATCGATATTACATGTCTTGAGGAGAATAGTGGGATGAATCCCCTTGTATAATGTGCAAATTTGAGCTGTCCCGATACAGTATCATTAAAATTCAAACGATATGTACAATTAGATAGGGCCAGAAATAATGCAGATACAAGAAAACGGCAATAAAAATATACCCATATTGCACAACCTCAGCATATGATGGTCTGCTACAAATGGTGTATTAGATCACTTTGTAACTATCATATATCGATATTTCATATCATGAAGAAAATAATGGGATAAATCCCCTGATGTGAAGTAGAAACAAGTGCTAACTAAAAAAAGTCTACTACTGCAATCCATATCAGACGTGCAAAATTAATAAATGTGCAAAGTGCGATGTGCAATTAAAACATCGAATTCAGATAGCATATATCCAGACAGGCTGAGCCCAGCCTATCTATTCGAGTAGATTATAAAGCTGCCCGATATGCTCCTAGAATCACACTTAAAGAACGGTCGCTATTTGATCATTGTGGTAAAGTATTGCTAGAGAACCAATGAAACACATGACTGGAGGTACAAGATACCGCAATACACAGTTAAGCAGGGAACATAGTAGATTCACGGCTCAAGGGTTGAGGACTAGGGGGGAATGGTGCAAATAGCGCAATAAATAGTTGATACATCAATCAATCACTAGTCAATAAGTTATCACGTGATGAAATACAGTATACTTAAAACAGGAGTCATGTTAAAACAATAAATAGTAAACATTCTTATAAAACGGTATGCACCTGTTACAATGCATTTTTTACAACGCACTACTGTTACAACGCATCTATTACAACGCAGATACTGTTACAACTCATGTTTTTACAACGCATTTTTTTACAACGCAGGTACCTTTAAAACGCATACCATTACAACGTAAGTATTGGTAAGTATATAGTTATATTTTAAATGTTATATGTTTGGGGTAAAGGGGTATTTTTAGGGTTTAGGGTCAGTTTTAGGTTTTAGGGTAAAGGGGTATTTTTAGGGTTCAGGGTCAGTTTTCAGTTTTTGGGTAAAGGGGTATTTTTAGGGTTCAGGGTCAGTTTTCAGTTTTTGGGTAAAGGGGTATTTTTAGGGTTTAGGGTCAGTTTTCAGTTTTTGGGTAAAGGGGTATTTTTAGGGTTCAGGGTCAGTTTTCAGTTTTTGGGTAAAGGGGTATTTTTAGGGTTCAGGGTCAGTTTTCAGTTTTTGGGTAAAGGGGTATTTTTAGGGTTCAGGGTCAGTTTTCAGTTTTTGGGGTACAGGGTAAAAATAAATTAAAAATAATTTTAAATTAAATTATTTAATAGAAAATAAATTAAATTAAATTACATTACATTTTTTTTGGGGTTGAGGGTCAGTTTTGAGTTTTTGGGGTCCAGGGGTACAGGGTAAAAATAAAGTCAACATTTTTTTATTTTACAATAATTAATTTAAATTAAATTTAATAAAATCACTTTAATTTATTTTTGGGGTTTAGGGTCAGTTTTGAGTTTCTGGGGTACAGGGGTACAGGGTAAAAATAAAGTAATATTAATTTTAATTGAAATTAATTAACGGAAATTAAATTATTTAAAATTACATTAAATTATATTTTTAAAAATTAAGTTACTATTATAATATTAATATTAATATATACTTACCAATACTTACGTTGTAATGGTCTGCGTTGTAAAGGTACCTGCGTTGTAAAAAAATGCGTTGTAAATACATGCGTTGTTACAGTATCCGCGTTGTAAAATCCGCGTTGTAACGGTATGCGTTGTAATAGTCCGCGTTGTAACATCATATATCCTTATAAAACACTATGTAAAAGAACTTAATTGACTCTATCACCTAACACTTGCTGGAAGACGTTGTAACTATCCTACAGAGCTTAGTGTACGACTGTGTATGAATCCTCTGTGAGGTTCAACCCCCCAGGCTGCTTGGTGTTTAACTGGAGGATGTACTTTGTTTCTAGTTTGCGCAATTTAGACTCTCTATTTTCCCCACGTCTACTCGCCAATACCGCATCCACAACATAATATTAGAGTCCCTTGTTATTGCTTTGGTGCTGCTGCTTAAAATGTCGAGCAACTGGGTAGGTATTATCTTGGGAGGTGATGGCTCTGAGGTGCTGTAATATACGTTTGTGGACGGGGAGCTTGGTGCTCCCCACATAACGTAATGCACACGGACACTCAAGGATGTTAACCGCAAATTTGGTTTTACATGCTAAAATTTTGCTAATCTGATGTTCTTGATTGCTAAAACCAACCTTGTAAGTCTTTCTATTGGTGCCATGTGTTCAGACTTTACAGGTTTTGCATTTAAAGAAACCTTCATTATTCTGTAGCCAAGATGTTTTTTCCAACACCTCAGGGCCAGTGTCAGGGCCAGTGTCCACCGACCTATCCAGGCTCTACTTTATGTAATGGATGCCTTCTTGGGTAATAGAGGGCCAATTAAAGGATCCTTGAGTAGGATGGGCCAGTTCTTATTGACTATTTTTCGTACATCTTTCTGTTGGTCGCAATAACCAATATTGGAACAAAAAGGATCAATTACATCCATGTTTCCTGCACTACCCAACGACTCCTGTTCAGATGTCTCAGCCGAGACATCATATTTGGATAATAATGCTGGGCGGCTAATCATCAGGGATTTTTGCCTTGCCTTTTGAATGGTCTTTAGTTGGTACCCTCTTTCAAGAAACCTCTCTGTGCTTGCTGCCTGTGCCTCTTGTAAATCTCTATCATTACTGCACAATCTCATGAGGCGTATCATTTCCCCGAATGGAATGCTCTTTATTAAATGAGCCAGGTGCATGCTACCTGCATGCAGAGTAGTATTGCCAGTGGTACTCTTTCGATATAATCTTGTCTCCAATTTATTCCCACTGGCATACACCTCAGTATCAAGGAAGGGTACTCGTTTTTGACTCATGGTGACCGTGAAATTGATGTTAAATTGATTTGCATTGAGTTTATCCACAAAATTCTCGGCCTCTTCTTGACTACCCCTCAACACCACAAAAAGGTCATCTATAAAGCGGTACCTTGCTATAACTTTATATGCCATTTCATAGTGAAAGCAAGTCTTGAGGACCAGTTCTTCCCAAGCTCCCATGTGTAGACATGCGAAGCTTGGAGAAAAACTGGCCCCCATTGCAACCCCCTGTAGTTGCTTGTATAGCAAATTATTGAACATAAATACATTGTGTTCCAAACAAAAAGTCAGCATTTGAATCAGCATGTTGTTGTGCTCATCAAACCTTGCATCCCTTCGCTCAAGATAGTACTTGACGGCTGCTATACCATCAAGATGACGGATGCTAGTGTACAAAGCCGTAACATCTAATGCCAACATCCAGTCGCCATCCTGCCACTGGATGTTTTTCAATTTGAACAAAAAAATCCCATGTATCCTGTATATATGAATCAAGAGATTTAACGTGACATTGTAAAAAATATTCAATAGACACAGATGTTCTTTCAAGGAGACCACCTCTGGCAGTGATGATGTGTCTGCCAGGGGGATTCATTCAATCCTTGTCGATCTTCGGTATGAAGTATATTGACGGGGTCACAGGATAATCATTTTTTAAATATCTGTATTCTGATTCAGATAACAGTTTTCTGGACCTCCATTTGGACAAAAGAAGATGATATTCATTCTGCATGGCCTTAATCATGCACATATTCATCCTTTCATAATTGTCACAATTGTTCAATTGAGCGTAGGCCTCTTTTTCGTAATTGGCCCTGGTTTGCAACACAACATTGCCCCCTTTATCACTGGGACGCACAATGATATTTCTGTCCTTGCCAAGTTTGGATACCAATGATTCATAATTCATAGTCAACTGGTCATGCTTGTAATGACCTTTGCATATCTTACTGTGAAGATCCTTCAGTTCACTGGTTAAATTCTCATGAAATACATCAATGACGTCATGCGGCATGAACGGACAAAACATGGAGGGAGGTTTGAATGGGGTTAGGGGGGCCACACTGGAAGTATTGATTGCTTCCTGGTTGACACCCATAGCACCGAAGTTATCAGCTATTCCGGTCGGTGCTGCCCCTTCCGTTTCTTAAAGCTCCAACATATCCTGTGAAAACGTGGTTGTTAAGTGGCCTTCAATAGGGTCACTGACATCTGGCTGAACGTTGTCTGTTCCCAACAGATGGAATTTTCTTCAATTTGAGTTTTCTTGTGGCTTTATATAAGTCAGACCTGGTTGCAGAGTAATTAAGGTTCGTTTTGGGGGCATAAAAAAGTCCTAATTTGAGAACATCCTCCTCCTTGGTTGTTAAGAGCATGGGTGTAAGATTGACAACAGTTAATTGTGAATTGTTTGTCATCATTGCTTCTTGGACCACTGGCCTCTGCCTCTCTTTTTGGGCTGTCCCCCATTTCCTTGCCCTCTGCCTCTTCCTCCTGATGTAATATATATATATATATATATATATATATTGGTGGAGTAGTGCTGTTCTAAATTTAAATTGGAACACAGGAATCATTGAGTGCAGCATAGTTTGTACTTTGAAAAATTGCCTTTGTCTTTAGGGTTAAGCCCTTTGCGAGCACCCGCAGAGAGCGCGCCTGGAATTAACCCCCATTGTTTGGGAAAATATTGCCAGTAGGTAGCTATATTTGGATCTAGTTTCCATAGGAAAAGTGTTTTTTGTTTTGCCAATATCTTTGGCACCATTTGTTGAAACTTCCTGACATTTTCAAAACGAATATGTTCAGCCGCAGTGTTGAAAGTTTTGGGGTGATCCATCAAACGGAGACCAAGAAAAAGTGGGGTCCAAAATTACGTTTTCCCCATGTTAAATCCCGTAGAGATTTTAAATACAAATACAGTCTGAACTGCTGGATGGAATTACACCAAATTTGGCAGAAAGCTAGCTCCTAGTCAAAAAAGCCTGCTTTTTGTGATTTGGTGTTAATCCGTTGTGGAGTTTTAGAGATATTAAACGAAAAACACATTTGTATATCTAGGGGCGTGGATCCTGCTTGTATCCTCTGCAGATTTGTGTATCCATGCGCCAACATCATTGCTGTGACTGGTCCGCAACCTGACAGAAACGTTGCAGCCGCCATATAGTTCATCAGGACTCAGTTCCCAGAGGGGAAAACAGAATGAAAAATTGAAAAGAAGTGGTCAGTGTAGAGGTACCCTGACCCCCATGGCACTATTAGGGGGTCTATGAGGGACAGCTCATGGGCAAGCAATTGTCCTAAAACCTTTTTTTCCATGCAAGCATCCACAGACATACACACACACACACATATTTATACTTTCCTTATTTTCTATTCATGGTAAAGGCATGTGTGGTAAAGAAATATGCATGCTAAATGCACTGGTAATTTCGGCAGTGTAAGGGAAGTTTCCCATCGACTCAGCAAGACAAGCTTCTTCAGCTTTTGTGGCCCTGTAGCTGTAACAGGAAGTCAACCAACTGATTTTTTGAGTAAATTCTTTTGCTGGTGCTCAGGGTGACTTTTCCTTGAGCAGGGCATCACAGGCAGAGTCCTCTCTTTGCAACCCCATGGACCAGCAGGTGCAGTCCACTCTTTGGTGCAGCATCTCTTTGCCAGCTGCAGGGAACAGCAGGGCAGTCCCTCTGCCCTGTCGCCAGTGTAGAAATTATCTGATGTCTGAGTGCAAGGGATATCACTTTAATGGCCACAACTAGCCCTCATGGGATTTGGTGGCTCCTAGCCAATGTGCTACTAGGCCCCCTCCTATCTGATTACAACTTCCTGTTAACTGTGGCATCTAGCTAGCCCAGAATGTAATATTCTGCTTACTTTCAAAATGGCAGAACCCTCTCTTGGTCTATGGAGCTTGGTAGCCCACCCTAGAGTGTGGCTACATGAGGACTACATGCCCAGAGGAAAACAGGATCAGCAATTGTTTCCCCCCTCTCCATCCCAAAGCTAACCTGTCTACATGAGCAAGAGAGTAGCCTCTTTAGAGTATGCCCACTATGTGTTCTTCAAAGGTGGCTTCCTCTTTGAAGCATGCCTTTTGGGCTCACACCCTGGTTGGCTTTTTTGACAGGGAGAAGAAACACCTCTTACAACAGTCGCAACCACCTCCGGCAGTGGGAGTACCTGCAGGGCGGTGACATGGGGAGAGGGAGGGGCAGGGTGGGTGGTAGTAATGTATGGATTACGGAATTTTACAGGTAAGTAAACATTTAAATAAATAAAACGAATTTCGTCTTGCGCACTGCATCACATTTTGGGATGCAGTGCACTCAACGAAATTCGTTTTATTTATTTAAATGTTTACTTACCTGGGAAGCTCCGTAATCCATACATTACTACCCTCCACCCTGCCCTTCCCCCTCCCCACATCACCGCCCTGCAGGTACTCCCACTGCCGCCCACGGCTGAACTGTCGGCCCTTTGTGTTCCTTCCTGAAAGTCATTCACATCTCCCCTTAGGAGGGCAAAAGGCTTTCATGTGGCCAGCAACAATAAACGGTCCCTCTGTAAGAGACCATTCTCAGATCCCCTGAGGCATGCCGTCACGTCCTCTTAGTACTGGGTCAAGATTGGGAATTTCCAACTCATGTGTAAGAAGTTCCTGTGTTGTTTGGAGCAACGGAGGCAAAGTGGAGAGGTGGCTGCTCCCATTCACCACAGTTTTGTACGGGTAAGGTAAGTCGGATGGAGATGCTCTAATCATATAAGTCTGTATTGGGCTACTCTCGCTGATTCTCTTGGTAAACTCTGGGCTTCTCGAGAGTCACCAGAGTTTTCATACCTCCCGTAGTAAGTGGAATGTGACTAATGATTTGTAGAAGAAGGACAGTTTATGTTGGATGCATGGGGTTAACAGAACCTGGACTTCCTGTGAGTGGAATTCTACCGGATCCAATAAGCATGAGTGCGTGTCTAATCTGAAGGAAGAAAAAGAATTGGGTTTTGTGAAGCACTTATTCTCTTTGCAGATCAGCAAAAGATTTAATGGTGGTCCCATTCATCACACCCCCTAGTGAAGAAATGCCAATGAGGTCCCCTTTTGTCAAAGCCCTCTAGTGGGTTAACCTGTGGGAGCATGCCCCCAAGCCCTTGTGGGAAGCAATTATTCAAACCCAGTGCACAAAGAGTGTACTGCCACATCTGGAACACCTTGTCGGAGGAGGAAGTCCTAGAAGAACAGAGCACCCGTACAGGCCCTGCATCACTGGGGTATCCTGCAGCACCCAACTCACTGAGGCATATGTGGGAGAGTGAGCACCACAGAACCATCAGTCACTGAGTTCTACCAATTGTGCAGCTCTATAGTAGAAGAGTATATTGGTTGTAGCTAGACCACCATCAGAGTATTTGAAGCACTTAACAAGTGCAATCCTGGGTAGCTGCCTGTTCCAAAGAAAACTTTGCAACGCCTTGTTGAGATATGAAAAGAATGTCTTGGTAATGGGGTAGCAGAAGTTTAATAGTTGGTACAGTAAGCGCAGGAGTCCAACCATCTTGAAGACAGCCTCAAAGAGAGGAGACGTGTCGACCAAAAGTCGAGGTCTCTGTGCAGCTTAGCAAGATGCGTCTGTAAATTTTCCACCCAGGCTCTTTGCCTATCTCATGCAATGTATACTCCAAGATATCAGAACCTGTCAACACGCGTCCTTATGTCTCTTACCCAAGGCTCCATATATGTTTGAGTCCCCAATGGGAATAGTGAAGTTATTGCTGTGTTGACGCACAGGCCCAAATGATCCCCAAATGTCCACAAGTTCTGTAGAGCCTGCACGCCTGACCAACCTGGGGCTGCTGGGAAAATAAGGACATATACATCCGCATATAGGTCTAGTTTACCCAAGATTCCTGGGTTCCACTCAAATCCCTTGACTAGTGCATCCACTCTGAACCACGCCACCAGGGGTTCAATGGTGAGTGCAAAGAGCAAAGGTGACAGGGGACATCCCTTTTGCATGCCTTTTGTATTTAAAACCAATGAGATATTGAGTTGCCTATTCTGACCCGAGTATCAATGTTGTCATAGAATAATTTGAGAAAGCTGATGTTGTGGGGACCAAAATTCATCTTGGCCAAAAGCACAAACAAGTAAGACCAGTCCACCAAAGTCAACCAGTAGGAATTCCTTCTCTCCCGGTAAACTGGGTGCCAATGCCAGGGCTTTCTGTACTTGTCCGATGTTGTGCCGCTTTGCCCAGCAGGCATAAAGCCGGATTGTTCTGGGTGGATCAGCGATTCAATCACCCTAAATTGACGTTTAGCCAGGGCGTTGGCCCATATTTTCACTTCCACATTAAGGAGTGAAATGGGACGGTAGGAGTTGCAGTGCATTGTGAGTTGGTCCGGTTTGGGATGACCACTATATCTGCCAATCGGATCCTGGGGGAGCCAAGCACCCTCGAGGGTGGCCCCAAAAGTATCCATCATGGGCTGGTCCAAATGAGACTAATAAACTTTGTAGAATTGCACTGGTTACCCATTCAGGCCTGGGGTTTTCCCTGTCTGAAGCTGAGTCAGTGCTTCCCTTTGTTCATCTAAGGTGAGGCCACCTTCCAAGGAGATCCTCTCCTCTTCAGTGAGGCAACAAGAGGGCAGATCAGCTATAAAGGCGGTCAGATCTGTATCTGTTGGCCCTTCTGTCTGGGAGTAGAGTTGAGCATAGTAGGTTGTGAATGCTGAGGCTATCCAAGGTGGCCGAGCAGCAACGGTGGATGGAGCATGCAGTATTTTACTGCTCCTGTCTCCCAATTGTAGATGCAGCTTTGCGTATTGTGCGACGCCAGGCCAAGCATGCTTCATCCAAGAGGGCTTGTTTAAATAAGGTCAGCATGTATTGGATATTGCATAGAACGGTTGGATCGGGTCTGGGTGAGTTGCAAAAGTCTGTTCCATTTCTAGCAAGTGATTTTCACGCTCTGTAACCTCTTGCAATTTCTTTAATTTCCTACCTGCACCATAACTAATAATAACCCCTCCTAATGTGGCTTTTAGTGCCTCCACAGTGTGCAAACGTGGAAGCTAATAAGCTTTCTGGTTGTATGCTATCAGGGGGCTGCACTCATCTGATGCCTCCCTCTGCCTCGACGCGCTAAGTTGCTCTCTGTCCACTTTCGATTTGACTGCGTTTCTGTACACTTTCTGCATTCACATACACAAACGCAGCCGAATTTGTGTCTAGCCCTTTTTATCGAACGGATGTTAAACTTTTGAAAGACTGTAATGATATTTGATATATGGATTATTTTTATTTAAGTGTTTGTGACATAAATACTCAGTTAACCTGGTAGCATTCTGTTCACTCAGGATAGGGGTTATGAGTGCTTGCTGTGTGGGCATCTGTATGGAGAGCTGGAGAATCACCAATGGTTCCAAAAGGAAGCATTTATGACTTGACATTCTTTCATGGAGTTCTGTCCCTTTGGTCTGTGTTTGTATTTACCTGCATCTCCCTCTGGGCCTAAAATTGGTACATTTATCAATGTGCCCCATGCCACCCTGCGTCAGTAGTTTGTCCTTTCCCATGATGGAGGAGAGTAACAAACTACATGGGGGGGAGGAGGGGGGAGGGGGAATCCCGACCAGCAATTTCCCTATTGTATTGAAGGGGAGGTAGAGGGTGTCTTTCTCTCCCTCTCTGTATCCTGCCCCCCCCCCCCCCCACCGCTTCCAGCACTGTGTGACAAAGCTTTGTGAGCTGCGTCTCCAGAGGCACCCCTTCAGTGGTGAAATCTTTTGGCCTTCAGGGCCTCTGCTAAATCAGTATGGCCTCCCTTTTCCCCGGTGGAAGGCAATATAGGGTGTACAAAGTCCCAGACCACGCCCTCCTGACTGGATATGGCCCCTCAGGAGTGTAGAGAACCCCTCAGGCTACTCTCAGCCTGTCCGCATCACTGGAGCACTACAGGGCTGTGGCTCATGCGGCAACCTCCATCTATCTCTCCACCCCCTACTGTGCCTCCGCCTCTAGCCGACGAAGGAAGACTAGAGAATCCTTCAGGCTCCGCCTATAGCTGTCAATACCAAAAAACCCTGTTCTTTAGATTAAAAAAAGTGTGTCGGTATTCTTAATAGCAGTAGGGAAGCCAACCATCGATTTCTACTACTGCAACACCCGTTTTACTAGAATTTCTCCTAGGGTGTATTACCGCTCCTCATCCAAATTTCTGTTATGTTTTTATTAAAAAGGTTACTTTGTAAGCCTCCAATGACAGTCAAACAGAACACAAACGATGTCTGAACCAGTGATTTGCACAGTACATCAAAATACATGTGAAAAAATGTGTGAAGAACAAAATGACCCCTCACGGGCGCACCACCCTCGGGGTAACTGGCAGGTACTCACCAGATTAGGCCCCTTTTCTCATCATATGTAGTCATTTTGTTCAAAAATGAAAGTGTCCAAAACAAAACAGAAAGTATATAAAGTGCAATGGAGCAATGAGCTTTCGCTCCACTCGTGACAAACAGTGATTAAAATCAAACAGTCACACCTATCTCACACCTTTGTTCTTGATTATTAGGCGTGATCTGTTGAATTAAAAAGGCTGGTAGCTAACTTTGCATACCATTACCTATTGCCAACATGTTTCTCTGCCTCTGAAAATTTCGTCAAATTCGTCAGGGCTAGACACCTTGTCACCGCACCAATATTGGATACTGTGTTCTCTATGACTGTCAAATTGACAGAATACACTTGGTAAAAACACCCAAGGCACCACTTTCTAGATATACCTCGTCAAATTGACATGTTCGTGATAATTACCCTCTACCAGCACACTTTTTTCATACAAGCTGTAGAGGGGAATCTTTACTTTCACAAATTTCTCATGTGAGTCTTCTTATTTTGTGTTTGTTTGCCCCCACGATTGTCTCATCAATCGTACAGAGCCGCACGGAGCTCTTCATCTCCTCCTGAACAGGAGTTTGTGATAGTAAAGATCTCCCAACTGTCCACTGTGCCTCCATCACAGGCTGAGGGGGACGTTCCGCCTCTGAATGATACTTCCTCAGAAAGGCTGATCCTACCCATCGGGGGGAATGTGGATGAGGACTGCAGGTCAGCAGCCTGCAGAACAAGGCCCAGCGAGAGGTCTGTCCCCTCACCACTCAGTGTAAGCAGGGCTCTAGTCGGGGTACCACGCGGGTGGAGGCGTCCCCCACTTATTTTACTGGGTAGACACTGTCCTCCCTGCCAAAACGCTGGACTTCACTCTTTGGCCCCTCTGAGACGAGATTGGAGCTCACAGCACGCTGCTCAAGCGCTGACTTCTCAGATGCAATCGCATCTAAGGGGTGAGCGAGGGGAGGCAATGAGCCCGATGGTGCAAGCCACCTTTCGTGACGTCTCTTCCTGCTGTGACGTCATTTCCGGTGACAGCGCCCCCCCACTTTTTTTAGGACTTGTGCCCTGATTGTACATGTCGGAGGGCCGCTACACTGCCTCAGTTATAAGGGCAGTGAAGCAAGCTGTGGGACCCGACCCAGGACTCACTGGTATTAAAAGGTATGCGGCGCAGCCACGGTCATACTGTTGTTGGTCACCCTGACCTCACCGCTGATCCCCCATATGAACAAGGTTCCAAGGCACATGAGCGGCTATGAACGGCCCCACTCGCACCACAGATGCCGCTAATGACGGTGCTGGCCAAGAGTAAGTCTGCTGGTAGATTTTGGCATGTTAATGGTAAGGAGGATGGCGGAGCTCACAGTAATGCGACTACCATCTTTAGTGGATAGTCCACACCCCAACATCCTCACATCTTTTCTCCATCTTAAACACTTTATCAGTATAATTTGTACTTCAATATTTCATGAAATGTCATTTCAGCTCTAACACATCATTTTCAAGAAATGACAAACCATCATGGTACTATCCATGTGCCTAACATTTGTACTTAAAACAGACACAATTAAACTTTTGTGCTTTTCCTACTTTAGTAATTTCTTTAGATTTCTTATCCACAACTTTCAGAAACAGTCTTCAGAAATTCTCTTTTGGAAAATATTCTACACACACTAGGGAATATTCGATCCTTTTCGCAATAATAAATATCTCATAATGACTAGCGTAATCTTTGAGCCAAAGCTCTCCTGTCACCTTATCATTATTACATTTCAACATAAATTGATCTCTATTCTTTTCATCAGTGCTTTCACCAAATGTGCCCAAAGATGCAAGCTTCCTTAAAACAGTAACAAATTCCTTCACATTTTTTCCCTCCACATGCCAAAATGGTGCCTCGCCGAATCTGTGAAGATCGTTGGTGAGTTACACTTGTCTAATTTCTTTATACAAATATCTTATTAATATACCGTCTCATCCTCATTATCACTTAATTCTGGTAGATTAAAAAAAGTATTTTAGCTTTCCAACCCCTGACAATGCCGCAATAATGAAGTGTGGCATTCTGCAGTTAGGGTAGCACTACAAGTGTTGGCTTAACGTATAAATGGCTTTTTACCATATAGGTCACTTTGTAAGGGGTGCACCTAAAGATGTTTAAAAGAAAAGGTAGTGCAGTGTGATTCTGCATTGCGTATGGCAAAGAGCAGATAAAAAACAAACAATGTAACTGGTACCTGAAATCACTTATAGAGAATGAAGCAGTAAAAGCAGCACCAGGACCCATAAGAGTTTTAATTCAAACTATACTGAGATTAAACTCTGAATACAATTATATGAAAAGATAACAGTCACTGTAACTCATGGATGTACAGTCCCACCCAATAGTGGTCAAGATCAAGTAACTGTAAACAAAACCAGAGATAAGGAACTCAAACTCAGTCACCAAAGCTCAGCTCACCACCAATGCATTCCTTTCTAAATATAATAATTTGTCACCAGGAAGTACTGTAGAGAAATGACCTAGGCAACAAAGAGTGTTATCAATCACCAGACAGCCACTCACGCAGATCACTCTGAGCTGATGCTGCGATCAGTGTTCCCAGTTGCTAAGTAATAGCTGCTGCCTGGTTACAAATCAGTATGAGAAAAAAGAGAGAAATCAGGAAGTGCTGATGCTCTAGTGATGTGTTGATGGGCTGGTCTGCTCTCGGAGCAGGGCAGGGAGGAGTGGTTTACCAAACTCCTAAGTGCACAATGACTGTTTGGTCGGCCCTCCCAAGCCACTCAAAACAGTAATGCTCACCTTCTCTGTCCCCCATGAAGGCTACATTACAGCCTGCATGGAGCACATGCCCACCCCTCCATCCCCTGGCTGAGCGCTGTGTCACGGCGCTCTGACCAATCATAGCACTGCATTGCATCTTTGTGATTGGTCAGAGGAGCCTGAATGTGCTTCCAGTTCCTGAATCCGGATGCAGGAGAGCAGGAGCAAAGACATGGGACCCGGCGGCAAGGTAAGTTAATTTCCCCAAATAACAAACAGGAGCACCAAGGGGTAAGTAGTCAGGTCACCCCCCACTCAAAAATATATTTCAATAAGATCTGACCTACTCAGAACAGTGTCTTATAATTCCAAGGACTACGGGTTTAGATTCCCCTTACACTGCAGTACAATTGTTACTTGCCTGTATGTCCTACTGTTCATAGTTTATATCCAATTTTGTCATGTACCACAGTTTCCAACAAGCCTAAAACAAGAAAAAAATTGAAAAATATATATGTCTCACTACACAACTTTTATCTTCTTTTTCCACTTGGAAAGCTACCAATAATGATAGTGTGGGCACACTGGTAAATTTATTCCAGCAGGCCCCCCTTTGGTGGTACTAACGTGAGGTGTTTCCCATTCTTTCACATATTTTTTCACAAAGTTGTGTGGTGAGACATATCTATTTTTAAAAAATGTTTCTTCTTTTAGGCTTGTTGGAAACTGTGGTACATGACGAAATTGATTATAAACTATGAACAGTAGGACATACAGGCATGTAACAATTGTACTGCTGTGCAAGGGGAATCTATACCCCTGGTCCTTGGAATTGTAAGACACTGTTCTGTGTAGTAAAATTTAGTGGCACCTTGAAAGGAATTATGGTGCTCCCATGACATTCCAGAAACTCTTCACCGGTGTAGAATAGTAACCCTGGAAGGAGTTCAGGGAGTTCCATGCAAAAAAAAACTCAGCCGCACTCCGAAGAGCTCCACAAGCAGTGGAGTGTGTTAGAAAAATGCTGTTTGCAGCAATTTTCAGTGCCGAGTGTTTGTCAGCACTGTGAAATTATTGAGAACGGCACCATGCACAGTGCAAGCAGGCGCAAGCAAGCACTGCTTCCTTTCTGCCGCTCGAGTTGATTGTCAGATGGCTGCTGCGGATAAACTGACTTCGAGCCAAGGCTCAATACCGGTTAAACTGCAGGCATTTCAAATTGCTCCTGGCTTCAAGATTTAAAGGTCCTGGTGCACTTCTGCAGAACAGATTCTATCAAACCCAGTCTCAGGCCTGGACTGGCCATAGCAGGCACCGGGCAATCCCCCGGTGTGCCGCAAGGGTGGGGGCCGGTTTTGAGCCCCAGGGGGCCGATTTTGTTACAGGGCCGTTTTTGCAGCATATATGCAAAATCATCCCTTCAAAAAAATTGGCCGAAAACCGGCCCTAGCCAAGCGCTCTGCGGCAACTCCAAACCCCTGAGTGGGGAGGGGGGGCCGGCCAAGCACTTTGCCAGGGTCGGTTTTGGTTCCCAGTCCGGCCCTGCCCAGTCTCATTTGTTCGGGGTTTCTATAGTCAATACCTCTGTCTTGTTCCAGACCTACCGCTTCTCAGCACTAGGTTTCAAGAAGCAGGTTACTCTGGCTATGAATATTTCCAAAAGAGGCAGACCACATGTTCCTGTAGATAAGGTTAATAAACTGCCTAACCGAGTTCTGAAATCAAGTCCTGAAAACAGACTTAAGAAATAGAGAGAAGTATTCTCTTGTAATTTTACTTTGGTTGGCAGAAGAAAGTCGTCTTGCAATGAAGATCCCTTCTTCTGGATCCACACTGGTGCTGAAATGCCAGTGAGCCAAGCCAAGCACTGGGTATCCACTATGGATGGCACTGGCAGACATGCAGCAGGATGAGAGAGACAATGTAAATATTGGGCACCACTATTTGTCGCCCGTTGTTGATACTCCAAATTAGAATAGGACTAGCACAACCTGCCTTTGTCTGCAAAAACCTCCTCTGATGCCCCACTCTCACATACCAAGATAATTCATATGGCAGATCACATCTACAGGACTTATTAGATAGGGTGGAGACAACATTAACTTTTCTATCAACACAAACCAGGCTGCCAGCTTGGCTAAAAGACAGGTGGAGAGCCTGATGAAGAATAATGGAAGCTTAACACTGGTAGCGGTTAAACAGGGGATGGATTGATAGTCCAATTACTATGGCCACCCTCATATTGGGCACCCATCCCACTGAAGGTGCGAGGAGCTGCAAATACTCCCTGGCAAACACATTTCCAGTCGTAGGAAAGACATTTAAGACTCACAGAAAATCATATTATTTTCAGAAACATACCAGTGGATTAAGCACAGAAGACCGCCAGGATTTCTTGATTAAACAGCAAGGATTTGCACCACCGAGAGATAGCAAAGCCAGTGATTACACATTGTAATGAAATCAACGCACACTGGCTCCCATTCTCAGCTCACTCCTATACTACAGAACGGTACTACAATCTGTACTTTGTTGAGGTGATTTTAATTGCTTAACATGAACGTGTAACTGTAAACATCATTGGATATTGCCCATGGGCCACTGTCAATTATGCTGTTTCATTTCACAGGGAAATCATAATGGAGAAAGGAAATCTAGGGCCAGATGTAGGTCGCCAAATAACAATCGGTAACTCCCAATTTCAGCCATTACTGACCGGTATTTGGAGATTGAGATGTAGGGGGCCTAACATTTACCTATTCGGTAAATTTACTGATTCGGTAAAGTTACCGAATCTGGAAAATACTGAATCGGTAAATTTACCGAATCGGTAAATCTAGATGTAGGTGGTACTGAAAACAGTGCCACAGGCCCTTCAGAATTCGTTATTTACCATGAAATACTATTTCATGGTAAATAACGAATTCCTGTGTACATGCACATCTGTGCATGTACACCTGTGCATACATACATGCCCTAAGGGCATGTATGTGTGCCACATGGCACACAAGGGCATGTATGTGTGCCACATGGCACACAAGCCAGAATCAGGGCCATAGGAATCAATGTCAATTACCGAATTGGTAAATACCGATTCGGTAATTACCGAATCATACCGATTCGGTAAAAATTACCGATTTATTACCTACATCTCATTTACCGAATCTAGAATACCGAATCGGTAAAATTCGGTATTCATATAAAATGAGATTTACCTACATCGGGCTCTTAATGACTAAACGAGTGGTTACCAGATTAATAAAGAAGCTATGCATAAAAAAGCATATTGTAAAATTTAAAATCTTAAAAAGTTCTGTAAATTTTAAAGATTTTGAAATTGGAAACTAAAAAGGAAGCTGGCACCTTTTCTTAATTCACGGGAGCAGCAGAAATCCAGCAAAAAGAATTTACTATGGACGATCCGTGGCCTCAATCAAAGGACTGCTATACACTGACAATAAGGGGGTTTGCATTCGGAGCAAAAAAGACAAAGGTACTGTTCTACAGTTTGGCAGAGGGTATTCCATCTCAACTGCAAGGAGCATCCTTTCTGCCAAACTGAAGGTCTGCCCACCTGATCTACAGACGAGCAGACCTTAAGCATGTCAGCATCGGAGACTGCTCTGTCTCCATTGCTGACCTACTGCCATACTCCATCGGGGCATCTGAGGCTTAACCATTTGACAGCACAGCTGATTCAGAGTGAACAGTCCAATGGCCAGTTTTTCCTCTCCCCTGCTGCAATGAAAAACATGGTGGTAAGGGGCAATACAAATGTTTACATGAACCCTACAGAAAAGTCTCATGGTCTGGGGGTTATTAGTTTCTGTTTTTTCAAAAACAATATCCCAGAGGGTATGTCATTCTGAAAGTACTGCCCGTCAAACTTTTAACTTTTACATTGACAGGAACTGCTATCACGGTGTTTCCTGCCAATGCTTAGAGTTGCCCGCAAGAATGGAAGACAACTCGAAATTTAGTGGCCAAAGGACTTTTGGTATGGCAGGAGTAAAGTACTCTGCCATATAAATGGACTTACCCCTGCCAGTCAAACTCTGAATCAGCCCCAACGTGATTTGTAACAGTCTAGCATGTCTTCATCTTTTGATATAAACTAATCAATAAAATCAGATGTTGAAATGCTCCAATCTTTTGATTTAAATTAAAATACATATTATTGTTTATTTTTTTTGTAAATTAAAATACTCCATAATTTGTATATTTGTTTGACGTATACTTATTTCTCTATGTTTGCGCATTGTTTTAAGTTTCAAGTAATAGAAATTACTTATGTCAATGTCCTCAGCTTTCAGTGGTGACTTATTGGGGGTACACAGTGGTTAAAAAGCGAAAAATCGATGGTGTAAGCCATCAGTGTTGTAAAGTGGAAGAACTTTTAAGAGGCACCTGAGGCAAGGGCCCTCTTGTGCATGTACACTACTTAAAGCCAGTCCTTTGGGTGGCTTTGTGTATAATGTATGTGGAAGTGGGGTTACTCAGTAAATCGCTTCCTTTTCATTTCAACATCGATGTCCAGTTTACTGCTCAAGCATTTACTGGTAATATTTTTAAATTATGGCAGAAAGGAGCAAGGCATTAGAGTAATCCAGTGCAAGCGTTAGCGAAATACCCCACCATAATGACTATTCTTGCCCCCCAAAAAATGGACAATACAATGAATGCCCTCATTATATCTAGTGCTGTCACTACAGTCATGTGAGTCTGAAGTTCTGTAATTCAGAGATATTCATGTTACTGTCCTCCATAGGGTGAATGGTTGAGCCAATGACACCTGCATTCTAACTTCAGAACTACAGGTTGACAAAGTTGTCTGCAGCAAGTGCATTAATCCGTAGAACTACCCTGGAAGCAGAAAGTACTTTTATCAGTATCTTCTGGACAACAGCCTACATAGTTTCCTATCACCAAATCTAAACCAAAAGAAGACATTTTTATAGGAAAGTCTTAAAAAAAATTAAACCTATAAATCTGGTTTAGAACATCATTTTCTTTCACGACACAATAGCATGAAAAATGCACTCTACGTAGGATTGTCCTTCCCTTCCAAAGTTACATGTTTACTCTCAAGATAGTTGATTTTAAGAAGAACCCTACACGCGACAGCGACGCCTGCACCACTGATTATCACTCGACAGTGATAATTAGAACAGGATTTGATCTTGCCACCTGTCATTTCCTGGGTGGTATAATGTTAGCCTGTGCGTGTGCTGCCTGCATCAAAGGCTAGAAGTCCATGGTAAACAGTGATCACACATTCCTCTGCCAGGTAAGGTACCATTATATTAGCCTTGGTGCCATATCTAAATGGTCCTGAATGGCTACAACACACGCACATGCTGTTGGCACAGGCGAGCCTTGAGTAAAAAAAATCAAGATATTTTAAGGTGCATATAACACTTTTTTATGCTAGGAAGCCGCAGTCTCTTTTTAATGTAAATGGACAGTCAGATTCTGTACTAAAAGGTGTAGCTTTGCTTCCATATGAGCATTTCACAAAGGAATTTATGGGCCTAACATCCATCACAGCCGAAAATGCCTTCAGTCACGCTTTCCAGGGACCGTTTTACAGAGAGTGCCCCGGGACGCAAAAGGCAGGTGCGCCCATTTTCTGCCCCCTCCGGGCACTTTGTTATACAGAAGGGAGAGCAGACTCTTGTAATACAGACAGCACTGGAGCACATGTAGTACCAACGTTTTCTTTATGTGGGCCCATGACATAACATAACGTGCAATTATAAAGCGCACATTCACCCGTAGGCATCTTGGAGCTGAAAAACAGATGTTTATTGTTACCCAACCCAACCCAATGGTACTCATTTTATCAACCTCAGATGGATGAAAGGCTGAGTGGACCCACTGAGATTTGAGCCTGAGATCATGAGGTCAAACACCCACCCATGCAGTGGACGCATTAGTCCACTGAGCCACCAGACCCGACTTCATGCAAATGAGGGAATCACTTTGCCTCTGCGCCCATGCTGTATTCATAATGCGGGCGCAGAGGCAACCATTAATTTCGGCGGCGCACTGAAAGAGCACCACAAAAAGGTGGTGCATTTTCAGTGCATCTCCTAAAGGCAGCCCTCTGTAGGGGTAGAAAAGGGTCCTAGGCACACCCCAGACATCCACTTGCAGGCGGGTGCAGTCGCTCACATCACCCACCTACAAGGGGATTTCTCTCCCCTCTTCAAAGTGCAAGGCGGGTTGCCGCCTCCACAGTGAAACACAGAGCATCTTTGAAGTAGCTGCTCCGACATACATTTCTATGCGTTGCCCCAGCTCAGCACTAGTCACAGCTGTATTTGGGGGCAGCGCATTCACAGTAATATTGCACACTTTCCCTATTTCCACCTCGCACAACTATTTAAAGGTGCACGTGGCGCAAACAGGGAAAATGCGCTGTATATGTAATACAGGTCCAGGAATCACAAAAGAAAACATAGCTGTGTAAACAGGGCAGGAATGGGGGGCGAAAATGCTCAAACCAAATCCGCTCTCTCTCTTCCCTTCTTTCTCTCCCCTTCTCTCCTCTTTCTCCTCCCTCTCTGATAGTCCGCTCTCTCTCTGCCCTCTTTCTCTCTCTGCCTTGACGACTCCTGTGCCTGCTGCTATTAGCGCGGGGAGCTAGGGAAAGTGACAGAGGCACCAGCAGAGGCCTCCTGCCCTATAAACCGTCATATAGGGTCTCCAGTACATTGGGGAAATGTCCAATTGAATAAAAGGCCAGCCCGGCCTTGAGTGCAAAATGGTTTACTAGTGTATGTGTCTGTTACGACTGTGGTGAAATGCACAAAAGTAATTCCCACACAAGGGGTTGGAAGTGGGTAGACGAAAGGAAGGCGAGCCTCTTTAGTGTCTGCATGCCCACAAACGTGTACATTTGTGGTCATTCACAAACTCTTAACCAACCTTTTGCAACCCTGGATACAGTCAAAGTTTTACTATTGCAATTGTTGAAAGAAGAAAAAACTGCTTTCTCAGCCTTGGAGGAGCTATGGTCTAAAGAGTTTCTTAACAGGGCAGTGGTGTAACAATAGCCCTGTGGTGTGGTGGGGGGGTGAGCTCTAGGGGGCTCCCTCCGGCACTGTGCACAGGGGTCTAAGAGCTCCTGACTGGGTGCGAAGGGTGGGGCCCCCTCTATGCACTTTGCATAGGGGCCAGCTCAAGTTTCTTTATGCCACATTTTCCAGACTATTGCACAACATCCCTGCAGTGCAGACTTAACCAGGTCTCTATGGGCTAAAAGAGGGGTTTCTGAATACCAACAAAAGTGTGCGTTTTTGCGTTTTCACATACTTCTATTGCATCGCTCCCATGTAGTGCCCACTTCCCCCCACAAGGAGGAGATTTACCGGAAAACCTCAGAGAAAGCAAAATTATTTACAAATGCAAAAATAACTTTTGTTTAGTGCATACGTTGTTTTGCACTCAAAACAGTGATAATTGTGCATGTAAGTCAAACTCACACGAGTAAATAGCTTTGTGAAGCTGACCCATTTTCTTCTGAACTAAAAAGTTCTATTTATTAAGAGTACCAGTAATTTCCAAATTGAGAATCATACTAATGCTGTCTGGAATTTTGCAAACTCTATCTTTGCAATTCTCAGATTATTCAAACTGGTTCGAAGTCATGGAAGATCGTAATGTTATGTTATATGTTATATAAAATTTTATAGCACACTCAATTACTACTGGAGTATCCTGGTGCGAGGGGGTGATGCAGCAAGACCGAGGCTACTTGAAAAAAAAAAGAATTGAGCTGACATTTTAAACAGATGAGTTTTGAGTGCTTCTTTAAAGAGCGAATAGTTCTGATTAGATCGAAGGTTCAGGGTAGAGAGTTCCAGGCCACAGCTGCTTTAACCGCAATGGATAGTCCACCCAAACGGGAACGCTTGAATCATGGAACCACCAACCGAAATTGAGTGGCAGAGCTCAAGGACCGATTGGGAAGGTAGAAAGAAAAGCGTTTCCTCAGATAGAGGGGACCTTGATTATAGATGGCTCTGTGGGCGAAAGTAAGTGTCTTAAAGATAATCTGTTGAGCCACCGGAAGCCAATGTAGACTCCGCAAGTGGCGACGGACACTAGTGCTCCTTCAGATGTTAAAACGGAGTCTGGCCGTCGCATTTTGGATTATCTGAAGAGGATTAGTCAGATATGCCGTGGAGCCACATAACAGGGCGTTGGCATAGTCTAGACGAGAGAGAATAAGTGCTCTCGCCACTGTTTCTCTCGCCGTTCTAGGTAGAAGAGGGAAAAATTTCTGAAGGGCCACAAGGGTGGCAAAGCACCCCCGGGTATGTTTTTAATATGGGCCTCAAATTTTAAGTCCTCCCCAAACCACACCCCAAGATTTTTTGTAGGGTTGCCCATGGAACAAGGAAAGGGAGAGTCCACGGGCCAAAGGGATTCTTTAAAATCTGAAGGAAACTGCCCATACAGAAGGATTTCAGTTTTATCTTCGTTGCATTTTAACTGGGCGGCAGCTAACCAGGTGAAAACTGAGGAGAGACAAGTCTGGGCAGGGGCAACATCCAGGTCCAGGTGAACAACAGCTGTGTGTCATCGGCATAGGCTATTATTTTGGCACCCAACTGTTCAGCCAAAACGATCAGAGGTGTCACATATACTTTAAACAATAATGGGCTCAAAGTTGATCCCTGGGGCACCCCGGTGGCAAGAAGCTTTGCCGATGACTCAAACGGAGGCATCCAAACCTGCTGAGTCCGAAAAGAAAGAAAAGAAGTCAGCCACTCAAGAGCCAAGCCAGAGACCCCAATAGCTGATAGACGTGAAAGAAGAAGCTGATGGGGAACCGCGTCGAACGCGGCAGAGAGGTCCAATAATATTAGAGCCGCTGTACTGCATGCGTCCAAACAGTCCCTGATGGCCTCTGAAATTTCCACCAAAGGTTATTCAGAGCTGTGAGCAGCACGAAATCCGGACTGAGCCGTATGAAGAGCTTTAGATGTTTCTACAAAGGTGTTCAATTGGCGGAAGGCGATCTTTTCCATAACTTTGGCCAACACTGGCAGCAAGGAAATTGGCCGGTAGTTGGCTGGAACTTCGGGATCCAGACCTGCTTTATTCAGCAGTGGCAAGAGTTTAGCTTGCTTCCAGCATTCCAGCACTATCGCCGATTTAAAAGAAAGACTGACAATTTCAGTAACCTCATGAAATACCACCTCGGCCACACCGCCGAGAACACGAGCGGGACAAGGGTCAGTAGGTGATCCTGATTTCAAGGATTTTAAAACTGCTAAGATGTCAGCTTGAGAGGGTGGAGCAAATTCCTTAAAGGTGAAGGCCGTAGAAGAGGAAGGAGAGGAATAGACAGGCGCTAAGAGGCTCTGACCGAGGCAGATAGTCCGCAAGCTTGCCTGAATCGCTGCTATTTTGTTTTTAAAGAATGATCACAAATCCTCACACCAGCGCCCAGAAGAAGGCAAAACTGGTTGCTCGGCGCAAGGGGCAAGAAAGCTGTTAACAATAGCAAAAATTTCCCTACTGTTATTCATGGCCTTAGAGATCCTGCCTGCGAAATATTCACTCTTAGCCATCCTGATACTAGCATAGTACTCCCTCTGAACAGATCGGAGTAACACCTTAGCGGCAGGGCAATAGGCAAGCCGCCAACGTTTTCCCCGGAGTGTGTGGGCATCATGACCCATTGAGTTAGTTGGGGGAGGTCAATCGATTCAAACAGATTTTTGGAGTCTGATGATTCACCCACCTCTGTATGGATGTTAAGGTCGCCCAAGAGCAGGAATCTGGGGAACCTCAGGGCGCGGGGCACAATGACATCAACCAGTGCTTTAAGGAAAGATCCAGATGAAACCCGGGGGACGATAAACCAGCGTGCCTCCCAGCGTAAAATGCGGTGAGAGGGTGAGAGAAAAGTGAAGAACCGCGCTATCACCTAACTCATCGGAGGAGTCAATTTGAAAAGACCATGTGTGTTTAAAGACAATGGCCACCCCCCCCCACCCCCCTTTCTCCCCGTTCCTCGATCAGCCCGGATGATTTTAAAACCTCTCGGGATGGCAAGCTCCACAACCGGGGCACTGGAATTATTAAGCCATGTTTCTGTTATGAACAGGATATCCAAGCAGCCGTCCGACAGGAGCTCAAATATGTCAGCGGCATGTTTGCTCATAGATCAGGCATTTATAAGAGCAGCCCCAATCCCCTGTGGATGGCTAGAAACATAAATGGGACCCACCATGGTTGGTGAAGGGCCAAACTCACATAAGGGGCAAAGGCTAGGTAAGCCAATCGAAAAAACCCAAGGAGAAATGCCCCGGCACTCCACCATATTGAGAGCAATTAATTCTTCACACGAGTATCTTATAGCAATGTCTTTGGGATCATAGAAATCACAGACAGCATGCCCCGAGCTAGGCACGCCCGTAGCGCAGAAGGGCGCAGACGGGCAGACCTTTGGCTTACCTTCGGTGCGCCTGCGGCGCGCCTGCTGCGCGCGACTGCTGCGTGCTCGAAAGGGCATGTTCAATTTATGGGTGCACCTCCCTCCTCCAGCTAGAACGCGGCCACTGGTCTAGCAGGGGTCCGGGACTACACCCAAGATGGCCGCCCGCCCTCCATTCAAACGGCACACCAGCCGCGGTGGAACAGGGCAGGCAAGGCACACTAGGTGACAGAACAGAACAAAACAGGTAAGAGTATATCCACCAAAGATTTAGACTGAGCAAAGCGTTTTTAAAAAATAGGTAAAAAGTGTCTCTTCGCTTCCGTGCAAGACTCGTGCACCCAATGTTATAAAATACCGTAAAATTTTAAAAGAACAAAGAAACCACCTCAGTGCATCAAAAACGGGTCCGTATGGGAGCTGCCACCACCCACACTAGCCGCCAAGATCACAAACCCAGGCTTAATTTATGGGTGCACCTCCTTCCCCCAGCTAGAACGCTGCCACTGGTCTAGCAGGGGTCCGGGACTACACCCAAGATGGCCGCCCGCCCTCCACTCAAACGGCACTCCAGCCGCGGTGGAACGGGGCAGGCAAGGCACACCAGGTGACAGAACAGAACAACACAGGTAAGCGTATATCCCCCAAAGATTTAGACTGAGCAAAGCGTTTTTTAAAAATAGGTAAAAAGTGTCTCTGCGCTTCCGTGCAAGACTCGTGCACCGAATGTTATAAAATACAGTACAATTTTAAAAGAACAAAGAAATCGCCTCAGTGCATCAAAAGCTGGTCCGTATGGGAGCTGCCACCACCCACACTAGCCGGAATCAACTAATGGAAATCATTCATTTATTAATTAATAAATGTATTTAGATTGCTTACCAAGGATTTTACAAGGGTCCCAGGACCAAGAGCATTTGCAAAAAAGGCATTTTTTCCCTTATTTCCTAAAATAAAATACTCCCTGGGCCTCATTTATGAGGCCCCTTGCGCCAATTGGAACGTCACTTTTTGTGACGTTCCTTGGCGCAGAAGCCTGTGTGATATTTATCAGGCAGCACTAAGCCACTTTTTTTTTGCTTAATGCTGCCTGATGAATATCAGTCCCTTTAACGCAGTGTTCTGCGTTAAAGGGGCGCGCAATGGGTGTTGCTGGGGGCGTTCCCAGCAACATCCATGGCCTTTTGACACTGCCCCAGACTTACGGGAAATCGTAAATCTGAGGCAGTGCCAAAAGCTTACGCCTCCCCAGGGGAGGCGTAAGGGAGGCGCAAAGGGGAGAAATATCTTTATTTCTTCTCGTTTTTCCTTTTGTATGTGTGCTGCATTCTGCAGCACAAGTAGAAAGAGGAAAAGCCTCTAGTGAATATTTTTGAACAGAGAGGTTTCCCTTCCTGTGCAAAAATAATCATCCCCACAAGGCAGGCACCCATGCACCATTGTGTAAAGGTGCCTGCATTGGCGCTCAGCAGTCCACTGTGCGCCGGCGGAGGGGAAAAGGACACGAATGCGCTGTATCTTATAGATACGGCGCATTTCTGCCCTTTTCTTTTGCCGTAGGGAAGGGCAGCAGGAAGGCCTGCTGCGCTTCCCTACGGCAAAACTTCATAAATGAGGCCCCCTGTTTCTTGTGTAAATGAACCGGAAAAAAGGTTATGCCTTTGAACTGAGGACTACATATCAATATTCTACACTTTGTTTAGACTTTATACTTGGGAGCACTATCATATGACGGCCATCAGTAAGGAACGGAACAACTTTTTTTTAAAACTTTTTTTTGGTTGCATTTGTTACAGAGAAAAACAACCAGAAGAAGAGGCGCACATAGGGCAAGACGAGAGTAAACAAATTACACAATTATGGTGCGGAGCACAGACAGACCTAGCACTCTCCTGTTATAAAACCAAAAATGACAACAACATAGGACCATGTCAGATTGGTATTACAATATAGAATATAGAGCATCTGTTAAGTCATGCCAATCCATGTATTAGCAGTAAATAAGTAGGGCCCATCACAAGGTACGCTATAGACGTATATCCAGTTTCTGATCATCCAACTAAACTGCTCAGGCAGGCCAGTATATCGAGGGTGACCAAATGGCATTGGTGCAAATTCAGGACGGTGAGAGTAAAAATTCAGGACAAAAGGTCGAAATTCAGGACACAAATTCAGGACAGGAGGTCAAAATTCAGGACAAAACTTCAGGACAATTGGATACGTTTTACAGACACATCAGAGGTCACGCAATAGTATAGAAGTAAGCCCAGCCATATCCAAGCATATTCAAAAATTTACAAACCTATCCATCATGTATCCTTCCATCTATCATTTCACTCATCCATCCTGAAGGACTGGGTTTTTAGAACCCAGCGGCGTCAGGGAGAACGCCTGAAACCTTCGAGTTCCCCTGCCTTGGCAAACAGAGACACGGGATACTTCTTGATGACGTCAAAGACCAAAGTTTATTGGCTGCAACCAGGAACAGAGATCTACAAAGCACACACGGGTGAACCAGTCAGAGACTGCACAAATGTAATAAGCAGAGCATGGTCTTTTATGCCAAAAATCAAGCCTCAGGCAACATTTCAAATTTACATTTGCTGCATACAAACTGACCAATGACAATGTAACATTTCAAAAGTAGCGAATGACGACAATCTCAGACAATCCCATTTTCCGTTGTCCAGCCCACCAGAAGTGACCACGCACATTCCCAAATTTCCTGTTCGATCAGGCCGGACAAACCCATCATAAAGCCTTCAACCCAAATCAATGATTATGTCGTAAAGGAAAGGCAGAAACAGATTGGAAAGGAGATAGAAAGGTGGGAGCAGTGTACCATAAACTCGGGCACGTCCTGCTCTTTGATCTTTATCGGACCAGCTGCTGAACAAGGAACTGGCTCAGCGAGGTCAGCCTCGGGCGAGGAGTCAGTTCGGCCAGGTCACCCAGAAGTCAGCTAAGGCGTACGTGTCTCAAGGACTAGTTCGGCCACAGTCATCGGGCCTATGTTAGGGCAACCACACAAAATGGCTGCCATATACAAAATGGAACCCGGAGGTTCAAACTAAATCCTTGAATAGAGACTGTTCTCCTATATCGATTCATACGAAAACACTCAGACACGCTACACTCGCCATTTGCGGTCTGCTGACACCAAAATCGTCCATTTCCGACAATCTTTAGTTAACGGGTTCGGAACCATCGAACCCAGTTCGCAAACCACGGAACCACAATCCCCTCATCCATCCTTTCACTCATCCATCCATTATCCATCCATCCACCCTTTCACCCTATCCATCTGTACACTCATCCATCCACTCTTCTACCCATCAATCCATTCATTCATCCATCCAGCCATTTACCCTTTCACCCATCCAGCCATCCTTTCACTTACTCATCCATCCACCCAGTCACTCATCCTTCCACCCTTCCACTCTATTAGTCATCCATCCATCCTCCCTTTCTCTCTCCATCGACCCTTTCACTTAGCAATCCTTTCTTCCATCCATCCACCCACCCATCCATCTACTAATCCACTCATGACTCCATCCATTGACCCTATCACTCATCCATCCTTTCTCTAATCCATTTATCCTTTCACTCCTTCACTCATCTATTCATCCTTTTGTCCATCTACCCTCCCTTTCACTCACTCATCCATCCTTACATCCACCCTTTCACTCATTCGTCCATCCATTCACCCTTGCATTTATCAATTCATCAATCCATCCATCATTTCACTCATCCATCCACCCACCCACTCACTCACTAACTCATCATCCACCTTTTCACTCACCTATCCTTTCACTCACCCTTCCACCCTTTTACCCATCCAGCTACCCTTCCACCCATACATCCAGCCATTTACCTTTTCTCTCTTCCATCCTTCCACTCACTCATCAAACCATCCATCCTCTCTCATTATCCATCTATTCAATCGTTCATTCATCCATTCACCCTTTCACTAATTCATCCAGCCATCCATTCATCCCTTCACTTACTTACTCACCCACCTTTTCATATTAATTTTGAGCTGAGCCTTTTTGACAAGAGGCCCATCAAGAACTTCACCCTCGCTGCAGGAGACATTCCAGGACTGGGACAGAAGCCACCCAGGGCAGAGACAGGATCCACCACAGGAGGGGGACAGGAGCCATCACAGGAGGTGGGCACAGGGGTGGGCATGCAGTATTCTAGTATAACCTTGGTCTCTTCCAGGGTGGGGTAGGGCTCTTCACCCCCTCCTGGACAAGACAACGAGAAGACAGGCTCTTTCCAAAATTTTAGTTTTGCCATCCCCCACTATGATGTACAGTACTTACAGGAGATGCTCCAAGAGAACTGATTTAACTGATTGTCCTCCATACTTTGTTAATCAGTGTGGATGTGATTGTGCCATTTCTTAATTTTATTACATTAAGACTGCATGTTAGAAGAACCGAGGTTTGTTTACAATTTAGTGTTTATATACTGTAATTTACAATTACAGTATTTAAGCTCTGTGAAGAGAACCAGTGCTGCGCCGTGTAATCAGGGCCGGTTCTAGGAATTTTGGGGCCCTGGGCAGAAATGGAATGTGTGAAGCCCTCCTAAATCGCAGAGACATAGCGCATTCAGGGCTGTTTGCATGCGAATAGATGTCGCTGCTCCTGAAGCTGCCGCCCCTCCCTCTCAGTCACCATCAGGCACCTCTTAACAGCTCATCGAGGGCTGGAGGTGTGAGGGTCGCCATCCCGCTGTGCCTCTACAATGCTGCTGGGTATCTGAACTTTGCATCAGAGTCAAGAAGGGAGGAGGGTGGAAGCTGTGCTGGCTTTAAGGTGGTAAGACCGGTGCCCGGGGTTAAAATTACGGACAAATGGCGTCCGTTAAAGAATCCTTCACGGACAACGGACAGACGGCCGAAATTACGGACTGGCCGTGAAATTTACGGACGGTTCGTTACCCAACTCAGTATATCACACCATAACTTACCCAGTACCGCCCACTGTTTCATCAACAGGATGAAGCAGCAAATAATCTTTAAGTGGTTGCCAGATATCGCAAGGAGCGAGAGGCTACAATAAATAAGGTCACAAATCCATTCTCTTAGAGTTGTTGTTTGTGTTCTGCCCCAATGCAGCAGATTTGGCGCTTCGCCAGAAGGAGGGCAATTGGGATATTTACAAAATAAATATAGCAGTCTTGGTAAAACAACCATCTTAACTATGGCAATTCGGTCCGCTATAGACAGAGGGGGTTTAATCAATCTATCGACCTGAGTTGAGAGTTGGTCAATCACAGTGTGGGGGCGACTGTGGGTACTATTATCTCAGGCAGGGTACCAATGGCCCACTGATCTGAGTTTCGGGGTCACTACAGTGCACTTGTGCTGTCTGGGTGAATGCGCTGGTTCAGGAATCCCCAGGCCGCGGGCCGCATCAGCCATCCCAATGGTACTGGGTCGTATTCCCAAAAGGCGGCCAGGGGTAACGGGACAAATTGGAGTCCACCAAGTGTCTGTGTAGTTGGAGAGGGCCAGGCAGCACCCCGGGTATAGAAGTATGGTACTCCCGGTGCAGTCAATATCACGCCATAAGAAGCGGAGGCTTCAGCCGCCGCATACCCCCATCAGCACTGGGCCATACACCCGCACCTTCCTCCGCAGCCAGAACAAGAAGGGAGTCGTCCTCCTCTCCTAAAATGCCGCTAGCACAGAGGTTTACAGCTTGCGAGGTCCGGGCTGGCTTCATCAATCGTGGCAGCAAGGCAGCGAAATGTTCAAACATCTTGTTCACTAAAAGCGCTCAGAAACAGCTGGCATAGGGCATGCAGCGCCTAAGAAATCTTTGATAAATAAGAGCTAGAAGCAAACGTAAAAGAGGCCTACTCCAACACAACTGGTGAATAGTCTGAGTTTGTGGATTGTAATAAAAAAAAGGAAATCATTATTGTTCCCTCACACGCCTATCCCTGGGAGGTCTTGCAGGACAGGCAGCGCTCTCGAAACCACGACGCATCCCTGCGACGACCAGATCAGCCCAAGTCACCAAGGGCTCAGTGGTCCAGCACTGCGTTTCCGGCTATAGCCTCGCGCATTCTGGAGCGTGACCACCCTGGACATTGTAGTCGGATCAATTGAACTAATTGCTTAAGGCAACGACTTACGGAAGAAATGCCCGGGACTGGAGCACTGTGGCATTTGTAGTAAAGAGGCAGCGTCTTTTACACACATATTCAGCACTTTTTTCAAAAGATGGTTTTACTCCCATTCCGGGAGATATATAACAACTATTTTTGGTTTAAAGGTTTACTTTTGTACATTATACTGTGCTTGCATAAAATTGGTAACAGCGGCCCAAAAAGCGAAGGAACACTTTTTTCATTGACGAATTAAAGACTTGCTTTTGGCTCTCATAAAAAAGCTGCCTGGGGTGCCTATAAAATGAATGGTTCTTTTTTCACATTTTATAGATCACGGACACTATAATGTTCGATCTTGCCAAACAGTATCGCCCAGTCCCATGTTCATTGTAAAATCCCTTGCTATATAAACTGTATAAAATATGCCACGAGTGGCTCACAAGAGCTGGCAATTAGGGTACCAGAGAGGTGTTTGTGAAATGAGACGAGAAGTCCATTTAAATGAAGGATGCGTGAGCTTTTTTACTAAAAGGCTGCCTGCAGCAGACCTGGGCTAAAATGTTGTGCCTGACCCAGGAGGTGGGGGCCATGCCTGCTCCAAGAATAAACTGCCTGGGGCTGAACAGCAGGGCATGAAGGATAACCCCCTACTGTTGCAAGGTGTAGAGGACGATTGGCTCCATGCCATGGAAGACCATTCAGATCATAGCCTGAAGAGTATGCATTGTTCTACCATCCACTTATGTTGTTTAATTTGCTATTCAAGGCCTTTCATCTCTCTCCCTGATTGAAGTTTGACCAAAAATCTGACCCACTTGAAATTACTTTGAGCCACATTCCAATTCATCATTTTATTGCTCACTAAGCCACTGCAGACATTGACGATGTATATGCCAATTCATCTTGGTCCCACCCTAATAGAGACAGTCCAGCCGAAATTGTTACTTAGTACCCCTAGGTCCACCAGTAGAGGTTCTTCACTATGCGTACAAAAAACATGAGCTTGTTAAATAGAACCCATCGGACAGTCGAAGGGAGAATTTGACTAATTATCAAAAGACCACTTCAGCTGAGGTAACCCTAGTGCTGACTGTGAGGGTGAGTGGGAAGAGGTGTTTCTTGTCAGGGCTTGACAGGTGATACCCATTGCCACTGCCAGCTCTGCCAATGACAGTACCTACACTAACATCACACTGCCACAAGTGGGACAATTCAGACTGTTTGAGGCCTCCAAAGCTATAAGTATGGCTTGGGGAGCAGGTTTTAGTTGTGTTGTTTTTAAGGTACATTGACTTAATAAACAACTTGTGTTCTGCTCTTTTCCAAACTACACAAACAGCGCCACCATGTGGAATCTGTCATTAGTGCTGGTGTTGATAATTGCATTCTAGCCCTGAGCACCGGAAACCACCTGCTCAAATTAAACATTAATTGTGAGTATACCTTTTGAAGGATTGATCATAATCATTCGTACAGCTTTTCACACAAGCACAACTGGTGCAGCTGTAGTTAGGGCATACCAGAAGGAACAGAAGACAAAGCGGGCTCGTGCGTAGCCATGCTAGAGGAGATGATTCCACAACTCATGGCACCACATTTGAGAGAAGGTTCGAGGTGCAAAAGGCCTATAGGATACCAGCAGGGAGAGCGATGAGAGGCAAGGGGCCAAGGGCGATAATTTGCAACCCACTCAGGATGAGCCAAACAGAAGCTATTTTTGCGTTTGCTAGGAAGAACCAGAATCTGTCGTGGGCGGGAAGCAAGATCGTGCTAACCCAAGACTACTCGAAGCAAACGGTAGAGGCAAGAAAAGGGTTCCTGGCCCTCAGGGAAACCCTACGCAAGAGAGGCGCCACTTTCAGCTTTGTGGGCCCAGCCAGGTTCAAAGTAACCGACAAATGGAAAACAATGATCTTTCAATGCCCAGAGGATCTAAGGAACTACCTACGAGGACCACCGGTGGAAGAGATGGAGGAGATAAAAAGCCCCGGAGCAGCAAAAAGAAGTGCATCACCAGACGTGAGCAGGCAATCTGAGTAAGACACACCACAAACAAAGGATTACTCAGGACATAAGACAACAAATCTACCTCAAGCCACCATGAACACTCAAACACCACACCACAAACAAAGGATCACTCAGGACATAAGACAACAAATCTACCTCAAGCTACCATGAACACCCAAACAGGAGCTGAAACTGTCAGCAGACACAAAGGGACAAAATGCCGGATGATGGCAATACCAGCGACCAACTATGCAACAGACACTGAACAAGACAATGCTTTCTTACTTCCAACCTACCAACAAACAAAGGAAGAACACAAAATCTACCTCAGGGATGATGCGGGGCAGAGGAACTTTGTCGTCGCACACCCACTCAGCAAGTAAGGGAGGGTGGGGGGTGGAGGGGGAGGGACGGGCGGGGGGAGCAGGGAGCGTATACATGGGCTTACTTTCTATCATCTTTTCTTCTTCCTCTACTATCTTCCCCTCTATACCTTCACGTCGAGGTCCAGGAAACGCAGGCACAGGTACCAAGGAATGCATATAACACAGACATCGCAAGCACGCAAAGGAGGGCTAAATAGACCGCGAAACACAAGCAACATAAAATGACAAACACCAACCAGAGCAGTTTGCAACAGACATTAAGATAGTGTCCCTAAATGTCAAGGGTCTCAACAGCCCGGTCAAAAGAAGGAAGGTGCTCGAGCATCTTAAGAAACTCAAAGGAGACATCTATGTGCTCCAAGAAACTAGATTAGAAGGAGCTGACATCGGGCGCATAGGTGCAAACTGGATAAGCGAGGTGGTGGGATCTCCGGCACAGAACAAGAAGAATGGGGTAGTAACAATTATCACCCAAAAATCCCAGCTAGCAGTGGTAGGCTCACAGACGACACCCAAGGAAGAACACTGGTGACCACTCTTAGAAGGGCAGGAGAAACATTTCATGTTGCGAACATATACGGTCCCAACACCGAAGATAAATCATTCTGGGAGGGGGTACACACCCTACCACTAGAAGACTTGCTGATAGTCGCCGGGGACATGAACCAGGTTCTGGACCCAGCGATCGACAAACACCCAACCAGGCCAAGTCAAACAGCGAACAACCCCAACATCCTGAACAATCTCTGCGCCAAACTCAGACTGAGTGACCCATGGCGCCTAAGCAACCCAGACGCCAGAGAGTACACATTCTACTCCAACCCACACAACTCATACAGCAGAATAGATTATATCCGCATGCCAGATACACACACCCACCTCATAGACCACACGGAGATAGGACCCAGAACAGTATCAGACCACTCGCACGCAAGCCTAACCCTGGCGGGTAGGCATAAAAAAGAGCATACAAAAAAGGAGTCTAGAGGGAAAGACAGAACTAGGAGGCCCTCCACTCAAAGAGTCATCAAACACAACAAGTCCTAGCTCTCACTGCAATACTTCCTAGTGATACATAGACGTCACTGGTTGCTAATAAATCACACCAGGGAGTTCCTAAATCTAGGGATACTCGCGACATCTCAATCTATTGCTTAAATAAAAAGCAGCCTCGCTCTGATCTCGACAATGCAAGACAACACAGAACTCACGTACACTTTGAACGGACAAAAAAATATGTGAAACAAGGTGTAAAAAAGAGGAGTGTGAAGACTACCTATCACTTCACACCCCACTTACAGCCGAACCAGTTCGAGTAGTGAGTAGACGCCGAACGAGCATTCTCTGGAGTAACCGCATGGAAGGGAGATAGGATTCCGCTCACCATTGGGGGCATTTTCCTAGTGTTTTTCCTCTCGGCTGGTATGAGGGGTTAATCCACTTAAAGGCGTTGGCAGCACAGTGCCTCTAGCAGTGGCATTCAAATTGAGTGGCCCTGAGGAAATTGCCTGATCTAAACCACGGCAATGAAACATGTCGGCTGTAAGTGGGGTGTGAAGTGATAGGTAGTCTTCACACTCCTCTTTTTTACACCTTGTTTTACTGTTTGCAACAAAGAAGGGAACATAAGTAAAGTTTAATGCCCTGGTTGCGCAGTATCTTATATGTTTATATGTTTAAATGTTTGTTCGTTTCTGTTACATATAAGTTGTGTTCACTGCATCACGCACTGTTACTTTGGGTTTGAGACACGTTTCCGTTAAAGCTTGATGGCACCAATGATGATAACATGGCCATCCTGGTGAGTACCAGCCAGGGGTCCCATTGGTGGTGCGCCCGTGAGGTGCCATCTTGCTCTTCACATATTTTTTTGTCCGTTCAAAGTGTTTGTGAGTTCTGTGTTGTCTTGCATTGTCGAGATCAGAGCGAGGCTGTTTTTTATTTAAGCAATAGATTGAGATGTCGCGAGTATCCCTAGATTAAGGAACTCCCTGGTGTGATTTATGAGCAACCAGTGACGTCTATGTATCACTAGGAAGTATTGCAGTGAGAGCTAGGACTTGTTGTGTTTGAGGCATAACGAAGAGCCAACCCGCAGATGGCGATTCGACGATAGCACACTCCATCACGCCTCAGCGAAAGCCGAGATAGAGAAGGCGATAAACGAATACCTGCTAATAAATGACGAGCCAGAGACAAACAGGGAGATACTATGGGACGCACTAAAGGCCACCGTACGGGGAGTAGTCATGACAATTAAGGGCAGATTAAACAAAGGAAGGAATAAAAAAATTGAAGACCTAGAAAATGAAATTAAAAAACTGGAGAGCAACCACATAGCCAGAATAGAAGACAAGAACACACTCACGAATCTGACCAAGCACAAGTACGAACTCAATAGAATCTTGAGTGAGCGAGCAGGGACCTGGATTAACAAATATAAATCTATCAACCTCTGCACTGCAAACAAAGCCGGCAAGAACTTAGCATCCTATTTAAGAGGGAAACAGCGACAACACACGATAGGAGCCATCAAAGAGAGACAGGGCAAGTCCATGACTGCAAACAAAGATATACTAGAGGTCTTTAGAGATTTCTATGAGGGACTGTACACTAGGGATGAAACACTAAAGGAGGATGGGGGCAAAGAGCTACTAGGAAGTATAACCACACCTACATTATCATCCTGTGAACGAGACATCCTTGAGCTAGACATAACAGAGGATGAGATAGCCAAAGCCACGGAGAGCCTCAAGGATAATAAAGCGCCCGGGCCAGATGGCTTCACAGCTAGCTTCTACAAAAACTACATGCACATCCTCAAACCCACAATGAAACAGGTATTCACTGAATGCGTCCAGACAGGTCACATGGCACCCTCAATGGCTGAGGCAAACATAATTGTCATACCAAAGGAGGGGAAGGATCCAACTGAGGCAAAGAACTTCAGACCGATCTCTCTCATCAATGTAGACTGCAAGATATACGCTAAAGTACTTGCCAACAGACTCAATGCACACCTACCCAAACTCATACACAACTCTCAAGTGGGCTACCTCAAAAACCGCATGTCCCACGATAACACGAGACTATTATGCCACATAATCAACCACTCCTCCAGGAGCAACAACGCCGCAGTCATGATAGCCCTAGACGCGGAGAAAGCTTTTGACAGGGTCTCATGGCCCTTCCTAGAGCAATGTATGGCAAAATTCGGTTTAGGACCAAACTATAGGAAGATGGTGATGGCCCTATACAGCAACCCCAAAGCCAGGGTGGTGATCAATGGAGGCACATCTAACATACTCAACCTAGGCAAGGGCACGAGACAAGGCTGCCCATTATCACCAGCCCTATTCCTGTTAGCCATTGAACCTCTCCTCACGATGATCAGAACGAATGAAGATATAGCAGGAATACCAATAGGGAGAGAAACTTTAAGTTGGCGGCGTATGCAGACGATGTCCTAATAGTCACAGAAGACCCCGAAAAATCCATTACAGCACTTACTGGCACTATTGACAAATACGCGCAAGTATCGGGGCACAAGCTCAACAAAGATAAATCAGAATGCAAACCCCTAAATATCCACACAACAAGAGAGGTACTAGGGAACTCCGGATTAACATGGCAACAGAAGCCCATAAAATACTTAGGCATCCTTTTTGAGAGGGACCTAAAAACGACACTGGAGCACAACGAAAAGGCAACAATCAAGAAGATTAAAGAGAAAGTGGAGGGGTGGTCGCCCAAATTCACCACATGGTGGGGAAGGATAGAAGCGATAAAAATGATGCTTACACCTGTGGTCAACTACATGCTAACCATGCTCCCATTGACGAGCACAGAAGATTTCCACAAGAAACTAGACAAGATACTTAACAACTTCCTGTGGAAAGAGAAAAAACCCAGAATAAGCCTACACAAGCTTAGACTCACAAAAGATCAGGGCGGTCTGAACATAACAAACTTCAAAAGATTCCAGGTAGCATGCATAGCCAGACAGGGACTACATTGGTTAGACCCAAGAAAGGAATATACCCCAGCATGGCAGACACTAGAGCATGGACTATTAAAAGGCATGAACCCCATCACCCTCCTCACAGCCACCAGACGGCCAGCAGTCAAGGAGAACCCCGTCCTGAAGTACACGAGAACAGCTCTCCTAAGCGTCGACAAATTACTGACATCAAGCATAAAGGCAGCCAATTAGAATCTATATGGCATAACCCAACATCGAAATACAGAGATAAGGTCCTAGACATGCACGAATGGTATAGACACGGCATCTCCACCGCCCAAGACCTTCAGGAACAGGGCGCATACACAACTTTCGACACCATCAAAGAAACACACAACTTACAGAGCATAGAGCTCTACAACTTCCTGAAAATCAAAGTAGCCATCAGGAAGGCAAACCTCAATAACCGCACTCCCCCGCTCTTACAACTCGCAGCCAGTCTCAACACACTAGGACACCAAGCAGCACACCTATACAAAGCCCTCCGCCCCAAGAACTCCAAACTAAACGATAAGATCACAAATTTCTGGGGGGAGATAGCAGCAAGGGAGCTAAGCGAGGCAGAGAAAGCAGAGATGTGGAGATCCTCCACTAGGAAGAAAATAACGGCAGCGCTCAGCCAGACCAAATATTGGCTAGTGCACAAGGCATACTGGACACCAGCCCGCCTGGCCGCTCTGGGGATCCGAGACAGCGATACATGCTGGAATTGCCACAAAGCGAAGGGAGACCTAGAACACCTTCTGCTCAGCTGCCCTAAGGTCAGGGAATTCTGGAACAGAATTGGAACCCTCATCAGTGAGATCACAGGAATAAGCATACACATAGATTTCCCAAACCTAGTCCTAAGCTTTACGTCTCCGTCAATCACAACGACAGAAGATCGCGACCTCATTGACCTATTGCTAACGGCAGCAGTCAAAACGGTCCTAAATAATTGGAAGGACACCTCAAAAGCCGTGCCCCAAGCATGGCTCAACTGGGTCACGTTCTTAAGGGGGGCAGACAACATCACAGCGAAACACTCACCGAAAACACATAGGCAAGCGGACATGTGGGGACCCCTAGACCATTACCTAACATCGCACAAACCCCCATAGGCGCAGAATCCAGACACTACAGAAGGGACACACTTTCCTGCGTACCATGTACTCTCTCTATCGACCTCGACCTCTATTCCCCCCCTCCTCACCATGGTCCGGGGTTGGGGAAAGAAATACCAACGAACAACGAAACGTCGCAAAGGAGGAGGCATAAAACAAGATCAACAGAACATGGACAATTGAACTATTACCCCCCCCCCCGGCACTCCTTTCTTTCCCTCTTTTCTTCCTTCCTCTCTCTTTGTTTCTTTTTCACTTATGTATATCCCACGCTCCATGTAAGTATATATAATTTTTTTACTCAATAAAAAATTACAGAAAAAAAAAAAGAAAGAAAAGCCTCTAGAAAGAAAGACTATCTGATTATCTTTGCAAAAGCACATGTTTTTGGTACAGCTAAATACAATACTAAAGGATATGATTAGAAGCATTCACACACCCAGTAAAGAGGAAGGGGAAATTGATTTTATCCTCACGCCCGCAGAGTGGAGAGAGAGACACCAGAAGCAATTTCTGATCAACCTATGTGAGCAGGCCACAAATCACCTAATCAGATCTCCATTTTTTTGGGTTGGAGAAGGACTGAGAAGAAATGTCTTCCACCACTACTCACAACATAGTGAGCCATGTGTCAGGATTAAGAAACAATAGCTAAATCTATACTACTATAATAAAGGAAGAACTTTCAGCCTTTGAGGTGGGTAAACTCGGGAACCACAGCGCTAATCCACACACCTGGTACACCGTTGGAATCGTCAGGGTGTGTAGATGGTTATAGGCTATATAAATTAAAAAAAAACGTATCTAAAAAATTTACAGTAAAAAAAAGTAGTCCCTCCGAAGTAGCGCCGGCCGCGACGTGCGTGCTCACGTCAGGAGCGCGGGGAGGAGCGGCATCCAGGAGCGCGACAAGGAGCGGCGGACATGGCGTGGGGGAGGAGCGGTGACGTGAGGAGCAGCGGACAGGCCAGCGGCGGTGCGAGCAGCGGACAGGCTGGAGGAGCGGCGGCTGAGGTAAGGGAGCGGCGGACATGGCGTGGGGGAGGAGCGGTGATGTGAGGAGCGGCCGACAGGCCAGCGGCGGTGCGAGCAGCGGACAGGCGGGAGGAGCGGCGGCTGAGGTAAGGGGACCCATGTCGGGGCAGGCGGGGGACGGGCTGAGCGGGGGCCCGGGCTGCAGGAGAAAAGAGAATGATCCCGTGTTTTTATGGTGAAACAGCAATCATTAACACACCTCTAGGCCAAAAAGATTAGCTATGATATAAGCTTTCCCAGTCAATGTACACTCTGTAGAACGGATTGGTCAGCTGTACACCTCTGCAAAAAAGAACAGACATATTTAAAGCAGTATATCAGCAGCGGACAGGCAGGAGGAGCGGCGACTGAGGTAATGGGACCCATGTCGGGGCAGGCGGGGGCCCGGGCTGCTGGACAATGTCGGGGCGGGCGGGGGTCGGGGAAGCCTCTTGCTCCCGGACAAGGTTGGGACGGGCTGCTAGTTAATAGATAAAGCAATACGAAACTTGATGAAGAACTGGTGTAACAAGAACGTAAACATAAATAAAGGCATCCTAGGTCAAGAGGTCATGATTATCTCTCTCATGGCGACGTTAGTGTTAGATCAAAGCCCTGATTTAAAGTTGTTGAATTACAAGTTTCGCCTGGTAATTCCATGGTATGTCAAGAATCTTGGCCCAAGATAAGTGATTATTATTTTTTTACTGGGTACAGCAGAATACGAATTATCAGGTGTCTTCAGGGCGAATATAGCAGACGTGGCTCCCTTGCTCGCTTTGACACTGGATTCAAGCTAGCCTGGCTGATCTAGAATGAAACCCCGAAACTGGTCCGAGGATGCTTGTTTCTAGTCGAGGGAGGACCTGGCCTGGCAGTTCGGGCTCGACTGTTCCCATGAGGAGCAGGATCAAGACTGATTTGCATATGGCTGGGTCCAAACTGGGGTGGCATAGTGAGCAACAGAGCGATGGATTTAACCCAGAGCGGTGACTGGGGGTGAGTGATGAAAGGTTTTAGCACTCTGTCCATCATCTTGCGTTTGAGATATATCATTGCCTCACAGGTGAAACTTCATACGAGTAATCCAAATAAGAGGATCTCCCATTTTACTCTCACCTTATTCGTACAACAAAGACAAACAGATCTTCTCAAGGTCCACCACTGCATGACCAACACTAGCAGTCAGCAGTGTCCCGAGCACCTCCACTGTGACTGTCTCTGCAGCCACTTCAACTTTCACTATCAGTGCGGGTGGTGCACCTTTCATTGCTGCAACGCCTGAAACCGCCAAAGCCACCTCTACAGCCTTGATACCTGTCACTAACTCATCGACTGATACCACATCGCTGCCCATGGATATGTCATCCCATGTGCCATGCACAGGCAGCATGTCGACAACTCAGAGCAGTGCCAGTCAATCAAACATACGTTTATTTTAGACCATGGTCTTTAAAAACATTTATATAATAACACTCATTACATCAATAATCCATAACATTATAAAACCATTTTTAGTTCAAATCAACCCAAGCCCACAGTTAATAATGCTCCTGACCTATTATAAAATACAATACTCAAAAACGTCCTTCACAGACAATAAAAATCGGCCCGAAGCACAATTTACATCCAATAACCACATATTCAGAAGCAAATTAAATGCTTGACCGCTTTCTCTAATAACAGTGGATGAATATTTGGTCAATGTGCCTCCAGCAGAGCGGGATATATAGGGCAGCAACGCAGAATAAATGAAGACACATTTAGTGAACTCACAGTCACTCTCAGGAGATATAGCAGAGCATAAGAAACTCCTGCAATAAGACCAGTATAATCACACAGACTTTTGACATACATTGCCTATAGACTTTGTGAACCAGAGCCTGGAGATGCACTGGTCCTGCAATACAAGGAGACCATCACACAAGCCCTCAGTGACATAAATGTTACACTCAAGAACATGATGACATTACATCAGGATTGCTAATGCTGCACGGCATACAGGAGTGGAATTGATGAGCAGCTCAAATATCAAGACCCAAGGCTATGAAGAATCACCATTCAAACTGTATGGTAGTATGTACCACGGCACATTCAGTCACAAGGACTGCCCATGGATAAGACATGCATGCACTGCAGTCGATGAATCATAATTTAGGGCCTTATTGTGACTTTGGCGGTCTCAGAGCAGTGCTGTCATGCTGCCGCCCCACTCTGAGACCGCCAAAGCCATAAACAACGGCCCGCCAGCGTACAACTTATTTTTACTCTGGTGGGCAGTTCTTTGGTGGTCCCACGGCGGTGCCTTTGAAAAAGACACTACAAGGGGAGCATCAAAGGCAGTTCCTGCAGGGCATGGACTGTCAAATCCATGCCCTGCAGGAACTGGGGGTGTATGCACACAGGAGGGCACAACATTTGCCCCCCTGCAAGCACCCCATGGCGCAGAGGCACAAGAGGGCCACCTTCCTGCATATAATCAATAATTACGATTATCTGTTTCTATGTGTGCTGCAGAATTCTGCGCGCATGGAAAGAGCAAAAAACAAGATGAAAATAATAATTTCTCCTCATATCGCCATTCTAACTCCTAATATTGCATGGCGCTAGTTTTTGGCACTGACTCAGCCTTTTAAATCTAGGGCAGCTTCAAAAAGCAATGGGTGTTGCAGTGGAACACCCACAGAAATACCTATTGCAAGCCCTTTTACCAGACAGGACTGTGATGGAAAGGGGCATATTTACAAGGTGGCGTTAAGCCACTCTAAGTGACTTAGCGTCACCTTGTAAAAATGGAAAATGGTGGTGCACCACCGAGCATCAAAAAAATTGACACTCCGGCGGTGTTAGGGGCTTGTAAATATGCCCCACAGTGAGTAGCAGATATAACATGGTGGGAGGGAAAATAGCTTGAAAGTACTGCCTAATAGTTGTTTTTCAGCTGTTTTTGGAGGCCCCGAGTAGTTGATGTCAATTAAGGAGAGTGAAAACATCCTAGGACATTGCAGCAGCAGCCTCGGCAAGCTTTTGTTCTTTTTGTTGTTGTTTGTTGCTTGGAGTGGGGCAATCGAGGGTGACGGGGGCATAAGTACCTCTTACGGTTCTCGGCACGAAGCGCTGCCCCTGTCATGGCCACGACTCCTCCTCACACAGTGAAATGTTTCATAACGTTGGCAGGTCTGCAAACGGATGGTAATGAAATTATGCCCTAAAGGGACAAACACAAGAAGAAAAGCCACCCACTAAGATGCAGCAGTCAAATGCAAATGAGAATGGTAATCAATGGGATGACCCAAGCCCACTGTAAGTTTGGTATTGTTCACAACAGGTCTTTGACTACAGATAGAAGCTGCTTACAGGAAGTGCTAGAAACTTGGAGTTAACCAATAATTCTGCAATAGAAGATATCAGACTACAGTTTATCTTCTCTTGCTAAAGAATTGTTCTGTACGTCACTGGTTATTTGACACTCTCTTTCGGTACTGACGTGAACATTCTAACTAATGAAGTATTTTACAGGCGACCTACCAGAAAAGATGAAAATTGCTCCCTGAGGTTAGTGTTTGCTGAAGATGGTTAACTTTGGGTGGGGCGGGGTGGTACCAACAAGAGTTTAGAAGCATATTTTAAAATGCCAAGGTTGGAGGCTCAGGTTTACTATTACTTGCAGAACACCAAGATTGCTACCAAGTGTGCTGAGAGTAAGTGTGCTATTCATGGAAACAAGAGCACACGTCTTTTTGTTAGTCTGCCTATAAATGAGGGAGCCTGTGTGCTTTTGAGCTGAGGGAAACTAACTCCAAATGTGCGATGAGCAATCTTTTGGAAACAAGTTAGTGTACGCCTGTAAAAGAAATGGAAAACTTGACTTTCGGGAACTGTCGCAGTGCAGAGCGGGCATGTGGTGTGTGGCTTTAGCAACAGATCTATAAACAGCAACACAAGGGGGCGCTATGGCGGGGAGCCATGGATCTAAGCTTACGAGAAGTAAAACATATTCACGTTGTCCGTCCTCCTTGTGATATTACGGACACTGCTACCTGGGTTTCTCTTTTCAAAGCATAGATGTTGTTATTGAATGAACAAACGACTGGGGTGTGTATGTCACGAAACGTACAAGACGTCTTTACTCCCTCATTAAAATGAGAACTCGGTTAATGAGTTGACAGCAAGGCTCTTATTAAATCCGGGTGCTTTATTACGCAAACAGTAACTTTATCCAGTTTGTTTCTTCCCAAGGGAAACTTCCAGTTTTAAATAGTTTCTACATATGGTCTGGGACTACCGACCACCCCCTTCCCTGTCTGCACACCAACATCATCAACATCAACTTTTTAAAATTCATTTAGACAAGAGAAGAATTTCTTTGGAAGGCAGGGGGTCTCACGACCACCCGGCCGTATTTTTTAAAATACGAAAACAAATTAAAATTGTTGAAATAAAACAATATTTACACGTTCATTATTATGCAAAATTCTGACATTACATTTTACACAATGTAGACAGGTATCAATAGGGCTAACCTTAACAAATGTCTAACACAGCGTGTTTCCTAACCGAATCTAACACCATACGTATGAATTATGCATCCTACCATAAGGGCCTACTGCAAGGTCGCTAACCGGTCTCAGATCCTTATTACCCAGCTACGCCCTCACGTTATGAGTGCGCATGCACGAGGGCCCGTTTACCGGGAGGGTACTCCCCCCCCCGGTTAGCCCGTACGCTCCGTGAACTCCATTACAAGGGGGGCCCTTTCACTCTGCGCCCTTTTGTGACGTCATAGTGTATGTGCGGGGTGGCTACCCAGGCAAAGAAAGCGTGACTCCCTCCCCCACACGCACCAATCCAACCAAGCGGATATCCGGCCCCTGGAGTTCTAGGAGAGACCAATGGCCCCTCCCCCTGGCAACCCCATTCGTGAATGGTTACGCCCCTTAAAGACCTTAAATTGACTGCTCGCCGATCATAACCTTACCGCCTGACCAGAAAATTTCAATAGATACGACAGTTATGGATCCTGTGAACGGGAAAAAAGGCCCAAGAAACGAGTACAACACACTTTATTCTACACCAAATTCTGCTCGTGTCCGACAACACAACCTGTAAACGGGAAAAAAGGCCTAAGGAAAAATCACTGTCAACCATCATTTACAGTGAATATTATAATCCAAGTGGTAAGACCGACCAATCCACAAAAACAAGCTTCTGCTTCAGGGGATGGTGGGTGGGAAAATTATTCAGCCCCTTGCTGGAGGGGCACAGAGCGAGCCTGGAGAGCGCGGGTGCAAGAGGGCGCCTTCCGTGCTCTCCCGGCCTTTTAACTAGTAGCACAGCATGGAAGCAACCCAGTTCCAACTGGTCCGCCCCCCGGGCTCCCCCCCTTGACCCAGAAGCAATCCAACCACTTCCGGGTCAAACGCGGGAGCCGGCACCAATCGGGGGTGGGGCGTGCCCACTGCGTCATTGATACGCGGCGAGAGGGCACGCTCCACCACCGGGGATGCGGGGGGAAGGGGAGGCAGTCGGCCTGCCATACGTGCCGGGGGCTGAGCGACCCCCCCTTTCCATATGGTCTGGGACCACCAACCACTCCCCTCCCTGTCTTGCACACCAACATCATCAACATCAACTTTTTAAAATTCATTTAGACAAGAGAAGAATTTCTTTGGAAGGCAGGGGGTCTCATGACCCCCCAGCCGTATTTATTAAAATATGAAAACAAATTAAAATTGTTGAAATAAAAAAATATTTACACGTTCATTATTATGCAAAATTCTGACATTAGATTTTACACAATATAGACAGGTATCAAAAGGGCTAACCTTAACAAATGTCTAACACAGCGTGTTTCCTAACCGAATCTAACACCATACGTATGAATTATGCATCCTACCATAAGGGCCTACTGCAAGGTCGCTAACCGGTCTCAGATCCTTATTACCCAGCTACGCCCTCACGTTATGAGTGCGCATGCACGAGGGCCCGTTTACCGGGAGGGTACTCCCCCCCCCGGTTAGCCCGTACGCTCCGTGAACTCCATTACAAGGGGGGCCCTTTCACTCTGCGCCCTTTTGTGACGTCATAGTGTATGTGCGGGGTGGCTACCCAGGCAAAGAAAGCGTGACTCCCTCCCCCACACGCACCAATCCAACCAAGCGGATATCCGGCCCCTGGAGTTCTAGGAGAGACCAATGGCCCCTCCCCCTGGCAACCCCATTCGTGAATGGTTACGCCCCTTAAAGACCTTAAATTGACTGCTCGCCGATCATAACCTTACCGCCTGACCAGAAAATTTCAATAGATACGACAGTTATGGATCCTGTGAACGGGAAAAAAGGCCCAAGAAACGAGTACAACACACTTTATTCTACACCAAATTCTGCTCGTGTCCGACAACACAACCTGTAAACGGGAAAAAAGGCCTAAGGAAAAATCACTGTCAACCATCATTTACAGTGAATATTATAATCCAAGTGGTAAGACCGACCAATCCACAAAAACAAGCTTCTGCTTCAGGGGATGGTGGGTGGGAAAATTATTCAGCCCCTTGCTGGAGGGGCACAGAGCGAGCCTGGAGAGCGCGGGTGCAAGAGGGCGCCTTCCGTGCTCTCCCGGCCTTTTAACTAGTAGCACAGCATGGAAGCAACCCAGTTCCAACTGGTCCGCCCCCCGGGCTCCCCCCCTTGACCCAAAAGCAATCCAACCACTTCCGGGTCAAACGCGGGAGCCGGCACCAATCGGGGGTGGGGCGTGCCCACTGCGTCATTGATACGCGGCGAGAGGGCACGCTCCACCACCGGGGATGCGGGGGGAAGGGGAGGCAGTCGGCCTGCCATACGTGCCGGGGGCTGAGCGACCCCCCCTTTCCATATGGTCTGGGACCACCAACCACTCCCCTCCCTGTCTTGCACACCAACATCATCAACATCAACTTTTTAAAATTCATTTAGACAAGAGAAGAATTTCTTTGGAAGGCAGGGGGTCTCATGACCCCCCAGCCGTATTTATTAAAATATGAAAACAAATTAAAATTGTTGAAATAAAAAAATATTTACACGTTCATTATTATGCAAAATTCTGACATTAGATTTTACACAATATAGACAGGTATCAAAAGGGCTAACCTTAACAAATGTCTAATACAACGTGTTTCCTAACCGAATCTAACATCATACGTATGAATTTTGCATCCTAACATTAAGGGCCTACGGCAAGGTCACTAACCGGTGTCAGATCCTTATTACCCAGCTACGCCCTCACGTTATGAGTGCGCATGCGCAGAGGGCCCGTTTACTGGGAGGGTACTTCCTCCCCCCCCTCCCGGTTACCCTGTACGCTCCGTGAACTCCATTACAAGAGGAGCCCTTTCACTCTGCTTCCTTTTGTGACGTCATAATGTATGTGTGGGGTGGCTACCCAGCCCAAGAAAGCGTGACTCCCTCCCCCGCACGCACCAATCCAACCAAGCAGAGATCCGGCCCCTGGAGTTCCAAGAGAGACCAATGGCCCCTCCCCCTGGCAACCCCATTTGTGAATGGTGACGCCCCTTAGGACCTTAACTTGACTGCTCACCGATCATGACCTTACCACCACAGGCCAGCATAGTTGACCGACTATCTACCTCCCCCCCCAAAACCTCCTACTCTGAAAGGTCATGCCTACCTAGCGAAACCTCCCAGCCATGCCAAAATATTCTCAGCCCACAATTCGTTGCCCTTCCTGGTCAGGTGAACCCCATCCTGTACAAAGAATTGTTCCCCCCAAATGCACCCATGTGGAATACTCTGCAAGTGAGGTGATCTAAACATCTTCTCTATCTTGTTGTTGATCCTCTTTACCGAGTGATTCAACGCCCTGACAGATTCTCCCCCCCTCCACTGGAGCCTAGTAATCAATTGAGACCACACAATGGTGCAGCCTTGGCGTACTTTAGCTAGCCAACCCGCTACCAAGATTATCTCTTCCGTCAGCACCCTGCTGCCCAACTTAACTAAATTTTTACTTCCCACGTGCACAATAATCACTGAGGGTGGTGGGGTGTTTCTGTCCAATAACTCTGTAAAGAAGCCCCTAAACTGACTGAGGCAAAGTCCCCCCCTTCAATGAAAGGAAACCTTAAAACCTCCCTGTTCCGCCCTCCGGCTAACGTCACCTGAAAAGAAAACAGGTTCAGCGCGCTTAACGTACGAATGACCGACCAACCATACCACTTATGTCAGGTTCTTGAGTCCTTGAATCCGTTGTAATGAGGCTGTTCGCTGATGCTGTTCCGTTGATAGTTTCCGCCCTGCGTGACAGCCCGAGAAACTGAAATACAAACAAACACAACCGGTGTCAGCGTAACTTTTATCGCTGCCTTACAACATGTGCAGCCGCACATAACATTTATAACAGTCGGAAGACCATCTCCCAATCCTCTTTACACTGTTGGCATGCAACCCTCTCACCATTGCTTCCGTGGCCACCCCTATTCTGAAAGAATGCGTCCCAAAAACGTTTGCATTTAAACCAGCATTGCTAATTGCCATTGCCAACACTCTCTGAAACTGAAACCTTGTCAGTGGGGTACCGTCTGCGTGCATTAACAGTGCCCCCTCTGTTACTCCTACTTGTTGCTCGAGAAAGGCCTCAACATGGAACACAGGGCAACAGGGATTGTTCCAAGCCCGGTGTAGTACCACACTGTCCCCCGAGCCTCCTGGTCTGTTTTTGATTTACGTATGGTAATCAACAGCGTGTCCTCCCCTATCTTTGTGTGTTCGCTCCGGAGGCCCCCTAGCAAGTCCAGCTTACTGCTAGCCACCAGCTCGCTCACCCGCAATGCCCCATAGAAGGCCAATGAAAAGGCGGCTCTGAACAATAAAACCTCCCCTGAAGAGCTACACGTGTGAGGGAAGATGTTCAATAGTGTCACCAGCTGCTCTAAACCTATTGGTTGTCTGGGATCAGTGTGGGTTGTTTGCAAGCGCCGCCACCCCCTCAGAGCCTCCTTTACTATAAAACTGTCTGTGGGATCCTTTGCCCCTTTCAGCTGTGCAAAGAAGGACACGGCCGCCTTGTGTCTGCTAGTTGTGGCTGTTGAGCGCCCTTCGTTATGTAAGATGTCGATGTACTGGGTAAAATGTCCCTCCTGATCCCATTTTCCCTCCCAGCCTTGACCCAAAAAGGAGCAATAAGACACAAACGCCCTTTCATAAGCCGTCCTGGTCCTGGGAGCTAGGCTAGCTGCCACGAGGTTCTGTAGCTGGGGGCACCAATCTGCCAGAGTGTGGGTGGGTAATGTGTCGGTGTTGGCTCCGCTGTTGGTAGATGCTCCCTGAATACCGAGAGAGTGTGTCAGCTGCGTTATTCAACACCCCATGGACATGTTCTGCCCTAAACTGCACATTCAATTTCATACACCTGAGCAAGATCTCTTTCAATAGGCGGAGTATAAACTTACACCGTGCCGCCTGCTGATTTATACACTCCACTACGGTCATGTTATCCGACCAGAAGATCACAGATTGATTGCACAACAGTTGTGGCCAGACTGTTAGGGCGGCCCATATTGGAAATAGCTCCCAAAAACCATTGTTTGCTGTCAAGCCGCTTTCTTGCCACCAGACCGTCCATTCTTGTGCCACCCACTTTTTCCCAAGTATGACACCAAAACCAACACTGCCCGCAGAGTCAGTCCATAAACCTAACTCGGCCAACGTGGTGGGAGGTCCACACCAGACTACCCTGCGGTTGAAATCCTCCAGGAATGCCATCCATATACGAATGTCCTGGCGAACCTCAGCCGACAGTCTTGTACGAGATTGTCCCACAATCTGTTGCAGCTGCTGCAGCATCACCTACTCTTTTTCTACACATTGTTGTAGCGCTGCCCTGAATTTCCTGATTTTGTCCTTGGGTAACCTGAAACAACCTTCCTCTGAGTCCACTTCTATGCCCAGAAATTCTACGGATATTCCAGGCCCCACCGTTTTCCCCGGTGCTAGCGGGACCCCAAAAGCCCGGATGAGCACGCAAAATTCCTGCAATGCCCACGCACACTCCTGAGAGCCGCTGTGCCCAGGAAGAGGAAGTCATCCAAGTAATGCATGGCATGACAGTGTCCTGTTGATTGCCTAAAGACCCATTCCAAAAAGGAACTAAATGTTTCAAAGTAGGCACATGACACCGAACAACCCATGGGCATACACATATCCATGTAGTATTTACCTTGAAACGAGAAACCTAACAGGTGCTGATCTAGGGGGTGCACTGGCAGTAGCTGAAAGGTTGATTCAATATCTGATTAAGCCAAGAGGGCCCCTGGCCCAAGAGTCCTTAACATCTCTACTGCTTGGTCAACGGACGCATACTTAACGCTACAAATTTCTTCATCAATGGCGTCGTTTAAAGATGCACCCCTAAGCGCTGAAAGGTTATGGATGAGTCTGTACTCGCCCTTCTCCTTCTTTGGGACCACCCCGAGGGGTGAGCAGACAAAATTGGGTACTGGAATCTCAGAAAAGGGGCCAGCCACTCTACCCAGGTGAAGTTCTTTCTCTATTTTTGTTGCCTCTACTACTGGATTGTGCCTAACTGAGAACTGGTTCTTACATTCTGGTGTTCCAGTATATCCTGCCGCTGGAATCCTGAAGCCTTGTGAGAAACTTTCCTGCAGCAATCTTGCCGAGACATGATCTGGGTACCTGTTCAACCAAGGAATCATAGCCATAACATCAACGAGTGAGTGGGCGACTTGCTGCCTCCCCTCACTAATCCTGCTTCCTCCTGCCTCTGTTTCCGGAAACGTTCTCTTTTGAGCAACATGTCATTTCTGAGTGAGAAGAGTGGCCACATATGCCACATGTGTGTTTGAACTTACAGGTACCCGCTGCCCTGGTGCATGCTCCTTTGTTAAAGTCCCAACACACCCCTTTTCGATCCCCACCACTGCCTCTGGCCCTAGCGGGCCAAAAGGGCCGAAAGGGCTGATAGAGTTTGGACAGGTAGCCCTTGTTTCCACTCGAGGCCACACTCACTGTTTGCCCCCATGTAAATTGTCCATACCATGGAATGGAATCGACCCTATCCCAGGATAAAAATTTGTCAAACTCCTTTGCATTCCTGAATGCCATGTCATATACTTTCCACTTGTTCCCTCCATGCTGATAACTGAAAGTTGTAATTCTACTCTGGTAACAAGCCATTTCAGTCAGTATATTTGGGGAACGCTATGCTGTGATCGCCATAAGCACTGAAAAGGCTCTTATCCAATTAATCAGTGTCTCGTCTACCCTGGATTTTGCCAATTGGGCCCGCCACTCACTCGGAACATCCAATCCTTCTGCGTCCTAGCATACTGCATTTCCCTGTTGTCTACTAGCAATGAAAATATATTAACATATTTGCCGGCCCAAATCAGCTCTTTCAATCCTTGTGTAACATGATTAGGTATTCTCTCCTGGACGGTATTGTACCCGCCCCGAGTAGCGGCAATGTCACCTCCTTACCACTTTCAGCAACTCGCGTTGGCTCAGTCCCCTTATCCGTCCCGGCGTTGCCTCCCGAACCTGTCGCCTGAGGAGAAATGGGCGGGGTTGGCTCCCCGCCACCACCCCTGGCCAAGAGGATCTTAGCTACCATTTTCTGTGCCTCAGTGGAGGGATCCTCTGCAGAGGGCAACACACCCCCAATGCCCAGCCATGGGAGTACTGCCGCTATCTGTGCTGCCAATTCAGGGGACACGTGCCCAACCCCCGGGGGAGCACGAACTGGAGTGGGTGACCCTATGCCGGACACCGGTGTAGGTGCTGGGTTCACTACTGGTGTGATTGGGACCACCAAGGGTGCTACGATTGGGGGTGGCTGCGATATGGTGGGAGCCGGCGCCACCGGTAAACTGTTTGGTGTTGGTGGGGGAGATATCTGTGCTACGAGTGGTGCGGGCACACCGTCTGGGGCCACCTTAGGTGACCCCCGCACCGGACGTGGCTTGGGGGACCGGCCATTGCCCCTCTTGGCCCTGCCCCGCCCAGGTACCGCTTCCAGTACCCCCCTGGGTTGTGGGAGCACTATAACTCGCTTGGGCCTCCCGGAAGGCCCTACTTGATCCTCCCACCTCTGACAAAGCTCTGCCACATTCTTCCCCAGCTTGTCCACCTTCCCCAGTCTTCTATCCATGGCTGACATCCTGCACATCATGCCCTGCAGCATAAGTTCTATGCGAGAATGCTTTGCGCCACGCCCGCTAGACATTATTCCTTTCTTTTGCTACAGGGAATGACCTAACTCTATACCACACCAATGCGCACAATGTACCCTAATACCTGTACACGTTGGAGGCACACAGGCTGGCCGTGAGCACCACACAACTGTGACCACGACACACCAGCTAGCCTGGATGTTTGGGCGAGCACACTCTAGCCCGGCGACCCGACAGAGTTACCAAAATCGTAACAGAACCACGACCTTTATGACCCAGGTTCAGAATTCACGGAACCTCAGCAGTGAAATGCAGGCCCTGCCCGTGTCCTCAAATAGCTCTGTCCGCAGTTCCCCCGTATACTGGCTTCAAGCCACACCGCACGGAGGGCGCCGTAAAATGACTTGCTTCCCCCTCTCCAGCCGGTGTCCGGTGATCCTCCTCGCGGCACAACACTAGATCATCAGGGCCCCACGAAGTGGAATCACGAACCTGAAACAAGAATAAGAGAAAAATGATTTGGCCCCTTGCTGGAGGGTCACGGAGCGAGCCTGGAGAGCGCGGGAGCAAGAGGACGCCTTCCATGTTCTCCCGGCCTTTTAACTAGTAGCGCAGCATGGGGGCAGCCCCACCACCGGGCGCCGCGTCATCGATACACAGCGAGAGGGCACGCCCCACCACCGGGGATGCAGGGGGAAGGGGAGGCCGTCGCCCAGCCATACGTGCGGGGGCCCCCCCCTTTCCAGGATCCTATCACTGTCCTGGGTTGCAGCGCTTAATTTGCATCAGTGGTAAGCGCTCATTCTCGGGGGCGACACTTATTTTACCTCGAGACTTTGACGAAGCAAAAGAGAGAAAAATACAAAAGGGGGACAGAAGGAGGAAGAGAAATGCGGAAACTTTTGACGAAGAGAGAAAGCAGGTATGAAAATGAAATTGCAAAAGTGAGACCAAGGGTCAGGAAGTGGTTAGTGGTGGATTAATGAGGCATGAGGTGGATTCAGGACTAAGCAGACTGAGCACTCAACTCCCCGACCTCCGATAACCCCGGCCGCGGCCTTCTGAGCTAAACTGTGGCCCGTGGCCCATACTCTTTTATGAATTAGGCACTGGAAACGGCTGTGGAGACAATTTCCCTAGTTTAGGTCATTGATGGTATTTTAAATTACAGAGTACAATTTTCTTCAGGTTTTCTACTAAGCACAGAAGATATGAAGTGTGATTAGGGTGACCAACTGGCATGGGTGCAAATTGAGGACGGTGAGTGTAAAATTAATGGCAGTGAGAAAGGGTCAAACTTCAGGACAAAATTTTCAAGACAGAAGGTCAAAATTCAGGACAAACTTTGGGACAAAAGGTAAATTTTACAGCCCTATAAGAGAATGTCGCATGATAGAATATAAGTAATTAAATAGACAACCACTTAACTACAAGTCAAAATAAGTTAATATTAGGTTGAGACAATCGTGCTCTTCACGTTTTTTCGGTATGCACGCAGCTTTGAGCAACTGTGGAGGTCTTTTGTGGAGTTTCATATTATAATCTATTTATATGGTTACTGATGAATTGTTGAATGGACATTCAACAATTCATCAGTATTTTGCTACATAATTGCATTGGGGTTCGGCCGTGGGGAATCTCCATGACTCAAAAAAACACATAAACCTGATCTTGTGTAATGTGGTGCACATGTTAAGCGCTCCAATGTCCTTGGGCCAAACTCATGCAATATAAAACCGCCAAACATAAACAAATAGTATGTGGTCTGCGTGGCTTTTTGTCCCACCTTTTCATACTTTTCTCGGTTTTCTGTTGATGTTTTTATTTGTATTTCGTTTTATGCATTTGCTTGGTAGTATCAGGATCATGAGTTTTACAATGGGGATAAGTAAAACAAGTATTAAAATGCCCTCCCAGCGCTTTGAAGTATAGTGAAGGCGAAATTACGTTATCTAAAAAACACAAAAAAACAACAGATCTCTATGCTTCACTCCCTCACATGGAAACGTGATATATTCATTTTAAATTGAGGGTCTTCAACTTGTACCTCTTGCGCTGACATTGTCCTATGCTCATGGAAAAGTATGGCGTGGAGGACCCTGGTGCGATGCTGGTGGCACCAGCCAGGCTGGAGTGGTTTCTATGGTCCTATTTACATTCCCACGTCGTCCTTTTATTACCTAGTGCCCTAAGCATTTATTTTTTTCTCGGGGGGGGGGGGGGGGGGGGGGGGCCTTGTCTCCCCAGCTGGCATACAGAATACCAATGGGCGGGGTGGGGCTGTTCTTGTGCTCAGAGGAGTGTGTGGCAGCCCCAGCAGGGAGCTGAAGCTTCTCACAAGGGAACAACACTGTTCCCTTCAAACTCCAAAATTCTGAACAAAAGGCGTCCGTAAAAGGTATCCTCATGGACAAGTGTGACTAAATAATAGGGGAGGGGGGACAAGGAGCCAAATAAAGGTCCAGTGACTCGTGCTCATGAGAGTTACGGTTATATCTCACAAGAGTCACTGTTCCTATGGAAAAGAAATAAAGTAAAAAGTTATGGTCGTTCTAATACTATGATTGCTGGGGACAGTGTGTCCTGATCTTGGTGTCCTCACACACCCCGAAGGATATCATGCTTCATCATTGGGCAATGCTTCTCATCGGGCCGGCGCTGCAATGCCCTACGGGTCTCCCGAAGGGTCACTTTAACAGAGAACTTTTCAGGAAAAAGCCGTAAGGGTGCGTGGGGGTATGAGTGGCAGCGATGTCCTAAACTTGAAGTCTAAAAGATGACTGGAGGGGTGGCTTATCAATTTATACATCTGCAGCACTCACAAAGTTCACCATAAAGAAGCCCATAAATGGAACTGCATAATTTGCACTACTTGGGCCTCATTTACAGGCCCCTAACTGCACTTTTGCGCTACCGGAGCATCACTTTTTTATGCTCCGGTGGCGCAATGTGCTGCAGCATATTTACAAGGCCACACATAGCCACTTTGCGCAGCTTTTCATGGCCTTGTAAATATGTGCCCCTTTCATGCAGAAAACTGCGTGAAAGAGGGGTTCCATGGGTGTTGCTGTGGGTATTCCCACGCAGCACCAATGGAATCTGAAGCATTCCCAGATTTACGAGGAATCATAAACCTGGGAATGCATTCGATCCCAACGCCACACCAGGGGTGGCATTAGGGAGGCACAACGAGGAGAAATATCCTTATTCTATTTTGTCTTCTTTCTATGTGTGCTGCATTCTGGCAGGCAGCAGTTCCAATGTGGCTGCGAGGTCGATGTGAAGTCCTTGCCCTTACAGAACCCTAGCAGCAGAAGCGATGCATCGGTTCTGCTTGGGAATGCACTATGCAGCGGAGGAGATGTATTGGTTCTGCTGGGTCCACAGATGGGCTTGCAGAGAACCTTCAGACCTAATTCCAAGGGTCGAGGACTGGGGTTGCACCACTTGAAAAGGTAGGACTAATAGATGGCAGAGTCCAGGTGCTGGGTTCAAGACTGTTGGATCCTTTGGCCCCTGAGGCTGTAGTCAGGAGGCCAGCCAACTAGCACTGAGAGTAACTTTGGGGTCCTGGGTTCAACTAATGCAGGTCCAGTCCTCCTCATCACACAGCAGAGCAGTAGACCGCTGGTCAGCACAGCAGGGAAGCATGGTGCAAGGGTGCCTTTGTTGCAGGGATGATTGTTTATGTGCAGGAAAGGACACCTTCCTGCCCATAAATAATCATTAATGTCAATTTGCTCCTTCTAAGTGTACTACATTCTGCAGCACACATAGAAAGAGCAAAAAACAGGAGAAATACAAATCTTTCTTCTCGGTGCACCACTCTAATGCCTCCTTTTGAAGGGCATTAGTTTTTGCGCTGCATCAGATTTACAAATCCTTGTAAATCTGGTGCAGCGTCAAAAAGCAATGGGTGTTGCAATGGAATGCCCACAGCAACACCCATTGCATGCCCCTTTTACGCAAAGTGATGCGAAAACAGAGGCCATATTTACAAGGCCATGAGAATCCACGCAAGGTGGCTTTGTGTGGCCTTGTAAATATGGGCTTTCATAGAGTGTCACCGGAGCCTCAAAGAAAGTGATGCTCCGGTTATGCAGAGGTCATGTAAAAAAAAACTCAGTTTCTAGTCAGAATTCAGCGTGCCTGGAATCACTGCAAAGCTGAAGTCTTTGATGTCCCTGTGACTTCAAGGAAGATGGGGGCAGACAACACGCCCTTGGAGACAACTTGAAGTCACAATGTAGAGGTAGCAGGCATCAGGCCAGCACAGCAGGGCATGTAGCAAAGTTGCAGTCCCTCCTGCAGCTCAGCAAGCAGCAGGCCAACACAGCAGAACATTTAGCATAGTGTCAGTCTCTCCTGGCAGCACAGCAGTCCCTCTGGCAATGTGCCGATGTATAGCCAGAGATATCTAGTTACAGTTCCAAAGTGTCTGACTTTAGGAGTCCAGACAGCCAGGGGCAGATTTACAAGGCAGTGCTGCTACTTCTCGAACAGCCAGGTCTTGAGAAGTCTTCTGAAGGTCCTGGGTCTGTTGAAGGTGGGTGGGAAGGGTGTTCCATGTCTTGGCGGCAAGGTGGGAGAATGATCTGCCGCCGGTGGTCGCTTAGTGGATGCATGGGATGGTGGCGAGGGCGAGATCAGTGGAGCAAAGCTGGTGGTTCGAGGTGTAGAAGGTGGGTCATTTGTTGAGGTATGCTGGTCCAGCATTGTGGAGTGCTTTGTGAGCGTGTGTGAGGAGCTTGAAGGTGATCCTCTTGTTGGCAGGGAGCGAGTGCAGGTCTCTCAGGTAGGCAGTGATGTGGCTGTGGTGAGGGATGTCATGGATGAGGTGTGCGGAGGTGTTTTGCATGCGTTGAAGTCTCCTCTGAAGTTTGACCATCGGTCCCGCATAGAGGGCGTTGCCGAAGTCCAGCCTGCTGCTGATGGTGGCTTGGGTGACCTTCCTTCTGGTTCTGGTGGAGATCCATCTGTAAATCTTGCGAAGCGTGCGGAGGGTGTTGAAGCAGGAGGAGGAGACAGCGTTGACTTGCTGGGTTGTAGATAGTGTTAAGTCCAGGATGAACCCCAGGTTGCTTGCGTGGTTTATGAGTGTTGGTGCAGCTCCCAGCATGGTCGGCTACCAGGAGTCGGCCTAGGCGGATGGGGGCGGAGCTGAGGATGAGGACTTCCGTCTTTTCAGAGTTCAGTTTCAGACTACTGTTCTTCATCCATTCTGCGACAGCCTTCCTTCCTTTGTGAAGGTTGGTTTTGGCGGTGGCCGGGTCCTTGGTGAGGGGAGAATCAGCTGGGTGTCGTCGCCGTATGAGAGGATGTTAAGGTCGTGCGATCGGACGATGTTGGAAAGTGGTGCCATGTAGACATTGAAAAGGGTCGGGATGAGGGATGATCTTTGGGGTACGCCGCAGGTGATCTTGGTGGCTTCGGATTGGAATAGGGAAGCGTTTCTTCTAGGTTCTTCCGGTGAGGAAGGAGGTGATCCAGTCCAGGGTTTTGTTGCTGGTCATGGAGGCGTTTGCGTAGGGTGTGGTGGCAGACAGTGTCCAGGAGGATGAGGGCTGCGGTTTCGCCATTGTCCAGCAGGTCCCTTATGTCATCAGTGGCGGCGATGAGGGCGGTTTCGGTGCTATGGTTGCAGTGGAAAGCGGATTGGGGCGAGAGGATTTGTGTTTACCAATCCAAAGTTATGAAATATACATCAGTTACTGCTCTGCAGTCAGGAATTACAGCTTAAAAGTGTTTTAAGGGGGCAGAGTTTGCGAGCTGCAAGATGGCTGCTTGAGCACTTGGCTCCGGGCAGCCGCCAAACAATCCTGTATTTATCCTTGTTCTCCTGGACATACCAGCCCGGAAACACCACAGCGCTGTGATCCGAAAATACAGGCTACAAGAAGAACCGCTCCGGAGACCTCTGAGCTGCTGCTGCAGCGAGCGGTGGGAGATGCGCAGTTGCGGCCCTCGACCGGAATTAAGATGCCGATCTGAAATGGGGTAGATGGGAGGCGTAGGGTCAGGCTCCTCGTGATTGGAACACTGTGCGTCCCCAGGTACCTGAGACGCTCAAGCTCAGTGGGTGACCCATGATAACCAAGGACGTCGTACCCTTCAGAGCTCTGCCCGCGACCCTGCGACCTCCCCGGCCCTAGGAGAACAAACAGAAGAAACCTCTCAGATTTTTTAATCCTCGCCCTGGGTACATCTCTTCAACCTGACGCGTAGACAGTGATATGCACGAAGAAAGACTCAACTACATCGTTAAAGTCGGACATAAATGAAGCGTCCTTTGAAAAATCACAGTTCATAACAGAATACTAAAAGGAAGAAAGAAAGAGCTTCCGCAGTAACTGGGGCGGTCTGAGTGGCTCCTTCGTTCCTTCGTCAATTGCAAACTGTACCGTATTTGATACCGCCAGGCAGTGAAATAATTATTGAGGCGGGTTCTGGTTTTTAATGGGAAATAAAGTTCACAAATTCCAGAAAATGAAGAGTGGGATGTGAGCAGTGAAATCCCCAATAAAAGATTTCACATACCAAAACAATATTGTTAAAGGTGCCTCACTCTTTGTGTATTCGTGTGAAGAATTAAAATCACGAAAAAAAGCCGCACCAGGTTTGATAAATTTTCGATTGACTGTTTCAACCTGCAAGCATAGAAGTCACAAGAATTCTGGTTATTGAGGGTTCATCCTATAATTTGAAAAAATTGGCAGAAAAAAATATATTGTCCTGAGGAAGACACTACAACGTGTCGAAACGCGTTGACAGACTACAGCCGTGCCAACAATATACAGGACAACAATATTGTCCCTTGAATGTTTTTTAGAACAAATGTTTTATTTTTGATTACCAACAAAGAATTTTTAACTGTATCAATTATCGTGTATACAAGATATATGTGTCTAAATTTCTTTTTTTATCAAAATAATAAAAAATCCTTTTTTATCAGTATTAATGTTTGTGTTGTAGTTTTTGCAAAATATAGCCAGTGTTTTTTCTGTGAAAGTTGGCCTGAGTTGATACCTTCACATTTGACCCCAAGCGCACACGCTACTAAATCACGCTCTAATGGACCTCATCTGTGACCTGGGCCACAGCACCTGGTGGCGTAGAACGACGACCGCAGAGGCTAGAACAAATCACAAGGAGAGTACTCATTGTACTGGTGCATCGACAAGCGAACATTAAGAACACTGAGCTTTCAGATCCCACGCTGCTGCGCCCTGCCCACGATTGTTCCATCAAGGCACGGGAAACATTTCTACCCCTGGTGATAACTGGCATATGATGCAGAGCCCTACCAGCTGGAGCCTGGCAGTGTGTAAATGATGAGACTATACTTCTCTGGAAGAGCAGTGTGGGGGAGGCCCGGGGGACGGGCCCAACCTAGTTGATGCGCAGTGCACCTTGATCTTGTGCGATGTGCTTGCTGCTCTGGTGCCCCTGTAGGCCTGTTTATTTGGGGAAGAACTAGATGGAGACGCAGCTTCCACTACCTGCAGGCTTATACTTGGAGGCACTATCAGGGACTGGATATAGCGTGGAGCCGTGGTGACCTGGGGCATTGAGTCATTTGCCTTACGACACCAGCGAGCTGATCCCGCTTTCAGTATTCTGACCTGATCCTTACCGCACAACACGTAATAACATGGGCAGAGTCGATCTCACCCAACCTAAGCTCGCGTTTCACCCCAAGAAGTTGACGGTTGGGACAATACTACTGAAGAAGGTGATACTACCCAAGATAGAGCGCCTGAAGAAACGGAATGCGACATTCGCTCTATGCTTGTTTTAATGGAGAAAAACCTACAAGGTAGCATGGCGGGTTTGGGCACCAAAATAGACATGTTCTCATATCAGATGGACAGGATGTCTGAAAGACTTGACAAACATGCAGAGCGTCTTTACATGCCTGAGCGCAGGGTCACTGAAGTGGAGGAGGCACAGATGTCGATGGACACTGACCACAAACAAATGGGTAAAGTCCTGCAGGTTCTTCAGGACAAGGCTGAAGATTTGGAGGAGCGCTCACGCCGCAATAACTTATGGATCACGGGAATCCCTGAATGGACACCCACCGGTAATATGGAGAAGTTCTTTGACAAGATGCTGACCACATTGCTGGGAGACCAAATGTTCTTTATAATGTTCGTGGTGGAGAGAGCACATCGGTCGTTGGGTCCCTGCCCTCGACCTATAATAGCGCGGCTGTTGAACTATAGGGACAGAGACTCGGTGTTAGGAACCGCTCAGAACAAACAATCTCTGCAGTATGAGGGGCTTCCGTCTCCTTTTATCTGGACATAAGGGTGTGTGTCCAAGAGGCGCACAGACAGTTTGCCCCTTTGAAATGGCAGATGAGAGACATGAATATAGACTATGCTATGTTAAGCAAAACCATGTAGTGGCACGCTGCCTTGAATTGGGGTTGAGGGGAGGGGGGGTGTTTTGGGGTGCTGCATTGGTGGCTATCTCTGTATATGTCTCCAAAGATACTAGCATTGATTTCAAAGATATACACACTTATTGGTGTTTACCGGGGGAATGTTAACATGCTTCTTCATAGTTTTAGATGTCTATTAGTGGAGGTAACTATAACGGCAGAACTAAGATAGTTGGGCGGAGTATTGGAGTTTAAGCTAGATTCCAACACAGCTCATGTACTGCTCTGGCTCGCAACATCTGCCCTTAGGTGTATCACACTGTTTAAGTTTATTATTGGGGGGTTTTCGGGAGAGATGGGAGGGATCTTGTCGGCCAGGCACAGTTGGGATTTTCCCGGCATGGGTGGGGGAGGGACAGTTTCGAGACTCACAATGCAAGTTTTCGGCAATAGTACTTTTAGAATTGGCATGTATAGCATGTACATTTACACGGTAGTGGAGTAAGACCAGCGAAAACATGTCAATCTACAACATAAAAAGTATGGATAGTAACCCTAGAGACACCGGCCTTGATACATAAGTTCTTGAGCTATTTGACCAGACACGACGTTGACTTTGCAATGTTACAGGAGACACACTTGCCACTGGACAGCCCTATGCTGCGCCTTAGAGGGTTGCAAGGTAATACTCAAGCTGCTGGATTCACTACACATGCGAGAGCGGTATTGACATGGGTGAATCCTAAAAAGGCATTGAAGCTTGCCTTGAACCTGTAGAGACAGACAAGGAGGGTTGGTTCGTAATCACAAGATGCAAAGTGAAGGGGATTGAATTCCTGTTGGTTAATGAATAAAGACCAAATTATGATGACCCAGACTTTTACCTGAAACTGACCGACACTGTAAGCTCTCACTTGTGTGGCCGACTCCTCTGGGGTGGCAATTTTAATTTAATTAGGGACCCGGGACTGGACAGATCTGGTGGTCCAGAGAGAAGGGTATTGTCCTCTGTTAAAGCGATAGATAGCACACTGGTTCGCCTTGACGTGTGTGATGTATGGTGCCACCAGCACTCGATGCAAGGGGGATACACACACTATTCTGCATACTACAACCTCCACACCAGAATAGATTATTGGTTTGTGACTAGGCAACTGCTTACAAATATTCGTACGTGTAAGATTCTTCCTCGTACCTATTCTGATCACTCCTCATTACTGCTGGTGCTCGACACACCAAAAGCACGTATACCCCCCTTTACCTGGAGATTCCCCCCTACTCGTTGTTAGACGCAGTCTTCAAGGAAGAAATTGCTAAAGCTATTGAAATACTTTTTGAGAAAAATGTGGGGTTGGTAGACAGCTTCCAGACTGTGTGGAAAGCATTTAAGGTATACATAAGGGGAGTGGCTATGTCTAAAAATGCGGGTATTCTCCGGTCGATCCATCAGCGTCTTATGGACCTAGAGTGGAAGCTGGTATCCCTAGAAAGGACCCAACTAACTAGGCCTGATGAGGTAATTGTGCAGGAGCTAAAGATGACCCTAGCAGAGTTCTATAAAGAAGCGAATGCGGAAGTTAAACATTTGGGCAAGTATGCCACATCCCAAGTGTATGGAGAAAGGGAGCGCCCTGGGGCGATACTCGCACAACTGCTTAGGCAGTGCAGAGAACAGCTGGTGGTGCCTGAGTTCGTGTCATCGGGCGGCGACACACTGCTCACAGATTCGGAAGGAGCGGAGCAATTCCGCCAATACTACACAGAACTATATACCTCCCGGGGGCAGTTCGGACGAACAAGTGCTTGATTACCTGACCCATATCAAACTCCCATGGCTCACTAATACTCATGGGGAATTCTAATGCGACCTATTGAGCGGGAGGAGATATTGCTTGCGATATCAAGTATGAGAGGGGGGAGCGCTCTTGGAGGGGAAGGCCTGATGGTCGCCTTCTACAAGGCATTCTTAGAATTTCTATTGCCGTACCTGGCTATGTTGTTTGAAGATATGTGCGTTACTGGGACGATGCCGCCATCCATGAGGGAAGCATTTATAGTTGCGATCCTCAAGCCGGGTAAACCCCTGGGTGATTGTGCTTCGTATAGGTCGCTGTACCTAATTAACGTAGACACCAATATTTTCACAGAAATTCTAGCGAACCGCCTGATCCCACTAGTGCCTAGAACAAGCTGGCTTTGTGCCGGGCAAAAATCTGATGTATAATACTCGTACGGTTTTTATCGCTCTACAACATTCTGGACCGGAGATCCCTGCTATTGCTGTACTTTTAGAGATGGAGAAGGTATTCAACTCTGTCGAGTGGCCCTTTCTGCGACATGTTCTCCTTCGGATAGGGGTGGGACCGATCTTTATTCAATTGCTTGGGGTGTTGTATAATTCTCCCACAGCCCGCATAAAATTAGGTATCCTGGTTAAAGACACCCTATTCAGATTTCCAGAGGTACTAGGCAGGGCTGCCCTCTGACCCCTATACTATATGCCCTAGTAGCCAAACCCCTAGCCTGTGAGCTACGGGAATATCATAGGCATAGATGAATAAGGTTCCCGGGATACGCACTGATTGTCTCTAGCTACGAGGATGACACGTTGTTGTATGACCGAAAACCTGAAGACAACCTCTCCACAATCCTACGAGAAGTGGTGCATTTTGGAGCCTTGTCAGGTTTGCGCATCAACTGGAATACGTCTATTATATTTCTTCTAACTCCATCCACTATGGTTTTTGAGCCAGAATACCCATTACGGTGGTCTACGGAGGCGGTGAGATATTTGGGTATTAAATTGCATGCAGACTCGGAAGTGGTGTTTCGGGAGAACTATGGGGTGGCAGTTAATAAGCTCGAAGAAGACCTTGAGAGCTGGATTTAGTTGCCATTGTCCTTGATGGGTAGGGTGTCCATTATGAAAATGGTGATCCTGCCTCGTTTCCTATTCCTCTTCACAAATATTCCTATGGTGTTACCAAGGTTTTTTTCCAGCGACTCCAATCTCTGATGATCCATCTAGCGTGGGCGGGTAAGCAGGCGTGCATTAGTTGGCGGATCCTTACCCTCCCGTACTCTATGGGAGGACTTGGAGCCCCTGACTTGGACCTATATTACAGAACTGCTCAGAGCCGCCGGCATATCATTGGGTTCATGGGCCACTTGGAATACCATACATCCGTATAGAATCGTCGTGGCTGACCCCACCCGCTCCCGGCTTTGCTGTTTAAGCCCCTGATAAACACACAGGATTATGGACTCCCTCAACACTGTCGTACACGCTTGGCATTATATACTACAGCTCCAGGCTGGTGTCATCCTATATTCTCCGGTTGCTAGACTCAACTGGTGTTGATGGTTATCGCCATGTGCGGATAAAGGGGTTATTACAGCACTGAGTACACTTGGGATACATACAATAGGAGAAATTTTTTCAGATGGTGTGGCAAAAAGCTGGGGGGATTTGGGCACAGAAGATGAGATCCCGACCCTAATTACAAGATTCCAATTCCACAGAGTCCGTCACGCACTCAGTTAACTGCTGGGTGAGGACATGTCAGAACTGAACCTTATCACTACACAGATCCCTACCAAAATAGTATCCAGGGTCTACCATATCTCGATGGCTGCTAGGAGTGGTGACGTCACTAAGGCCTGGCAGCGTGATCTTCAGAGAGACATCACGGCGATATGTGGACATACTGTTGTCTCAGCACAAAACGTATATCCTTGAATGGGAGGCATAGATTAATTTATTTCAAATACCTCAACAGGATGTATTACACCCCGGAATGACTACATAGGTACGGGCTCAGAGAGGAGTCGACCTGTGATTGGTGCAACGCACAGGCTGCTGATTTTTTTCATTTGGCCTGGACTTGCCCGGATATAGCACATTTTTGGAGGTGGATTTTTGCTGAACTAAACCAAGTGGCAAAATTGACGCTGATTCCAGAGCCGGCGCTCACCTTATTGGGATATTCTAAGGCAATACCAAAGGGGACACAGAGATTAACTGATATGGGTCTGTTGCTAGCAAAACGATGTGTAGCGACATGCTTGATGCGAGGACCTCCTCCCACACTTGCACAATGGTTGAGGGTAACGTTTTATTGTACTACAAAAACTGAAGTTTATAGCGATCTGCTCCCACCAAGAAATAGACCAAAGAATTTCTGGGCATTGTATAAAACCTATATGGCTGTTAATGGAGATGACAATGCAAATGAGGAGAGAGCAGGTGAACCACCTGTGTCCTAAAGTGTACAACTGGAATGGGTGTAATAATGTCTCTGTCCTAGGTCACTATGCTCAGGTTTATGGTAACATTGGTTGAAGTAAATCTGTGAAGAGTGGGTGACCGATGAAAGCACAAGTGTAATGTAAAGCTGATGATGTTTCTTTGATAATTGTTCGACGCCAAAGTGTCCAACTGCAAAACACTACTGTTATGTATGTGATGTTATGTGAGTCTCATGTTGATGAGCTTTAAAATTTAATAAAAACAAATTTAAAATGTTTTAAAAAAGTGTTTTAGGGAATTCCAAATGTTAACCCTTGAGGGAAGCAGGACTCACAGTAGCGAATAAAAAATATGGGTGTCTGTCACTACCAGGACATGTAAAGCACACAGGTACATATCCTACCTTTTTTTTTTACTTAGCACCCTCCCCTTAGGGTCCCTTAGGGGCTTCCTTAGGGGTGACATATGTAATAAAAGGGGGGTTTAAGGCTTGGAAAGTAGTTTGAAATGCCAGGTCGAAGTGACAGTAAACTACACACACTGGCACTGCAGTGGTAGGCCTCAGACAGGTTTCAAAAGCAACTTATGTACAGCGCTGCAGGCCCACTAGTAGCATTTGAAATACAGATCCTGGGTACCACTTTACAAGAGACTTACTAGTAAATCAAATATGTCAATCAGGAATGCACCAATGTCATCATGTTTAGGGGGAAGCACGTGCACTTTAGCACTGATTAGCAGTAGTAAAGTGCTCAGAGTCCTAGAGCCAACAAAAACAAGGTCAGAAAAAGAGGAAGAGGAAGGCAAAAAGTTTGGGGTAACCCTGCAAAAAGGGACATTTCCAAAAGCCTTTTTCTTGAGAGGTAGTGGTCAATTTAGGCAGGGAGCAGATGGCGCGTTCGAGCTGTGGACAAGCATCTTTTACAAGTTTAATGAGGCAGGTTTACTTTGTCAAGTCTGCTTGTCGCTCATATGTGAGTATGGTAATTTCTCAAGGTAAAGAACTAGCAGACAACAGTAAATGAGGAGTAGTACATTGCTCACAGTGGTTAATATTCAAGGGGTGCAAAGGAAGTCATGGTTTCAAGGTTTCATGTGCTCTTGGTCAGCTGCTTTCTACCTGTAAGAGTCCCTGTGTTCCAGTGGTTTAGCTTGTGGGGCCTCAGAAGTATGAGAAGATATGGGCGAAGGGTCAGGTAAAAAAACTGCCATCTTCTTTCAACTGGGGGATGCATGTTTCCATATTAGTGTCTACCAAGGTTGAAAGAATGCATTCTAATTCTTCTGTATTCTGATATTCATTAGTACTCCCAAGAAACATCACAACCATGTTAGCCAGTTCCAAAAGGCCGCAATGGGCATTCAGTTTTCTAAGCGGTGGTGAAGTGCCTGTCCTGATGATATTTGTACCTTAGGTGTAGTCTGCAGTGAAAGATATCCAAGAGTTTTTGTGTCGATAATGGCCATGTTATTTGCATGTATTGAGGAGCATCCACACATGCTGGTGTTGAAATAGGGAAGCAATGACTGTGGGAGTTGAGTTGGAGAAATTAACGACTTTTGGCCCAGGTAGAGTGTTCACTGAATTTCCAACAAAGTATTAAAAGGGAGACCAGTCACGGTTGGTAGAAAATCTGTAAGGTGATGGATAATATCTGCGCCCTTGTGCTACTCTGGTAAGCCAAAAATGTGTATGTTATTTCTCCTGCTTCTGTCCTCAAGGTTGGTTATTTTTATCTTAAGAGTCAAGATTTCGGAACCCAAGTCAAGTATAGAGGGAACTCAGTCCTCCAGGTCATTCAGCCATTTTTCCAATAGTGTTAACTGCATTTAAAGCTTGCCAGTTTATTGTGCATTAGCTTTAAGTCCCTGTTTGTGTGTGGCATACATGGTGAATTCCACAGTAGCTAAGGAGGATTTGATGAACTTCAGATCAAGCATGAGAGATTCCAATGTTACCCAAACCATGGTGGTATGTGCTAAATGTTGGTAATCCTGCCAGCAACCACCTCTGAGAATAGGATCTGCCATGATGTGTTGTCAGGCCTGAGGTGAATAAAGTTGATGCAGCAAGCGATTTAACCGACTCTAGGAAACAAACAGACCATAATGGTAAATTATACGGAGGCCCAGAGGAGTTGTCAGGGATCTGTTAATCAGAGATTATGTTGCTAGCAGAAGTTGCAGAGGATGGGTCCACAACAAGTCAGGTCTGTAAGAAAAGGGGGAGCGGTCACCAGGAAGAGAAAAAAGGCCAGTAGTGAAGAATGACGGTATCACCCAGAGGAACAGAAGTTAGTGTGAGAGGAAAGTTGGCCACCTCTAGTGGGCCCTCTGACGTCTTCTAGCTTCATCCATCCCATTCCAAGAGAACCGCTCCCTTTTGGTGATAGGAAGGGGACTCCAAAGGATCAACTGTCCCAAAAGAAAGCAAAGGTTTATCCACACTGTTGTCTCAGGTGTGTCCTACCACCAATTTTACAGGTGGGTGGGTGGCAGCTAGGAGACACCTCCCACTCACCTGAGAATTTGAATCCGCACTCGCAAAATCTGAAAAGTGAAGAGGCATCTTACCTCTCCTTCAGCTGAGGCGGCACCTCAGTCAGGTCGTGGAAGGGGTAGTTAGCGGGGGCAGTCCCGGAGAGCCCGGGAGGTCCAGCGCTTAACGCCTCAGCTGGTCCAGCCTACAGCTGGGATGGGGCTGCGCAAGGCAGCGGAGAGCCCTCAGATCTACCAAGGAACTGGGGAAATTTACTTCCTGTGGCAAATGACAGGAGTGCATATTTACAAGGACAGGAAAAGCAGCCCTGCGTGGCTTTTCCTGTACTTGTAAATATGGTCCCGTTACACGCAGCACTTTGCGAGGAAGAGCGCTCTATGGGTGTTGCTGTGGGTGCTCCCATGCAACAATCATGGAACCTGACACATTTCCAGATTTACGAGAAATCTTAAACCTGGAAATGCGTCTGAATGCTACGCCTCCTAGGGGAGGTTTAGGAAGGCACAACAAGTAGAAATGTATTCATTTCTCCTCGTTTTTCCTCTTTCAATGCGTGCTGCATTCTGCAGCACACATAGAACGAGGAAATCACCTCTGGTGATTGTTCATGTACAGGAAGGTGTCCCTTCCTGCACATAAACATTCATTAAAAAAGGACGTTTTACAAGTTCTATGTGACCTAATGCAGCACACATAGGATTGAAAAACATCATCTCAGATAGTTTATGGGTAGGAGAGGAACCCTTCCTGCACATAAACAATCATCCCCGTGACACTGGCATCCTTGCACCATTGTGCAAGGGTGCCTGCGACGGCACATGGCAGCCCATTGTACGCTATCGCAGGGGAGAGCACAGGAATGCCACATCTTATTGTAAATATGTTGCATCCCTGTGCTATGAAAGTGTTACAGCGTGGCGTAGCCAAAGGGCTTGCGGTGCCGCGGTGCGGCACTTACTTGTAAATGAGACCCCAAGTGATCACGTCATTATAGTCTCCTAAAGGCAGACGGGCCGTAGCTCTTTTAGAAGTCGCCATCTTGCTGACGGCTACATTCTGCAAACAAATTTTAGAGTTTTGTTGTGTGATGAACCCATACCAATTGTATGCCTGATTTGTTTGGCACATCATAAAAATATTGAAATATTTCACAAAAGCCCCCTTAGAAATGCTTGTAAAACCTACGGCTTTTAAATGAATGTATTTGCAATTGGTCTGCAAACGCAGCATTTGGAGTTGTTTGTTTCAAAGTGTTCTTGAGAAAGGAAAAAAATTCCCCATGTTCAAGTTGGCTGCCTCTCTTTATTTTCTTGTTTGGAGCCATTTGGGACGCGGTTTACACCACAGGATTTTTAAACGTCACCAGCCACTACTGATCATGTAAACATGGCATTGCTCCTCTAACTTTGCGTCCCTCTTCTGTTGGCTGTTACTGTGCAACTGCCTCCCACTGGTATGTTTACTTTACTTGGTATTTTCCAAAAATCTAAGGCTTCGTTGTTATTTGCTGTAAAAGCCATTTGGCGGACTTGGTTATAGCGGCCTCTTCTCTTTTGGTAACACTGCTGGCCTAGTGTGATTGATTCATTGATGGATTACATTTGATTACTCACTCACTACCCTGTTGTCTCTTGAAAGAGGTTTTAAGAATTATCTAAAGAAGATGCTTTAATAAAGCTTCGAAAAAGAGTCGATTGATGCACTGGTGAAGGGTGGAGAGAAGAGAGTTACGGAAAGTTGGAACAAAATAAAAAAGATGTCCTGATTCCGTTGGAGGTAATGCGCCTTTAGGTAGCACTAAAATGGATCGTGGGGAGGGGCAGGCAGAATCCAGCATGACTGACGGCTCGCATCACATGTTGATTAACTGAGAGTCTGCTGCTAAGTGGCGCTGTATTCTTGAAACAAGCATGTTCTAGGAGCTGAGTGAGTGAGGCGCTAACGAGAGGGTGCTTTTTAACTGAGCGGGGTATTGTCATTTTTAATCCCAGTTTTGGGGGCCTGGAGAAAATGTAGTCTTCCTGGCAGCTTATGGGAACGGAGGGGCTTATTTAAAAAGTCCCTTGCGCCGCCGGCACGCAACGTTGCGTAACGCACTGGCGGCGCAACCTGCTGCCCGATATTAACAAGGACACGTAAAGTCACTGCGCGGCTTTACGTGTGCTTGTAAATATCGCCCCTTCTCACTCAACCCTTTGCATATAAGGGACGTGACATAAGTGTTGCTGTGGGTGTTCCCAAGCAACACTCATGTAATCTGATGCATTTCCAGATGTACAAGAAATTGTAAACCTGGAAATGCATCAGAATGCTATGCCACCGGGGGGGGGGGGGGGGGGGGTGGACGGGGTGTAGTGAGGCACAACAAAGAGAAATGTTTACATTTCTCCTCATTTTTTTCTCCTTTCATTGCGTGCTGCATTCTACAGCACAGATGGAAAGAGAAAATCACCTCAATTGATTTTTTTTGCGCAGGAAGGTGTCGCTTCCTGCACAAAAACAATCTCCCCATGACGCAGGCATCCTTGCAACATAGTGCTAGGGAGCCGGTGCCTGTGCTGGTGCATGGCCGCTGATTGGGCGCCAGTGCAGGGGAAAGCACAGGGATGCAACATATTGTAATAAATAAGTTGTAACACTGTGCTTTGAAAGTGACTCAGTGCAGCGCAGCCAAATGGCTTGCGGTACGCACTGAGTCACTTTAGTTGTCAAATTGGCTCAGAATACCTTGAGGGAGGAAAGCGACATTCGAAATCACAAGGACTGGATGACGCAATAGGCTGATTTGAGATTTCAGTGGGCAAAACACTCAGAAGACCCCTGGTACCTTCACTGCATTCACATGTTTCAAGAACTTGCTACAGATGTTGCCAGTCAAATTAATCCAAACAGTCAAACTTTCATCATCTTAATAAGTAGGCCATGCAAGATGGTTTCCACTGCTGTCCACAGACCTTACAGGGTGGCAATGGGATATGTGGGGTTTCACTGTTGTCCAGTGGTGGGGTTGTCAATCTTTTATCCATAGATCTAGAATATAGCCAGAGCTTATTCTGTATTGCTCTTAGCGATCACTGCAATACCTAACAACTGATACAATTCTGGAGAAGCAAGCAACAGGATCCTGATAACGGAGGTGGTAGAACACCATCAACTGCTGTTCGTCACCTCCACTGTGTCATTGGCAACAAAAAATGGAAAATCGCAGTCCATCGTGGACAAGGTTAATGCAGTCAGAGTGCTGAAGAGGATAATGGAAGAGGTCAAGAGGTACTGGAATGATATGAAGCGCAGAACCAAGCAGAAACTTGCCAACAACCGGAAGGCAGCAATGCAGAATGGAGGTGGGAGTCCAGCGCCACAGGAAGAGCTAGCTGAGATGGAAGAAATGGTGTCCACAGTCAACAGTGGGGAGACGGTGGCAGGAGTTGGGGGACCGGACACTGCTCAACATGACCGGACACAACAGCACCAGGGTGAATACTGACCAGGGACTGGGGCGACGGGGGGAGATGGGCACAATGGCACACATGCACAATTAAGTAGAGCACATCTGTGGACAAACCATGCCCCAGACCCCCAACTCCCAGCAACAGACCAATGTACCCAAGTATGCAACATCTCAGCACAGTATAAGCGCAGAAGTCAAAGGCACACCACATGAAAGGGAGAAGGGGCAGCAAAATCAGAGCTACAGGGGCAATTCACCTAAAATGTAGCACACACACATAACATGCACACATCAGCATTGACAACAATGTGGTACAAACCGCAACACGTCCACAACAGAACAGAGGACACAACTGGTGCCGCTTACGTGTAGAAACTGGCCACATTTGGAATTGAAAGGAAAAGTGAGTTGACAATGTACACGTACAAACACACATCCGTGATGTTGTCGAAATGTCCACTGTCCCGCATCAAATAGGCAGCTCCTCCTAAGCAGTCACAATGTACACTGTCATGCAGTCTGAATGTAAACATGTACAATGCGTCAACATACATGTGAACACAATGTTAAACTGCATCTCCCCTTCACATTACAGAGGGAAATCCAACACCTCCTGCAGAGCAGGCCAAACCTCTCTTCTCTGATGACGAAGAGGACCACCACACCTTTGACCCCGATGCACCTCCACAGCTCATGGACAGCCTCCGCACCCCACCTCTAGGAGGAGGGCAGCCCAGCTGCATCGAGGAGACCCCACCCCCTGCACAGACCACACAGCAGGCAGCACACACCACAACAGCTTCCTCCCAGGACCCCCACGAAGAGCACATGGCCTTCCAATGCCGTGTTTTGGGGTGCCAGGAGAAGCTGGCTGAACAGGTGTGGGTGGGGTTCGACAACATGGCAGCCAAAATAGATGCCATACGTGGGTGTCTAAGTCCCATCAGGGACAACTCATAGTCCCTAACGTACACCCACAGTCTGCTCCATGCTCTTCAACAAACTAGGGCTGACATCGCCGGAGTCCTGACTGTGACACAAGAACAACTGTCTAGTCAGAGTGGCTCCAGCGATGTCACCCGGGAGTTCGGACACATATGGAGGATGATGGAAAACATGGGGCGGACGCAGGCAGAAAGAGCGGCTGCCATGGCTGCACACCAGCGAGCGGTAGACGGGTTTCTCAATGCCCTAAAGATGCTCCTCATGGCATTGCTGCCAAAAGGCCTTGCGATGATGCATGCTGCTGTTACTACTCCATCCACATCTCCGGCACCTGAAGTGTCAGAGCCACACAGTGCAGAAGACATACCACCTCTGGCCACTGATGTGTCACTACCACAAAGTGCTGCAGACAGAACACCACCACCCACATATGAGGCACATCAAACAGCAGGGGATGAAGATGCAGATGAATCTGCCTTTGTGGTAACAAGGACGCAGTAGTATTCATCTCTGCAATAGGGCCAGTTTCTGCTTGGTTCTGCCCTCTGCATCATCACCTTCCACTGTCCCCCCAATACACTCTGCGACACTCATCTTGGACCTCGACATGGACTGCCATATTCTGTTTGGTCACCAATGAGACAGCATTCAGACTGTGGACTGTACTTTTCCTCTTGCAATGAATTTGTCATTCCCTAAAGGACTCTGGCTGGCCCTCCACCGGCCAACAATGTAAAGTGGTGTTTGCATGGGCCTGTACTGCTCCAGTGACAACACTCCGCTGAATGTGCATTAAACATTCATATTCACACAGATATGTCATGTCTATGATCTTTCAAGTGTGGAAGTATGGATGAATGTAGGGTCAGTGATTCCCCCTTACGTCCATGTTGCTCATGATGTGGGACTTGGGTCACAGGATGACACATTGCTGATTGTGTTACGGGTGGCGCCAACACTACAACAGAGACACATGCATTAGTTACTTCCTTGTCCAGCCCAGGACGGAACCACGCCCAGAGGGTGCCAAGGTTGCGGGCGCCGGGCTTGGAGCTTGCACTGGAACAAGGTGGGCTGTCTTGGAGACATGTCGGTGGCGGAAGGTGGGCAGTGGGGCCTGGGTGCACAGGGGCGGGCAATTACCTCTGGGCGGCGGGAGGGGCACGGGTGCAGTACCCTGTGTGCGCAGGGGGGGACCACCGATGATTGCATGTGCAATTGTATGTACTCTGCCATTCATAAATTTGGACTCTGTTTCAGATAAGGGACCTGGTGAACTGCAGTGCATACCGGCACGTGGTTGGAGATACATCGGTGGCAGCAGGTGAGCAGTGAGGCCGGGTCCGCAATGTCAGCACTCTGTCTCCCACTCCCTCTTTCCTTTTCACTGTCTCTCTCTCTCTCCCTCTATTTCTCTCTCTCTCCCTCTATTTCTCTCTCTCTCCCTCTCTTTTCCTCTCTCTCATTCTCCCTCTCTTTCCCTCTCTCTCTCTCTCTCCCCCTTTCTCTCTCTCTCTCTGTCTCTCTTCCCTCTTTCTCTCTCCTTCGCTTACTCTCTCTCTGTCCTTTGATGAGCGCATGACACACCTTCTTATCAAGAATTTTGTCTTGCAGAAATGTTTTCTTTGGTACTTAAAAGATGAATGAGTGATTCTCCTTTTTCTGACCACACATGCATGTTAAGTGTTGTAAATGTGCGACATCAGGCAAATTATATTTTACATGATTTCGTGAAGTTGATGTAAGATATCTCTTTGTCCGGGGGAGGGGGGGGAGTCCTGGGGGTGGTGGCAGTGGTTGTTGTGGCCTTCTTGAGTGTCCGAGCTGCATGATCAGTGGCTCCATGGCATCTGTTGTTCTTCAGGTGTGGCTTTGGGCTGGGTTCCCTTTTCTGGTGCATGTTGTCATCCGACTTTACACCAGGTCAGAGCAGATGTTAAATTCCTGCTGCTAACACGCCTTATCGCCTGTTTTAGGATCTTATCACCGATCTGGCTGGTCGTTGAGAATGTTGCGAACTGGTGTTGTTGCAGCTTTTTGCACGGGAACGCCTACTCTGCATCTCATTAGCGATAGTTGCCGGGCTCATCTGTGGTGATGTTTTTTGCGGCTGCTATCGCAGGTAAACTGGTGATATCGGCTGTTAGCACCAGCTTGTGAATGGGGCGATAACTTTATCGCGACTTTGGCGGCGATAAAGTGTCGCTAACTCCGCGATAATTCCTTGAGAATATGCCCCACAGAAGCACACTCTTGTGTTGCATCAGCACCGGAGAAGCAGTGTCCCACGTATACAGACATATCCAGCCACTAAGAATTCCGTGCAACGTGTTCAGGCTCAGTTTAGCATATTAAAGCGCACACTCACAATTTGTATATTCTTTACTAATTAATATGTTCAGGTTTATTGACAAATATCGCTCGTTTCTGGGCTAGATTGACCATTAAGCAAAACAAGAAAGTGCTTAGGTTATCAAGGGAAGGGGGCCACTACAGAATTTTTTCATTGCCGGATTTACTATGGGCCATATGGTGCAAAACTGCAAATGGTGCCGCTGAACCTTTAAATAAAGTGGAAGTATAAAAAAATAAACTTTATTATCCATCTTACTGTAACTTTTGTTTCATTTTGAAAAATAAAATGTTATTTTACGGTTTATATATTATTATTGCTTATATTTTGAATTAGATGTATATGGGCCACCAACATCTTTTAAGAGCTTAGGGCCAGATGTAGGAGCCCTAATACCGGTCGGAAACGGCCGATTTCGGCCGTTTCCGACCGGTATTAGGCTTTTCAGATGTAGAGGGCCTACCGAATCGGTAATTTTACCGATTCAGTAAATATACCGATTCGGTAAAATACCAAATCAGTGTATTTACAGAATCAGTAAATCCATATGTAGCTGACACTCCTAAGAGTGCCACAAGGCCTTAAGAGTCGGTATTTTACCACACAATCCTATTGTGTGGTAAAATACTAAATTCAGGTGTGCATGCACATATGTGCATGCACACCTGTGCCATGTGACACACAGACATGCCCTTAGGGCATGTATGTGTGCCACATGTCACACAAGCCTTTACTTGGGGTGCTAGAGGGTGTCAAAGTGACACCCCCGGCACCCTTGCAGGATTTGGTATTTACCGATTCAGTAAATAGCGAATCGGTATTTCCCATTGATTCCTGTGGGCTTCAAGGCCCATAGGAATCAATGGGCAATACCGATTCGGTATTCACCGAATCGGTAAATACCGAATCTTACAGATTCGGTATTCCTACATTCGGAATTACCTAAATCTGCCCCCTTCCCATTTACAGACTCTTAAATACCTATTCGGTAAAATTCGGAATTTAAGAGTCTGTAAATGGGAATTACCTACATCTAGCCCTTAGTGCCTCTAAAAGTTTTAATCCGGCCCTGACTCGTGTGAACATGAACGAGGTCTCACCTGTTGGCGAGAGCTGTCTTTAAGATACCAATGTGACATATTCATGCTATGCTAATGCCCTTATTGATAATCACAACATACTGTGATACTGTGAATAATGTTCATGGGTGTCCAGTTCACGCTTGAACAATGCTGCCATCTTGTGGTAACTTGTTAGTTTTACAATGCATTATATATTTTGACGTGTTTTACTCGAGCACATGCGTCATATTTATTAAATTATGATCAGTCATTACAGCATATGGGAGAAAATATACATATATATATATAGTTTGTACAGAGAAAAAACGGTGTCGTTTTTAAATGTGCTTATAATGAGCCCCCTACTCTAACAACAACTTATTGATATCTAGGCTGGAGCAGTTTCAACCTACTTAATACTACAAGAGGATGAATAATAATAAACAATACACGGAATGTAGAAAATGAAATGTTAAAAAACCCACTGAATGCTTGTAAGTAAATGTGTGGGTGTATGTGAGCATTTTGCGTGCAGAACCTCCTGGGGAACATAAACCAACACGGCCCAATTCGCTTATTTATTGTAATCGAACAACCATCCTGCCTTTGACCCTGCGATAATTATCTCACAATGTCTAAAAGTTCAGTCTTAGTGAAAACCAGAAATGGATCTATTTAATCACTAGCATTACTCTATAGACACCATAAATTATGTGAAGCTTCTGCACAAGAGGAACCTACAAATAGGTATCTAATCATAAAAGGGCATTACATCACTCCACACAAACCCTACCCACTCAATAAATAGCACTGCTGAGGTGAGTGACACGAACAGATTTATGTGCCAGAGTATGTTGCCATATTTGAAAGGTGTCCACCAAAATCGTGACAGTCACCAGATGTAAGGGATGCCTAGTTCATACCAGGATTACAATCGGAAGTCATGGGTTGCCACAATTAAGCAAAGGGTAGCAGGAGTGGCTGGGAATAGAATCCCACTATAAACGGGCATTGGCAATCTTATGCCAGGGCACCATAATGGGGTAGGAAAGAGGAGATTTTCCAGGTGCCATGGAGTGACAGCCACCAGATGCCAGAGGAAAGCAACCAGTCACATATGCCCGCACATATTTACATTTCATTTATTTTTGCAATTTTATGTAGCTTGGACATGACCCGTAGGCACCAGAGCACTTTATAACAGTAGCGGGGCACATGGTTTACAGTAATTACATTCAAGCGTTTATCTCAGAAGATGCATGCAGGAGTCACCACATGAGAAAAAGACAGCAGTTAGTTAATGGTGGTACACAGTTAAGTCATCCTTTTAGATGGTGGGGGTCACAAAACTAAGGTAGGTCAGATCCTGGTCGAGAGATTACTCAAGTATGGTCAAGGAGGATTAACCAAGGTGTCTACCAAATAGGAGTGGCTTGAGGTCCATGTTGAAGGAGACTAGACACATGGGGGCATATTAACAAGCAGCAGTGATTATTATGGATGGCCGCGCCTAGCGCAAGTTTCCCTATCGCCGGCTATCGTTAGAATTCATCGCCAAGCTAGCTCTGTATTTACAACGCTTAGCGTATTGGCAATGAACAGTGCAGCGATAGCAGGGAAATGTCCCAACATCACTGGCAAACCAGCGATGTTCCCTGCTAATCAGCGATGACCCTGCAGATACCACACTGTGGTCGTAACCCCACATTCCACCTCCAATGCAAAGTATGCCTAGCACTGGATTTTATCAGACATTAAACTCCAGTGTTAATGACCGGTTATTGCGATTTTGTTTATCGCTAGGCCGGCAGGGGCATTGTTGTAAATATCGCAAAGCTGCCGTCGCGATATTTCCCCATTGAGTCTATTGAGGCACGCCTACTTTGCATTTCATTAGCGATGCGATGCAAGTGGGTGCTAAATCAGGGAAACTCGCGCTAGCATGTCCTTGCTAATATTGGGATAAAATTATCGCCACTTTTCGGCTGAAAACGGACGCTAAAGCAGCGATAATTTTGTCGCGGCCCCTTGATAATATGCCCCTTAGTTAGGTGGAGGGAGGCAGGCAGAGAGTTCCAGTTTCTTGTGGCACTACCAGAGAATGACTGGCTCATGTATTGTTCTCGACTGAAGGTGCACAGACACAGATCCAGGTACACACACACACACAGCCACACTCTTCTCTTTCCCTGTTCTTACTCAACTAATCTAATAAATAAGCCCGGGCATGCGGTCCAGTATAGTTAGGGCCACCTCCTATTCTTTCTGATCACTTGTACCTCAAGTTGCTGAAGTCCTGAGTTACCAGAGTTTCCTGAAGCAGCTCCATCCACCTCCTCTAGGCTCTACAGCTGGCCAAGGGAACAGAAAATAGTTGATTATGTGGGAGATAGAATGGGACACGTAGATGCCAGGGCGACCAAGATCCCCAGCCCATTAATCAATGTATACTCCCTGTTATCTAGTAGTTCTTTCTGTCTACTGCAGCATGGGCAGATTGAGACTTGTCCATCAGTCGGACCCATGGGAGAAGAATGAATGGTAAAGCTGCAAGTTCTCTGTTAGGGATTGTGCTCCCTACATAAAAAAAAATAAACCGTTGGTGTAGTGATGAATTCCTGCACAGGGAGTGCCATTCTGTCACAATGACCATGCATCAATCTACTGGGCAGAGAAACCTCTGAAATGGACAGCATAGCCACATTTTAACAGCCAAAACAGGTAGTAATACCCCCAAAATCACTTCTTCAAGCTTCCATCAGCTTCGAGTGGCTGTGATGGCTTCCATGTTTCATTGTAATGATGTCAGAGAACTGTACATGCGGTGTGCCATTGTACAAATACAATAAGGAGTTAGATGAAGCTGTGAAGGTGATTCTGCACTCCCAACACATGAATTACAAGGGACACCCTATTTTCCATGTACTGAGGGCTTCCCCTTCACTGGTTGCTAGGATGAGCTGGACACTTCTTTAGCATTTCCGATGCAATCTTGAGGACCCTCCGGCATGTCCTTGGCATTCTAATGCTATTAACTGAGACCTGCATAAGAGGCTCAGTATATTCAGGGCCATGTTATATTATGCAGACTTGTAGAGCAACCTATCACCTGGGAGGGTATCCAGCTGCTGGGCAGGTGTAAATAGAGCCGAACCTCGGGCCTAGAGGGACTACTCGAAAATCCAGGCCTTCAGCTTCTTGTGGAATCCAAGAAGTGTGACGCACACTCTTATGTGCAGAAGCAGGTATTCCATGTTTTAGGAGTATTGTGGGAGAAGGCTAGACTGCCAGATCTTGTTTTCCAAATGCTTGGAATGTGCGAAAGTAGGAGTCCTGATAAGCAGAGGACTCTGGAAGGTTTGTGGAAACAGATGCAATTATTGAGCTATGCTTTGCCAGTGTTATCTAGTGCCTTGAAAGGGTGGGCAAGAAGTTTGAATTGTGCTTGTTTGTGCTGATGTGTTTGGGGTCCCAGTGGAGCTCCTTCAAGTGGATGTTTATCATGCAAGTTCATAACATGAAACTTGCAGAATAGTTCTTATGACACCAATTTTCCATCAAATTCACCTTCCACTGCTGCTCCCTTTTCCTCTTTTTCAACAATCGTTAACTTTCTAGTCCACACCTGAATCTTCATCACTGCTGCCAATGATTGGTATTGTACAATAATCGCTGCCCTCTCCTCCTCACCTAGTTCTGTTTTCATGGACCAAAGTTCAGCTCCTTCTCTGTTCCCTTACTATGACCATATCTGCAGCATTTTCTGTCGTTATTGCTGTGTTACATGTATGTGATCTTGATGAGAAGTGTTTTTGTGAATACCTATTAAAAAAGACCTTATTCCACAATTTTATTCGAAATTAACATTGTTCACCAAGTTGATGAACTCAACCTGGCAGATACTTTTCATCTGAAAGGATTTGTTCAAGTAAATTAATGATTTGGGACTATATGGATCATCTGCCCTTTTTGTATTTTATGAGGGATACCCACTAAGCCCTCATTCTTTTTTATTATCCTGCTTTTCCATTCTGGTCATTGTATGTTTCCACACATAATGATTGCAAGGCGGCTCCTCATACTTTTTTTGGCCATATTGTGTCCCCATTCCCCTTTGCCTAAGTAGCTATTTAAATTTGGAAAGCTTCATTCACCATTCCTCTGCTGCCCCTTCTGAAATCAAACACTCTTCTCACTGTACATCCTCTGCTTTTCTCGCATTCTGCCATGCTGTCTTTGTCTTCATTTTACACAGACATGGCAGCTTTTACCCACAGGGTGCCCTTTTAAAACTGTGCCACCTTTGACCGACTGCTTTTTGCCTTTGCTGAATGGCCACAGGTCATGTGTGACTGAAAATTCTGGACCCGTGTCATAAACATCGTCGTATCATGACGATTTTGGTGTCAGCAGACCGCAAATGACGAGTGTAGTGTGTCTGAGTGTTTTCGCATGAATCGAACTAAGAGAACACTCTGTATTCACGGATTTAGTTTGAACCCTCGGGTTCCATTTTGTGAGCGGCAGCCATTTTGTGGTTGCCTTCACACAGGCCAAATGACTAAGGCCGAAACGAGTCTGAAGGACACGTACACCTTTGCTGACTCCTCTGTGACCTGGGCAAGCTGCCTTCACTGCCTGAAGCCAAACCTGTTCGGCCATTTCCTTTCCCAGTGGCCGAATGAGATTAGCATCAAGGCGCACATGTCATAAACCTTTTCATCGCATACAGACTATGCCTAATCTCACACAAACCTGTCCCTGTTTCTTTCTTTATGACTTGCTTTACGAGGAGGAGGTGCCCGTTTTTATTAGGGGTCCGTCGATATCTGATGACTGGGCCTTGCCGAGTAATTGATTGTGGGCTGGACAAACTAAAATATGGGTTTGTCATCATGACTCTGTTTTTTTCTTTGTAGTGAAAATATGTGAATGGTCAACTGTAAAAGAAGGAATGTTTGCCTAAAGCATGATATTTTGTATAAAAGAGAAGACTGACTTCGTACGTTTGAGCAGTCTCCTGAGAACATACACCGTGTTGTACTTCTAGGATACCTGTTACTGGCTGCAGCCAATAAATACGATCTTTGACTTCACCAAGAAGACTCTGTGTTTCTGTAGTCTGAAACAGGAAGAATTCGAAGTCTTTGGGTGTGTTCCCTGGCACCGCTGGGTTCTGAAAAACCCGGTACTTCAGTCAGTAGTGACTGGGGACTTAGAAACTCCACTCCAAACCAATAAGCCTCTGCTGAGGTTCCCAACCTGTAGACAATGTGGGCTGCATAAGACCCTGGTGGTCTGTAGTCATTGGTAAAAGCCTTAAACTCCAGCCCTGTAGCCCACTCTTCCCCCTCAGAAGTGTATTTCATAGATAAAATCCTTCCTTGTGGGCTAAGAACTTCCAGGCAAGCAGGTGCCCTACACTTTGTTTCTTGGTCAGGACCTTTCCATCTGGGACAGGGCACGCATGTACCAAAGGACAGTCGTACCCTCGGTATTTCCAGGCAGAACCTGACATGGTTCCTTCTTCTCTGAATCTTTAACAACAATCACATCCCTTACTATTTAAACTAGCAGAAATGCACCCAGGCGAGTCCACTGGAAGGACAGCCAACTCATTGGATCATTAGAGGCAGGTGTAGCCTGCCCTTAATATTGGTCCCTCTGCTGGGTCCCGGCCCTACGGATCTACCCTCATAAGCCACTCCAGGTGAAACACTCGATACCATATCTGTTTCACCTTGGCCAAGCCCAATTGCATTCTCACTTCTATAAGATCAAGCACTATGAGGCCACTGAATGATCCCCTCAGACACACATTTGGACAATTCTTCTTTGTTGCCAACCTGAGCTTGTGATCAATATGAGAGATTGACATCCCTGCCGCCAACTCTAACTCATTAAGCCTCAGTAGCATGTCTCTTTTGGCCTGCACATCCTAATATTCCCTATCGTCTCTTTTCTTACTTCCATCTAACTCACCGCTTTATCCCAATATCTGCCGCTTAAATTCTCGCTGTGCTCAGTGCATCTTAAACTACTACGTTTTACTCTTGAGAGCAGATGGATAAGAGAGAGTCATAACAATAGATACAGGTTTGGGGGAAGTGAGAGCAAAGAATGTAGGGGGCTACCCTGGAGGCATGTTGGAGGGAGAGAAAATTCTGACTACCAGAAGCCTACACATCTGAAGCTTCCTTTTTGGTCTATCATACCAGCAGCTGTCTAAAAGGTCATTCTTATGCAACACTGTATATCCAATTCTCCCAAGCCTACAAACAATGCTCCCTTACCTACAAATAATGCTCCCATTCCTACAGTCAATGCCCCTAGCCCACAGATAATGATCCCATGCCTACAAACCTTGCCTACAGACAATGCTCCCAGATCTACAGGCAGTGCCTCCAGGCCTACAGATAATGCTCCCAGGCCTACAGACAATGGTTTCAGGCCTACAGACAATGGTCCCAGGTCTACAAATAATGCTCTTGGGCCTACAAACATTGTTCCGAGGCCTACAGACAATGCTCTTAGGCCTACAGACATCCCCAAGCTCCTCCTTGGTAAATGCAAAAATGACGGATTCCTTTCAGGTGAAATGTTATCCAGTTTTGACCTGGCTCCTATCTTTCAAAGTAGAGGAGTTGGTTGGGTCGTGTTTGTGTCTCCTGGAGACAGGAAACAAATCCCATCACTGCTTCCAGTGTCAAGACCTTTCTCTGAAGGGTATCCTAGGACTTTGGATATTACTGCATTCGTGTTGGCTCTTTGGGCACATAAATCTCCGACAGTAGTTTGGTCAGTTAGATGGATCGTTGTCTTCCAGGAGGTGGCTATTCAGAACACAGACATAATATCATACAGTAATCAATGATCAATTAAAATGATATTCTTTGGTAATTTATACATCAGGAAATTGTGTAGTAGCTAGAAAATGACACTACAAAGAAAAGGCAAAGGTCGCACTAAATTCTAAGCTTAAGTTCAACCCCAGATGTTATTAATCTGTTTATTGGTCTCATTTCTGAGGTATTGTTAGCTTCTAGTTGGGGTCATAAATACTTTGGTATATTTCCAGTCCCACATTATTCTCTGTGCTTCACTATAGGGTCTGTTCTAAAACCCTAATAAAATGAATATACATGTCAGAGAGAGAAAAGGGTGCTGTAGTTGGCATTGGGAAAGCGGGATTTTTGATCTCTTATCTGATCACTGTAGATCTAAATCCCCAATCAGGTCGACTGAATCTTTGTTGCCTGTCATTGAGTAAAAGTAATCCACTACCAGGTTAATCAAACCATTAATTGGTACGACTCTGAAGAACCACTTACCACTAATCAGTTTTAAAGTTTTATTATAAAGCCAAGGTTAACTGAAGGTACAAGCATCTCAATATAAGGTTCAAAAGGTATACTGGCACTAATACAAACATAAGCTGTCCAAATGCTCTTAGGCGACAGAAGAATATCACCAATACAAGTTCAAATACCATTAAGTTTTCAAGGATGGACACAAGTTGTAACCTGTGCGGCATTTACAAAAAGGAAGTAAATTCAGGTTAGACTGTCCCTATACTAGTCTACGTGACATCCCTATTTAACGAGATCTTAGTCTAAAAAGGTGTCAGCCGTGGTGACTTCCAAAGAAGTTCACTCACTTTCTCTTATTCTTTAGGTGAAGATCTATGCATTTCAGTCATGCCCTTTCTGCCTACCCATCCGCTCTCTAAGGGTCCTCAGGCCATCTGCTCTAACTCCACCCTAGGGTGCTGTCCCTAATACAAAATCACAGTTGTGGTTGGAACGCCCCTCTAAGACGCCCCTCACGTACACATCTCACGTGGTCTCGGTTCTGGCTTTTTCCATGATGATACTCCTTTGGGCCTCTTGTTAGCGTTGACCTTGCTTCCCAGGCTTCTTCTCCGGCTCGCTGGTACCCCCCAGGACATTCCTGAACCCTCCTCCAGGCCTGTGCCTGTCTCCCCGGACAGAGCTCTATTCATCACGCTCTTGATTGGAACCCCCTCACACCTGCAGACAGACACCCACAACTTGGGCCCCAAATTCCAGGCTTCACTTATCTGTTCAGGCCATAAAACTTCGAACAGAATTGGCAATTTATTCTTAACGAGACTCGACTTTAACTAACACGTGCAGATCAAAGAAGCCACTTTATCTTTCCAGGCCTACTAAATTATCTTGCAAGCGGCCTGCACTCTATGAACCTTTATTTCTAAAACTAAAACAATTCTTGTTAATACACTCTGATTATATGAAACACTTCTATAAAACATGATTCTTAACATGTGAGCAGAAATTACTGAATAATAGTAAATCCATGTCATGTGAAAGATGTAAATGCACGTTTTCGTTCTTCATACGTTGCCATGAGGCCTGCACATTTCTACGTTTTGCAGCATTACATTTTCTTCAGTAGCAGCTACATAACATGGAATCTGATTAACACTTCTAACATTTCTAAACATTTCCACACATTTCTACATTAGTTCCACACTCTATATATGTTTTCTATATTAACTAAACACTCATGAGTATGTGCAGTTATATATTTTCAACACTTTTAGATACGTTACCTGAATTCTTGCAACTGGGTTGTACATATGGTGCACTTATACATTTTACTTAATTTGCGCTCTCTCAGTTCCCCCCTTTGATGACCTCTAGGGGTCATCACCATTAGTACACCAATTTGGACTTATCAAACAGAACTTGTTGCAAGACTCCCTCTCTTGATCGTTTCCAGAGCCCTTAGACTCCTGTATTGATTATCTTGCATGGCAGCCAACCTCTGCTCCTGCTCTCTCATGGATCTTTGCAATCTATTTGACCTATACCATTTGTACAACCTCACTAACCCCCACAGTATGATTATGCAGATCACTAATATGAGGATAGGCTTTAGTATGTACCAGACAAAACGCTTACCTAGGTTGGCAAACCAACCTCCAACTTTACCCATTCCATGACCCACTTTTTCCCACACGTTCACTCGTTTTAGGTCCTCAATCTCCTGATGGATTTTGGTTATATTCTGTATACCTTTCTCAAGGGGTTTTGAATTGTCTGGAATGTAAGTGCAACATTCCTGGACCTTCAAAGCCTTACAGACTCCGCCCTCTTTGGCTAACAGGACGTCTAAAGTGAGACGGTTCTGAAGAACCATTGCCCTTATCGATTGCATCTCTCCTTCTACCAGCATCAATGATCTTGCAGTACTGGCAGATAATCTATCTACAACTGTTGCTAATCTCCTAATCTTGACATCATTAAGTATCAATCCTAGAAGAGGGAACATAGCGCCGAATACATCTCCAACTACCTCGGCATCGCCTACATCCCTCCTCCCTTTGGCTTGAGCTTTTCACTCAATGATCTCCAAATCTTTGGCATGGTAAATTTTGGGGAAGACAATTGCCAAATAACATGAGCCATACCAATTGTCGGGCAGCTTCACGTAGGCATTTCTCCCACATACAAAATATACATTAGGAATCACTTGCATTCCCTTTAAGAAATCCTTCGTGTAGTATTCTAATCGGAAGGCATCTTCACAACTAACTTCACCTACAAACACATTTTCATAGTAGGTTTCACTCCGGTGAATACATAGCTTCCCTTTCTGTGTTCGATCTAAAGCTATTGGACCATTACTACCCTTCCTTTTGTGTGCCTTCTCCTCCTTGGTCCAATCTGTTTTCCATTGTCCTGACATTTTCAGAATCTTTTGCCTCCTGTAACGGTCATCCACTTGCCCTATAAACTTCTTCTCAATTTCTGACACTTTGCAAGTCAGATTATTTCTACGTGCATGTGAAGTATCTAGGGTATTCCAAGGGATGAAGAATTTCGATAATCTATCTTCACTCTTGTAATAGTCCCATTTATTCATTTGTTTGTAGTTCGGGACTTCAGGTAACACTGAATCGAAATTTGAGAAATAGTATTCAAAACTATCTCGTCCATAAAATATGCTAAGCAATAAACTACATGTAATGCCATAAGTCAATGGAAGATGATGATATCTGATACCTTCGTCTACAGAAGCTGGCAATTTCATGCAGACGTAGCAATCCTTAGCCTCCATGACATCAATGTACTCATACAGCAGTTTGGCATAAGCGTTTGATTTGAAGTTGCCCTGTGGCTCATCTACATGTAATCTACGAGCTTCTGCTGCTAGCAACGCTTTCTCCTGAATTGCATTGTCCTCCTTTTTGCTAGCAACAGTAGGTTTTGATGTCACTTCAACCTTGGCTTCTGTAACTTTCGTTTCGTTTTTATGTCCTACTATATATGATACAGTAACTACTAAAACTATATGGAGAATAACTCCAGCTAAAAGTGTACCTATTATGCATTTCGCTTTGCGGTTCGAGTTGCCGGCCTCCATGTTCCTCAGACAGTATAGCTTTTAGTCTTTCTCCCAAACAAAGTCCTTTCTTTTTATCCCTTCAACGGTCTCTTTTTGTTCAATCAGTCTTTCATGAGGTACACCTTCGGAGGCTGACAATCTCTCTTTGAAATCAGTCTTTTGAATCACCACAATAGACAACCCTAGCCCTTCTCCGTCAACTAAATGGAAAAGTCTCTAAGTTTTCTCTTCTTCCACTAGGCGCTAGGTTATCTCCTCACTCTTGTTTATTTACAAGTCTTTAGGTGTCTACGATGATCCGTGTTCCAGCAGCTCCGATAGCATATTCCAACAATTCTAAACGAAGAATGGTTTCCTCATGTGCTGGTACTGGATGACCCAAAGTCGGAAATTCCAATCTGTTCAATACCAGTTCTTTAATTCTGCTCAAATACGGAGGGATGGGGATAGTGAATGTTAGCAACCCTTCAGTCTCAACTCCAGGTACCAACAATCTCACTTCCAACGTTATGATTGGTTCAAGGCTGGTCACTGTCACTTCCCTCACCCTCCCGGATTTCTGTCCCCAAGACATCTGCCGCCAAGTAGGTCCACTCAGGAGTAGCGTACCTTCTGCAGGGCACACGCACTCTCCTTGTTCTCCTCGGACCTTCCGCTTCTGAGCTCTGTGCACCTTCGTCCAAGTCTGAGTCCTCAGATATGTTATGTTATGTTATGTTAGCAGTTTTGTAAAGCGCAAACAGCTGCCCCAGCAACGGGGCGTCCCGGCGCTAAAACCATAACACAACCAACTGAAAACGAGAGTAGGCCAATACAGGTTGCGGCAACTTTTTTGGTGTGCGACTGGAAGCTAAGAGTCGAGTCCAGCCACACTCCTAGATTTTTTACTAAATTCTTTGGAGGGGGTGCTGGGCCCAGAGATTGGGGCCACCAGAGATCATTCCAGTTGTTACTATTTTTCCCCATTATCAGCACCTCGGTTTTGCCACCGTTAAGTTGGAGGCAGTTTGCTGTCATCCATTTAGCGACGGCAGTCAGTCCATCCCTGAATCTGGTGGCATCAGGAGAGGGGGCCTCACTAAGGCTGATGACCAGCTGAGTGTCGTCAGCGTACGACACCATTGTGAGGCCCCATGTCTTAGCAACCTCCGCCAAGGGTTGCATATATAGGTTAAACAGGGAGGGACTGAGGGCAGAGCCCTGTGGGACTCCTTGTCTTATGTCTTGGGGTTGAGAGATAAACGGAGGGGCAGATACCCTGAATGATCTGTTGGTTAGAAATGATCGGAACCATTGAAGCGCCGAGTCTACGATCCCTATGTTTTCAAGGCGTTTTAGTAGGATGGCATGGGAGACCGTATCAAAGGCCGCGCTGAGATCGAGCAGTATCAGCGCGGCACTTTTGCCGGTGTCCATAATTTCCCGTAAGCTTTCCGTGGAGGTGAGGAGCGCGGATTCCGTGCTATGGCCCGGCCTGAACCCGTGCTGAGAGGGCTCCAGGATGTTATTTTTCGCCATGTGCTCACTGAGTATTTTATTCGCGTGAGCTTCCGCTAGTTTAGCGACCCATGGGAGCAGTGAGACGGGCCGGTAGTTCTCCGGTTTAGAGGGGTCTAGGGAGGGTTTTTTATAATCGGAGTTACCCAAGCCTGTTTCCAGCAGGTGGGTACCGTGGCTGTAGCAAATGAGAGATTAAGGATTACGGTTAAGGATGGGAGGAAGAATTCCAAGGCTCCCAGGAAGTGAATTGGTCTCATCGGATCTGTGGGTGCGCCAGATTTCACCTTCCTACAGAGTTTGGTGAGTTCTTCACCGGAGATAGGGGGTAGGCATGAGACCCTGACGTCTCCGAAGGTGGCGTTGGGAGGGCTGATGTCCTCTGGACTGTCCTGGGTGAAGGTGTTGTACATTTTTTTCACTTTATCCGTGAAGAAGGTGGCTAGGTCTTCACATTGCTGCGTGGAGGTGATGTGAGCAGCCGGCTTACCTCCGTTTTGCAATTTTTGCACGATTTGGAAAATCGTTTTCGTGGGGTTTGAGCTAGCTTTTATTTCAGTAGCATAGAAGGCAGCACGGGCTGCCCGAATTGCCTTGTGGTATGTTCTCAGAGTAGCCAAGTATGTGATTTTGTCCTCCTGCTTGTATTCCTTCCTCCATTGCCGTTCCGTTTTTTTGCAGGCTTTCCTCATCGTTTTGAGGTTCTCACCATACCAGGGGTTGGAAGGAGAATTTCGTCCTTTAGTCCACTTGGCTGGTATAATGGCGTCCAGTCCCTTGGTGATCCAGTCCTGGAAGGACGCATAAGATTTTTCTATGTCGTTTATATTCTCCAGGGTAGGTCGTCCTAGGCTGGCCGCTAGGTCACATTGTTGAAGTTTGTGCCAAGGTCGTTTTAGGCAAGAGGTGGGTGATTTTTTTACGGGAGGGGAGTTATTCGGGATTGAAAAGGTTACTAGCGAGTGGTCAGTCCAGGCCATGGGTTTAGGGTCGTCAGCTCTGGCCTCGGGAATGTTAGTAAATACCGGGTCAAGTAAGTGGCCCGCGACATGTGTGGGGGTTTGGACGAGCTGGATTAGCTGCACGGCAGCTAGGTCCGCTACAAAGTTGCTGATTTTAGCATCCGACAAAATGTCTAAGTGGAGATTAAGATCTCCTAAGATCGTGAAGTTAGCCGAGCCAGTGATCAAGGCATGTGTTACTTCAATGAGCTCCACCGTGAATTTTGTAGAGGGCCCCGGGGGTCTATAGATAAAAAGGCCAGAAAAAGTGCAGTGGGGGCTAGTAGAGATTTTGAAGCGGGCGCATTCACAATCCGCAATGTTTTCCTTTTGAAAGGAGCAGGTAAAGGGGGATCTATGGATGGCGGCGATACCACCTCCTCTTGAGTCTCTATTGATGCAAGTCATAGAGAACCCGTCCGGTATTGCTAGATTGGGGATGCTGGTAAGGTCGTCTTTAAGCCATGTTTCACTTAGAAACATTATGTCTGGGTTCTCGTCCATTAGGAGCGTTCTTACCTCCGCATGGTGTTTAACCAGAGATCTGACGTTCAACTGCATGATGGTGAGTGACGTTTCCTTCCTTTTGTTCTCTTTATGGTTTATAAGGCGTGGTTCAGATATGGCCAGATTACAGCTTTTGCAGTGAAGGGCGGTTCGACCAATGCAACCCTCTATATTGTTGCATCTAGGGCCAGTGTTGAGTGACCACAGTATTTTACTGTCATATACGTATTTTCGGGCAGGGGGTCTGGCGAGAGGCGAGGTCTTGGCGAGGACGGGCGAAGACGGGCTTGCCTTGGGCGCGCCCGCTGCGCCCATACGCTGCGCGTCCGGTGATTACACATTCTTAAACGTGGGAAAAGGGGCAGGTGGGCGTGGCCTAAAGGTAGGCGTGGCCTCTATTCCTCGCCGTCAATGGCGGCAAAACATTTGTTTTGTTGGGATCGTTGCAGCGAAGGGGTCGCTGTTTAGGCGTATCTGGAGCCCGCTATGGAGGTGGCAGACGGGTGAGTGCGCGTTTAAAATACAGATATTTATCAGCAAGTGACACAAGAAAATACAAATTTTAAAAATTCCGTTGTCTCCCGGCTTCCGCCTCAGGAGATTGCAGGGTTCTGGCAAGGTAGCGCTGGTGGCAGCGTTTTATACTATGGCGGGTGGGCGTGGCCTAAAGGTAGGCGTGGCCTCTATTCCTCGCCGTCAATGGCGGCAAAACATTTGTTTTGTTGGGATCGTTGCAGCGAAGGGGTCGCTGTTTAGGCGTATCTGGAGCCCGCTATGGAGGTGGCAGACGGGTGAGTGCGCGTTTAAAATACAGATATTTATCAGCAAGTGACACAAGAAAATACAAATTTTAAAAATTCAGTCGTCTCCCGGCTTCCCGGCTGGGAGCAAGGGTTCTCTCTGGAGTTGACTGTAGGCTCGACCTCCTTCTTCTTTCAGGCCACCTGGTCTCTCCCCGTCTTGCTCTCCTTCCTCTTGTCCTCACACCCGATTCTAGATCACTTGTAGCTTGATCAAAATCCGTTTCGTACTCACAGCTGCTTTCTCCTTCTGTGGCAACGTCATTTTCGCTGTCGTCTTGCCCTTCCTCCACTTGGTCCGACGCGCTCCCAGCTTCCTCCGACACCCCCACAGCTTGGCTGGTCCCCTCTATGGATTCTTCATCCACAACTGGATTTTCATCAGAGAGAGGAGCTGTTTCTTCCAGAGGTGCTGGAACTCTCCGCGTATGGGAGGCGTGAATCCAATTGGGCAGCCCTCCGACCTTAACAGCAGTATTCGATGTTAGGATGATCTGGTAGGGCCCTCGCCAACGCACGTCTGAACAATTCTTCCTGACGTGCTTCTTCACCACGACCCAATCCCCAGGGCACAGGTCGTGGCACAGGTCTTGAGATGATGGGATTTCAGCAGCCTGCACCTGAAGAGACACAGAATGAATGGCGTCAGAGAGTCCCTTACAATAGTCCAGGATCAGATCATCTGTGATATTCAACAACGCTGCAGTTGGCACTGACGGCAGTCTCATGGCCCTCCCTATTAACACTTCATGTGGCGAGAGTCCTGTCCTTCTGTCTGGTGTGCTACGTATGCTCATAAGGACCAGTGGCAGGGCATCAGGCCAACTTAAGGATGTTGATGAACAAACTTTGGCAATTCGGGACTTTATTGTGCCATTGATCTGCTCCACAATTCCCGAAGCTTCTGGTCGATAGCTACAATGCAATTTCTGGTCTATATTCAGGGCTGAGCAGAGCATCTTCACAATTTCGCTGTTGAAATGTGTTCCCCTATCTGATTCCAAAGAGGCCGGCACCCCAAAGCGCGGTATTAACTCCCTAAGCAATAACTTTGCTACTGTGAGTGTGTCACACCTGCGTGTAGGGTAAGCCTCGACCCATCTGGAAAATATGCAGACAACCACCAGAACGTATCGAAGGCGGTTGCATCTTGGCATTTCAATGAAGTCTAGTTGCATCCGATTTAACAGACCCCCAGACCTCCCTATGTGACTCAACGTGACTGGTGTTCTCTTTCCTACATTCAGTTGCTGGCAGGTCACACAACGTTGGCACACTGCTTCTGCGGCTACTCTAAACTTGGGGTTGTCCCACGTTTGCCTGAATACCCGCAACATAGCATCTCTGCCTAGATGTACTGGACCGTGTATTCGTCTTGCCATTGGACTCACTAATTCATTTGGTAATACTGCCCCTCCATCTGCTGAAACCCAAAAATTCATCTCACTCTTCACACATCCTGCAGTTTCCCATGTCTTTTTCTCAAAGTCTGTTGCGTTTTCTTGTATGACTTTTAATTCATCCCAAGTATCTACAGTTTCTAACAACATGGTTAATTCTGTCTTTTCCTGTATCCCTCCCACTTCCACTTCTGTGAAAGAGTATCCTTGCTCTGCACAATAACGTGCAACTTCGTCTGCATACCCTTTTCCCTGTGATACAAAATCTGTTTTTTTTATATGAGCTGTACATTTGACACCGGCAATTGCTGCCGGACCTTGTAATGCTTCTAACAATAGGCGTACAAATTCCCCATTTCGGATAGGTGAGCCTGAAGAGGTCATGTAACCTCTCTGAGACCACAATTGCCCGTAGTCGTGAACTACCCCGAAACCATATTGGCTATCGGTGTAAATGGTGAATCGAATTTTGCTACCTGCTAAATAGGCACGTGTCAATGCAATGATTTCGGCTACCTGAGCAGAGTGTACTCCTTCCAGGCAAGCGGCTTCCACAACTCCAGTAATGGTGCAAACAGCGTAAGCTGCTCTCAACTGACCAATATCGTCCCTTACACATGAGCCATCAACAAAGAAAATTTCATCGGGGTCAGTCAATGGCTCATCCACGATATCTGGTCTCGGTTTGGTGCATAGTTCAGTCACATCAAGGCAATCGTGATCTTCACATTCATCATCTTCTATATCATTTGGAAGTGGCATCAAAGTGGCAGGATTCAAAACAGAGCATTTCTTAAGGGTCACGTTCTCTGCAGCAAGAATGACTTGCTCATAGCGCGTGAGCCTGCTATTTGTCAGATGCTGTGTCTTGGTCCTGGTCATTAACAGTTCCACAGAATGAGGTACATACACCACTAACTGGTGTCCCATAACAATATTCTCGCACCTTTCAATGCTGACACCCGTTGCAGCAACGGATTTGAGACATCCGGGCAACGCTGCGGCTACTGGATCTAGAGTAGCCGAGAAATAGGCAACTGGTCTACGGGCATTTCCATGGATTTGGGCCAAGACCGATAAAGCACAACCTTCTCTTTCACAGCAGTAAAGCAAAAATGGTTTGTCATAGTCCGGCATTCCCAGAGCAGGAGCACGGCACAAGTCCTCTCTCAGCTGCAAGAATGCCATCAAACAGTCCTTGTCCCATGGTACTGGATCACTCACCTCCTTGTGCGTCAGTTTTTGTAAGGGTTTTGCTTTCAGGGAAAAGTTAGCTATCCACTGTCGGCAATACCCGACCATTCCTAGAAACATCCTGACTTCCCTTTGTGTCGTTGGCGAATTCATTTTCATGATCGCCTCTATCCTGTCTGGTGACACTTTCCGTTTCCCCTTTTCAATCCTGTGACCCAAGTACTGTACTTCTGTCAAACAGTACTGTAACTTGCTCGGGGACACCTTGTGTCCGTTCTCAGCTAAGTGATTCAGCAAGGTGATGGTGTCTATTTTGCAAGCTTCCTCAGTCTCTGACGCAAAAAGTAGGTCGTCTATGTACTGGACTAGAACCGAGTTCTGTGGCAGTACTAGACTTTCAAGATTTTTCTTCAGCAGCTGGTTAAAATCGATGGGCTTTCTGTATACCCCTGTGGGATACGACACCATGTTAATACGCGATTTTCCAGCTTAAAAGCGAAAATAAATTGGCTCTCCTCATCTAATGGGATTGAAAAGAAGGCCTGGCAAAGGTCTATCACTGTGAACCACTCAGCTTGGAATGGTATCTGAAACAATATCACTGATGGATTCGGTACCACTGGACAACATGAAACAACTATGTTATTAATCTTTCGAAGGTCCTGCACTATTCTGAATCTCCCACTAGGTTTCTGTAGACCCATAATCGGGGAGTTACATGGACTACCCACGATTTCTTTCAGTATTCCCTGCTTTATCATGGAGTCAATCACGGGCTTTATTCCTGCTATCGTCTCTGGGGTCAATTTGTATTGAGGCGTTCTTGGATATTCAACATTTGGTTTTACCATGATTTTCACTGGTTTCACCCCTTTGATCAGTCCTATCTCTTCCCCAGTGAAATCCCACACTTCAGATGACACCGCACCTCTTAAGTCCAATGGAGGCTCCTCCACCGTCAAGGTGGGATACAGCTCCACGCACACCTGGGAATTTGCAACTTTAAAGTCGGCATCATCATCGTTAGTCTGTACCTCCACTCCCTGAGGTGTGCAGTATATCGTACAATTTAGCTTGCACAATAAGTCTCTTCCCAACAGACACACAGGGCTAGAGTCACAGACCACAAACTGATGCTCATCGCTGTATTTCCCTATTTTCACTAGTACTGGTTCTGTCAGAGGGTTAGTCATTCTCCTGTTTGCAACTCCTACCACTTGTATTGTTTCCCCTGACATTGGTGATCTCAGAGTGGATCGAGTGGCCCCCATGTCCACCAAAAAGGTCGTAGGACATCCTGCCACTTCAGCCTCCACGTATGGTCCCCTTTGGTCCACCTCTAGAACTGCCCCGAGGGTACAGTCCTCCTCTCTATCCACCCGCTGTCCAGTTAAAGGATCAACATAGTAACACTCTTCTCCTCCTACAAAAAGAGGCATTTGTCTATAGGTCTTTCCCCCTGCTGAAATTCTAGGTGGTTGAGGGAACTGAGCTCGAGGAGCCGGGGTCCCCCCTTTGACCGCCTTTCCTTTGTATACCGTTGTCCCCTTTCTCGGACTGCTTTGAACCTCTTCCTCTTCTATTCCTAGTTCTCCGTTTTCAGGGTTATAGGGACACTCGCGTTTCCAATGTCCCACCTGGTTACACGGGTGACACCTGGTTGTCTTTTTCAATGTTGCAATGTCTAACCTAGGTCTCGAATTGGAATTTTCCTCACTGTCCCTATTCTGGTTATTTTGTCGCCTACCCATGGTCCCTGTTCCCTGTTGCTGCTGTCCACCCTTTCCAGCTGACTGCATCTGAACCAACATAAACTTCTCCTTAAGTTTCTTTGCTTTGAAATCTATCTCGTCACTGCAGTATCTAGCATATCTCAAAATTTCATCCAATGGGGGGCGTGGCTAGCGGCCGAACATGGCGGCAGCATAGAGGACTAGCTCCGGCAGGGAAGCGGCCTCTCCATCTATCTGCACGTTAATCCGTGGCTAAATCTTACCTCAGACGGAAGCATCGAACGCCCGAGACCGGGAGGAACTGGCGGCAAGTACCCGGACAGAAATCGAGGGCTGGATGACGGAGTTATCGTCGAGTGCTGATTCGATCGAAGTACAGGCCTACCTCCGGGGGCTTTAGTGGCGAGTGAAGCTGACTGGAAGTGCAGCCTGTTCGGCTACCACAGACAGGAAGTGATCGGTGCTGGGGGGCTACCCCGAGTGACGGCCGGTGGGCGGGATCCCTGTCTATGGACAGAACATTTGCCATAACTGACGGAAGTTCATCGAAGGAGGTGCCCGAGGATTTTCAGGACTACCATAAGAATAATTTCCTGCCATCTGCTCCGTTAAGATCATTGGGCGTTTCCCCCATTGCTGCGAGAGCTCCTCTTTGAACTAAACTGAGGGCCGCGCTGTGATGGTGGTTGCTCCTGGTGCCCCATCGCGTCGACGAACTGTATAATCTCTGTGATCGAACTATGGCCGGGAAAGGTGTTAAAGGCGGTACGACCCAGAGTCGTATCAAACGATACACGAACGACAGAACCGCTTCCCCTCCGGCGGATGGGAAACATTCTTCCACGAAACCAAGCGAGCCTGTAGGGACGAAGAAGGCGACGCTGGATGATGTTATGAAGGCTCTCTCGCAGGTTCAAAAGACGGTGGGTTCCATCTCGACCGAAATCACCCTTATCCGAGCGGATCTTCACAAGATGGCCGAAAAAGTAGGCTCATTGGAACTGGTTACGAAATCGCTGGTTGAGGATGTCTCGGAACTGCAGACGGCCATGGAAGCGGTCATGGCGGAAAACAAAATCCTGAAAGATAAGCTGGACGACCAGGAGGGCCGTTCCAGGCGGAACAATGTACGCATTCTTGGTGTTCCGGAGTCGGAGGGCACTAGAGCGATGGATTTGTACGTGGAAGACCTCATTAAAACACACCTTCAACCTAAGGGACTGTCGGCCTTTTTCTCAGTCGAGCGGGCACATAGAGTTCCGGGGGGTCAGCCTAAGCCAGGGGCCTCGCCCAGGCCGATCCTACCGAGAATGTTTAATTACCGCGGCCGGGATGTCATCCTTCAAGCGGCGCGGGTTTCACCGCCGGTGAAAATCCTCAACTCAACGGTGGCGTTCTTCCCGGACTACACGGCGGAGGTGGCCAGGCGGCGGAAGACCTTCCTGGACGTTAAAAAGGAACTCAGGAAACGAGAACTCCCTTACTCCATGATTTTTCCTGCCAGGCTCCGGGTGGTGGCGGAGAACAGGACCTGGTTTTTCGATAACCCTGAGAATGCACGAGACTGGCTGGACGGCTGGCGTCCTGCCTCCCACTCTCGCCGCCCTGGACGGACTAAGAGTGGCTCACATCAGAACGACCGAGACGACGCTGGAGAAGCTGGTATGAACAGTGGCAGAAGCTCGCCAGTAAGAGACAATGACGACCTGAACCAGGAGGTAGACTCATGAACACTCGACAGGTATGAGACATTGTTGTTTGGGACTGCGGCTGGAACCACCATGGACACTGGGCCGAGGGCCTCTGCAGAGGGTATGAGGGGTCGCTGATTCCGGAGTACTCCTCACCCCCAACAGCAAGTAACTGTGTGTTTTCTTTGGGATGGGTCTAAGCACTCTGCTAAATTGGGGTGGCGGGCAGTTTTGAGTCCGTGTAGCAGGGAAGCAGGGCGGGTGGGGGTTTTGGGAACGGGGGGGTTTCGTTGGTTTGTTTGTTTGAATTGTTTGGCTCTATTCATCGTCTGGGAATCACTCATAGTCACACATGACCGCATTCCTTATACCGGGTGTGCCACCTCTGATCTTCTAGCACTACGAAGGCACCGACATGCGAATGGTTGCACAGGGCAGGGAAGTTCTTCAGCTCCCATAGTTCTGTCCTACCCCATGGAACACCAACTCACACTCACGTCTACACAATGGCGGACCCCCCACGACCTACTAACGTAACAACTGACACTGGGGTGGGGCCTGTGCCACCGCTACAAATAATGTCGTGGAATGTCCGGGGGTTGGGGACAAAGTGAAGAGGGGACTGGTTCTGCAATGTATCAGGTGACTGAACTGCGACATCGCCCTTCTTCAGGAAACACACTTGGTGGGGGCGGCTACCAAAGCTCTGGATAGAAGAGGTTATCACATGGTAGTACATTCGGACTTCACCTCAGGGTCCCGGGGGATGGGTGTTTGGGTGAAAAAAACATTGCGCTTTATACAACACTCCACAAAAACGGACAAACATGGCCGCTTCGCGGCAGTGTGTGGGCAATGGGAAGGTGTGACCATTAATGTGGTGTCTGTGTACATCCCACCAGCGCTGCATTCATCGGCATTTCCGGACCTGGGCAAATTTCTTCTGGAACTCCCGGATGGGGACCTGATGGTGGGCGGAGATTTCAATGCACTAGCCAATACTGATATGGATAGATTCCCGGTCCGCACCCCCCCCCCCCGCGGGCACAACGAAATTCGGGGACTTTCTGGAGGCACAGGGTCTGATCAATATCTGGAGGCAGCTCCACCCTACTGATCGCCACTATTCCTACTATTCATCCACTCACGACTGCCTGTCTCGCATTGACTACTTTCTCACACTGGGGGGTGGCAGACTCACGATTGCCGACGTGCAGATTAAGCCCCGGGGTATATCGGACCATTCCCCCTTGACTGCTACACTGTCCTGCACAACAGCGGCTCGCAAACGGCTCTATCCTATTTACCCTGCTTATCTTAAACTTCCCCCAGTTCGAAAATCCCTTAAAACAACCACCAAGCATTACTTCCAGGAGAATTCCGGCTCAGTGTCCTCCCGGACAACACTGTGGGAGGCATATAAGACAGTGTTGAGAGGCCAGGCGATCGCGGCTATAACCGACCATAAACGTAAGCAAAAACAGGAACTGGTAGAGTTAGAACTGCAGCTGGAACAGGCTAACGTAGCCCATATGGGTATACCGTCGGACGACACTCGACACGCATTGCACCTCTGCCAGCAAAGACATGACGACCTTCTTCGACGGCGGACACTAGAACATATAGAGTCGACTGCGAGTAGGGTTTATGATGTGGGCGATAAGGCCAATAAACTATTGGCCTGGTTAGACAAGAAACAGGACGGTGGCAGGCACATTTTACAATTGCGGGACCAAGAAGGGACGTGTCACACGCACCCTTCCAAAATTGTTGACCTCTTAGCGGACCACTTTCAGATGGTTTATACCCCAGAGGTGGTGGTCACGGCGGAGGCGGCGGAGCTAGCTCTCCAGGATGTAGAAGTAGAGACGCTGTCGCCGGATGCGGTAACTGAGCTGGAAGCAGACCTCACGGTGGAGGAGCTCCGTATGGCGATAGGTGCACTGCATACAGGTAAAGCGTTAGGCCCTAACGGGATACCGATCGAATGGTTTCAAACGATGACGGATGCATTGGGCCCACCTCTGTTGGCCATGTTTGAGGACTGCAGAGGGACCGGAACGTTGCCTTTAGACCAGCGCTTGGCGACGATAGTGGCTATCCCAAAACCCGGCAGGCCTCCTGAGGACTGTACGTCGTATCGCCCAATCTCGCTCCTCAACGCGGAGGCGAAGATTTTGGCGAAATTGATTGCAAATAGGCTGACTCCGCATTTATCCCAATTGATCCACCCGGACCAATCGGGCTTTATGCCGCATAGGAGCACGGCACTGAATCTCCGTAGGGTGCACGGTGCTCTGGCTCGGGCACACTTACTGAAGGAGCCGGCGGCCATTTTGTCATTAGACGCCAGAATGGCTTTTGATATGGTAGAGTGGCAATACCTGTTTGCAGTTCTGACCCGGATGGGCTTCGGACCGAAATTTCTATCGTGGGTTAGACTTCTCTACACAGACCCGGTAGCCCACGTGGCGGCCAACGGCCACATCTCTCAAGCAATTCCTTTGGCGCGTAGGACTCGTCAGGGCTGCCCCTTATCCCCGCTATTGTTCGCGCTGGCCCTTGAACCGCTCGCTATTGTTATTAGAAGGACACCACTACTGAAAGGTATTAAATGGACCGAGGCCTGGGAAGACAGAGTATCACTGTATGCTGATGATATGTTGGTCTACTTATCTGCTCCTGAATCGAGTGTCCCGATATTGCTGGCACTCTGAGATAAGCATGGCTCGGCCTCTGGCTATACCATTAACTGGACGAAGTCGGTCCTTTATGTCCTGAAGGGCCCTATGCCAGTCCTCCCTGAACACTGTCCTCTAGTGTTGACCGATGTCTCCTTTAAATACTTGGGCAATGTCACCGGTGACACGGCCATGTTCTATGATCGGAACCTGGCGCCCCCCCTCCTTCGTTTGAAAGCAGACGCCCGACATTGGACAGCCCTGCCACTCACGCTACTGGGGCGCGCTGCCTTATTTAAAATGATGGCGCTACCACGCCTCCTGTATGCGCTGGAAAATACCCCAGATGTAATTCCGCCCTCCTACTTCCATAAAGTCACCGCAGTTGTGACTACCCTGCTGTGGGGTGAACGTCCACCGAGAATTGCCCACCTTAAACTTAACCGTGGTTGGTACGATGGGGGAATAGCGTTACCGAATGTACAACTTTACTACTGGGCAACCCAACTTAAGTTACTTAACCAATGGCTCCACGCACCACACGATGACCCGGCATATCTGGCTGATAGGGCCCAATTGGGGACGCAAAGTTTGTTAGCCCCGTTATATAACCCGAGTCTCCTTAAGGGACTGATTGGCCCTACTAAACATACAGTTGCCTTATGGTACAGGGCGCTCACTCGGCTGAAGTGGAAGGGGGTCATCACGAAACTCACCCCACTTTGGGACACCAAAAAACTGGGTTGCCTTAGATCCAGCAAGGGGTTTACCCAGTGGGATAATATAGGCATTTCAACGGTGGGGGATCTTTGGACGTCTACAGGGGTGCTCCCCTTTTTACAACTACAACAACAGTATGCCCTAGGCCCCACTGAAACATATAGATACATCCAGATAAGGCACGCTCTGCTGGCGGTATTGGAACCGGGGACCCCCATCCCGGAGTCCTCACCCCTAGAAGACCGGCTTCTTACGGACGTTCTACAGACACGTGCCACCTCACTCACATATCGCAAACTGTTGAACAATCTCCCGGATCCCCTGCAGAAATTACGAGAAAGTGGGAAGATGAGTTAGGAGCTATGGACGAGACGGATTGGAATGCTGCTGTGGCATCTCCGAGGGAGGCAGGGGTGTCATCCAGGTTCCGGCTTATACAGCTAAAAATACTGCATAGAGTATACTACACGAGAACCACCCTACATAGAATACATAGGGCTGAAACCCCACACTGTCTCAGGGGGTGCGGGGAGGAGGGTACATTATTACATACACTGTGGGATTGCCCGTTCATTAGTAGATATTGGCAACAGGTCATGAGAACAATATCCCAGGCCCTTGACACTTCCCTTACGCCGGAGCCACGCCTCTGTCTACTGAATATCTGGGAAGGTACTGACCTTAATCTTAGACAACAGCAGTGGGTTACTATCGGTACAATGGTGGCCAAGCGCGACGTGGCACAAAGATGGGGGGTGGCGGAAGTACCTACATTGGCATTGTGGTGCAGAACTATGGATAAATTGATGCTAACTGAAAGAACTGTATATAAAATGAGAGCTAACCCAAAGAAATGGAACAAGGTATGGGAGTCATGGAATAGATACAGAGGGGACATATGTGAACCGCTGCCGGAGGATGACGACGACGATTCGGAGGATGAGGAGGAAATGGTTGATTGAATCGAGGGGGTGCGCTGGGGAGGGATCGGAAATGTTACCTTGCCGATGGGGATTTCGACTTAGCAGGGTGCTTGAGGGGGGAGGGGTATTTACCTGGGTGGTTGGGATCGGCATACTTCATTGACAGCATTTTTTCTTCTTGCTTTGTGACTATACAGCACAGATGAGCCATTGAGTTTGTTTTGTTTATTTTCTTTTTTTACAAAAATATAAAAATGGACTTGAAAATGTGAGATTTCATGCCTTCGAGTACTATATCCTGATGGCATTCCACATCATCTCTGACATTCGCTGCCGAACCGGAGGGTTGTCGGCTGAATAGCTGTGTAAAAGTACAAACCATTGCATTACCGCACGAAATGTATTACTGACTAAATGTACTATTGTTATTTTGATGATAACTGTCAATAAAAATCTTACACCAAAAAAGAAAAAAAAATAAATAAATTTCATCCAATGGTTTGTTTTGCCAACAAATCAAATGTTGCTGAATCATCAAACAGATATCAGGTCTCAATCCCAAAACGAATTTTGACACAAACTGTCCAATGTCTTTGGGATCCATCACATCTAATCCACTGTACTGTTTGAAAGCTTTCAGTAATCTCTCATAATATTCATGGACTGTCTCCTTGGGTTCTTGCCTAGTCCGATCTATTTTAACCCAATCTATGTCCTGCGGTGGCACCTTATCTTTCAGCCAAGTCATTACCCTTTCATATTTTTCCATGACTTTTTCTGACGGTCCATTAGTCTGAGCATCCCTCTCTGGTTCAGATGTGGGCCATTCAACACTAACCTTACATGCTGTCCACAGGTCTCCTGGTACTACGATGTCAAACAGGGTGTTCAGGTCGACCCACAGTACCTTAGAGATTTTTACGAACCTCTCTACCTGCTTATACCACTCCACAGGATTCTCTTTCAGCTTAGGAAAAGAATTTGTAAATGCAGCTAAATCTCCCCTACTCCATGGCACATGCACATGGCTCCCATTCGCTATTTCTCGCAAAGGGAAAGCTTCCATTCTTTGTAGCCCTCCCTCTGGGGACATCCCAATTGTGCTCCGTCTAACGGTTCCTTTCTTGGACCACCTTTCTTCCCACTTATCCAGATCCCTCCATGTCCTTATCCCTGTAATCAGTTCTCTGATGTGTTTTTAATCCGATTTTTCTCCTTTCTTCGAGGTCCTGATCTGAATAATGCAACCTATGGTTAACCTGTAATGCCTTTGTTCTCAACAAGTCTACCATGTACTTGTCTGCTAATTCAGATAACTTCTCATGTACTGCTCTCGCCTTTCGGGTAATATCCTTTGCTATAAACAGTACCTCATCTTGCTCGTACATGTCAATCCTCTCCAAAGGCAACGTACCATCTATGATTTCATCTAAATCCGATTTTAAACTGGTTACATCGAGCCTTCTTGCTTTTATCTCGGCTCTCAGTATGTCTTTCTTAGGGTGTCCATTGACATCTCTCCCATCCCAGCTCCGAGTCCTACGCCTAGGCTCAGGTGAATTATGGGGAGTCCTCCCATGTTCCCATCTTTCTAGGTCCCATGCTCTTCCATCTTCCCTTGGCGTGTGGTGAAACACTGCTCGGTTTCCCACGGTCCCATTTTGTCTGTTCTGCTCATTTTCTCTGAATGCATGATAGGACCTTCCATTGTCCTCTCTGTTTTCACAAATCCCTTGTTGCCTAGTATCACTCAACACATGGTAGGACCCTTCACAACTCCCCATGTTCCCGCGATCCCAATGTTGTCTATTATCGCCAGGTGCATGGTGAGTGCACTTAAAGCTATCCCAGTACTCTTGTGTCCTTCGGTCTCCCTCACTATGAATGAGACGAGACACCCTTCCACACTCTGCACTTCTATGCTCTCGGTCCTGTCCATTTCCATTAAGGGAATGACATGCAACCCCTCTATTCTCCTGGCTTTTGCCGTCGCACTCCTGGCTGCTTTCGCTAGCCCCACAGTGAGACAATGTTCCATCACCTTGATTTCTCCATTCAGCTTCCACTCCTGACCTGTTACTCTGGGTTCCCACACTAGCGTTCCACTCTCTCAAGTCAGCCCTCAATTCCTTAAAGGACTTCGGTCGTGGTCCCCTTAGATCCATCGGTCCTCTTTGACCCCCCTGATCTATTATGGGATTGCCTGTTTGATTTAATGGAGTGCTCCAATTCCTTGGACCTGACAACTGCCTTTGAGAATTAATCATGTTGTTCCTATTCTCCATTTCTGCTCTCTCCCTGTCCAACCGTGCCTGTTCCTCTTCTCGTGCTTTCTCTGGGTCATAAATCGACACTATAGGACCTATAGTAACAGGTACTTGGAGAGCGTCTGGCAATTGGTAGGACTTAGCATGCTCCATTTCTGGCACCTTTTGTACCACAAACCTTCCGACTACCCTCTGTACTGGACTAGGCTGAGATATTTCCTCACCTTTGGCGTATCCTCTATCTGCTATAGGAGGTGGTCTATTTTCCCCTGTACCAGCCCCGTCCCCCCTTTGGAGCTCGGGACCTCCCATCTCTCTATTGTACGGAGGTGGTCTGTCCATCAATAACCTATTTATCAGGCTGTCTTCTGTCTCGCTCTCATCATCCTCCACTAGTGGTTTCTTTTCTCCTGTGACTTATATCACTGGGTACAGTTTATCTACTTCGATTCTCTGCACTCTCCACTTTTTAGCTTCTTCATCCCATTTGGCATCCTGCACTGCTCTTACCGATCGTTTCACTCTTTCTTGGCGCCTGTTCAAGCTCCGGTCGTACGCCGCCCTAAACCATGCATTGAGGGCTTCAAACTGTGTTGGTCTGGGTAGAGGTCTCGTCGCAAGCATTACTGCTTTCAACTGGTTCAATGCTTCTAACCTAAACGTTCCGTATTTCGGGAACGTCAATTCCTCATTCCCCTCTGTCATCTTACTCCACTCAGAAATACACAGTATAGTATGCAGCCCAACATTCGTAGCCATATAATGAGCTGGTGTACCCTCCGGCGGGGCCTCTTCCCCGTCCACCGATTCTCTATTTTCTCTCTTAAAGATCGTTCTCAAGCGCCTAAAGCATTTCATGATCAAATTCACAATTTTCTACTTCGTTACGTTTATTTACTTCCTGATGACAATCCACCAATCCTAGCGTGGTTCTTGCTAGCTGACCTATCACAGCGCGGCTCTTGACAACCGGCCTATCCCAGCGCGGTCTTACCAACCAGCCTATCACAGCGCAGCTCTCTCTGACGTCACTCGTCTCCCCTTCGCAGCGGTTCCCCTCCTTTCTCAGCTCGTCTCCCGGTCATGCATGCGTCCCATTCATACTCTGAAAAATGATTACTTCCGACCAAGCGATCACTTTCCTTGACTGTACGTCCACAGTCTAACTGTAATTGTCACCTCAACTGACGAAACGTCTTCCGTAAAACGTCTTAGACGATCGCCTCAACTGATAGGTTACTTACACACAGTAACTTCCGACCAGCGTCCGTTACTCACACACTCACTCTTTCATTCCCCCTATCACGGTCCTGCGGGGCAATCAATGGTACCTCATGACCCCCTTCACAATGGTTGACAATTACTCTAGATGTCCGATACACCCGAACCACTTAAGCTCTTCTTCTGAACTTAAGATTTTCACCAGGTTGCGCGCGCTCACAACCCTGCCTCAATCACACTACAGGCATTCAACTCCGCATGACATTACAACACAAGTACATCATAAAACACCGCAATCTGACAACGCATGACCCTTTATACTCACTCTCGACCGTTTCTGCTGCTTTTCTCTCTCACACCGTCAGCACCTTCTTCGGCAGGCGATTCTTCTTCTGGTCATCCATGTCTAGGGGCCTTGGGGAAATCTTAACCTAGCCTAGATCACCTTCCTCAAGAAGGCAACCATCCTCTATAGCTACCAACTGGGAAGGCGGGATTTTTGATCTCTTATCTGATCACTCTAGATCTAAATCCCCAATCAGGTCGACTGAATCTTTGTTGCCTATCATTGAGTAAAAGTAATCCACTACCAGGTTAATCAAACCAATAATTGGCACGACTCTGAAGAACCACTTACCACTAATCAGTTTTAAAGTTTTATTATAAAGCCAAGGTTAACTGAAGGTACAAGCATTTCAATATAAGGTTCAAAAGGTATACTGGCATTAATACAAACATAAGCTGTCCAAATGCTCTTAGGCGACAGAAGAATATCACCAATACAAGTTCAAATACCATTAAGTTTGCAAGGATGGACACAAGTTGTAACCTGTGCGGCATTTACAAAAAGGAAGAAAATTCAGGTTAGACTGTCCCTATACTAGTCTACGTGACATCCCTATTTAACGAGATCTTAGCCTAAAAAGGTGTCAGCCGTGGTGACTTCCAAAGAAGTTCACTCACTTTCTCTTATTCTTTAGGTGAAGATCTATGCATTTCAGTCATGCCCTCTCTGCCTACCCATCCGCTCTCTAAGGGACCTCAGGCCATCTGCTCTAACTCCACCCCAGGGTGCTGTCCCTAATACAAAATCACAGTTGTGGTTGGAACGCCCCTCTAAGACGCCCCTCACGTACACATCTCACGTGGTCTCGGTTCTGGCTTTTTCCATGATGATACTCCTTTGGGCCTCTTGTTAGCGTTGACCTTGCTTCCCAGGCTTCTTCTCCGGCTCGCTGGTACCCCCCAGGACATTCCTGAACCCTCCTCCAGGCCTGTGCCTGTCTCCCCGGACAGAGCTCTATTCATCACGCTCTTGATTGGAACCTCCTCACACCTGCAGACAGACACCCACAACTTGAGCCCCAAATTCCAGGCTTCACTTATCTGTTCAGGCCATAAAACTTCGAACAGAATTGGCAATTTATTCTTAACGAGACTCGACTTTAACTAACACGTGCAGATCAAAGAAGCCACTTTATCTTTCCAGGCCTACTAAATTATCTTGCAAGCGGCCTGCACTCTATGAACCTTTATTTCTAAAACTAAAACAATTCTTGTTAATACACTCTGATTATATGAAACACTTCTATAAAACATGATTCTTAACATGTGAGCAGAAATTACTGAATAATAGTAAATCCATGTCATGTGAAAGATGTAAATGCACGTTTTCGTTCTTCATACGTTGCCATGAGGCCTGCACATTTCTACGTTTTGCAGCATTACATTTTCTTCAGTAGCAGCTACATAACATGGAATCTGATTAACACTTCTAACATTTCTAAACATTTCCACACATTTCTTCATTAGTTCCACACTCTATATATGTTTTCTATATTAACTAAACACTCATGAGTATGTGCGGTTATATATTTTCAACACTTTTAGATACTTTAACTGAATTTGTGCAACTGGGTTGTACATATGGTGCACTTATACATTTTACTTAATTTGCGCTCTCTCAGCATGTATCTCTGAGAATAATAATTTGTCTCAAGTTTGTCTTACTTTCTCCATAGTCCGGGTTCAGGGAGTGTTTCTCAATGGATCTACGAAAAAAATGCCCCACTCACAAAAACCAAGAAAAAAAATCACCCAAAAATAACCTGGTGACACTAATCACCTAGCTTATGAAAACTGCCACAATATAAGAGGAGGCTAGTTTACCAGGGCTTCGGTATTCAGTGTGTTACAGGCAGACCGGCCAACTTACACATTGCCACCGTGTGTCACACGATTTAGGCTGCCTTCACGTTGTCACCCAGTGAGGAGCTGAAATCACGTGGCCGGTGGCAGGCAGGGCAAATTGGTAACCACTCCCTGTAGTGGATTTCCAGTTTTCCTTTTGCAGCTGTGAGCAGCTGATGTCCATTAAGAGGTGTGAAAACATGCAAGGAAATCGGAGATAGCCTCAGCGACCCTTTGTTTATTTGGAGGTGGGAAGGGAGTCGCAGGCTTGGTGGAGGGCAGAGTGCCTCTTAGCTAGCTCTCTGCACATGGCTTCGCCCCCTCCAAGGCCCCGCCCCCGCTTCACAGGGTGAAATTTATTTACATGTCAGCAAGTCTGTACAGAGGGTTGCCCGGCACAGTTTGAGAGAGCCAGTTACATTTTAGACTTATAATTGTAAATAACAAATCCCTAGGCAATTACAGCCTGATTCATCAACGACCCGTTTTGCGAGTCTATAATAGCGATTCATAAGGAATCGCTATTACAGGCTCGCAAAACGGGATTCATGTAGGAATCGCTAAAAAAAATGTGATTCCTACATATTCCTTATTTGCGATTAGCAAATTGCTAATCGCAAATAAGGAATAACTCCCCATTCATTCCTATGGGCCAAAAGGTCCATAGGAATGAATGGGGAGTATTCCTTATTTGTGATTAGCAATTTGCTAATCGCAAATAAGATAGCGATTTAAAGGGTGCCAGGGGTGTCCATAGGACACCCTGTAGCACCCCTTAAATGCAAATTTAAACAGGTGTTGCGCACACACATGTCCAAAGGACATGTGTGTGTGCAACATGCAACTTAGAAAAATGCTTTTAAAAGCATTTTTCTAAGTTTTCGCTATTTACCACGAGGTTTGACCTCGCGGTAAATAGCAGGCCGAAATTGCGAATTCGCTATTTAAAAATGGATGATGAATTGCATTTAAGGAATCTCAAATAGAGATTCCTTAAATGTAATTCCTCGCAAAATAGCGAAATCGCTATTAACGATTTTTGCATTTGGGATGATGAATCCCAAATGCAAAAATCGCACTCGCAAAGGGCCAGATTCTCAGAATCTGGCCCTTTGCGAGTGCAATTCAGCTTGATGAATCAGGCTGTTAGTGTTCTAATTTGCGTTATATGACATAATTGCAACATGATCTTGAAAAAGACCAAGTGATCACTTAAAAACATATAAAAAATAATTTTATTAATAACAAATTATCTAAAAATGTATGATGCATCATGCCTGTAATGTTACATGGCAAAAGTTAAAAACACAAAAAGGACAAGACCTATATTCCATAGAGTAAATGTCTCTCAATGATCATCCTAAACCAAACAACCATTTCATGTATATTGTTTTGACAACAGAATTAATGTAAAAATAACATTGCAAAAATAGTTACATTCAAATAAAGTCTTAACAATGAAGATCATAAGTGTCTAAATGATAATCAAACATCAATAATATATGAAGAAAACAAGAGAGAAATAATGATGTAACACATATATCCAAACTGAGACACAATCAAGTGACTTTGATCATGGATGGATCCTGTTGTTGCATTTCTACGCGCCTTTCAGTGACTACGGCGCCTTCATCAGAAAAGCCACAGATAACATGTAGGTGTTATCTGTAGGGGCTGCAGTTTGAGTCTTTGCTACCACTGCTGTAGCTCATGTCTAGAGAAAAGCTACAACAATTACCTGCTTCTTAAGTATTGGCTCAAGAGATCCAGCAATGGGCAAGGGGTGGTTGGTACTGACAGGGAGCTAGGGCCTAATCACAAGGTGTACACGCATCACAGCCCAGGAAGGAAAGTGCTGCACTGTGTTACATGAAATGGAGAGAGCAGAGCTGCACCATATTTATAAACATATGGCCCAGTTCAGCTCTCTCCCTGCGCTGGTACACTTTGGACTGCCTAGCACCAGTGCAAGCACACTTGTGCCAAGGTGCAATGGTGCCTGTGTTAAGGTAAAGATTGCTTTTGTGCAGGAAGGTCTGGTGTGAGAACTTTCATCTCTACACCCTGCATCTTGTTGTTTTTAACTTCCATCTACGACTTTTAAGTACATCCTTATCTCCTAGCAAAAATTCAATTTCCTATACTTTTGAATGTCTCTACTTGCGAAGACATAGAACTACAAATGGTGGGGATGTACAGCTTATTAGGGCTCGCAGCGAAAAGCGCGCAAAAGCGCACTCTCGCAGAGAGCACTATAGCTGTCGGCTCAGCCGACAACGAGTTGGAATGTGGAGACAAGACCTGGCCGCGTGCGCAGCCTTGTCGCATAGGATAACGTTGCGCGCGTGAACGTCTGCTGCTTTCTGCATGGCAGAAAGAATCGGATCGTGCCGCGCGCCGCCCTTGAGCTTGTGCTGTAGATCGCGTGACTGTCATTGAAATGCTTTAAGTTTTGGTTGTAGTCAGCGTGCGTTGGAAGGGCAGCGGGGAGCAGGGGGAGTCTGCAGAGGGCCGCGCCGCGCCAATGAACAGGCAGGCTTTGAAAATCAGAACACAGGCAGCGGCACCCTCACCTACCCTCACTCCCGTACTGCTTGTTTTATTTCACCGTGTAACGCCGGGCTGTGCAGCTGCATGCTACAGCAGAGACTGGGCTTTCAAGAAAACAGTGTCTGCAAAAAGCACCCGCTAATGCGCACTAACTCTCCCGAACCGCCTGGGCTCCTGTGAAACATGTTTGGGGAGCGGTTCTTTCAAAGCCTTCGCAGAAGTTAAAGTGGGGCTTGGGTTGTGCTGCGAGACGAGGAGCGGCGCGAAGAGCTGAGAACGGCTCAGGCTGGTCAGAGCTCTTCTAAAGCGCCACGAGGCCTGCGGCGCCGGGGAGCAGTCACTGCATGCGTGTTCTGTGCCTTGTTCTTAAATGCCACCTAGGATGCTTTATTTATATAGCTCTTTGACAGCGTCCCATATCTTTGTAAACCGGCTTTGCTGCATGAAGTGACTATTCTGCATGCCGAAACCACTGGATGTGTATTGACACTGTAGTGATGCAGCCCGAGATGTAAATGGGTGGTGTATCTATAGAAGTTTAAATTGCAATTCTGCCTTTCTCCAGGCTATGTACTGTTTGTTATCTTATGTTGGGCCCTGAAGTCGTACTGGTTTCCTGTAACCCTCGTGCCTTATTGGTAGCCTGACTTGCCCTGTCTGGCTAATTATATAAGGATGGGCGTAGTTCGCGAAGTAGTGCTACGCAAAGCTACGCGAAGTGCACTTCGCACTACGCGAACTTCACGTAGCACTACGCGAGCTGCGTAGTAGCATGTTCGCACTGTGCAAGATGTGTTTTCAATAATTGCACTGTGCAATCATTGAAAACGCCATCTTGCACAGTGCGAGCTGTAGTTTTCTGCTGCTCGAGTAGATTATTACTCGAGCTGCAGCATTCTCAACGCGAACTGGTAGTTTCTCATAGAGAGCGGTTGCGAGCATGCGCAACCACTCACAATGAGAAAGCTTACCTCCCCGCGTTGAGAATCTCGCTGAGATGTTATTTTGCTTGCTCGCGGTCGCGAACATGACGTTCAGGACCGCGAACAAGCAAAAAATGAGCACTGCAACACACTACGCTGCACTACGCGTGTTCGCACTGTGCTACGTGCAGCTTGCGTAGTGCGAAGTTGTGCAAACTTCGCAAACTCCACAAGCGTAGCGTAGTGCTTTGCCCAGGGTTAATTATAAAGCTGGCAGTGTTGGCGAAGTGTGGTGACGGCCACCCTCCAAATCAATACCTAGCGCTGAGACCATAGGATTTCATAATTGTACGTCTCGCCTAGGCATCGCTTCCTCTGTCTCTTCAAAACAGCTGTGTTCAGGATATGGGCATAACGTTTTAGGTGTTGCCTAGGCAGTGCTTGTTTTAAAAGCAGCCACGGTACTTTCCTTAGGCAACTCCAGCCTGAGCAGTGTGGTGTGTGTGCAGCAGGAGAGCTGTAAGGAGCTCGGATGGGGGAAGGCTCATAATCCTTAAGTAAAAAGTTAGCAACAGACGCCGCGCTCACTGCCCAGGCTCCGCATCATCTACAGCAGCAAGGAATCCCTGCGTTGTGTCAGAAGCCGCAACACACCCCCCCCCCCCCCCCCTCCTCATTACCCGCTCGGCATGCCGGCAGCGCTTCCAGTGCTGACAATTACATTGACGACAGCCACTCGGACATCTTACTAACCCTTCTGCCGTCTCTACATGTGTTAGCCTTGCATTTGTGTTTCTGGGACACGTTCAGCTGAATGGTACATTGTCCAGAGATGAGCCGCTTGGTCCCGACATTATTCCACTGGTTCTACTGGCAAGCCCTGATTAATTTCAAAACTCTGCCTCTGGTCCAAGATTCTATTTTGCAGGAATGTGTTTTCACATATCTATCCCTCCCTCTGCTATCCGCAAGGATCCGCTAAGCCTAGCTTTTCTGTTGCAGGCTGTATCTAGGGAAGTCCTGATGCTTCCCATCAAACTTTTGAGGAGCTGCTTCTAAGTCAAAATGCATGTTTCACCAACTAGCATGCCATTTTGTTTGTGAATAGCAAGGCAAGCAGCATAGAACAATAGCTTTTTTTAACATTAATATTATTCCCTACAATACGTTTTTGCACTAAATGTTATAAGTAGCCGATATTTATTTTTGGTGTATTTAGTGGGACTCAGTTAATTGACCAATAATGGATGTAAAGAGGAATTGGCCTTTCTGTGTTGTCAACTCCCCGCGCTAATTACAACATTTCCAAAATGGGACACAGGAAAACAGAAAATGAGTCGCACATTGACCTTTTTAAATCCACAACCCATCCATTAAAAATAGCATAGAGTCAATGTATAGGGACTAATGGGTGGCATAGGTAAGTAACCCTAGCATAATGTTGATGCTGCTGTCTAGTAAGTTGATGTTACTGAGAATTAAAATTTCCCTGCTGCTTTTCTGTTTTTTTGGTTACTTTCCCCCCCCCCCTTGTTAATACTCATGTAACCACTTTCGGAACAAATTCAACATCTCACTTCTACTGGTGACTCAATCAGATCCATAACCAGTTAGCTTCAGGTTTTATTCCTTGTCCTTTGTTATACTTAGACCCCTATCTCCATCACCTTTTTCTCTTCATGGACATTCTAACCATCAGTAACCCTTGTCTGTATACATACTCCCAGACCTGCCCTGAGCTTTTCTAGTTCCTTTGCCAACCCTTTGGGCCCACAACAATAAGTACCTTGTGTCACAGCTGCTCAGATCTAAGGCTCATCGTGCATTGGGTGGTATTCAGGCTGCTTTCTGATGGGCAGTTTGTAATGTATGTTAGTTTAGTTTCATTTATATATCGCTTTATATCCAGGATGACATGCTGAAGAACTCTGGGTGAATGATTAGCATGTTATTTCATAGGGTGTAATTGGTTGAAAGAATGTCTGTAATGCACTCTAAGGAAAGTAGTTTAGTGTTCTGCATGATGATTTGTGGCTTGGTGTTTGTGTTGGGATCCTGTATTTGCGCTTAAGTGTGAGCTGAAGGAAAATTAGATCTATGTGAATATGTAGCTGTGTCTACCATCGTTAAGTTGGATATTGGTGCCTCCCCACTGCTTAGAACAAGCATTTGCAATGCAATAGGTCTCGCATTTGCAAGAGTTGAACGTATTGGCATTGTAATTGACCAACACATAAATAAAAGGCATTGCCATTTACAATGCCTATGGTTCAAACTCTAACAACTGCGAGACCTATTGCATTGCAAATGCTTGTTACTTGGGTCAGGGAAGTGCAACATTTCTCAGATATCCTTTTTCACAACAAAATGTGTTCATTGAATATCTCCTTTCTTCACAGACATTTCACGAAAAGGTGTTTCTGTGCACTGCCCTACACTTTGCACCACTTCCACCTGGTTCCTCTAGGTGCACGTTGAGAAGTACAGGTAGATGTGACGAAAATACATTGTCGTAAATACACACTAAATTGTGGCTCTGTGGCTCTTCAACTCACTTGATGGCTCACTCCTCTGATACCGCCCTTGGAACAGATGGATCTCTTGGGTGTGACCTGAACTGTGGAAATCAACCTATGTGGAAGAATTTCTACATCCATAAGTTGAATGCCCCCATACAAAATCTTGCAGATCCCAGACTGCATTCTGTGCGTGGTTTTCGTTTCATTCCAAACATATGCTAGGTGCGGCCCGATTACTTAGCACACTCAGACATTTGCCTGGGGCTGTGGGCGGATAATGGGCACAAAATCCTTTGATCCAAGAAAAATAATTAATCTTAGCTTTATTACATTATTGCCAAGGTGTCTCTTTAATAAAATAATTAAAATGATGCTAGTTAGATGCTTGTATTCATCGCAATACATGCTTCAAGCTTAAGGGTGCTGTCATTAAGTGAACAAGCTTTAGGAAAACCAATAGGTCTAGTGCTGGCTGCTGAGCTTTTGGCTTTGCTAATGCTTTTTTTGTGAGTGTTTTTTGTATGAACGTACACATTTTATGAAAACAAGCATTGTCTAAACGCTTATATGAGTGTATGTATATGCATGTGTACATAAATATATATGAATAGAGAGAGACACACATACATGTATTATATATATTTCTGTATATATATATATATATGTATGTATATATATATATATATATATACATATATATATATATATATATATATATGTTCAATACCATGCAAAGTCCATAACCCACGCTCTCAGGAAGCAACACGGAGACACCAAATTGAGGCCAGTGCTGTTTAATCCACAACGCGTTTCGCCGACAAACGGCTTGATCACGTGAATTAGCGTTATCGAATCAGTGCCATATATTTACAAGATAATGGAAATGAAAAGAGGACTTGAAACTCATCACATGAAATAACATGAAAAAAAAAAAACATAGTGTAAGCAAAGTTTCTCGACTATGTTAGGTCATTTAAACTAGCTTGTGCATTCTGTAACAAGTGTATCAGAATTGTTATTGTTCCCACACATGTTTACACAAACAGTTAGCGTCAAAATAAAACAAAACAATTAACAGCGCAAACATGTATTAAAATTCATGTATGTATCAGCAATTGATATCGCGACATATTCCACAGTAAATAATATGCATTTAAACCTGTGGGTCCTTCCCCTTATGCACCGTAGCTCCACCCTTACACGCCCAATGCGTGAAAAAACCATAGAACTGCAAGCGTCGGGAAAATAAAACCCGTGCGCCTGCGCAGTGGTTCAAAATGATTGAATGAGAATTCAACGATACCCAGGGTGGAATCTCAAGGAAATGACAATGACCTCAACGAGGGAGGGGCGAGGAGGGAAATCAAATTAATGGCAAGTGCCCAAGACCTACTCTAAATCATGTGTTTCAGTCCTGTAAATGTCCAAGTCTTAACAATAGCAGATCCATAACGCAAAAGTGCTCATGTGACAAGAACCGGATTAAGGGGAGGGTCCCGTGAGGTGAAGTGACGGTGAGCTGGGCCCCTTATCTCAGTCCTAAAACAAAACAAATAAACAAAACCAATTAAAAACAGTTACATTCCAAAGAAAGTTACATGAAGCTAAAAATAATTATCAGACAGATGAACAAGAAAAATTAACGCTACACATTTAATCCTTCAGGTGTACGGCTAGCTCCTCATCCTGGTTAAGACCCCCAGGGGTCTTGGTTTGGAAGTCTATAATGAGTTTAGATTCCCTTTGGCGTAATTTCAATACTCTGTTGCCCCCTCTGGGATTCTTTCCTATCTGTTCCAAGATGAGAAAACTCAGATCCTTGACATTAGAGAAATGTTTATCTCTGAAATGTCGTGCCACTGGGTATTTGGGGTCAAAATTACTGATGGCTCTTGTGTGTTCCAGTATTCTTTTTTTGGCCATACACGTCGTACTGCCTATATACCATTTCTTGCATGTGCATGTGATGGTATATATCACAAAAGTAGAGCTGCATGTGAGAAAGGGTACAATCTTTTTCTGGACACCATTGTAGTTAACCTCCTTCACAGATTTACTATTAGCACAGGCTTTACAGTGCCCACAAGGGAAAAAACCATCTAACCCCTGGATGTTGCTGGGTGGGTACACTGTGATGTCGCTGCGGACTAGCATATCTCGGATACTTCTCCCCCGTCTGTACGTTATACTGGGTCTGGGAGGTAGTTCTTTCCTTATAACACTATCCGTTTTGAGAATGTCCCAATTCTTGGCTACGATTCTCCTGATATCTTGGGAATCTGTTCTGTAGGTCAGGATAAGTCTGGTAATGTCCCCAGCTTCATCCTTGTCTTATCTTGTAAATATATGGCACTGATTCGATAACGCTAATTCACGTGATCAAGCCGTTTGTCGGCGAAACGCGTTGTGGATTAAACAGCACTTGCCTCAATTTGGTGTCTCCGTGTTGCTTCCTGAGAGCGTGGGTTATGGACTTTGCATGGTATTGAACATATTTTTGTCGGATTCACTCCGCCGACGTCCACGCCACCTTTCATGGGTCAAGGGACCCGGAAGGAGTTCTGTTGCAAAACGAATATATATATATATGTATACACAATGTACAATTGTTATTTTTGTATTTTGTAACCGCAAGATGAGGCACTTTCTTCACGTTTGTTTATAAGTTTATAACAGCGGAAGTCTGTTTTCATTGCTTTTTGATTTGAGAATGTCACATGTTTATTTAAACCAATCACGAATCCGTTATCAGTACTCGTGAGCAAGGGAAACTTTCCAAAAACGCGTAGAGTGGATTATTTGCCGATTAATTTTGCAAATTAAAAGGCTACCTTTGGATGCAAGTCTGTGTTCGTGTATTTAGTGTTTCCAGTGGACATCATTGGGAAGAGACCGTATTCGGAGTTTATTTGAAGGTTCGCCACCTCTACACGAACCGCTGTCGTTAAGCAGCTGGGCCATGGCGTTGCTCGGCGTTTGCTGAACACAACGAGTTTGTATATATATGCATAAAATAATGGCGGCCGCCAGTAGGTAGTTATAGTCAGGCCCTAATTTCCATAGGTAAGCGCTTTTTGATTTGCCTATATCTTTGGCGGCGCTTTACAAATTTTCGCGAAATGTTTTCCAAAAGTGTAAAAGTAAGTTCTGTTGTGCATCAGAAGTTCCAGGGTGATTCATTAAGCAGGGGACGAGAAAAGGGGTTTTAAAAAAGTGTGTTTTCCCATTTTAATACCCAGTGGTGCGCATTATCGAACTTACTACCCGCCCGCTGGATGGAATGACACCAAATTTGGCAGAAAGGTAGATGTTGTTATGCAGATTGAGATTTTTGTTATTTGGCGCAAATCCGTTCAGTAATTCTTGAGAAATATTGGTTGAAAATTATATTGATATCTCTGCTAGTGAATATTTCATGGTAATTTCGCAATTAACTGTGAATGCGCGTGCCAGCAGGAATGCTGTGATTGGCTGGATGCTATCTGAGCAGAAAGTTCTGTTCGCCATTTTATTGATCGAGAACGGTTCCTGGGGCTGAAAATGTGTGTGAAAGATTATATAAGGGGTCAGGGTGGAGGTACTATGACCCAATGTTTGAGAAATGGGTGTGCTAGTGACATAAGTTATGTTTGCAAAATTCATTTTTTTTTATTGCCCGCCATTCGTGATGAAGCCGCTATCGCTGGCACGCCCCCTGTGTACTGCTGAGGGGACATTGTGACTATCGCAGCGACATTGGGAAAATTAGTGAAAATATAAAAAATATATCTATATATATTTGTACACACTTACCGGTCACTTTTACAGACTCATGTATGCACTCAGAAACTCACTCAGACACTTATACACCCATTCAAATACCCACTTAGACATTTATAGATCCAGTCACATACCCATACAGATACTCATGCACCCACTCACATACCCATTCAGGTACTCATGCACCACTTACAGACTCACTGGAGAGTCACACACCTACGTACAGACCCACTCAGAAAATCATGCACCCACTTAGAGACCTACTCATAGACTCATGCGCACAATCACATACCCAATTAAAGACTCTTACACTCACTCTCAGACCCAGTGGAGCACTCATGCACCCACTCGCAGACATAGTCAGAGAGTCTTGCACCCACTCAGATACCCACTGAGACACTCATGCATCCACTCACAGACCCACTGAGGGACTCATGCATCTACTCACAGACCCACTCAGAGATGCATGCACCCACTCATAGACCCACTGAGACATTCACACAACTAGTTACAGACACACACAGAGACTCTCGCTCACCTACTTACAGATCTAATCAGACAATCAAGCAAACACTCACAGTTCCATTCAGGCACTCTTGCATTAACTCACAGTGCCCCTCAGTGACTCATGCAGCCAATCACAGACCCACTAAGAGACTCACACACCCACTGACTGACCCAATGAGATACTTACGCACCCATTACAGACCCACTGAGAAACTTTTGCATCCACTCACAGGCCCAATGAGACACTCACGCAACCACTTACAGACCCACGAAGAGACTCAAGCATCCACTTACAGTCATGCACCTACTCACAGACCCACAGAGAGACTCATGCACCCAGTCACAGACCCACTCAGAGAGTCATGCACCCACTCACAGACCCACCCAGATACTCATGTATCCACCCACAGACCTGCACAGACACTCATGAATCCACTCACAGACCCACTGACAGACTCATGTACCCACTCATATACCTAATCAGACACTCAAGTACACAGATCAATCCAGGCACTCTTGCACCAACTCACAGACCCACTCAAAGACTCATGCATCCACTCAGAGACCCAGTAAGAGACTCATACCCATCCATAGACCCACTAAGAGACTCATGCACTCATTTACAGACTCATCAGAAAGTCATGCACCCGCTTGCATACCCATATAGAGACGCATCCGCTTTCAGACCCCGGTCAAAGAGTTATGCACCCAGTTACAGACCCGTTGAGAGACTTATGCACCCAGCTGCATACTGACTGATACCTAACTATATGGTCCCTGTAACCTTTGTTTCTTTCAATGTGTGTGTTTTTTGCACAAGATGTCCCTGGCTCTCAAAGGGACATATTATTCTGGGAATGTGCGCATCACAGTCAAGTAAGCCTATGGCTGAAATGGCCTGAAATATATACATATATATTTATGTAATGTTTCATTTTTTTTAAAAGGGTTCTTGGCTAACGCCAGACCTAATATTTTAATAGCATGTGCTGCTTGGATGTTTTTTTTAAAGGGGTAATGATTGTGTGGCATATCTCACTGTTAACACAGCACATTTCATTACTCAATGAATGTGAAAAGTTCAAGTTTTAGATGCGAAGGACTGTGGTTCATTTTAACATGTACTCACGCTCATTGAGTTCGTGCTCACTTATTATTTTAAGTGTGATTTGCAATAGATGGAAATGGTACTGAATGTGTGCCGTGTGCATGTGCCACAGATGGAAGTACAGATGGAAGTTGCGTAGAGGCACACGTGCACGTTTTCGTCTAGAGCAGCAAGTACTCCAGAGCCAGTCATGTTTGTGTGTGACGTGCGAATGGAATACGCTTTATAAATTGGGCCCGACTGTTTACTTTTATGAATAGAGTTCATTATACACTTAATCAACATCTAGCCCTGTATGGGCTACGGGATATTTGCGGTCAGTGGGGTGGATGCTGAAGAGGACCAGGGAAGGAAGCCAGCAGGGGCCCGCCTTGCGAATGTGCCCGTTGCTGCCCTACTGTGACCCCGCGAGGCATGCACCGGCCATGTGTGCTGCGGTGATCGAGAGATGAAAGCCAGGGACACAACTGG